>NC_073256.2:145509166-146173333 GCF_029289425.2 Pan paniscus | reverse complement strand
TTCTCTTTCTATTAACAAAGCCCAGTGCCACTGGATTACCTTGGTCTCCAGCCAGGGCTGTGTGCCCTTTGCCTGCCTGTGGGTTGCCATGGCAATAGTGATGTGCCTTTTGCCAAGGCAGCAGCTGGTGGATGGGCAGCCCATTACCTGCCAAGCAGATCCACTAGCTCCAAAGTACAAATCTTTCTCAGATAAGTAAAATAAATGG
This sequence comes from Pan paniscus, assembly GCF_029289425.2. Taxonomy (NCBI): domain Eukaryota; kingdom Metazoa; phylum Chordata; class Mammalia; order Primates; family Hominidae; genus Pan; species Pan paniscus. The sequence continues at coordinate 146,173,125 of NC_073256.2, read as the reverse complement.
GGGGGGGGGGTTGGGGTGGGGGATTTCTAGACTTAGGAAACAAGGAAGGAGGATTCTCTACACCTTTTGCTCCATTTTCCCTATTTTAATTTACTAACAAAGGGTGATTATCTTCCTTCGTTTGTCCAGACGCCCATCTGCTAAACACATAGGCCCATCTCATGAATTTTTCTGAAGAAAGGCAATAAACAATTTATTCTGTGTCTTTGCAGCAAAAAACATGCTGCCTGCCCCTAGCATCCTGAGGCAAAACATAGTGTCTTCCACACTGCAGAGCAGGGCTTCAGCAAAGCAAATGTGTCAGTCTGTTTGTGTTACAATAGCAGAATACCAGAGACTGGGTAATTTATTAAAAAAAAATTTTTTTCTTACAATTCTGGAGGCTGGGAAGTCCAAGGTCAAGGGGCCCCATCCGGGGACATACTTCTTGCTGTGTCATTATATGGTGGAGGGCACCACGTGGCAAGAGGGCAAGAGTGTGTACACTTGTTCAGTTCTTTCTTTTTTTGTATAAAGCCACCAGTCCCATCACGGGGAGCCACCTTAATGACCTTATCTAATCCTAATTAGCTCCCAAAGACTCCATCTCCAAATATCACCAACATATAAATTTGAAGATTGTTTCCAACACATGAAACATGGGGAACACATTCAAACCGTAGAAAAAGGGTTCTAGGCAGAGGAAAGAATTTCTGGAAAGACAGGAAGGTATTGCCTACAGTGAAATTATTGTGAAAATATTGTGGAAAATATAGAGTGGGTGATGGTCCTTAACTAGGAGAAAATAACCCAGAGATTCTGGGTCCTGATTGTTAGAATACCTTATTTCATCTTAAATTTTATCCAGAAAGCATTTGTTAAATGCCAACTGTAGATACACTTAGTTTTTATGGCATTTCAAGCATCAGTTTCCTCCATCCTCCACATATAATCAATACTGGGACTATCTAGATCAGGTAAGATTTCAAAAGGCAGACCAAGGGAAGTGAGAAGGACATTCCAGGCAGAGAAAGTGGGTTAACCTAGGGATACAAACAGGATTGAAGTGGGGAATCATGAATGCTTTGCATAGCTTGAGTTTGGGAGCTTGTGTATGGAGGAGAGTAGAGTAGAGGTGCAGTCAGGGAAAGCAGGCTGCAGTTTTTCATGGATTAGAGGAATATGCACTGAGAAATTTGCATTCTGTTCTCTAGGCAGTGTGGAGCTAGTAAGGTTTCTTAAGCCTGGAGTAAAGCAACTGGTTATGCTTTAAGATTTAAACTCACTGTGTTTTCCAGAATGGATTGGACCAAGGCAAAAGACAAATGGGGTAGGGACATGAAAGGCCTGAAAAAAGGTAACAGTGGTAATAATGAAGAGGAAGCAAGTTCAAGACCTGTGTCAGCAATGACTCAGTATTACCGTAATAATAGCTAATATGATGAGAGGCCTTCTATGTCTCCATAATGATTGCTCTCTATGCATGTCCATCTTTAGCTCACGCGTCAACCTCATCACTGTCATCATCATTATTCCCACGTGGTCTCTATCTTTAAGTCCCACTTTACAGATAAGAAAATTGACTCTGAGATGTTACTGTAATTTCATAGCTGGTAGTACCAGCAAAGCGTTGTTTTGTTGTTTCAATTAAAAGAAGTCTGATTCTAGATATTTGAATCTTAACCATTTGACAGCAATGTCTCCCAAATTTCATTCATTTCTGGGCCATTGTTTTGTTAATATTGATTGTCAGCTTGATTGGATTGAAGGATGCAAATTATTGTTCCTGAGTTGTGTCTGTGAGGGGTGTTGCCAAAGGAGATTAACATTTGAGTCAGTGGATTGGGAGAGGCAGAACCACCCCTAATCTGAGTGGGCACCATTTAATCAGCTGCCAGCATGGCTAAAATAAAGCAGGCAGAAGAACATGGAATGACTAGACTTGCTGAGTCTTCTGGGCTCTTTCTTTCTCCCATGCTGGATGATTCCTGCCCTTGAACATCAAACTCCAAGTTCTTCAGCTTTAGAACTCTTGGACTTACACCAGTGATTTGCCAGGGCCTCTCGGGCCTTTGGCCACAGACTGAAGGCTGCACTGTTGGCTTCCCTACTTTTGAGGCTTTGGGTTTTGGACTGGCTTCCTTGCTCCTCAGCTTGCACATGGCCTATTGTGGGACTTTACCTTGTGATTGTGTGAGTCAATCTCCTTAATAAACTCCCCTTCATATATACCTCTATCCTAGTAGTTCTGTCCCTCTGGAGAACTGTGACTAATACAGCCATGCAAAACTCATAATCTAAGGCAAGGGGTGGGTTAGCAAACTTTTTCTGTAAAAGGCTAGTTAGTAAATATTTTAGGTTTTTTGGCCATGCGGTCTATTTCACAAATAATCTGCCATTGTAGCATGAAAACACCAATAGACAATACATAAACAAATGAGAGTGACTGTTTTTCAATAAGATAATCCTTTATTTAAAAAAGAAAAAGCAAAAATGTAACAGCAGCAGATCAGATTTAGCCTGTGGGCTGTAGACTGACACCCTTGATCTAAAGTTAAAAATATAGGAAGGAGGTCTTCTTTGGATGTAAAAATGGTACAGCTAAGGTGGAGGATTAATGCACTAGACATGGAGGAATCCTATAGTTCGAGAAACAAAAATTTATGGTCTAAAACACCTTTAGATTTCATCTAGTCCAAGGGCTGTAAACCTAACAGATTGACTAGAGATCAGCAATATTAGGGAAGGACTGGGAATGATGAGCTTTGGGGCTTATCTCTTAAAGAAAGCTGGGTTAACTTTGAAGATATCATCACCAATATGCCTTTTGCTTTCCTAGCAAAATCAGTAGAGTAAAGCTTAACAAAAGTTCTTTGGCTAAAGTTAAGTTATATAACAGTTGAAATTAAAGCACATTATAGGGGACTCCATGATAGCATAACTGGTACTACAAATGGCCTTCGGAGGACTTGTAAGTCTCCTGAGATTATTGGCAGAATTGTTTGGAGATGTGCGTGCATATGATCACTCCCCCTACATTGTCCCCTACCTGCAGATAAATAGTACAAGTCAGTGGATGAAGATGCTAGTGTTGCACTGAGACAAGCCGAGGTGCAAACATGGTATCTCTCAGTTATTAACTTTGTTACAGAGAGCCAGCTTAACCTGTCTTAGTTTACAGATCTATAAAACGGGACAAAAATACCAACATTTGTGTGTAAGGGGGATGATATTCTGATGATTGAATAATGTAAGCCATTATGGTGTAAATTAGATATAAATCATTACATACAGAACCCCTTAAGTAGGATTTAAAAAAAAAAAAGACAAGAGTCTAGCTCTCCCAGAAAGAGGGTAGTGGAGTGGTTAAATTCATCATCTCTGGAGATAGAAACCTATATCGCATTTTTTTCATTTGCAAAATAAATAAATAAATAAATAATAAACATAGGTAAACACAGAATTCACTTCATTGAGGGAGGTTGTGAGAATAAAATGAGATGGTGTTTATGAAGAGTTTAAAGAATACCTGACACATAGCAGGTACTCTTTGAGTTAATAATTTATACAGGTGGGTAAACTGAGCCCTAAGATACCATGTGACTTGCCCCAAATCACAATACTTCTTAGAAATTTTCCAATTTTGGAAGTAAGAGAATAGTAGAAAGTTTAATTCTAAAATATGGCTTTTGTTTCTACATGAAATTTAAGAGGAAAATGTGCTATGAATAATAAACATTTCTACAGTGCTTACTTGATGCCGTTGATATTCTAAGTGCTTGCATTTACCTTTCATTCATCCTCTCAACAACCTTATAAGGTAGGCACCGTCTTTTGTTTTCTTTCTTTATTGTTTTTGAGACAGAGTCTCACTCTATTTCCCAGGCTGGAGTGCAGCGGCATGATCTCGGCTCACTGCAAACTCTGCTGCCCTGATTAAAGAGATTCTTGTGCCTCAGCCTCCTGAGTAGCTGGGATTACAGATGCATGCCACCATGCCTGGCTAATTTTTATATTTTTGGTAGAGACGAGGTTTCACCACATTGGCCAGGCTGGTCTCAAACTCCTGGCCTCACGTGATCCACCCGCCTTGGCCTCCCAAAGTGCTGGGATTACAGGCATGAGCCACTACGCCCGGTTGATTTTTTCATCTGAAGAAATCAAAGCACAAAGAAGTTAAAATACATTTTCAGGGTAATTTGGTAGTAAATGGTAGGGTTAGGATTTGAACACAGGCACTTTGCTGAGCTGCCCTTCCTATAACGTTACTAAGTTCAGGCAGAAGAATAGTAGAGGGTAATGAGAAAAGGCTATTGTGAAAACATAGGTATAACACATCGCCATAGATTTGAGAGCACAAGGACAGAACCCCAAACTCCTAATCAGAAGGCTTCAGAGTATGAGATCTGTCTGATTCAATAAGGTTGTCCAATCATTAGGTGTTTGCCTATAGTCCACCTCCTCGATGAAGGCTGAACTACACCCTTCTTCATCTCTGGGGAATTATTCTTTCCCTGTTGTGTGTTCCCATGGTTCCCTCATCCAGACTTCTGTTGTAGCCTCTGTAGCACAGTAAGCGTGTTGGATTACCTTCTGTCTATCTTATTTGTAAGTCCTTGAAGATGATGGCTCTGTCTTATCCATCTTTGCATTCTTGGACCAGCACAATGCCTGGCACAGTAAAGCACCTGATTCATTTTTACCGACTGCATAAACAAATCCACAAAGAAATGTGTGAGAGAAAGGGGTGGGTTCAGATGTCATGCTAAGACTTGAGGAAAAATCAGGACTTTGTGGTAATGAACTCCTCAGCAGCCTAATGAAGCTATTGCATGACTCCCATCCCAGCCGGATGTTAAAATGAAAGCTGACACGAACCCGTGTTCTGCTAAGAATAACACCTACAAGATAGCAATGTTTGAAATAAGCCTGTCTCTGGAAAGGTTCCTGAGCCTTGTAATTTTACTTTTATAGTCATGGCCCCAGCATGTTTGACTTTTCAAATCCCCTTACTGAGATCCAAGGGTCTGTTTACAAAAGCCGTATCTTAAACTTGTTCCTCTGTGAAGTACAAGTGGGATTTGTACTCCTCTGTATAAACTGGTCCCCTGGAGCGACACTGCATTCTCTCCTTGCTGGATTTCTCTATTTCATGGAATGGGAAGAGAAAGCAAACAGCATCATAGAGTTGGTTATAAATGTCTCTCAGGAACCAATCCCTCTAACAATAACAATAACAACAGTAATAATAATAGTCCCAAACCACTGTCTCCCAGAGCAAATGGGAACTTAACAAGAAAAATGAGATGAACACCAGAAGAGAAATAGAACAGTTTATGTGCAATGTTCTAGGCAGCAGACAGGAGCCAGGGACATTGGAAACAGGGCTGAAAAACAAAAGAAACCGTTTACAACACAAAGTAAAAGTATTCAGGACTTAATTCAGGATTCAGGAAGAGCTACCAAGACATCAAGTTTTTGGGATTCCAATGTGGTCTGGTTAAGATATTTAGGACCAAACCACACCCCTGTTATCACAAATACATCATGGTGGCTTTACAATGTGTCAGCTTGGCTCAGCTGAACTACATTTCCCAGAATTCCTTTTCTAGCACGTTTCTGGACAGCGTGGGCCACAACAGAGATTCATGAGCAATATTTTAATGGTACCAACACCATTTTGGAGATGACAAAGGATGTCACTTACCTGTTTGCTCACTTTGTCAGCATGGGGCAATAGTTGGACTGGAAGCTGCTCCAGCTTCCTCTGGTTTCTTTTTCAACTTCTCTCTCTCCTGGACCAGAGGTGTATGGTTAGCCCTGTGATGAAAGTGCCAACATCTCCTATAAGACACCCACATCCTCAAGGACAGAGGTAGCAAGAGCTGACACAATTTTCGGCCCATCCTTGTGGGTTCCAGCTTGCCCTTGTTTCCCCTACTTTAATCCATCTTCTCTCCCTAATGGGCTTCAGGGTGCAGCATTGGATGGAAAGACAAGAACCTTATAGAAACTCCTTCACCAGCCCCACAATTGTGCCAGGTCAAATCCCCGTAATGAATCCCTTATTATATATGTATTTATATTACTTACAATTTTGCATTTCTGATTGGACACGGACACATCTTCAAGAAAATGGAAAGTTCACACACTTTGAGCCAGAGAAATGGACCTGGGTTCAAATCCCACTCTTGTCACTCCTTATTTTTAACCTTCTATATAGATTCTTTATCTTGATGGTCCTAGGACTTCTTATGTGTAACATGGAGATAATGCCCACTTTATAGGGATGTTTTAAAGAAAATAAATATGCAAACTACCTAGCTTATAGTAGTGACCCATTATGATGGGAGGATACTTTGTTCGCTCTTTACTTAAGGTAGCTTCTCTTTTCTCCAGTCCATCAAAATAAGCTTTATTAGGACAAATGGTACTGGATACATGTTCCTTGGTTAATTTGTGATGAGTTGTTACAGCTGCCCATTTCCGGAAAGTAATGCAGATGAGGCTGGTTTGACTCAAGCCATGCTTGCTTCCTATGAAGTGAGTCACTGTAGACCATTTCCTCTTCACTGCAGGGGTATACATGTCTCACTCAGAATGAGCTGAGAACATGTGGCACAGATTCTAATCCCCAAACGTTTCCATATGGCCCCTGGCTGTGGATTCCCCAGCTCTGACTCGTCCATCCCTCCTTGCCTGTCTTGGTTATCAGAGTGCTGTGGGCCAAAGTTGCTGAAAAAGACGGTGAGGGCCTTGCTAGTCAGCTTAGTGAGTCTGACGAGCCCCTAGCTGAGTCCGCCAGTGATCTCTCAGTATTCAGACAACCAAGGGTATCAGTGTCCTGACCCTGGGAGCTGTCTTTGGATGCAGACAGCTTTCTTTAGCTTAATGATGGGTATTATCAGAACTAGATTCCCGATGACAAATCCAAAAATCTCCCTTATATTTATCTAACAAAGCAGAAGGTACAGAGAATTAGTTCAGAGAGCAGCAAATATCTAACCTTACCAGGTTAACTCACTGCAGAAGCAATTGGAGTTAATAAAAGAAGCATTGGGTTGAAAGTAAGAAGATGGAGATTCCAGTCCATGTCTATATTACTTATATGGCTAAGGGAATTGTGGAAAGCCACTAGGACTCAGTTTTCTCTACTATTACCAGCTCGAAGGTCCTTCAACGTGGGTTAATAAAGAAGACTATATTATCAAACAATAAATACTTTTGAATATTTATTATTTGTCAAGTACTTTGCAAAGTTATATAGAATAAACAAAAAAGACGTGATTTCTATCTTCAGGAGAAAGCCAAATATTGAACATTTAAAAAGTTATTACATAACAAGTCGATAACTGAAAAAGTGTCAAAGGCAGAATGTGATTTGTTGCTGTGTGACTTGTACAAAAAATGTCTTTCAAAAAATCAAAGAAATTGAAAGAAAAAGCAAGGGAACTGTGAACTAATTGAAGATATGTTTGTTTTTGATAAAGTATAGGATCTGGAGAGGTTAAAAAAAGAGGAAAGAGAGAAACAGGCAAAGAATTAGATTCTCTGCTCAAACTAGACAACTGGTCATGGGACAAGATTCTGGGCATCTCAGTCCTCAGTTTTCTTACCTACCCTGGGGAGTTATCAGGTTAATCTTAGAGGGAGTCAGCCTGAGTAAGTAATTAGGTGATACTCCCTACTGCTTTGAACATCATACAAATGGCAACCACTGTTTATCGGCCAAATGGCATCATTAAACCCTAGCGATACGTACACAGAGACCTTGGCAAGCAAAGGGAAAGGAACTAAAATAAGCATAAGCTATAGGATTGTCCCTAAGAAGGTTAACAATCCTGTTGGGAAGATGTGATTTTTAGTCAAGGAACTATTTCAGCCGCAGTCCTTGAAACTGATATGTAGACCCATTGTGAATCTACTAAACTGAAGTAAAATGAAAGTAGGTAATCTGGCTTGAACTACTGAGCCAATAAGAATCAGAGCATTTCTACTCAAATCCTCACTCCCTGCCACCCTGGAATAGTGCAACACTGAAAATTTATGCAAGGAGAGGAAAATGTGTGAAAATTTTCACCACAATCTCTTTTCTCACAAAGCCAAGAACTTGGTGTCTTTTTTGCAAATTTGCAAAATGACAAAAAGACTTCTCAGGCTGTTGGGAACAGATTGTCCCTTTGGCCCAAGTGAAAGGGGGGTGAGGGGCTAACTGCTGAGTAAGAAACATGTCTGATGCACTGATATGATATTTTTATTTAAACTTTAGTGGTTTGAATAGGATGACTAAGGCTTTTCATAAAATTATTATTTTGGCCTTGCAAATTTGCAAATCTGTTTTCAGTCAAGTTGATCTTTGTTTCTTGCAGGGCAATATTTCAAAAGGGGAAATTGGTATGGTTGACCTAGATGTGGGCATCTCAGCATTCTTCCCTTCATGGGGTCTTAGTAAGGTGCATTATTGGGCCTGACTCCCAAAGGCAACTGACTTATATTTTCTAACTTTTCAAGAGACTGTCTTTTGACATTTTAGAGTACAGAAAGATGTTATAGATTATATCCATGTTCCAGCCAGCTGGCACAAATAACATTATCATGATCACTTATCATAGTTCCTTAATTTGAAAAAGAGTTTTGGTTTAAAAAGAGCTTTCATATTCATTATCTTAATGACATTCTTTTCATTTCCTACTTTACCTAATGCTACCTGGCAAAGTTGTCCAGGTCCGACTTCTCTAATGGATGTCTGCTGAGGGTAGTGGTAGGTGTTGTTCATCTTGGTTTCTACCACAGTGCCAGGTGCTTGTTTTGCAAACAGTGAGCATGTTTTACCAATTATTTTCCAAAGCGATTTTGACTCCCGCAAAACAACCTTGTAGGTTAGGTGAGGCCAGAAATGTTGCCATTTAATTAACCAAGGCTAAAAGAGGCAATAGGTCTTGTCTAAGGATCAGCCCATCCACCATCATTTCCTCCTTTTTATCCAGGCCGATAATTCACAGATGCCTTTGTTTCACCCAACATCCCTGTCTTCACCTGGGTAACCTCTGGTTATTCCAAGATTCATTTCAGAGTATTTCTGCTCTAAAATAATACAATGATATGAGACCTTGACATACTCTCTTCTGTCTTCTCTCAAAGTAATTCTGATGATATATAGAGACAAAAACTCATTGAAAAGCCCCTAATACAGGACTCTCAAACTCTTGCCAGAAATTGAAGGAAATTTCACTTGCTGCATGACATGCTTTGGCTCTGTTTCTCCACCCAAATCTCATGTTGAATTGTAATCTCTGATGTTGGAGGTGGGGCCTGGTGGGAGGTGATTGAATCATGAAGATGGTTTCTAATGGTTTAGCACCATCCCCCTAGTGCTGTCTCATGACAGAGTTCTCACAAGATCTGGCTGTTTAAAAGTGTGTAGCACCTCCCACTTCATTATATTCCTTCTGCTCCAGCCATGTAGGACATGCTGGCTTCCCTTCAACTTCCACCATGATTGTAAGTTTCTTGAGGCCTCCCCAGCCATTCTTCCTGTACAGCCTGTGGAACCATGATCCAATTAAACCTCTTTTCTTTATAAATTACCCAGTCTCAGGTATTTACGTACAGCAGTGTGGGAACAAACTAATACACTGCAAAACTTCAGCAATTCAACAAAGAATCACAATTTATGGCTGTTGTGTTCACATTGCTCTTTGAAATGAGATAGGTCCACTGGTTAAAAAAAGAGGTGAGAAAATGCTTTGTCACATCCCCCTCATGTATATAGCTATTTTTTTTGTCATAGACTCAGAGTTTTGGTCCACCAGAAAAGAATGTTATTTTTCAACTGAATAGGGCCAACTTAATGAAAGGTAAGATATTCTATCTCATCCAAGAATCTTTTCCAATAATAAAATATGCATAAGTGCACATACACACACATACACTACCCCCCACACTTACACACACTGTACATAAGTATTTTTTCAAATTCTTTTAAAGTGTTCTATCATTTGGAGCTTCAATTTTCAAATCATCTGGAATGCATATTTTAATATGGCATGAGTTTGAGATTTTTTTAAAAATCGAGTGTTCACTGTCCCTGTTTTATTTTTGAAAAGCCTGTTACACCTATTAATTTGTAATGTCACCTCAATAACTTCTTTATGTGCAGGGGTATATCTCTGGGCAATGTATTGAGTTCTACTGATGTTATAATTAACAGTTTTAATTAATGTGGCTTAAAAGTAAGTCTTGATACCTGCTAGGAGAAGTATATCTCATAAATTTTCTCTGCATTACTACTGCTGTCATCTTCATTGGTGATTTTCATATTCTTGCACATGGATCTATCCAGTAGCCCGTCTTCTTTTCCTGATCTTATTCTCCTTGCCACCTACACCTATCCAAACCTATGGTCATGATTTAGATCTGACTATTACCTATAATTATTCCTTACAAAAGAAAACAGTCTTAGCTTCTATTATCTCCTTTGTCTGATGGACATCTCCTGTCTTTTCAGCTCTGACTCTCTAGCACTCCCTTTCTAAAATGCCTGCACCTCACTGGGAACTCTAATGCATGGTGCAGGTGGCAATCTGATATTAGACCAATATTCTGGCATTATAGTCACATGCTTGCTTTTCTCTTGCCAGGGTACTTGTGTTAGTTTCCTATTGCTGGCATAATAAATTGCTACAAATTTAGTGGCTTAATACAAGTTCATGACCTAATGATTTTGTAGGTCAGAAATGTAAAAATACATGGGTTTCACAAGCTAAAATCAAGGTGTCGGCAGGGCTATGTTCCTTTTTGGAGGTTCTATGGGAGAATCCATTTCCTTGACTTTTCCAGTTTCTAGAGACTGCCTGCATTGATGCATTCCTTCCATCTCAAAGTTAGTGATGAGTGATCAAGTCTTTCTCACATCACATAACTCTGACACCAACACTGTTCTGCCTCTCTCTTTCACTTATAAGCATCTTTGTTATCTTTGTGATTACGTTGGCCCAAGTCAGATAACAGAGAATAATCTCCTCCATTTCTGGCCAGCTGATTGACAAGTCAGTTTCATCGGCAACCTTAATTCTGCCTTGTTACATAACCTAATAGAATCACAGATTCCTGAAGATAGGACATGGACATCCTAATGGGGCCATTATTCTGCCTACCACAATATTCAAATGGCAAGACCTCACATAGGTGAAATTAAAATCTTGCTCATACTCTGGCCCCATACTCCAGGAGATGAACATGACAGAACATGACATTCACCTCATGAGAACCTCAGGTGTTCCTCTGCAATTCTAAATTAACTCATTTAAATGCCACCTTTTCATTCACTCGCCATTCTCATCTGCACTCAACTACTGTATTCTCTTTTTGTGGCTGAGAAAATTAAACCAATTAGAAGAGAATTTCCCAGTCCTTTCACTAACATATTTGCCACCTTCGTAGCATCTAAGCACTCTGTTTCTCTACTGTTAAAATAGATGAACAGCCCTTGCTCCAATTGAGACCAACTCCTAGACTTGTGAACTAGATTTTATGCTTTTTTGCCTACACAGGTCTTTGTAGTTTCACTTTATCTCCTTTCCTTGTATCTTTATTTTTTTTCCTTCTTAAATGAATTTTTCCCATTAGGATACAAATATGCTATTATATCTTCCCAAATAAAATAAACAGCAATGACAAAAAGCTCCCTTTAGACAAATCTTACTCAAGATACTGCTCCTTTTCACAAAATACTTGTGTATACTTTTGGTTTTCACTTTTGCTATTATTATCTCTTACACTCATTCCTATTAGGTTTACATTACTCTGACTCCATTTAGTTCACTCTTATCAAGGTAGGCAATGACTTCTATATCCCAAGATCTATTGGTTAATTCTTAGTCTGCATCTTCTTCATCCTTTTTGCAACAATTGACAGTGGGGTTCCAGGATTCTACATCCCCCAGTTTTCTTTCTGCTTCATTGCCAGTCTTCTACACTCAATTTCTTCTTCTCACTTTCTCAATTTCTAAGCACTGAAAGACTCCAAGATTCAGTTTTCAGACCTCCTTCTCATATAAGTCCATGATTTTTAACACTATCTATCAAATTGATAACTCCCAAATTTACTCTTCCAGCTCTGATCTCTCTAGGAGTTTGCATTCAGATATTTAACTCGTGACTGGGCATCTTTACTTGGATGCCTATCAAGGATTACTTATTACTTTATCCGAAACTAACCTCTTCATGCCCCACAGTGAAAGGTGCTCCCCTTCTATATTATTTTCAAATTCATCATCAAATAGCTATACCCATTGGCTCTAACTTTTAACTATCACCCAAGACTAACCTTTTCTCACCATCTCCTATAATATCTCCCTAGCCTACTCCACAACCAGTCATTGTTTGCTAGACCAAAGCAATAGTTTTTTATCTAGTCTCTCTTTTCTACTCTTATCTGGTAAAGTTCATTCCATTTTTTATTATAACAAACCAAGTAATCCATTAAAATTTTTATCTGTTCATGTCACTTTTCTGCTCAAAATCTTTTATTAGCTTTCCTGCATGCTTAGATAGAATCCATATCTTACCATGACCTATAAGTTCCTTCGTGTTATGGCCAACCTCACTTCCTCCTACTTGTTCCCTTGTTCACGCTATCCAGTCACTCTGGCTTCATTAGTCTTTAAATGTGCCAAACAAATTTTAACTTTAGGGACTTTGTTTTCAGTTTTCTTACTCCAGGAATTATCTTCTCTCACATACTGTCATAGACTTGTCCTTCACTCCATCTAAAACTTTATCTAAATGTCTTCTCCTTAGAGGATATTTCTGATATTCCAGTCTGAAATACATTTGCAGTCACTATCTTTTCCCTCACTCCTGATTTATTTTTCTTCAAGACCTTTTTCTAAAATATCCAACATAGTATATATTTGTTAGTTTATTTGTTTTCTGAATCTCCCACTAAAATCAAAGCTATGAGAGAGGAAAGATTTTGGCTTTTTGGTTGGTTTATCCCTGTATTCTGAGAGCCTAGAGGAGTAACTAGAACCACAGAAAGTTCTCTTTAGTTATTGATTGAATTGACTAAATAAATATATTTTGTCGAACTTTTAAATCTCTACATAGTATAGCTCTTCACTTCTGTCCTTTTACAAATTTAAATAATGTTCTGAAACCTATAGTGATTTTCAGCAATAGAGTTCTTAGAGCTAAAGCACTTTCTGATAGTGAGAAAGAGAATAAGAAAAAGAGGGTGGAGGAAGAGGGAGATGGAAAGTGAGAGGGAGAGGGAAAGAGAAAGGAAGAGAGAGAAAGAGAAACTTTTTACTTCTTACATCTCAGACAACTAGTACTCTATCTAAGCACTCTGCCATTTTGGAACATGTCATGTGAATTTATTTTCTGGAATATTCATGCTTTGCTCCAGATCAACTAAAAAAATTGTGGGTAGAGGTATAGGCATCAGTTATATTTTAAAGTTTCACAGATGATTTCAATATTCAGCCAAGGTTGAAAACCATTTTTCTAAATGCTAAGAACCAGGGATGAAGTCATAAACAGCACAGTTAAAACCTAGCTTCCTCTGAGGCAGTCACTCTCCCACTACCACCATTCTTTTCTCTATCTTACTTGTGGCTCTCACAGCACTATGCTTTCATTATACTCTTGACCTTTACTTGTTACTGCCTTTGGGATCTCTGTCTCCCCTTCCTTTTCCAACTCTCATTTGTCCTTCTAGACTCTCCTCAGAATCCTCAAAACTTCCTCAAATTTCTTCTCAGGGCTTGTAAGAGAATGTCTTCCTCTGGACCCCTCAGCATTCCATCCTTTCTTCCACCATCGCATTGGCTAAACACTTTTAATTATCTGTTTTTATTTCAGTTTTGATCAGACTGAATGCTCTTTGAGGTCAGAGACCATATTATATCAGTCTATGTCTTCTCAGCTTCTACAAAAATGCTCAGTGAATGTTGGACTAGTAAACTGAAATCATGAGGCTATTTGAGGTAAAAACTGACTGGCACTGCCACAGCTTTGAGACAGAGTTTAGTAGGACTTGTCATAGCCAGCGGAGAGTAACTTGTGATCACCAGTGCATGAATGTTGGGACTCACCTCTCAGGACATGATGGTTACCACTCTGAGCAAAAAAAATATATGAGACTTTCTATTGAGAAGGAGACAGTCCAGTGTATAAAATTGTCAGAAATGTATGTTTGATGTTATGTGGTCTGATTTCCCCAATTTAATTTTTCCTAGATCTTACTATACTTAAGATCTTCATCATGAAAAAGATGTATATAAATTGTGGCCCAAAAGACCATCAGTGGTTGTCTTGGAATTCAGGGTTTTTGTTTGTTTGTTTGTTTGTTTGTTTGAGACGGAGTCTCGCTCTGTGGCCCAGGCTGGAGTGCAGTGGCCCGATCTCGGCTCACTGCAAGCTCCGCCTTCCGGGTTCACGCCATTCTCCTGCCTCAGCCTCCCGAGTAGCTGGGACTACAGGCACCCGCCGCCACGCCCGGCTAATTTTTTATATTTTTAGTAGAGACGGGGTTTCACCGTGTTAGCCAGGATGGTCTCGATCTCCTGACCTCGTGATCCGCCCGCCTCGGCCTCCCAAAGTGCTGGGATTACAGGCGTGAGCCACCGCGCCTGGCCCTGTTTGTTTGTTTTTTAAAGCACATTTAAGAAAACACCAGAGCCATTCCTCTGAGACTTCTGCTACGGTTTGAATGTGTCTCCCAAATTTTGCATTGAAAACTTAATCCCCAGATTAATATGATAATGGAATCTGGAGATGGGGCTTTTGGGAGGTAATTAAGATAAAATGAGGTCATCAGGGTGTGGCCCCCATGATGGTATTCGTGGCTGTATAAAGAGTAAAAGAGAGACCTGAGCTAGCATGCTTGTCCTGTCTCATCGGGGAATGCCTTCCACAATATCTTGACATAGCACAAGGTCCTCACCAGATGCCACTGCCATGTTTTCAGGCTTCCCAGACTGTAGAACCATGAGCTAAATAAACCTCTATTATTTATAAATTACCCAGTCTGTGGTATTCTGTTATAGCAATGGAAAATGGACTAAGACACCTTTCTCGATCAAATATTTTTCAAGTTGCTTGGTCAGGAAAAGCAAAAATTAACACCAAGTGTCCATTATTTTATATTTTAGATAGTTGCATAAGTAAGGTTGTCTTCATTGACTGTTTAACAAATTATATTTTTTATTTCATAGTGTGACCCTATCATTCTCAGCTAATATTTTGTCTCTCTTTACTAATTTATGAGGTTAAAACAGTTCATATATTATTATACATAGCTATCCAGACAAAGGTAGACACAGACTGATAATGGAGCAAAGATTCTACAGCCAAATGTGGACAGACAAGGAAAGAAGCTTATTCCTGGCACAGTATGACAAATGCACAGCCAAGTGCAGATCTACGGTGATCCCTATTGAACTCAAATCAGATGGGAAGTGATGCTGTTACTGTAAAATTAAGTCATGTCTGGTCATTTTTACATTAAAACAAAAATGACAATAGGAGAGATGATCAATAATGATCTGAACAACAATAATAACAGCAGTAAACTATGGAACATCATCCTTTTTGAACTCACTTTTCTATAATGTGAAGGGCTTCCTAAACTTTCTTGAATAATTAGTTAAAATAATAAAAAATTATTGAACTAGTGCAGGCTTTTTATATTGCTGAAGGAAATGTTTAGTGAAAAGAAGGAAATTCTTCAGGATGAGTATAGACTTTACAAGTGTTTCATGTTGGGTGCAAAGAGCAGAAATGACACCATTGGACTCAGGCAGAGTAGGATACTTTCTGGTAAGGCAGTGGTTCTGAACTGGGACCATTTTACCCCTAAGGGACATTGGGCAATGTCTAGAGTATTTTTGGTTGTCACAAGCTGGGGAAGGGGCACTACTGGCATCTAGTGAGTAAAGGTCAGGGATGCTGCTAGATATCCAACAATACACTAGACAGTCGCCACAATAAAGAGTTATCTGAACCAAAACTTTAATAGTGTTGAAGCTGAGAAACTCTTCTTGTAAGGCAAACTCAGTTAAAATTCTGGCTCCAACACATAATAGCTGCGTGGCTTTGGAAAATTGTTCTTGCCTACCTATGCCTTAGTTTTCCCATATGTAAAATGAAAATAATCTACCTTGTGGAGTTTTCAGCAGGTTTAAATAAGGTAATTTGTGGAAAGTTTTCCTCAAGTTGTCTTACATATAGTAAATATGTAAAGAAACTGGTGTATGACTATTGAAATATTGTAGCTGGATTCAGAGGTTAATTCCTTCTTCCACCCCAGAAGGAAGTTTCAGCAATTCTGATAAATGGTTTTTTACGTTATTGCCTGATTTCTCTGAAAACCCCAAACCATTGTAATATAGCTCTAATTGTTAGATATTGCTCTCTGATATTATACCTAAGCTTCCTACCTGAAATTTGAACTCATTTGTTTTAGGAGTTTCCTCTGGAACAAAACACCACAAGTTTATTACCTTTTCACATGGCAGCCCTTCAAATTCTGGCAAACTACATGACCTGAGACAAAAAAGTAAAGTTTTCTGGGCATTATCTGCAAAATGGGAATAAAAATACTTACCCTAGGGATTTCTTATAGTAATATCATGAGCTAATGTAGGTTGCAGGATCAAACGTAATGCTTCACAATTTGAAGTCTTAGAAGTGTTTGCTTCTTTTTTTCTGCTATTGCCCCCTTTGGACATAGCCAAACTGTATCAGGCAGTAAAATGGAAGTCAAAAAGCATCACTGGATTTAGTCACAAATAGTAGTTGACTTGATCCAAGTGGCTGGAATGAAAGCAGGGCTTTATACAATTAGGTTTTAAAAAATTAAACAGTATGATCAGGCCAAGCTTACACCTGTAATCCCAGCAGTTTGGGAGGTTGAGGAGGGGAGATCACTTGAGGTCAGGAGTTTGAGACCAGCCTGGCCAACATGGTGAAACGCTGTCTCTCCTAAAAATACAAAAATTAGCCGAGTGTAGTGGCGGGCACCTGTAATCACATCTACCTGGGCAGCTGAGGCAGGAGAATCACTTGAACCCAGGAGGCGGAGGTTGCAGTGAGCCGAGATCATGCCACTGCACTCCAGCTTGGGCAACAGAGCAAGACTCCAACTCAAAACAAACAAACACCCTATGATCATTTATTATATATATATGGTCCTTTGATCTTATAGAAAGGGAATTGCAGCAAACGTTGGTGACAGGAAAATAAGTACTCAACAAATATGAAGACTCATTGCTGCTTATAGAAATGAAATTTCACAAAAGAATTATTTTTATTTTCCATCAAGTTGTCCTGTGAGATATTTTGAAAATGGACCTTCTCAAGTGCTCACTGGATTCATCAACCCACAATGACTGAGCCAATATAATGCTTCAGTGACTTTATGCGGCTGGAGAGATGGCAAAGAAGGGTTCATCTCTGCCCAGAGTATAAGGGAAGGCAGACACTGGATGAATCACGGCAATGTGACACAATCAGTTCTCCAGTGGAAACAGCATGCAAGACTTCTGAAAGCTTCAGTGCATCAAATCTCCAGGGTGTGGCCTGTTGATGTGTGTTTTCTTTTCTAGGATAGGAGAAAATAGTCATCAGATCCTACTTGCTCATATCTAAACGTTTGATATTGTTAATGTGTTTTGACAAATCAAAAAGCTCATTTTAATTTCTTTAGGACTTGTAGTGGTTGAGTCTGTGCTTAGTCTATGTCTACAGCAGAGTGTACCCTGCTAGTTTTTAAATCTGATATTGTGCTACAGGGAATTCTCAGTGAAGACTGTTTTTGCTTTCAACCTTTCTGCCAAACCTAGGGAGCAACCAGCAACTCAAGCCACTTTGAGGACATAATGAGTGTTCCTGCCAAGTATGCTGTGGTTGTCTGGCTACCCTGAGCTACTTTGCTGAAGAGACCTTTACAGTTAGAGGCCCAGGGCTTTAAGTACTCTATGCAAGCCAGAGACTCACATGTACATGTCTCCCACACTCACCCCTTTCCAGAAGTCCGGGATCATGTATCCAGAAGCCTACTTCACATAGCTACCTGCTTACCTAACATACATATCAAAGAATATATGTTCAAAAGAAAACTCTTGGTTCCCCATACTGCAAAATTATGCCTCCCATAGACTTTTATAACTTAGGGAATGGTATTACCATCCATTCAGTATTTGAAGCCAAAAGTCTTTTAAAAAACATTATTTATTTATTTATTTTTGAGATGGACTTTCATTCTTGTTACCTAGGCTGGAGTGCAACGGCGCAACCTTGGCTCACTGCAACCTCCGCCTCCCGGGTTCACGCAATTCTCCTGCCTCAGCCTCCAGAGTAGCTGGGATTACAGGTGTATGCCACCACACTCTGCTAATTTTTTGTACTTTTAGTAGAGACAGGGTTTCACCATGTTGGCCAGGCTGATCGCGAACTCCTGACCTCAGGTGATCCACCCGCCTCAGCCTTCCAAAGTGCTGGGATTGCAGGTGCAAGCCACTATGCCCGGCTTTTCCTTAATTCTTCTCTTTCTTTCTTGCCCATCAGCAAGTCACCTCAATTCATCTCATAACACATCTCAAACCTGGTTATTTTCCTCCATGTCCAATGTAGTCACTGTAGTCCTATCCATTATTACATACTGCCTAGACAGCTGCTGTAGCCTACCAAATGGAATCTGTTTTCACGCTTGCTGCGTTTTAGTTCTCCAAACAGCTGCTTGGGTTACCTACTTAATACATAACTAAGATTAATGTGGCTCCCTACATTGCATTTCAATTCTACCAAACTTCCCCTAAAGTAAAAGATATCTAAATAATTATCTATCTGTTGAATAAAAGCCCATGGCATAGGGAAGATAATATATTGTAGAATCAAAGAGATCATTCATTATTAAATCCTAAGCTTTTCTACACAACAGTTGTGTAAATTTGAGCAAGTTACCTAATGTCTTTAAGCCTAATTTCCCACTTTAAAAAATAAATTAAAAATATTACCTCCTCTTGTTCATTCACTTATCCTGAAAATTATTCTAGAAGTTGTTGTTGAACTTCTAAACTGTGTCAGGTACTGTGATGAGCACTGATATAAAAAGTAAATAAAATAGATGTCACCTATCTTCATGTTGCTTAAAGTTTATAACTGCATATAACAGGTGTTGAATACATAACAAGTACTTAGTAAGCAATGGGTGTTTTGATTTTCTTCCCCTGCTGACACCCTAGGGATCACCTATGTCAACCCTCGTTAAACATCTCCTGATTCTTAATCCATGGGTATTTTTAGTTTACCATGGTGCCTTATGCTATCATCTATTGCAACAATATCCAGCTTTATATTTAAAAAAAAACTCCTGAAATTCTTAATCCTACAAAAGATCACTTGGATAATCCTCTTAATGAAATTTAGGAAAAGGATGCAATTACTGTCCTCAAGATGTAACACAGCATTTTTGTAACCATATCAAGGCTACCGTTTTCTAAAATCTATGTTATACAAAGCTGGACACTGGCCAGGAAGTAGATCAATTTAGCCTGGGAAATCAGAGCTGTTTTCAGAAAGGAAATAAATGACAATCCTTATTTTTCTCTCTTAGATTTTGAGTTTACAAAGTGTAAAGGGGAAGGAGGTGTCTATAAGAGAGGTCAAGAGAGGTTCTAATAAAGATATAGGATCTAGTAAACAGCCAGGCTTCTGGAATAAAATTAACCTCAAAAAGCTTCACTGATGATCCATGGTCAACTTAGACGCAAAAAAACGTGAAAGAGAGTTCCAGCAGAACCAGTGGCTGATACAAGAAACTACCTTTCTACCCAGCCTTCTCAGTAGTTGTTTTGTATTTGGGGGAACCACAGCTGAGCTCCCTTAAAATTCTGGCAAGAATCCAGATGACAGCAGTGAAGACCAAGGCATATTAGAGTGTCCATGGACAGTCTACAATGTTGATACCACTTGGCCGCAGGAACCCATACAGTGAAGGATGGAAAAGGATGGAAACTGAACAGGCTTTGTATTCCCTTCCATGTGCCATTGAAGTCGAAATGAGCTGTCTGGTCAACTGAGCAAATACCACAGGATTAAAGACAAGATGAAAGAATGATCAGGAATTTGAGGAGACACACAACTTCCTGCTAATATACATAAGAGAATTTGAGAAATATTTTTTAAAATGATGATATGGACTGTATTTTAACAATTTTAATAATGTTTCTAGAGCAAGTAATCTTAAGTAATTTCATTTAATCCTCTTAATGAAATTTAGGGAAAGGATGCAATTACTGTCCTCAAGATGTAACAAAGCATTTTTGTAACCATACCAAGGCTACCATTTTCTAAAATAAACAGGTGACTGGCAAGAGCTGAGTAGGGCTTCAGCCATATATAGTACCCATTAGATGTGATAAAGTGCATGAGCAGCTGAGTGTGTACATTGAAGTCCATACATAAATGTGTGATGTTTATAACAAAATACAAGAATTAGGTTTTAATTACAGCGACAAACAGCCAGATGACACCTATGACCACAAAGAACAATGCAGTCTTATATTTGGAGTAGACTGACATTCTAAAAACCACAACTTCAGCTTGTGTCACCTTAAAGTTAGCTCAGGCCAATGGGTCTTGAGCACCAGGATACATGACCTTTGATGGGCAAAATGTCACAGCAACAATTCTGCAAAGGCTGGTTAAAATCCCCTCAGACATGATATCAATAGTTTATTTTCTTATTTAGCACCAGGAGCTCTTGCCCTCATTCTTCAAAGGGAGCCACAATTCAGTTCACAGCAGAGAAAAGTGAAAAGAACAGGTCTCCCATCATAAATTGAGCTTATTTTCAGAGCCTATGCATCTAGTTCTGAAATGGTTTGATTTTCATTTGTACTAAACAAGCAAACACAGTTGACCTTTGAACAACAGAAGTTTGAACTGTAGGGTTACACTCATGCACAGCTTTTCTTCTTCCTCTGCCACTCCTGAGACAACAAGACCAACACCTTCTCTTCCCCAGCCTCCTTAATGTGAAGATGAGGATAGAGAACTTTATGATGATCTAATTGCACTTAATGAATAGTAAATATATTTTCTTTTCCTTATGATTTTCTTAATAACATTTTCTTTTTTCTAGCTTACTTTCTTGTAAGACTACAGTATATAATGCATATAACACACCAAACGTGTTAATCAACTGTATAAGTTATTGGTAGGACTACCAATCAACAGTAGGCTATCAGTAGTTAAGTTTCGGTGAGTTAAATTTATATGTGAATTTTTGACTGTGCAGGGTGTCAGCACCCCTAAACTCTGCATGGTTCAAGGATCAAATTAGGTACTCTGGAAACAATTCTGATTCCACATACCTACACACCAATGGGTAAGTCTCTTCCTTTAGGTCTTCATTTTCATACCTGTTAAACAGAAGTTGATCAGGGAGTTTCAGAAGGCCCCTTCTGGCCCTGGCAGCACAGCTCTTCTCATGCAGGGCCATTGACCTGGGAAGACTGAGCTCTACACTGGTCCAGCCAAAGCCTCTTTCCTCTCTGTGCTTCAGATCACTGACAGCTTTTGGGCCATTCCACTCTGAGCTTACATTCAGGACATTTCTTTGCATTAAGAAGGCTCTTGTTCTTGAGTCCCAATCTATTAACCACATTTCACCTTATTAACTCCCTGCTTTGAGCCCTGAGGCCCCTCTCCTTGTATAGTAGGTTAATTTGCTGCTTCAGCAACTGCATTAGTTTCCAGTGGGTCCCCCTACCCAGCCTTTGCTTCAGACCAAGAGAAGTGTCTTGTTGGAGAAAAGGTAGATTGCAACTTTAAAGAAGCTCTTTATGAATGTCCTTTTCTCAATGTGAGCATCTACACACTCAGGATAGATGAGAATCAGTGGACATTAGGGACTAATAGACACATCTAGGCATTTCTTCTGTACACAATTATTAAGCATCTTCTATATACCATGCACTGTGCTAAGGGCATTTTAGATATTTTTATATTAATATATATCTAGCTCCCACTTATAAGTGAGAACATATGATATTTGGTTTTCCATTCCTGAGTTACTTCACTTAGAATAATGATCTCCTATTCCATCCAGGTTGCTGCAAATGCCATTATTTTATTCCTTTTTATGGCTGAGTAGTATTCCATGGTGTGTGTATATAACACACACACAAACACACACACACATACATGTGATATATATCATATTTTCTTTATCCACTCATTGATGATGGGCATTTAAGCTGGTTCTATATTTTTGCAGTTGCAAATTGTGCCTCTATAAACGTGCATGTGCATGTGCCAGTGTCTTTTTCACATAATGACTTCTTTTCCTCTTGGTAGATATCCAGCAGTGGGATTGCTAGAACAAATGGTAGTTCTACTTTTAGTGCTTTAAGGAATCTCCACACTGTTTTCCATAGTGATTGTACTAGTTTACATTCCCACCAACGGTGTAAAAGTGTTCCCTTTTCACCATATCTATGCCAACATTTTTATTTTTTATGTATTAATTATGACCATTCTTGCAAAAGTAAGGTGGTATCTCATTGAGGTTTTAACTTGCATTTCCCTGATAATTAGTGATATTGAGCTTTTTTTTTTTAATATGTTTGTTGGACATTTGTATATCTTCTTTTGAGAAATGTCTATTCATGTCCTTTGCCCACTTTTTGATGGGAATATTTGTTTTTTTCTTGGTGATTTGCTTGAGTTTCTTGAAGATTCTGGATATTAGTCATTTGTTAGATGCATAGTTTGCAAATATTTTATCCCACTCTGTGGGTTGCCTGTTTACCCTACTGATTATTTCTTTTGCTGTGCAGAAGCTTTATAATTTAATCAGGCCCCATCTATTTATTTTTGCTTTCATTGCATTTGCTTTTAGGTTCTTGGTTCATGGGCTCTTTGCCTAAGTCAATGTCTAGAAGAGTTTTTCTGATGTCTTTCAGAATTTTTATGGTTTCAGGGCTTAGATTTCAGTCTTTGACCCATCCTGAATTGATTTTTGTATAAGGTGAGAGATGAAAATCTAGTTTCATTCTTCTACATGTGGCTTGCCAATTATCCCAGCACCATTTATTGTATAGGAGGTACTTTCCTCACTTTATATTTTTGTTTGCTTTGTCTAAGATCAGTTGGTTGTAAGTATTTGGCTTTATTTCAAGGTTTGCTATTCTGTTCCAGTGGTCTATGTGTCTATTTTTATACCAGTATCATGCTGTTTTGGTAACTTCAGCCTTGTAGTACAGTTTGAAGTTGGGTAATGTGATGCCTCCTGATGTGTTCTTTTTGCTTAGACTTGCTTTGGCTATATGGGGTCATTTTTGGTTCCATATGAATTTTAGAATTATTTTTTCTAGTTCTTTGTAGAATGATGATGGCATTTTGATGGAAATTGCATTGAATCTATAGGTAGCTATTGGCAGTATAATCATTTTCACAGTATTGATTCTACCCATCAATGAGTAGGGGAAATTTTAAATTTCCTTGCAGAGCTCTTCACCTCCTTGGTTAGGTATATTGTTAAGTATTTTATTTTATCTTTGCATCTGTTATAAAAAGGCTTAAGCTCTTGACTTGATTCTCTGCTTGGTTGTTGTTGGTGTATAGCAGTGCTACTGATTTGTGCACATTGATTTTGTATCCTGAAACCTTACTGAATGTATTTATCCCATCTAGGAGCTTTTTGGATGAGTCTTTAGGTTTTCTAGGTATATAATCATATCACCAGCAAACAACAACGGGTTGACTTCCTCTTTACTGATCTGGAATACCCTTTATTTCTTCTCTTTTCATGATTGCTCTGGATAGAACTTCCAGTACTATGTTGAATATAAGTGGTAAAAGTTGCATCCTTGTTTTGTTCCAGTTCTCAGGGAGAATGCTTTCAAGTTTTCCCCATTCAGTATAACGTTGGCTGTGGGTTTGTCATAGATGGCTTTTATTACCTTGAGGTATGTCCCTTCTATGCCAATTTGCTGAGGCTGTTAATAATAATGTGATGCTGGATTTTGTCAAATGCTTTTTCTGCATCTATTGAGATGATCATAGGATCTTTGTTTTTAATTCTGCTTATATGTTGTATTATATTTATTGACTTGCATATGTTTAACCATCCCTGCCTCCCTGGTATGAAACTCACTTGATTATGGTGTATTATCTTTTTGATATGCTGAAGAACATAACAAGAAAAGAAAACAACAGACTCATATTCCTGATGTACATAGATGCAAAAATCCTCAACAAACTCTGAACAGACCAATAAAAAGTAGTGTGATTGAAACAGTAATAAAAAATTTGCCAACAAAAAAAAAAAGGCCAGGACCAAATGGATTCACAGCTGAATTCTACCAGGTATTCAAAGAAGAATTCCCACAATATTACTGAAACTATTCCAAAAGATAGAGAAAGAGGGAATCCTCCCTAAATCGTTCTATGAAGCCAGTATCACCCTAATACCAAAACCAGGAAAGGACATAACACTACAGACTGTCTTCTCTCTTCTTTTCTCTGTTAATCTCACTAATGGTCTATTAATTTTGTTTATCTTTTAAAAAAAATGCATCTTTTTGTTTTATATATTGTTTGTATTGTTTTCGTTTCAATTTCATTTAGTTCTGCTCTGATCTTTGTTATTTCTTTTATTCTGCTGTGTTTGGGATTGGTTTGTTCTTGTTTCTCTAGTTCCTTGAGGAGTGACCTTAAATTGTCTATTTGTACTCTTTCAGACTTTCTGATGTAGGCATTTAATGCTATGAAATTTCCTCTTAGTACCGCTTTTGCTGTATCCCAGAGATTTTGATAAGTTGTGTCACTATTATCACTCAGTTCAAAGAATTTTTAAATTTCCATCTTAATTTTATTGTCAACCCAAAGATTATTCAACAGCAGATTGATTTCCATGTATCTGTATAGTTTTGAGGGTTCCTTTTGGAGTTAATTTCCAGTTTTATTCCATTTGTGGTCTAAGAAGATACTTGATATAATTTTGATTTTCTTAAATTTATCAAGACTTGTTTTGTGACCTTTCATATGGTCTATCTTGGAGAATGTTTCATGCGCTGATGAAAAGAATGTATATTCTGCAGCTGTTAGGTAGAATGTTCTGTAAATATCTGCTAAGTCCATATGTTCTAGGGTATAGTTTATGTCCATTATTTCTTTGTTAACTTTGTCTTGATGGCCTGTCTAGTGCTGCTAGTGGAGTATTAAAGTACCCTACTGTTATTGCATTGCCCTCTATCTCATTTCTTAGGTCTGGGAATATTCATCTTACGAATTTGGAAGCTCCAGTGTTAGGTGCATAAATATTTAGGATTGTGATATTTTCCTGTTGGACCAATCCCTGTATCATTACATAATGTCCCTCTGTCTTTTTTTTTAACTGTTTCTTTAAAGTCTGATTTGTCTGATTTACGAATAGCTGCTTCTACTTGCTGTTAGTTTTCATTTGTGTGAAATATCTTTTTCAATCTCTTTACCTTAAGTTTATGTGAATCTTTATGTATTAGGTGAGTCTCTTGAGGAAGGCAAATATTTGCCCGGTGGATTTTTATTCATTCTGCCAGTCTGTATCTTTTAATTCAGGGTGTCTAATCTTTGAATTCCCTGGGTCATGTTGGAAGAAGAAGAATTGTCTTGGGCCACACATAAAATACACTAACAATAGCTGATGAGCTAAAAAAAGAAAAAAATCACAAAAAAAGTCATAATGTTTTAAGAAAGTTTATGGATTTGTGTTGGGCTGTATTCAAAGCTATCCTGAGCTGCATGCAGCCTGCAGGCTGCAAGTTAGACAAGCTTGTTTTGGGTAGAGCCTTTAGGCCATTTACATTCAACATTAGTATTGAAATGTAAAGTACCGTTCTATTCATCATGCTAGTTGTGATTCAATGCCTTGTTTTTTTCACTGTGTTATTGTTTCATAGGTCCTGTAAGGTTTATGCTTTAAGGAGGTTCTATTTCGGTGTATTTCAAGGTTTTATTTCAAGATTTAGAAATTCTTTTGGCATTTCTTGTATTGCTGGCTTGGCATTGGTGAATTCTCTCAGCATTTGTTCATCTAAAAAAGACTTTATCTCTCCTTCATTTATGAAACTTAGATTGACGAATACAAAATTCTTGGCTGGCTTGTAAGATTCCTGCTGAGAAACCTGCTGTTAATCTGATAGGTTTTCCTTTATAGGTTACCTGATGCTTTTGTCTCACATCTCTTATGATTCTTTCCTTCATCTTGACTTAAGATAACCTGATGATTTATGTGCCTAAGTGATTATCTTTATGTGATGAGTTTCCACAGTGTTCTTTGAGAGTCTTGTACTTGGATGTCTAGATCTCTAGCAAGGCAAGGGAAGTTTTCCTCAATTATTCCCTCAGATAAGCTTTCCAAACTGTTAGATTTCTCCTCAGGAACACCAATTATTCTTATGTTTGACCATTTAACATAATCCCAAGTTTCTTGGAGGGTTTGTTCATTTTTTAAAACCCTTTTTACTTTGTCTTTGTCTGACTGGATTAATGTGAAGGCCTTGTCTTTAAGCTCTGAAGTTCTACTTGTTGTAAGTCTATTGTTGAAACTTTTCAGTGCATTTTGTATTTCTCTAAGTGTGTCTTTTATTTCCTGAAGTTCTGATTGTTGTTTTCTTTATATCTATTTCTCTGCAGAATTTTTCAACCATATTCTGCATTTTTAAAAATTTAAGTTGATTTTCATTTTTCTCTGGTATCTCCTTGAGTAGCTTAATAATCAACCTTCTGAATTTTTTATCTGACAATTCAGAGATTTCTCCTTGGTTTGGATCCATTACTGGGGAGCTAATGTAATCTTTATCTTTTAGGGGGTCTTACAAATCCCTGTTTTGTCATATTACTGGAGTACTTTTCTAGTTCCTTCTCATTTGGGTAGACTATTTAAGTGGAAAGGCCTGGAACTCAAGGCCTGCTCTTTAGATTCTTTTGTCCCATGCGATGATCCCCTCATGTGGTACCCTTCCCCTTCCCCTAGGGATGGGTCTTCCGGAGAGCCAGACTTCAGTGATTATTATTTCTCTTCTGGGTCTAGCCATTCAGCAGGACTACCAGGCTCTGGGCTGGTGCTGGGGAATGTCTGCAAATATTCCTCTGATATGATCTGTCTTCAGGTGTCCCAGCCATGGATACCAGCACCTGCTCTGGTGGAGGTGGCAGTGGAGTGAAATAGACTCTGTGAGAGTCCTTGGTTGTAGATATGTTTAGTCCACTGGCTTTCTTGAATGTTGGCTATGCTAGCAGTGAAGTTGTCACACAGACAGACTCAGGACCTCTGGTTAACCAGGATGTTGCAGGCAGTAGAATTAGCTGTTGTTTTCTCCTTCCTGGGAGCAGGGTTATTCTGTCATGAGTTGCTGTAATGGCCTAAGTTCGTTGGCCTCCAGCAAGGAGGTGACTCTTTCAAGAGAGCACCAGCTGCAGTAGTAGTAGGGGGATCTATCTAAGCTTAAGCTTGCCCTAAGTTGGCCAGGTTGAGTATTCTGGTTTCTCAAGTGATGGGTCATAAGACCCCGAAGAGTTTATTTGTTTTGTGTTCAGGTACCAGGGTGGGTAGAGAAATACTATCAGGTGGGAGCAGATTTAGGCAGATCTGGGCTCAGACTCTCCTTGGGTGGGGCTTGCTATTGCCACTGTGGAGGTAGGAGGGGTGGCTCTCAGGCCAATACAGTTAAGTTCCGTAGGGGATTATGGCTGCCTCTGCAGTGTCATAGTTTGCCAGGGAATTGGGGGATAGTTGCTAATGAAAGGCCTTACCCAGTTCCTACATGGTTGGCAAGAAGCCTTGCTCCACAGTGCCCCACTCAGACCTTCCCCCAGACAGTAAGCTTCCCTGCTAAGAAAGCAAGCATAGTTTTTAGGCCTCTCCCTCCCCATCTGCCCACAATATTGGCAGTGGACTCTTGCACTCACGTCTCCAGCAGTTCCTATTTGCTTCTGGATTCTGCTCAAGAAAATTGATGCCCAGTCGAAATTATCCCAAATTTCAATTGGAAGCTCCTTTCACCCTGTGACCCCTCTTTAATTTTGCTGGCTGCCTTCTCCAAGGGCCCCAGTGGAATATAGTCAGGGATGGCTTCCCTGGGCTTAAGCTGGGGACCTAGAATGCCTACAAGGCTTTTCCTGCTGCTGCTTCCACTTTCATATTTTGCACAGCTCCCTAAATTCATTTCAGCTCTGGGTAAGGTTAAATCCTTCTCCTGTGATCTGGATTTTCAGATTCCCCAGTAAGGATGCATGTTCTGAGGCAGGTTTTCCCCACTCACACTTTGGGAATTCAGTTTTTCTCCTGTCTCATGGAATTTGCAACAGCATGACACTTCTTTCAAAGGGTCTGTGAATTCCTTCAGTTTTCCTCGTGCATTCTTGTGGTGGTTCTTGGAGCAAATGTTCATAGTGTGTGCCTCCACACACTTCTGTCCATCCAGATGGAAGTTGAACATTAACCCTGTCTCCTATACACCATTATCTTCCTCAAAAAATGAGCTTGTTTTAATTTTTAGCTCCCACAAATAAGTGAGAACATGTGAAGTTTGTCTTTCTGTTCCTGACTGATTTTACCTAACGAATTCCATTTTCATCCATGTTGTTGCAAATAATGTAATCTCATTTCTTTTATGACTGTAAGTTCCATCTTCATTTTGTTGATTGTTTCCTTTGTTGTGCAGGAGCTTTTTTTTTATATATATACTTTAAGTTATAGGGTACATGTGCACAACGTGCAGGTTGGTTACATATGTATACATGTGCCATGTTGTTGTGCTGCACACATTAATTCGTCATTTACATTAGGTATATCCCCTAATGCTATCCCTCCCCCCTCCCCCCACCACACAACAGGCCCTGGTGTGTGATGTTCCCCTTCCTGTGTCCATGTGTTCTCATTGTTCAATTCCCACCTATGAGTGAGAACACGTGATATTTGATTGTTTGTCCTTGCGATAGTTTGCTAAGAATGATGGTTTCCAGCTTCATCCAAGTCCATACAAAGGACATGAACTCATCCTTTTTCATGGCTGCATAGTATTCTATGATGTGTATGTGCCACATTTTCTTAATCCGGTCTATCATTGTTGGACATTTGGGTTGGTTCCAAGTCTTTGCTATTGTGAACAGTGCCACAATAAACATACGTGTGCATGTGTCTTTATAGCAGCATGTTTTATACTCCTTTGGGTATATACCCAGTAATGGGATGGCTGGGTCAAATGGTATTTCTAGTTCTAGATCCTTGAGGAATTGCGACACTGTCTTCCACAATGGTTGAACTAGTTTACAGTCCCACCAACTGTAAAAATGTTCCTATTTCTCCACATCCTCTCCAGCACCTGTTGTTTCCTGACTTTTGAATGATCGCCATTCTAACTGGTGTGAGATGGTATCTCATTGTGGTTTTGATCTGCATTTCTTTGATGGCCAGTGATGATGAGCATTTTTTCATGTGTCTGTCGGCTGCATAAATGTCTTCTTTTGAGAAATGTCTGTTCATATCCTTTGCCTACTTTTTGATGGGGTTGTTTTTTTCTTGTAAATTTGTTTGATTTCTTTCTAGATTCTGGATATTAGCCCTTTGTCAGATGAGTAGATTGCAAAAATTTTGTCCCCTAGGTTACCTGTTCACTCTGATGGTAGTTTCTCTTGCTGTGCAGAAACTCTTTAGTTTAATTAGATCCCATTTGTCAATTTTGGCTTTTGTTGCCATCGCTTTTGGTGTTTTAGACATGAAGTCCTTGCCCATGCCAGTGGTATTGCCTAGGTTTTCTTCTAGGGTTTTTATGGTTTTAGGTCTAACATGTAAGTCCTTAATCCATCTTGAATTAATTTTTGTACAAGGTGTAAGGAAGGGATCCAGTTTCAACTTTCTACATGTGGTTAGCCAGTTTTCCCAGCACCATTTATTAAATAGGGAAGCTTTTCCCCATTTCTTGTTTTTGTCAGGTTTGTCAAAGACCAGATGGTTGTAGACGTGTGGTATTATTTCTGAGGGCTCTGTTCTCTTCCATTGGTCTATATCTCTGTTTTGGTACCAGTACCATGCTGTTTTGGTTACTATAGCCTCGTAGTATAGTTTGAAGTCAGGTAGCATGATGCCTCCAGCTTTGTTCTTTTGGCTTAGGATTGACTTGGCAGTGCGGGCTCTTTTTTGGTTCCATATGAACTTTAAAGTAGTTTTTTCCAGTTCTGTGAAGAAAGTCATTGGTAGATTGATGGGGATGGCATTGAATCTGTAAATTAACTTGGATAGTATGGCCATTTTCACAATATTGATTCTTCCTACCCATGAGCATGGAATGTTCTTCCATTTGTTTGTGTCCTCTTTTATTTCATTGAGCAGTGGTTTGTAGTTCTCCTTGAAGAGGTCCTTCACATCCCTTGTAAGTTGGATTCCTAGGTATTTTATTCCCTTTGAAGCAATTGTGAATGGGAATTGATTCATGATTTGGCTCTCTGTCTGTTACTGGTGTATAAGAATGCTTGTGATTTTTGCACATTGATTTTTTATCCTGAGACTTTGCTGAAGTTGCTTATCAGCTTAAGGAGATTTTGGCCTGAGACGATGGGGTTTTCTGATATACAACCATGTCATCTGCAAACAGGGACAATTTGACTTCCTCTTTTCCTAATTGAATACCCTTTATTTCCTTCTCCTGCCTGATTGCCCTGGCCAGAACTTCCAACACTATGTTTAATAGGAGTGGTGAGAGAGGGCATCCCTGTCTTGTGCCAGTTTTCAAAGGGAATGCTTCCAGTTTTTGCCCATTGAGTATCATATTGGCTGTAGGTTTGTCATAAATAGCTCTTATTATTTTGAGATATGTCCCATGAATACCTAATTTATTAAGAGTTTTTAGCATGAAGGGCTGTTGAATTTTGTCAAAGACCTTTTCTGCATCTATTGAGATAATCAAGTGGTTTTTGTCTTTGGTTCTGTTTATATGCTGGATTACTGATTTATTGATTTGCATATGTTGAACCAGCCTTGCATCCCAGGGATGAAGCCCACTTGATCATGGTGGATAAGCTTTTTGATATGCTGCTGGATTTGGTTTGCCAGTATTTTGTTGAGGATTTTTGCATCAATGTTCATCAGGGATATTGGTCTAAAATTCTCTTTTTTTGTTGTGTCTCTGTCAGGCTTTGGTATCAGGATGATGCTGGCCTCATAAAATAAGTTAGGGAGGATCCCTCTTTTTCTATTGATTGGAATAGTTTCAGAAGGAATGGTCCTAGCTCCTCCTTGTACCTCTGGTAGAATTCGGCTGTGAATCCATCTGGTCCTGGACTTTTTTTGGTTGGTAAGCTATTAATTATTGCCTCAATTTCAGAGCCTGTTATTGGTCTATTCAGAGATTCAACTTCTTCGTGGTTTAGTCTTGGGAAGGTGTATGTGTCGAGGAATTTCTCCATTTCTTCTAGATTTTCTAGTTTATTTGCGTAGAGGTGTTTATAGTATTCTCTGATGGTAGTTTGTATTTCTGTGGGATCAGTGGTGATATCCCCTTTGTCATTTTTTATCACTTCTATTTGATTCTTCTCTCTTTTCTCCTTTATTAGTCTTGCTAGCAGTCTATCAATTTTGTTGATCTTTTCAAAAAACCAGCTCCTGGATTCATTGATTTTTTGAAGGGTTTTTTGTGTCTCTATTTCCTTCAGTTCTGCTCTGATTTTAGTTATTTCTTACCTTCTGCTAGCTTTTGAATGTGTTTGCTCTTGCTTCTCTAGTTCTTTTAGTTGTGATGTTAGGGTGTCAATTTTAGATCTTTCCTGCTTTCTCTTGTGGGCATTTAGTGCTATAAATTTCCCTCTGCACACTGCTTTAAATGTGTCTGAGAGATTCTGGTATGTTGTGTCTTTGTTCTCATTGGTTTCAAAGAACATCTTTATTTCTGCCTTCATTTTGTTATGTACCCAGTAGTCATTCAGGAGCAGATTGTTCAGTTTCCATGTAGTTGAGCGGTTTTGAGTGAGTTTCTTAATCCTGAGTTCTAGTTTGATTGCACTGTGGTCTGAGAGACAGTTTGTTATAATTTCTGTTCTTTTGCATTTGCTGAGGAGTGCTTTACTTCCAACTATGTGGTCAATTTTGGAATAAGTGTGATGTGGTGCTGAAAAGAATGTATATTCTGTTGATTTGGTGTGGAGAGTTCTGTAGATGTCTATTAGGTCTGCTTGGTGCAGAGCTGAGTTCAATTCCTGGATATCCTTGTTAACTTTCTGTCTCATTGATCTGTCTCATGTTGACAGTGGGGTGTTAAAGTCTCCCATTATTATTGTGTGGGTGTCTAAGTCTCTTTGTAGGTCACTCAGGACTTGCTTTATGAATCTGGGTGCTCCTGTATTGGGTGCATATCTATTTAGGATAGTTAGCTCTTCTTGTTGAATTGATCCCTTTACCATTATGTAATGGCCTTCTTTGTCTCTTTTGATCTTTGTTGGTTTGAAGTCCATTTTATCCGAGACTAGGATTGCAACCTCTGCCTTTTTTTGTTTTCCATTTGCTTGGTAGATCTTCCTCCATCCCTTTATTTTGAGCCTATGTGTGTCTCTGCACGTGGGATGGGTTTCCTGAATACAGCACACTGATGGGTCTTGACCGTTTATCCAATTTGCCAGTCTGTGCCTTTTAATTGGAGCATTTAGCCCATTTACATTTAAGGTTAATATTGTTATGTGTGAATTTGATCCTGTCATTATGATGTTAGCTAGTTATTTTCCTCGTTAGTTGGTGCAGTTTCTTCCTAGCCTTGATGGTCTTTACAATTTGGCATGCTTTTGCAGTGTCTGGTAGCAGTTGTTCCTTTCCATGTTTAGTGCTTCCTTCAGGAGCTCTTTTAGGGCAGGCCTGGTGGTGACAAAGTCTCTCAGCATTTGCTTGCCTGTAAATTATTTTATTTCTCCTTCACTTATGAAGTTTAGTTTGGCTGGATATGAAATTCTGGGTTGAAAATTCTTTTCTTTAAGAATGTTGAATATTGGACCCCACTCTCTTCTGGCTTGTAGAGTTTCTGCAGAGAGATCTGCTGTTAGTCTGATGGGCTTCCCTTTGAGGGTAACCCGACCTTTCTCTCTGGCTGCCCTTAACATTTCTTCCTTCATTTCAACTTTGGTGTATCTGATGATTATGTGTCTTGGAGTTGCTCTTCTCAAGGAATATCTTTGTGGCATTTTCTCTATTTCCTGAATTTGAATGTTGGCCTGCCTTGCTAGATTGGAGAAGTTCTCCTGGATAATATCCTGCGGAGTGTTTTCCAACTTGGTTCCATTCTCCCCGTCACTTTCAGGTACACCAATCAGACGTAGATTTGGTCTTTTCACATAGTCCCATATTTCTTGGAGGCTTTGTTCATTTCTTTTCATTCTTTTTTCTCTAAACTTCCCTTCTCACTTCATTTCATTCATTTCATCTTCCATCACTGATACCCTTTCTTCCAGTTAATCACATTGGCTCCTGAGGCTTCTGCACTCTTCATTTAGTTCTCGAGCCTCGGCTTTCAGCTCCATCAGCTCCTTTAAGCACTTCTCTGTATTGGTTATTCTAGTTATACATTCGTCTAAATTTTTTTCAAAGTTTTTAACTTCTTTTCCTTTGGTTTGAATTTCCTCCTGTAGCTCGGAGTAGTTTGATTGTCTGAAGCCTTCTTCTCTCAGCTCGTCAAAGGCATTCTCCGTCCAGCTTTGTTCTGTTGCTGGTGAGGAACTGCATTCCTTTGGAGGAGGAGAGGCACTCTGCTTTTTAGAGTTTCCAGTTTTTCTGCTCTGTTTTTTCCCCATTTTTGTGGTTTTATCTACTTTTGGTGTTTGATGATGGTGATGTACAGATGGGTTTTTGGTGTGGATGTCCTTTCTGTTTGTTAGTTTTCCTTCTAACAGACAGGACCCTCAGCTGCAGGTCTGTTGGAGTTTGCTAGAGGTCCACTCCAGACCCTGTTTGCCTGGGTACCAGCAGCGGTGGCTGCAGAACAGTGGATTTTCGTGAACCACGAATGCTGCTGTCTGATCGTTCCTCTGGAAGTTTTGTCTCAGAGGAGTACCTGGCCGTGTGAGGTGTCAGTCTGCCCCTACTGGGGGGTGCCCCCCAGTTAGCCTGCTTGGGGGTCAGGGGTCAGGGACCCACTTGAGGAGGCAGTCTGCCCGTTCTCAGATCTCCAGGTGCATGCTGGGAGAACCACTTCTCTCTTCAAAGCTGTCAGACAGGGACATTTAAGTCTGCAGAGGCTACTGCTGTCTTTTTGTTTGTCTGTGCCCTGCCCCCAGAGGTGGAGCCTACAGAGGCAGGCAGGCCTCCTTGAGCTGTGGTGGGCTCCACGCAGTTCGAGCTTCCTGGCTGCTTTGTTTACCTAAGCAAGGCTGGGCAATGGCGGACGCCCCTCCCCCAGCCTCACTGCCACCTTGCAGTTTGATCTCAGACTGCTATGCTAGCAATCAGCCAGACTCCGTTGGCGTAGGACCCTCTGAGCCAGGTGTGGGATATACTCTCCTGGTGCGCCATTTTTTAAGCCCATCGGAAAAGCGCAGTATTAGGGTGAGAGTGACCCGACTTTCCAGGTGCCGTCTGTCACCCCTTTCTTTGACTAGGAAAGGGAACTCCCTGACCCCTTGCACTTCCCGAGTGAGGCAATGCCTCACCCTGCTTCAGCTCGCGCACGGTGCGCTGCACCCACTGTCCTGCGCCCACTGTCTGGCACTCCCTAGTGAGATGAACCCGGTACCTCAGATGGAAATGCAGAAATCACCCGTCTTCTGCGTCGCTCATGCTGGGAGCTGTAGACCGGAGCTGTTCCTATTCGGCCATCTTGGCTGCCCGTCGACCTTTATTTCTTTCTCTTGTCTGAATCCTCTAAGACTTCCAGTACTAGGTTAAATAACAGTAGTAGAGTGGGAATCCTTGTCTTGTCTCAAATCTTAAAGGAAAGGCTTTCCATTTTCCCTATTCAGTATGATACTAGCTATGGGTCTGTTGTATATGGCTTTTATTATATTGAGGTATGTTTCTTCTGCACCCAGTTTTTTGAGGGTTTTTTTCTTAAAAAATGTTGAATTTTATCAAATGCTTTTTCAGCATCAATTGAAATGATCACATGGTTTTTGTCTTTCATTCTGCTGATACTGTGTACCATATTGATTCATTTGCATATGCTGAACCATCCTTGCATTCCTGAGATAAATCCCACTTGATCATGATAAATTGTCTTTTTACTATATTGTTGAATTTGGTTTGCTAATATTTGTTGTTAATTTTTGCATCAGTATGCATCAGGGATATTAGCCTGTAGTTTTCTCTCATTATTATTTTTTATATGTCTTTGTCTGGTTTTGGTAACAGGGTAATATTGGCCTAATGGAATGAGTTTGAAAGTACTTCCACCTCTATTTTTCAGAAGAGTTTGAGTAGGATTGGTATTAGTTCTTCTTTTAATGTTTGATAGAATTCAGCAGTGAGGCCATTGGGTCCCAGGGTTTTCTTTACTGGGAGACTTTTTATTCCAGCTTTCAAACCCATTACTTGTTTTTTGTTTGTTTGTTTGTTTGTTTGTTTTGAGACAGAGTCTTGCTCAGTCGCTCAGGCTGGAGTGCAGTGGCACGGTCTCAGCTCACTGCAAGCTCCGCCTCCCGGGATCATGCCATTCTCCTGCCTCAGTCTCCCAAGTAGCTGGGACTACAGGCGCCCGCAACCACACCTGGCTAATTTTTTTTTTTTTGTACTTTTAGTAGAGATGGGGTTTCACTATATTAGCCAGTATGGTCTCGATCTCCTGACCTTGTGATCCACCTGCCTCGGCACTCCAACATGCTGGCGTTACAGGTGTGAGCCACCATGCCTGGCCCAAACCCATTACTTGTTATTAGTCTGTTCAGGTATTGAGTTTCTTCATGGCTCAATCTTGGTAGGTTGTATGTGTCTAGAAATGTATCCATTTCCTCTAGATTTTCCAGTTTATTGGTATATAGTTGCCTACAGTAGCCACTAATACTCCTTTAAAATTCTGTTATCAGTCGTAATGTCTCCTTTTTCATCTCTTATTTTATTTATTTGGGTTTTCTTTCTTTTCTTCTAAGTTATGCTGGCTAATTATGTCAACTTTGTCTTTTCAAAAAACAAATGGTTGCATCAATCATTTGTTTTGTTTTCTTCATTTCAATTTTATTTATTTGTGCTCTGATCTTTATTATTTCTTTACTTCTACTAATTGTGGGTTTGGTTTGCTCTTGCTTTTTTAGTTCTTTAAGATGCATCAATAGGTTACTTAAAGTTTGTTTTTCTTTTTTGATGTAGGCACTTATATATTTCCCTCTTATTACTGCTTTTGCTATATCCCATAGGTTTTTTTATGTTGTGTTTGCGTTATCATTTGTTTCAATAAATTTTTCAGTTTTCTTCTAAAATTTCTTCATTGACCCACTGGTCATTCAGGGGCATATTGTTTATTCACCATGTGATTATATAGTTTCCAAGTTTCCTGTTGTTATTGATCACTAGTTTTATTTCATTGTGGCCAGAGAAGATGTTTGATATTATTCAATTTTTTGGAATCTTTTAAGACTTGCTTTGGGACCTAACATGTGGTTTATTTTTGAGAATATGTGTTGAGGAAAAGAATGTGTATTCTGCAGGAAATGTTTTGTAAATCTCTATTAGGTCCTTTTGTTCTATAGTGCAGATTAAGTCCAAAGTTTTCTTGTTGATTTTCTGTCTGGAAGATCTGTCCAATTCTGAAAGGAGGATGTTGAAGTCTCCAGCTGTTACTGTATTGAAGTCTATTTCTCTCTTCAGCTCTAATAATATTTGCTTTATAAATCTGGGTGCTTCAGTGTTGGGTGCATATATATTTACAATCGTCGTATCTGTTGAATAATTAACCCCTTTATTATTATTTAATGACTTTCTTTTTCTCTCCTTTCAGTTTTTTCTTGAAGTCTATTTTGTCTGATATAAGCATACCTTCTCCTACTTTTTTGTGGCTTTCATTTGCATGAAATATCATTTTCCATCCCTTTATTTTCAGTCTATGTGTATCTTTGTAGGTGAAATATGTTTCTTGTAGGCAACAGGTCATTGTGTCTTGTTTATTTTTATTTATTTATCCACTCTATGTCTTTTTATTGGAGAGTTTAGGTAATGAATATTCAATATTATTATTAATAGATAAGGACTTACTTCTCTTATTTTGTTATTGTTTTCTGGACTTCTCTTTCTTTCCTTCTTGTCTTTCTTTTAGTAAAGATAATTTTCTCTGATAGTATGTTTTAATTTTTTGCTTTCAATTTTTTGTGTATACCTTGTATATTTTTTGATTTGAGATTACCATAAGACTTGCAAATACTATCTTATAACTTATTATTTTTATTTATTTGAGACAGCTTCACTCTTGTTGCCCAGGCTGGAGTGCAATGGCACGATCTCGGCTCACTGCAACCTCTGCCTCCCAGGCTCAAGTGATTTTCCTGCCTCAGCCTCCTGAGTAGTTGGGGTTACAGGCGTCATGCCTTGCTAGTTTTTGTATTTTTAGGAGAGACTGGGTTTCACTGTGTTGGCCAGGCTTGTCTCGAACTCCTGACCTCAGGTGATCCACCAGCCTTGGCCTCCCAAAGTGCTGGGATTACAGGCATGAGCCACCGTGCCCTGCCATAACTTGTTATTTTAAACTGATGACAAAAATGGATTGCATAAACAAACAAGCAAAAGAAAACTAATAAAAACTCTCAACTTTAACTTTGTCTCCCTGCTTTTTAACTCTCTGTTGTTCCTCTTTACGTTTTATTTGTAGTGTCTATGTTTTGAAAACTTATAGTTGTTATTTTTGATTGGTTCATAATTTAGTCTTTCTACTTAATATGAGTAATTTACACACCATAATTACAATATTATAATTTTTGTTTTCATGCATACTTACTATTACCAGTGAGTCTCATACCTTCAGATGATTCCTTATTGCACACCCACATCCTTTCCTTTCTGATTGAAGAACTCCCTTTAGCATGTATTGTTGGATAGATCTGATATTGTTGAAATCCCTCAGCTTTCGTTTGTCTGGGAAAGCTTTTATTTATCCTTTACGTTTGAAGAACATTGTCACCAGGTATTCTATTCTAGGGTAAATGTTTGTTTTCTTTAACACTTGAAATATGTCATTCCACTCTCTCTTGCCTGCAAGGTTTCCACTGAAAGCCTGCTGCCAGACGTTTTGTAGTTCCATTGTATGTTATTTGTTTGTTTTCTCTTATTGCTTTTGGGATTCTTTATCCTTGACCTTTGAGAATTTGGTTATTAAATGCCTTGATATAGTCTTCTTTGGGTTTAATCTGCTTGGTCTTCTATAACCTTGTACTTCAATATTGATATCTTTCTCTAAGTTTGGGAAGTTCTCTAATATTATCTATTTGAATAAACTTTCTCCTCTTATCTTTTTCTCTACCTCCTCTTTAAGGCCAATATCTTTGATTTGCTCTTTTGACATAATTTTCTAGATTTTGTAGGTGTGCTTTACTGTTTTGCATTTTTTTCTCGTCTCCTCTGCCTATGTATTTTCAAATAGTATTTCTTCAAGCTCAGCAATTCTTTCTTCTGTTTGATCAATTCTGCTATTTAGAGACTGATGGCATTCTTCAGTATGTCAATTGCATTTTTCAACTCTAGAATTTCTGCTTGACTCTTCAATTATTTTAACTCCTGTTAAATGTGTCTGATAGAATTCTGAATTCTTTCACTGTGTTATCTTGAATTTCTTTGAGTTTCTTCAAAACAGCTATTTTAAATTCTTTATCTGAAAGTTCACATATTCCTGTTTCTCCAAGAGTGGCTCCTGGTGCCTTATTTAGTTTGTTTGATGAGGTCATGTTTTCGTGGCTGATCTTGACGCTTGTAGATATTTGTCAGTGTGTGGGCATTTAAGAGTTAGTTATTTATTGTAGTCATCACAATCTGGCTTGTTTGTGCCTGCTCTTCTTGTGAAGACTTTCCAGGTATTCAAAGGGACTTGCACCCTGGACCCAGTAATGTTGTGGTTTTTGCAGGCTCATAGAGGTACCACCTTGTGGTCTCAGATAAGATTGGAAAGAATTCTCTGGATTACCAGAGACTCTTGTTCTCTTCCCTTACCTTCTCCCAAAATAACTGAGTCTCCTCTGTGTCTTTGCTGAGCCATCTGGAGCTGATGGTGGGGTGACACAAGCACCACTGTGGTTACTACCAATGGAACCACCATGGGTCAGACCTGAAGCCAGCATGGGACTGGGTCCTGCCCAAGGCCTAATGTAACCATTACCTGGCTACCATCTGTGTTCACTCAAAGCCCTAGAGCTCTACAGTCAGCAGGTGGTAAAGCAAGCCAAGTTTATATCCTTCCTTTCAGGGCAACAAATTCCCCTATGCTCTAGGTGGGTTCAGGGTTTTTGTCTGGGAGGCAGGAGTTGAAGTCAAAAACCTTATAAATCTACCTGCTATTCTAGTCTACTACAGCTAAGCTGGCACTCAAACCACAAGGCAAAGTTCTTCCACTCTTCTCGCTCCTTTCCACAGGTAGTGCTGCCTCTCCCCATGGCTGTCACAACCACTGGCACACTGAGAGTTCTGGAAGGTTACCACTTGTGTTCACTTAGCCTCCATGGGCTCTTCAGTCAGCTCATGGTTAATGCTGCTAGGCCTCAACTCCCTCTTCCAGGAAGTTGGATCCTCTCTGGCCTGGAGAAGGTCCAGAAATGTTTTCCAACAGCCTAGGTCAGGATCGAGGGACCCCCAAGAGGCTGCTTGGTGCTCTACCCTACTTTGGCTGAGCTGATACCTGAAACCAGCACATCTCTAAGTAAGTCTTACGAAAGGTTCATGGTATACTGTTGGTTATTCAGCGCCCAAGGATTCCTTAGTCAGAAGGTGCTGAATACGGCCAGGACTGGGTCCCTCCCTTCAAGGCTGTGGGTTCCTTTCTGGCCCAAAGTGTGTCTGGAAATGTCCAGGAGCTAGAGCCTGGGATGGGGGCCCCATGACTCTGTCTAGTGCCCTGTCCTACTGTGGCTGAGCTGGTATCTAAGATACAAGACAAAATCCTCTTTACGCTTTTCTCTCCTCGAGTGGAAAGAAGCAGTCACTGTCATTGCTGTGAGCTGCATTGCACAGGGTTTTGGGTGGGTGGCATAGCACTTCCTCAGTCCCTCTGTCTGATGTCTCAGTAGGTCAGGCACTGCCCCAGTCCACTGGCTCTAAGCCCAGCACAGCATCAGAACTTCTCAAGAATTGGAATCCTTGTGTCCTAGCCTGCCTTTCAAGTTCACTTAGAACCCCAGAGCACTTAACTCCTAGTGGCAAGGCTTGTTGAGAAACTCAGGTACTGACCACTGGGTTGGGCACTTCCCCTCTGTCTAGGTCGGGTCCAAATGCTTCCTCTGTGGAAAGGTGCCAACTGAGTCAGTGTCATTTTGTTTTCTGCTATGAGAAACTCACAGCAGCTGAGTTCAAACTCAGGGCAGCACTGAGTTCAATGCAAAGTTCCCCAGTTCCTACGCTCTCCTTCTCTCAAGTGCACAGATTCTTTCCCTATGCCATATAGTCACTGCCTGGGGAGTGGGGAGAAGTGGCATTGATGATATAAGATTTTCTTGCCTAGCCTCTGTAGTTCCTCTTTCAGTGACATGAAATTAAAACCAGGTACTATGAGTGCTCACTTGATTTGCGCTTTTATGAAGGTGCTTTTTAGTGTGCAGATAGTGTTAAAATTTGGTGTTCCTACAGAGGGAATAATTGATGGAGGCTTCTATTCAGCCATCTTGCTCCACCCTCAGCATGTCAATTCTTATTTAAAGATAGCCTATCAGGGTTTGGATTGGGGTCACATTGAATCTGTATATCAACCTGGAAGAAATTGACATCTTGACAATATTAAGTATTCCAATTCATGAGCAAGATATATTTCTTCATTTATTTATATCTTCCTTTTTGTTATCCCAATACTGTTTTATAGCTTTCAGTGTGCAGGTATTATTTATATTTTGTCAAACTTGTCCCTAAGTATTTTATGTTTTATTAAACTATTATAAAATTTAATTTTAAATTTCATTTTTCTAAAATTTGTTACTAGTATGTAAATAGGCAAATGATGTTTATATAATGACATTGTGTTGTATAACCTTACTTAATTCACAAAACTTTTTATGTATGTGATAATGTTGTCCATAAGGATAATTTTATTTATTTATTTCCAATCTATATAACTTTTATTTCGTCTTACACGCACTACCACAATGGCCAGGACCTCTAATTTGTTGTTGAATAGAAGTAGTGATGGTGGACATTTTCTTATTTCTCTTCTTCTAGAGAAAACATTAAATCACAAACCATAATATATAATGATAGCTGTAGGGTTTTTTAGATGCATTTTGCTGGGAATTTTTTCATAGTTTTTTTTCATTTCTTGAAATAATCATATGACTTTTATCTTTTATTCTGTTAGTATGGTGAATTACACTGCTTGACTTTTAAATGTCATATTAACTTGGTATTTCTAAAATAAACCCCAGTTGGTCATGATGTATTATTTTTATATTTTGTTAGATTTAATTTGTTAATACCTTGTGAAGGATTGTCTTTTTTATCTTCATGAAAAGTATTAGTTTATAGTTATCTTTTCTTATATAATATTTATTTTCAGTTTAAGTGTTAGGGTAATGTTGGCCTAAAAATTCCACTAAAATATGTCTCCTCCTTCCCTGTCATCTGAGATTGTGTAAGATGGATATAATTTCTTTTTAAAGTGTTTAATAAAATTGACAAATGAAAATACTCAGGACTGAAATTTTCTTTGTGGAAAGGCTCATTTTCACAAATTGTATTTTAAAAATAGATGTATTAATATTTTCTATTCTTCCTATATCCATTTTGATAACTTATATCATTTAGGGAATAAGTGCATTTTATCTGTATTGTTAGATTTATTGACATAGAATTGTTCATAATATTCATCAGGTACAATTTAATATTCATAGTATCTGTAGTTACATCTGCATTTCACTCTGAATATTGCTATTTGTCCTCTCCCTCTCTCTCTTTTTAGTTTCCTAAGAAAAATATCAACTGTCAGTCTTTTTAAAAAGACAGATTTTTGTTTTATTTATATTCTCTATTGTTTAACATTTTGTATTTCATTGATTTTTGTAATTATTATTTACCTTCTACTTATTTGGGGTTGAATTTCCTTTTTTATAGCTTCTTAATGTGAAAGCTTAGATTATTGACTTTAAATCAATCTTTGTTTTCTACCAAAAACATTAAGTGTTATGAACTAATTTAGAATTATTACTTATTTAGATTTTTTTAGAATTTCCAAATATTTGGGGTCTTCTAAAAATGTTTATATATTTTTCTCATATTTCTAATTTTATACTATTGTGGCTAGAAGTAATACTCTGTATATTTTTGACCTCTTTAAATTAATTCATTCCAGTTTTATGACCCAGCACATGACCTATCTTGGTGAATGTTAGTGAATGTTAGTGGACACTTGAAGAGCTCTAAAAATATCAGTTATGTCAGATTGGTTAATAACATTGCCCACATGTTCTACATCTGTCCTTATTTTCTTTCTACTTTTCTATCCCTATCAAGAAAAGAGTTTAGGTGTGTAACCATCATTTTGGATGTGTCTTTTTTCAGTTTGGTTAGTTTTTGCTTTAAAAATGTTGAACCATTGTTCTAAGTGCACACATACTTAAGAACGTGCCTTGAGAAACTATTTTATCTTTATAAAATGCCATTATCTAAATGAATTACAAGTAATATTATTTGATCTAAAGTCTAATTTATAAGATAATAACACAGCCATTTAGTATTCCTTATGACTAGTGCTTGCATTGAATAAGTTTTTCATCATTTTTAACTTATCTATGTTTTTGTATTTCAAGAGTGTTTCTTGTTGACAGAGTATGATTGGGTTGTGCCTTTGCATTTAGTTGGAGTCTTTCTTTAGATCATTGGCATAAAATATATTTATCAGTATGGTTGGATTTAAAGCTATTATATTAGTGTTTACTTTATATTTGTTTTATCTGTAGTTTTTCTCGTTTTTCTCTTTTGCTGCCTTATTTGTGTTGACTAATATTTAATATTTCATTCCGTGTCCTCTATTGATTTACTAGCTATATCTCTCTTTAAGTTTTAGTGGCTGCTCTGGGCTTTACAATATGTATCTCTAACTTGTTATAATCAATCTTTACTATGTTCAAAGTCTATTTGCCATTTCAAGAAATACAAGAATATTACACAATACATTTCCATTTCTCCATCATACAGTTTGTGCTATTGTTATACATTTTTACAACTATAATATAAAACATTATAAAAAACCATTTAAAAAAATCTTTATCCTCATGTTTGCTATTTCTAGTATCCTTCATTTCTTTGAGTAGATCCAGACTTACACGTGATATTATATCCCTTCAACTTGAATAATTTCTTTAATATTTTTTGGTAGTGCAGTTTTACTGATGATAAATTTTCTGTTTTTTGTTTGCCTGAAAAATGTCATGTTTTAATTTGTACTTATGAAGAATATTTTCACATAAAATGAAATAGTATCTTGATGATATTTTATTGTTTTTTCAAACATTAATGTGATTCTGTTGTCTTCTGGCTTTGATTTATTCTGATGAGAATTCAGCGATTAGTCTTAAGATTTTCATGATTTCTGTCTTTAGCAATTTGATAATGATAGACTTTGGTTTTGGTTTTGTTTTCTTTCAATTATCCTTCTTGGTGAATGCTGAGTTTCTTTGATCTATGTGTTTATATACTTCATTTTTTTTTTTAAGTTTGGGCCAGTATATTTTTAAACACTCTTCCTGCAACTTCTCTTCTTTTTCTCTTTGATATTCCAATTACATGTATGTTAGACAGCATAATATTGTGTTACAGATTCCTGAAGTCGTTTTTTTAAACTTTTTTTTTCTCTGTGCTTCATTTTGGATACTATCTAATTGTTATGCCAATGAGTTCACTTTTACTTCATCCTGTAGTGTTTAATTTGCTAAGTCCATCAAATATATATTCTTTTTAATTTCCAAAATTTCATTTCTATTTTTAGATGTTCTGTTGGGTTCTTTTTTATGGCTTCCATTTCACTCATCATCTTGTCCATGCTTTCCTTGAAATTATTGAACATAAAGTTATAAAGCTCTTATTTGCCTGCTAATTCCAACAGTGCTGTCATTTCTGAGTTTGTGTTTATTAATTGTTCTCCTGATAATGAATTACATTTTACTGCTTCTTTGCAGGTCTAGTAATTTTAGACTA
This sequence comes from Pan paniscus, assembly GCF_029289425.2. Taxonomy (NCBI): domain Eukaryota; kingdom Metazoa; phylum Chordata; class Mammalia; order Primates; family Hominidae; genus Pan; species Pan paniscus. The sequence continues at coordinate 146,128,817 of NC_073256.2, read as the reverse complement.
GATGCTTAACACATTGAATGTTACATTGTGTAGTGTATGATTTTGTTGACTATTTTTAACAAATGTTGAGTTTCGTTTTGTCAAATATTTTTGTTCTTTGCACATAGTCTTGGCCATTTTGAAGCTTGTTTTTAAATTTTCTCTAGGTGGCTCTAGTGTTTCCTTTACTATAGAATTAGTTTTGTACTACTACTATGATATGGCCTTTTTGAGGTCCCTACTGAAGGTCCTGTTTAGAAGTCCAACACTTTATAACCTTTGTCAGCTCTGGTAATTGTTTATTTTACAGCTTTTTAGTAGTTATTTTCTTCTTTGAGTAATTGATTTTTGGCTAGACTTTTAGACTCTTACTTCACACCTGGGCAGGAAGGAGATACCTAGGCAGATTTAAGGATATCTTTTGCTTTATGTATATCTTCTTTCTGGGTACTCTGTCCCACAAAATCTGCAGGACTCAATGTCTTGAACTTTTATCTTTGCCTCTTTAACTTAGTAAGATTGTTGAGCTTGTATTAAATTTGGTCGTTTTTATGGAATGAATTGTGTTCCCTGTAAATTTATCTATTAAAGCTCTAATCCCCGGTACCTCAGAATCTAACTGGATTTGAATGTAGGGCCTTTAATAGGTAATTATTAAAAGTCAGGGATGGTGGCTCATGCCTGCAATCTCAGCACTTTGGAAGGCCAAAGTGGGCAGATTATCTGAGGTCAGGAGTTTGAGACCAGCCTGGCCAACATGGTGAAACCCCATCTCTACTAAAACAACAACAACAACAACAACAAAAAACAAAATTAGCCAGGTGTGGTGGCAGGTATTTGTAATCCCAACTACTCAGATGGCTGAGGCAGGAGAATCACTTGAATCTGGGAGGCAGAGGTTGCAATAAGCCAAGATCACGCCACTGTACTCCAGCTTGGGTGACAAGAGTGAAGCTCCTTCTCAAAAAAAAAAAAAAAGGTAATTAAGTTAAAATGAGGCCAATAGGCCTCAAAGACCAACTGGACCTTATCCAATTGGACTGGTGTCCTTATAAGAGGAAGTTTGGACATACAGGAGATTCCAGGAATGCACATGCAAGAAAAAAAGACCAGATGAGAATACAGCGAGAGAGCAGGCATCTACAAGCCAAGCAGAGAAGCCTCAGAAGAAACCAAACCTGATCTTGGACTTCCAAACTCCAGAACTGTGAAAAAATAGCTTTTTGTTATTTAAGCCACCCAGTCTGTGGTATTTTGTTACAATAGCCCTGGCAAACCAACACAGCCTTCTTGTAGGCAGCCTGGAATGCAATGCTAGACAGAAAGCCTGGAGTATCATAGGGTTTATCTTGTTTCTCTTTATTCAAAGATTACAGTCCTGTGTTACCTATTGTACAATCAATAAAAACAGCTCTTATAAATTTTGTTCCATTTTCTAATTGTTTGTTAATCGTGTGAAGTCGAGTCTGACAGCAGTGAAGGCAATCATAACTGCCTTGATTATTCATTTTCTGAAACTCTTAGAATTCAGGCCTTTACCTCTCATATTGATGTTTTAGTTTTTTTTTAAAATCTTTCTTACTCTTCAATTTTTCCCTATTTGTCTTTATTCTACTTTCTGGATTATCTTCTAAAATGTCTGTATTATCTTCCATTTCTTTGTCCTGTTTTGAGGGGAGTTTTCTTTCAATTTATCTTCCAAATCTCCTATTCATTTTTTCATTTGACCATTATACGTTTAGTTTTCAAGAACTCTTTGCAAAATATTGTTGAAATTGTTTCTTCTCTTTTTGATTTCACAAATGTATGCCTTTTAGAGAAATCTCTTCACTGTTCTTTTAAGTGGGGTTTCAAGAAACAGCAGAGATTAATGGGAATGTTCAGTCATTTGGAAAGTCCAGGCATGTCTTTTAATTTTTATTTTTACTTCCAGTGGTTTTCTTTCTTTTCACCTGTCTTTCTTCCTTTCCTCAATGGGAATAAAATCCTGCCAATTTTACCTTCTAAAATTCCCCCAATATACCTTCTTTTCTCTCATCATCCTGGACTATCATCTAATGCCTATAGGGGCCTCAGGATACATAGTATATCCCCCACTCTGGTACTAGAATGATTCCTCTAAACCACAGGTCTAACCATATGTCTTTTATAGCAAAAGCTTTTCAATAGTGCTTCAAAATTCAGATAAAACAAAGCTTGAGATCCTTAGTCTGGCATTCATTTTTATTATGTTTTACTGAAGTGTTCATCTGTGATGTATTGAAATTTTTTTAAAGGAAAAGCAAATCTGGTCCTTCATCACAAACAGTTTGGAAAACTCTACTTGAGAAAATATTTTTCATGTTGAAAAAACTAAAACCTTGTGTGATACCAGTCTCCTAACCAACCTCATTGGTCTGGCCTTATAAACATCATAATTATCTGGGAGATAGCAGATTAAAAGTGAGAGAGGAGGAAAAAGAAGGGAACTCTGTACCTGTCAAGTATTTGCTCTCTTTCCAGCAATCTTCTGGGAGTTTTACATATGTAGAAAAGTAAAGAAAATATTTTAACTATTTACATGAAAGCCTCCTTTAGGAATGAAACTCTTTGTCTAGAAAAATGCCTTGATAGACCACCTTAGCTAGGTGACTCAAAACAGATAAAACTCTGCAAGAGAAGTGAGAGGGAAATTTGTGTTGAAGGGAGCAGAAAGGGAGACAGAAGTCCTAAATAACCTTATGGAAACTTGCAGCCCACAGACAGAAGTGACCAATGGGAAATCAGATGGCAGAGCACCATAAAGACACACTGATAACTGGTATGAATGACTCTGAGATTATGCCTAGGGAAGGGGGTATGTTTTATATTTAGTTAGTTTGAAACAGACAGAATGTCACAAATCAAAAGGAGCCAAGATGAAAATCAGAGTAGTTTGTTAAAGGCCAGAACTCGGAGCAAATAGTAAGTAGCCGAATGTAAATATGTCACCACCAAGAAGTTACAGAAAGCTTAGACAGGGCATGGAACTTCCCAACAGTCAAGGGATATGTAATGTGAACCAAGTTGTTTAAAATCTCTCATTGGACAGCTGCGGTATAACAAATTACCACAAATATAGAGGCAAAATAGCCCATAAATATTGTTTTATTATTTTTGTGGATCAGAAATACAGGCATAACTTAGTGAGATTTTCTGCTTTAAGGTCTTTTATATTTAAAGAGAAAAAGAGATAAATTTATTTTAAGAAATTTTCTCATGTGATTTTGGGGACTGGCAAATCTGAACTCTGTAGGGAAGGCTCACAGTCTGGAGTTCTGGCAGGGGTTGATGTGGCAATCTTAGTCCACATACCAAAGATGAACAGGCTAGAAACTCAAGCAGGGATTTTATATGGCTATCTTGAAGGAAAACTCTTTCTTTTGGGGTCAACCTCAGTCTTTCTTTGCTCTTAAGGCCTTTAACTGATTGCATGAAGCCCATCCACATTATGGGTAGAATCTGCTTTACTCAAAGTCTACTTATATGAATGTTGATAATTATTCAGTCTACTGACTTAAATCTTAATCACATTTTTAAAAAACCCTTCACAGCAACATCTGGACTGATGTTTAGCCAATCCACTGAGTACCACAGTCTAGCCAAGTTGACACAACATTAACCACCACAGGATGTAATCAACATGTTAGCTAGGACTGGTGTCTCATCAGAAGGCTCAACCAGGGAAGGATTTGCTTTCTAAACTTATCTAGTTATTGGCAGAATTCCATTCCTTGCATGCTGTTATATCGGGGGTCTAAGTTCCTCATTGGCTGCCGACAGGAGGTTGTTCTTGGTTCTTTGCTACATGGGCCTCTTCATGCAATAGTTAACTTCAGCAAACAATTGAGGAAGAATTCCCTAGCAAGAGAGAAGCCACAGTCATATGTAACCTAATCAGGGAAGTGATATCCTGCCACTTCACCACATTCAATTAATTAAAAGCAAATTGTCAAGCCAGCCCGCAACCAAGGGAAGAGGATCACATAAAGGCATAAACACTAGCAGGTGGGTATCATATTAGAGCCTGCTTGTCACAGACAGCTTATCTTCATTTCAGGTAAACTATTTTATGAAATCTTCATAGTCTGTTTATGAAGTAGTCATTTTTATTACCATTTCACATATTAATGAATAAAGGTTCAGACAGCTTTTCTGTCTAGATCAACATAACACATCAAGTCAAAGGGAAAGACAGTAATCAAGGCTACATCTATTTGCTACTGAGAGCTTTGCTTGACATCCTACTTTACAACCTAATATCGATTTGTTGTTGTTGTTGTTGTTTCACTAGAAATTCCTATTAGAAAAACTGATACTCATTGCCTTCTCTCAAATTTAAGTACTCCAATAGACCTTTGACTTCGCCAAACACAACCTGTGATGTCTCTTTGTATTGCATAAATTAGCCACATTTTCTGATCCCTTGGCTATCTGACTATAAAACTGGAACTATTCTGTTTTGCTAGCAGACTTAACCTCATCTCATTCTTTGTAACCAGTTTTTCCCTGTGAGAAGAAAAATAATCTCATGGCCTGGTCATCTATTACCAGGGAACTCAAGCTCTGGATTCTATTCCAATTTGGCCCTAAGTTCTAGACTGGATCCAAGGTATGAATTTTGTAAATGTCTGATACCTATATACCTGCCTGATATTCCAGTTTCTCTAGGACTGGGATGCCTACCTTTATTCCTTTTAGGGTTTCTAAAGACCACAGTCATGATTCTGAACCTACGCCATTGTAGCTACGCCCTCTTCTCCACCTTTTTCCACACTACTCATTATTAAAATATTGCTCTTCCCAGGCAGGTAGAGAAGATGTGGAGGTTTATGACATTTCTTCTGGGTTTGTGATGCATGAGAAGACACATTAATAAAACTTCTAGTTTGTATTCTTAGATTACTTATTACAAATTTTAAATACAAAGGAAGAAAATTCCAGGCCATCTAGCTAAGAGACAATATGGGAATTTGAAGGAAAAGATACTTGTATAATTCCCCAAACTCTATAGCACCTATTCAAAGTAAGCTATGGTTATTTTTTAAATAATGCTTTTCCCTAGATATCAATACAACAGACCACTTATCTTCCTTCTCCAAATATTAATATGTCCTATTGACCTCCATCGTGCAAAGTACTGAGTCCAAACTGCCTGTGGCTGTATTCAAGAGTTTCCATGATCTAACTGCAAGCATTTTTTTCAACTTTATTTCTGTCCATGCATTATAATCCCTTCCCCTTCTTTGTGCATGATGGTTGTCCCTTAATTCTTAACCTATTAAGCTTGATTCAATATCTTTGCATTCAGGTCCAATAACATCATATCTAGTAAGTACTAGAGAGTACATACTATCCCTTACAGAAATATCAATGAAATGCTCTTTTATCTGTCATCCTCAGTACATTGTTTATATCTAGCCAAGCCCATATTTTATTCTATCACTTGATATGGCTCATTGTCTACATGCCTTTCTTCCCTTATTAGTTCAGAACACTTTAAAATGTAAGGCCTACATTGCTTCCTTTGTTATATTCCCATCCTCAGACTCCATCACACTGCTCTGAATGAGGCATAGGGATAAAATAATGTAGGGGGTAGGATATAGATTTTTGGAATCAGATGCACATAAATTTGGAAATAGGTTCTGGCATTTATTAACGGTGTAGATGTGATTGGAGAAGTAACTTGACCCCCCAAGTCTTGGCTTTCTTACCTATTAAATGAAGGATAACATTGCCTGTCTCAAAGTTTTGCTGTAAGTCCTCACTAGCATTAAATATATAGAAAAATTGGCACAATGTAAATAATGTTTATTTCCCCAACCTCCCATTCCCACAGTCAAAATCCACTCCCAATTCCACCTTCCTCTCCCACCCACTTTTTCGAGTTCCACCTCACCATTAATAAATATTTGTTAGACTGGATTGAATGCTCTGTCACTGGACCCCTTGAATCAGGAAGCAAAGGACTCACTTCTTTCTCTGCAGCCTTTTTGCTTGGTTGGTATATTGAATTCTTGTTTTTTTCTCCTCCCATTCTGTCAGCCTTAAATCCTTATTTTGTGTCCTCTTTCTGTTCCAAAATTTTATTTTTACCTACAAGTTTTTTGTTTACATTGCATCTCTCTTCTGCTGGAAAAGCAAGGCCTTGTGAAGCTGGCATTTGTTTAATCTTCTGGCATCTAGAGACCTGCATTTATGAGTTTTCTAAAGTTCCCTGTGCTGGGAGCTTCCTATATGCCAGAGCTTCTGAGTAAGTGCTCCAACCTGAAATGAGAGTTTTTCCAAGGTTAGGTCATCGCCACTATGCACCTCCCTCATCCACAGCCAGGCAAAATAAAAGTTTCCATGGAGATGAAACAGAAATGAGTCCATCTGATCAGTTTTAATTGTTATAAATAAGAATTCATTTAATATATGTTTGTGGCATGAGCTGCTTGTCACAGTTAAGAGGAGAGCAGAAATTATCAAGTAAATTTTTAGTATTGAATATTTACTTAGCTCAATGTTAGAGAGAGGCTAGGTCCCTGCCCTAAGAGAGCTTAAAATTTATTTGGGAATAAAAATGAATCCATGAGAAAGAGAGGGCAATTAAAGGCAGAGAGTAAAAAGAGCTAGTTTAATGAGTATTTATTGTCTGACTGCATAAACAAATACATACGTACTTAAGTGAATGAATGAAAATAATTACACGAAAGAACAAATGAAGACTGAAGCATTAAGGCTGTGCTTTTAAAATTTGACAATGTCACTAATTCAAAGCAAGTTAAATCTTTAAATTATTTGCGTTAGAACTACACATTGATCTCATTAAATAAACACTTTAAGCCATTTCAACAAAAACACATTTAACTATTCACAATCAACAAAAACACATTTAACTATTCACAATGGTCCAGTAAAGGTAAACAAGATGAATAATATATCGTCTTTTCTCTAGGATTGAAACAAATCTCTCCTGTCACTTTCCTGTAGATTATTGCCAAGATATCCCATGTATAGGCTGACATCCTCTAAGCCAGTAGAATATTGGTTTCTGGCACAATAATAGATGGAATGGAAACTGTGTTGGGACTCAGGACCACTTGCTGGTTGATAAGGATCACTCAATGTGTCTCTTTTAACAGTTGGAGAGCTTTATGTTTATCTTTCTGAAACTTGTTTGACACTTTCCATTTCTGTTCTAGGTATGTGAAACATTCGCTATTTTCCCAACTAAACTGTAAATTTCCTGACAGCAGGATCTATTTTTATTTATCTGTGCATCTTCCACAGAGCCTAGCATACTTTTTGATAGATGACAGATACTCAATATATATTGGATGAATGAATGAATGAACTAGTATAAAATGAAGATGTGTACAGTAAGTCCTCACTTAATGGCTTCAATAGGTTCTTAGAAACTGCAACTTTTAGCAAAACAATGTAAAATGAAACCAATTTACTGTAGGCTAATTGATATAAACAAGAGCTAAGTTCCAATGATGTATTTCTGGTCACAAAAATATAACCAAGCATCTAAATAAAGGCCAAAAACACTTTTGATATTAAACATTGAAATAAATGTGAGCTACACATACACATACATTTGTGAAGGATTAACAAAAACAAGAAAGATAATTATTTACCTCATTTTTGGTGAATCAGTGAGTAACAGTGGTTTTAGTGGACGTTGGTCAAGTCAAGGAATAAATGTTTGCAAAACAAAAATTTTAAGGATTCCCTCCTACCACCACAAAATTCAAAAACAGTAATTCTGACAGCCCCCTGAGTGCTTTTTGTCCCTCATTGTTTACTGTTGTGCATTTGTATGACTATTACATACCTTAGGAATCTTTATCTTATAATAATTTGTATTCATTCATTCATTTTCTAACCCACTATTCCAGTTCAGGGTCATGTGGGCGGCTGGAACCTATCCCTGGCAACTAAGTGTGCAAGGTGGGAGCCATCCCTGGCTAGAATGTTAATCCACCTCAAGGCGTACTCACACACGCACCCATATTCACTTGGACTGGGACATTGTAGACATGCCAATTAACCTAATGGCACAACTTTGGGATGTGAGAAGAAATCAGAATATCCAGGGAAAACCCATGTAGACAATGGGAGAATGTGTAAACTCCACACAGACAGTGGTCCTAGCCGGTACTCAATTTTTTTTTTCTGATCAACATTATAATAAAACAAGGTTGAACAAAACAGCTCCTGGTGCACCAGGAGCTCTCAGTCTGGTTGAAAACTCAGAATGCAAACCAGCAAGGATAACTCAATGTGCTAAGTATCTTGGCAATAATAAACACTGAAAACATAATGGGCAATTGGCAGGGCTTAAGAGTTTTGAGAAGACCTAGGAAGAGAGATAAACTTGAAGATCTAAAGGATGAGTGAATTTGCTAAGTGAAGAAGTTACAAAGATAGACAGAAGGATGAGATGATGGCAAACCAGTGGTGTTTTGAAATAGAGGCATTTCATTAAATAAGGCAATGAGACATTTCCGTCATTAGAGACAGAGGGAACAGCACGTGCAAAGGGCACAGAAAAATGAGCAAGTTTGACGTTTAAAAATAACTTGCAGTGATTATAATGGGGATGTCAAATGGAGAGTCAGAGCAGAGAGGAGCAGCAAGATAGACTGTAGTCAGTAAAGACCCTGCCAGGCCAGTTTGAACTTCATCACTTGACCAATAACAAGCCATTGATTTTTTTAAAGTGTAGTGAGAGAGTCAAATATCTGTCTTAGAAAGGCAAGTCTGGCTGAGTTGGGGAAGACGATCTTCAGAAACTAGGAGGGAAGAAAACATTTACTGAGCTAAGTTTATATGCCAGGATATACTTTAGGGGTTTTCACAGATACACTGAAGTCTGCTTTATATAATCTTTACAGCCACCACCAGAAATAAGCATTAGTATGCTCATTTAACAGATCCAAATATGACACTTGAAATTATGAATAGAAGAAGGTTTAGAAATCGAGAAACTATTCACAATTCTAGGGGAGATCAAAAGTGATGTATCTTAGAGGAGGGGTATTAAAGAAAGAAGAGCAGGAAGGGAAAAGTGGGAAGAAACACAGCATATTGGAGCACTCAGAATTCAGGAAGCATAAGTAACAGAATCGTTGGTTGGAGGTAGGCATGAGGAAGAAAGATAGTGATAGTTAAATAATGAATTCCAAGTCTCTAGAGTGTTGAAAGTTTTGGGACTTATATAACCACCTTCCTCCAGTGATTTTTTTTTACATCTCTCACATTTTTTCTAATACAATTACCTTGAAATTTATAGAGGTAGATATGTATTTCCCTTGAGATGAACAACTAAGTTTTAGGAACTTGCGTCTGTAGTATATTTCCCCAGGAGTTGGCTGCTGTAGCAAGAAAGAACTGATACTCCATTTTCAAGACAATTGCATATCTTTCAGCTTGGGTGTGTTGGGAGGATTTCTGTTCATAAACTGTTCAGAGGAATTTGGAAGCAAACAAATATGTAAGTGCAAAGAACTGTATCAGATGGGAGACACCACCCAGACTCTTGGCAAGCCAAAATTCACTTGGAAGCAATTAGTGGCTCAAGAGACTGATATCATAGAGGATCAAAGTGTTCATTGGGAAGTGATTTCGGGAGTAGAGGCTGCCAGTGACTTCACAGCAAACCACACGGTGATTGTGAAACTCTTACTGCATTTTGCAATGTCATACACAGCAGAGGGATGATTCCAAGTCCAGAGAAACCCTGCTGACATCCAAAAAGCCTCTTTTTCATGTTTCCAAGAACTTCTAGTACCTCATATTCTCCTTCTTCTCCCAGGCCTAATTTTTGGTGGTCTGTTTCCTATTTTGAGTTTCTTTAACAACTAACATGATTGGTGAATCTAGCCATGCATATACCCAGGCTTCTGTTTTACAACGGAATTATGAATACATGAGCTGGATTAGGGTTAAGAAGATAAAGATAGAATGTTAATGCACCTTCTTGACCCCTCTGTCATAGTTCTGACCACTTCCTCCAACCAAAATGATGAAGGAGGAAATAAAAACAGAGGACGTGAGTGACTCAGGAAGCTAGAGGTGGAAGAGAGGCAAAGAGACCTTAAAGACACCTTTATCTAGTGAATCTTATGAAGAGCTCCTCATTAATCTCTTTCACAGAAACACACTTTTTTGTTTTATAGCATTTATGAAAGATTGTGGCTTTATTTTTATAACAGATTACCACTTATCATCCCTAAAATGCTCAATAAGCCCTAAAAGAATGGTATTCAGGAGACTATAATGAGGGACGTGTGTGTGTGTTGGAATAATAGTGAATGCCAAAGTGAAAAGACAACCCAAGATTTGTACCTGGAGTTTAATCTAGGTAGAAAGATAAGATTTATAGTTTCCGAATATGAAACTCAGGCAAAACCAGGCCAATGAGCCAATGAAATGGTAGCTTCTATACATGGGATCATATGCTCAGGATCACTTTCTCTAAGGATAAAATTTCAGACTGCTTAATTCCATACATATTATCAAATTCCTTTGTAATAGATTCCAGTCTTCCTTTGCCCTGCCATCATCTCTCACCTTCCTTTCCTCTGTACTCCAACACATAAACACACACGTGCACATTCTACACTGCAGCCATCCTCTTATTCCCACTATTTTAGTTTCCTAATGCTGCTATAGCAAATTGCCACACACTTAGTGACTTAAAACAACACACGTTAATTATTTCATTAAGCCACAGGTCAGAAGTCCATCATGAGTCTCACTGGACTAAAAACACCAAGGTGCAGGCAGGGCTGGGTTTCTTTTTGAGACCCTAAGGGAGAATATGTTTAATTTCCTTTTCTAGACTCTGGAGACTGTCTGAATTCTTCGGCTCATGGCCCCACTTCCCCCTCTTCAAAGACAGCAGCATGGCATTTTTAAATCTTTCTGCAATTCTGATCCTATCTTGCTGTTTTTCTCTTATTTTATAAGGATGCTTGTAAATACATGGAGTCCACAAAAAATCCAGGATAATCTTATTGTTCTAAGATTTTTATCATAATTGTATCTGTACAGTCCTTTTGTCATATAAGGTAACATATTCAGAGGCTTTGTGGAATAGGTCATGAGCATCTTTGAGGAACAGTGGTCTTTATTCTGCCTATTGCACCTAAAGAACACTGAGCATTTTCCCACTTTTACATCTTCTTGCAGGCTGATTTCTCTGCCCAAATTCCCTTTCCTTCCTTGTCTAACTTGAGATCACCCAACTTGACTATGACCTCTTCTTTAAATCTCTCTCTAACTATCTTTCTCTTGGAAGAATTGCTATTGTATCCTTATCTCCATGGCAACATGTTAAACATTGAGTTTATTACAGAGTTTATCACATAGTGTTGTTTTTCTCTGTCATTTATCTGTTTCCTGCAATAGAATGAGAGTTTATCAAGGTCAGAGCATATACCTTTCTTATTTATTTTTCATTTACTACTACCTAGAAAAATGCTTTTACTAAACATGGTTTATCTTGTATTTAACTGAATTCATTGATAAAGGTAGAATATTTTTGATTATTAATAACAAAAGACATTGTTGTGTTCCTTCTCGTGCCAGTTCAATAACTTTCTTCACCTGTGTCCCTGAAAGGCTATGCTTATACCGTAATACCTAAGTTCAGAATTTAGAAGGAATTTTTTTTAAAGGTGATTATTTTATATGATGCCAGAACCTAAAGCTAGGACTAAAACACCAACTTACTGAGGGCCTACTTTTGAGTCATCATGAGCAACAATTTTCTGGTGAGAAAAGCTGTAAATTAAGAATTGGCTCGCTTAAAAGCGGGACCATGTTACTGCACTTAGTATAATTAATAGAGAGCAGAAATACATCCACCTGGAAGGCTGGAAAGGCTATTCTGTTATGTAGCTCGACCAGTGAAGAACAACTACTTGCTTAATATAAGGGCAAATTAAAAACAAAAACAAAAACTATTGCCACATTTAAAAAAAAATCAATGTTAAATATATTAGAGTGATATAATGAGAAATATGGGGGCAAGGTCCGCAAATAATTGGTCTGTTTTCAGCTTTGTCCTAGGCTGGGTTAAAAAAAAGAACTGGTCTCTTTACTGAAAAAAAAAAAAAAATCATAAGTTTGAAAAGAACTGAAAGAGCTGAAGAAAGTAATAGGCAGTTCTATAATACTCCAACTCTAATAATAGATATATCATCCAGGTAAAAAATTATCTAGATAGATGATAGATCATCTACATAGATGACAAATCATTTAGACAGAAGCTCAATAAAGAAACAGAAGACTTGAAAAGCCCTATAAGCCAACTAGATGTAACAGACAAATATAATACTGCGCACAAGAATAACAGAATACACATTATTCTCAAGTGCATGTGGAACTTTCTCCAGGGTGGACCATACATTAGGTCCAAAAAGTAAGTCTCAAGAAATTTAAAAAGACTCAAATCCTACCAAGTATCTTCTTTAACTACAATATAAGGTAGCTAGAAATCACTAATAGAGGGAAAACTGGAAAATTTACAAATACATGGAAATTAAACAACACACTCTTAAATAGCCACTATTTGACAGTGGCTCATTACATAAATCGTTTGAGTGGGAGCTGAACATTGATCACACATGGACATAAATATGAGAATAATAAACACTGCAGACTACTAGAAGGATGAGAAAGGGAGGAACATAGGTTGAAAAACTACCTTTTGGGTACTATGCTCATAACACCATACTCCAAACCTCAGCATCATGCAATATTCCAATACAACAAACCTGCATATGCACCAACTGTGTTTAAAATACAAGTTGAAAAAAAAGAGAAAAAAAGAAATCAAAAAGAAAATGCAAAATATTTCAAGAAAAATGGACATTAATAAACAGCCTACAAGAACTGATGGGATGCAGTGAAGCAGTGCTCAGAAGGAAATGTATAACTTTAAATGCATGTATTAATGGAGAAGGATCTCAAATCAAAAACCTAACTTTACACCTCAAAAACCTAGAAAATAAAAGCAAACTAAACTTAAACTAGAAGGAGAGGAATAATAATGAGTACAGCAAATACAAGCACAATAAAGTAGAAAAACAACAGAATTCACAAACCTAAAAGTTGGTTATTTGAAATTTTCAACAACATTGACAAACCTTTAGCTAGACTGAGAACAGAAGAGAGAAGACAGAAATAACTAAAATCAAAAACCAAAATGAGACATTGCTATCATCCTTACAGAAATAGAAGAATTATAAGAAAACACAATGGCAACCATATAGTAATAATTTAGATAACCTAGTGAAATGGGCAAATTCCTAGAAATAAACAAATTATGAAAACTGATTTAAGAAGAAATAAAAAATCTAAACAGACATATAACAAGTAAAGAAATTGAATAAATGATCAAAAACCTCCCAACAGAGAAAAGTCTAGGACCAGATGGCTTCACTTGTGAATTCTACTAAATATTTAAAAAGGAATTAACACCAATCCTTCTCAAACTCTGGCAAACAAATATATAAGAAGAAGATGAAGGAGCAATTCTCAATTCATTGTATAAGGCCAGCATTATCCTTATGCCAAAACCAGGCAAAGATATCGCAAGGAAATAAAACCAGAGATTAATATATCTTTTGAATATAAATGCAAAAATTCTCAGCAAAATTCTAGCAAGCCAATTATAATAGCATATTAAAATAATTAAATGCCATAAGCAGATGGGATTTGTCCCAGTAATGAAAGAGTTTTTCAATATAAAAAATTAATCAATGTAATACGCCATATTAATAGAAAAAAGAAAAAATGCATGCGATCATCTAACTTGACACAGAAAACACATTTTGTAAAATCCAACATCCTTTCATGATAACAAAAAATCACTTAGAAAATTTTCTTAACATGAAGAAGGGGACTTATGAAAAAGTCAAGTCACAGCTAACATCATACTTAATAGTGAAAACCTGAAAAATTTCTAACAGTAGGTCCAAAACAAAGATGACCACTTTCGCCACTGCAATTCAGCATTGTACTGAAAATTCTAGCCAAAACAATTGGGCACGAAAAATTAATAAAAGCTATCCAAATTTGAAATAAAAAAGTAAAATTATCTCTATTTGAACATGACATGATAGAGTAACATATATAAAATCTCAAAGTCTACACACACACACACACACACACACAAACAATTAGCGCTAACAAAAAAATCTAGCAAAGTGGATCAACAGAAGTCAGTTCCGTTTCTAAAAACCAGCAATGAACAGTCCAAGAAAAATATATGTTTTAAAAATTCTACTTTTAATATCATCCAAAAATAAAATAAATTTAACTAAGGAAGTGAAAGATTTGCACACCAGAAACTCTAAAGTATTACTGAAAGAAATTAAAGAAGTTCTAAGTAAATGAAAAGACATTCCATGTTTATGGATTGAAAGACTTAATATTGTTAAGATGGCAATACGACCAAAAGCTATTTGCAGATTCAGTGCAATCTCTACTGCTATTCTAACAATGTTTTTTGTAAAATGGAAAAGTTGATTCTCAAATTTATTTGTGAAACATCCCAAATAATCAAAACAATCTTGAACAATAAGAACAAAGTTGGAAGACGCATGCTTTCTGATTTCAAAAATACTAAAAACATACAGCAATCAAAACAGTGTGTAACTGGCATAAGAGTAGATATATTGACTAATGGAATAGAGATGAGACTCCAGATATAAACCCACATATCTATGGCAAATTGATTTTTGACAATTATTTCTAGATCATTCAATGGAGAAAGAATAGACTTTTTAACAAATGATGCTATGACAACTGCAAGAGAATGAAATTGGACTCATCTCACATCATATACAGAAATTAAGGTAAAATGTGTCAACAACCTGAATATATGAACTAAAACTATAAAACTCTTAGAAGAAAACATAGAGTAATTCTGCATCAGCTTAGATTTGACGATGATTCCTTAGATACCATACCAAAAACATGAATAACAAAAGGAAAAATTAATAAATTGGACTTCAAAATTTAAAACTTTTATGCATCAAAGAACATTATCTGAATGTGAAAATAACCTACAGAATGTAGAAAATTATTTGCAAATCTTGTATCTCATAAGGGTCTACTATACAGAATATATAAAGAACTCTTAAAACACAACAATAAAACAATAGCCAATTAAAAAATAGGCAAAGAACTTAAATATACATTTCTCTAAATAAGATATACAAATGGCCAAGAACCACATGAAAATATTCTCAACATCATTAGTTACTATGGAAATGCAAACCCAAGCCACAATGCAGTAATACTTCTCACCCACTAAAGTGTCTATAATCAGAAACACAAAAATCAACAAGTGTTAGCAAGGATGTAGAGAGATTAGAACTTTCATACATTGCTGCGAGGAATGTAAAATCATTCGAGCACTCTGTAAAACACTGTACTGGTTTCTCAAAAAGGGAAAGAGAGAATTACCATGTGTTCTAACAATTTCATTTCTAGGTATATAGCCAAAAAATTGAAAACAGATACTCACAAAATACTTGCACATGCATATTTATAGCAGCATGATTTACAATAGCCAAAAGTTGGAATCAACTCAAATGTCCATCAATGAATGGAATGAAGAAACAATACACAGACACACACACACGCACACTGAGAAACAATACACACACACACGCACGCATAATGAAATATTATTCATTCATGAAAAAGTCATAAAGTATTTATGCATGCTACAAAATGGGTGAATCTTGAAAATATAAAGGTAAATAAAAAAAGCCAGACACAAGGTCATATATTGTATGATTCTATTTAAATAAAATATCCACAGTAGATAAATCCATGAAAACAGAAAGTAGGAAGAAATGGCAATTAACTTGGTAATGCGTACAGGGTTTTATTTTGGAGTGATGAAAATGTTTTGGAATTAGATAGAGGTTATGGTTACACAACATCGTGAGTGTACTAGATGTCACTGAACTGTTCACTTTAAAAGGGCTAATTTTTTGTCATACGAATTAAATCTTAATTTAACAATGATTTTTTAATCTGGATTTGAACATTGTTTTGAGGACTCACATTGTAATTAAATTTGGCTGGTAGTAATTTTTTAAGTATATTGAGTCCCAGGGAATAAACATATAATTATACCACCAAATTTAACCATTTTAGTGCACAAAAAAAATTAAATATTTAATGAGTTCCTATTATTTTGTCAACACAGTAGCAGGGTCCCTCTTTTTCTGGGAATGACCCATTCACTGACAATATTGACATGACGGTCATGGTATCAGCAATGTTACTTGATCCCAGAGTTGATTTGTTTAGGAGTAGGCACTTGTTCCAAATTCAGTCATCAAATTTTTATTCAATTCAGCTTTAAAATTGAAATGTATATCTTGCGGATTGTAAGAGATAAAATATAAAAATGGAAACCACTGGATTAGCTATATTTTTCACCATTTGGACCAGAGAAGGAAAGGAAAGAAATTTGGAAAAAAAAAAGTGAAAGAGAAGACAGAGATACGAAGAGAAGCATGAGGATAAAAAGGAGGTCTTGAGGACAGACTTGTCTCTGGTTCCAGATACTTCTCTGAGCTTTCGCTTAATTGCTCTACATCATTATAAGACACTGTCTCTTTAACTTAAATTACTAGGTTTCCTGTCTCTGGAAATGAAATGAATTATAACCATTACACAGTGAAAAAAAATGAATACTGCTCCATAGACACAAAAATGTTAGTACCTTTGCATATTTTAAACACAGAAATATATAGACAAATTCTCTTTCTTTAAACCATGTAAACATATACAGGATTTTAGAGGTTTAAAGTATATTTTAATGCATTATCTTATTCCATCCTAATACCATCCTAGAAGTAAATGTTATTTTCAGTTCCATTATAGGGATTGGAAGACTGAGCCCTAGAAAAGTAAAATGACTTGCCCAAGTCAGCAACAGAACAGGGCCTACAATTATGTTATTCCATTAAAAGCAATTGTTACTTAGCAGTCATCTTGTTAGTACCTATTACTGGGAGTCAGAAATAGAAAGAAATCAGGGGTGCTCCTGCCCCAGCTTTCTCTCAATTTGGACCTCCTCTCCCATGGACACAATCTCTTCTCTACTTTGTGTGGCCAAGGAGAATGAGCTGTTCTGTGGAGAAAAAATAAACTGTTGTCTCTCCCACCATACTCTCACAACATGCTTTTGACACCAGATGTGTGGGAATTTCTCCCAACCAACAAACAAGCAATCACTTCTGCAGTGATACCAGCTGGGTGCCCTCTAATTCAATTCAATTTTGACTTTACTTACCTTGAGATAGTATCAGATCACACAGGCTAAGGACACAGGCTAAGGACACAATCTCACAAAACTGAGCCTCACTTTCAATGGCTATCACAAGCCCTAGGTTGTTTTACCTGTGCTTCCAGCAACATTGACCTGATGGTCACGGTATCAGCAATTTTACTCCACTTGAAATTTTACTCAGCTTCCCCATGGGGTTCGATTAATGTGGTAGAGTGGCTCACAGAACTCAGAGAAATACTTCCTTATATTTAATGGCGTATTATAAAGGATATTACAGAAGATACAGATGAAGAGATGCACAGGGTGAGGTATGGGGAAAGGGTGTGAAGCTTCCATAACCCCCTCCGGGCATGCCACTTGTGGGAACCTCCAATGTTCAGCTAATGGAACTCTCTGAGCCCTGTCCTTTTGAGTTTTTATGCTGGCTTCATTACACTGGCATGATTGATGAAATTATTGGCTATTGGTGATCAAGTTAACCTTCAGACTGTCTCCATGGTGGTTGCAGAGTAGGACTGAATGTCCCAACCCTCTAATCTGGCCTTGGTCTTCCTAGTGACCAGCTCTTATCCAGAAGCCACCTAGAGGCTGCCAGCCTTTAGTCAACTCATTAGCATACAAAAAGACACATCACTTTGAAGATTCCAAGGATTTTAAGAGTTGTAGGCCAGCAAACAAGGAAAAAGACCAAATACATATATTCACAACTTTACAGCTGCGCATCCTGGACCAGCGCTGGTACCTCCAGCTTCACAAAAGGGCTTGATCCATGGACACTCTGGCTGTTGGGAACTACTCTCAGCTCCGCTGACTTCCATACCCCTGGAACCCCAAAGCCCACGCCCTCTCCACCCTTCTGTAACCTCTTCCCTGAAACCATTCCCTACTAATAGCCACATAGCTGTCCACAGATAAACAATTTTAAGAAGGTAACTTCCTACAAATGAAGTTGCTATGCCAAAAGTTTTGTTTTCTCTAACCAAAACTATTTGGTGTATAGGAAAGAATATTTTTGAAATCTTGTTATAAATCTTACTGCAAGTTATGTGGGCTCAAAGTTATCAATCCTAGAATAGACTATCAATAGAATCTAGGTATGTGCAGTAGATTAGTACAACTGATTCCAGATTACAGCAAAAGCACTTATAATGGGGTGTGGGAAATGAAGAATACATGAAGAAACTCCTTGTGCTGCTTACTTTCTTCTGGAGTCTCACAGAAATCCAGTTTGGTATAGAACTCTGTAGTGCTAACCACCAGGATCTGCCTGCATGGTTTCCAACTCCTGGCATAAGATGGCTGCTCAAATCCAACAATCATGTTTGCATTCCAGCAAGCAGGAAGAAAGTAGAGAATCTCCCTTTAAGAATTTCCGTTTACCAAAATATGCACCAAAGTTTAGACACATAATCAGAGTTAGCCGCAAAGAAGCTGAGAAAGGTAATCTTTATTCTCAGTAGCCATATTCCCAGCTAAAATTTTGTTCTATTAATAAGAAATAGAGGGAGAGTAGATATCGCAGAACAAGTAGCAAACTCGATTATAAGTGTGAAAGCTGTTGGTTAAATCAGCATATGGCTATGCATGTGTGGCCTTTATGCAAATGCCAGGATGGAAAATTCTGTTTCCTTAGGTCGATCGTATAATTTCTTTTCTAAAGAGGCATCCTGGTATGCCAACACCCTGGGGAAGGCAGGGAGAGAGATATCTGCAGAGCAACAGAGTACTCAAGAGTAGCAATTAAGAATAAAAACAATATTGTTATAATTATTATAATAATGCCTCATATTTGCATAATGCTTCAGATTTCCAATATTTAACTTATCCTAATTGAACTCCATAATATGTTACAAAGGATTTTGTAATAACCCAATTTCATAGAGGAGAAAAGTGAGAAGCAGGGAGGTTAATTGTTTGCGTAAAGTTTATTATACAGCAAATAAATCCTAGTCTAGGGCCTGAGCACTCTCTTTAACCCTAATTCTAATTTTTTTTTTTTTTGAGCAGTACAATGGCAACATAAATGTGCAATTTCAGCTTGTCTGTACTCCATCTCTTATTTAGCAACACACATTCGCTGAGCAGCTATTACATATCAGTCGAAATAATACACAGGGAATAACTCCAAAAACCCCTGCATTCAAAGATTTGAGAAGTTGGAAGAGAAAAGTAGCAAAATGACATTATACATAGGTATATGATATAATACGTTTGTGCTTTTAAAACTAGTGTTTACAAGATTCTTTAGTAGGGAGGAGTGGTCACTCCATTCATTCTTTTCACACTTTTAGAATTCTATGCCAACGAAATTCTTAGGCTATGCTGTATCATAGAGCCTTTGCCTCTCCTAATTGACAGGGGCTTCCATTTCCTCTCTAAGCCTCATCTTCTCTATTCCTTGATGATATACTTCTCAGATATAAGGCCTTGCAACATCCCAGTCAATTAACAAGCATGATTCCTGTTTCGAAGAAAGAAAGAATAAGGTAAGCTGGGTAGATAACATGCCCAGGATAAAAACAAACTCCATGCTAAGTCAAAATTGGAACTTCCTTTTAGTGAACTACTTGCCAAAACTACAGGGATGTAATAATAAAAGTCACATTTATATATTCATTATATAGCTACTACTTTGTTTAATGTCATGAACATAGTACATAGCTCCACATGCCAGGAACAGGTTCAGGACTTACTATGCGCAGTATTAGGTAATAATAGCAATGATAGATAACATTTATTGATTATTTTATATGTGCCAGGCACTTTGTTAAATATAATGATGTCTGTCTTCTTTCATCTTCAGAAAGAAATAATGCTAAATGCAATAATGCAGCATTAAGGCTGATGCTATTATTCCCTCTTAGCACATGAAATTACTCAGATCCAGCAATGTGCCTATGTTCACACAGTTCAAGAGTCATATTTGTTTTTTAAAATCTAAGTTCGAAATCACTGCGTCCTTTTGTCATACTTAGCCCTCAAAGCAACTATGCAAGGTCAGTATTGGAATGTACAGGTAGAGAAACTGTAGCTATAACTTAAAATTTTTATTCCTTTCACTCATCCATAAGCAAGCAATAGCGTGCAGGGATTGGACAACCATCTGTAAAAGCCACGTCCTCATGGTTTGTTAGGGATTTGCTTTCTGCTGTGTTGTTCTGTAAGAAATCACTACATAGGCCTGTGTCTGTTTTTTTACCTTCATATCCAGAGGCAAGTCATTATCTTATGTTGGTCTCCAAAACTCATACAATAGGAAGTTAAAACAAAACATCTGAGTATTTTCTATTTTGTTTATTCACTCTAGTGTATCTTTCCAGTTTAGTCTTCATTTTTGATATTAATATTTTTAAATTTCTCTTTTAAATTTTCTTCAGATTTCCCAACTCACATCTGGGTTTTTTTCTAACTTTGATTTATATAGTTCTTTAATGTCTTCTATAATTTTAAGATATTTAATTTGTTTTGAAATATAAAATTATAATTTTTATATTGTGCACAACTTTCTGCTATAATTTTATTGTTTCTAGGGATTTAATATCTGCTTTTTGTTACACTTTTTTCTTATGATCACTTTGCATAGGATATGATTTCAACATTTTTCTATTGGTTGGTTTTATGTAAAGTTAATTTACATAGATTTTTAGAAGATACTAAAGTTCAGGGTAACACTTTCAACTTCATCTCCTTTTTTGCTGTTTTAAGTAGTGTTTGAAAATATGGGAGCCTGCCTTCAAGGATTTCATGGCTCTTTTCTCTTCTTCTGCTTTTAACTGCACCTTCTCTTCTCTCTCTCTGTCCAGTTCTTCAGTTCCATTTTGATTCAATTTCTATATATTTCTCTTTGTAGAGCCTTGCTCTGAAGACGAACTCTGGCTGGTGAGTTTTGAGAGTTCATATAATCTAGAGTAATCCAGCTCCTTAAAACAGGCATTTCACACTCACCGTTTGCTGGAGTGGTAAAGAATACCTAAGTTTTAGCCGGTATTTTCAAATTGTCCCACTTCGCTGAAAGAAATAAAAACATTTTAACCCAAGACATATTTCTCTGACATATTTTGAGATGCCTGTTAGAGGGCCAGCAAACAGAAATGGCCCTACAAAGCCATCTTTTGCTGGGAAATACGCATTTGTAAAAAATCCGCATTAATGCAGTCTGGCCTTTCCTTGTCCAGATGTAGGAAAGATTAACTGAGTCTATCACCTTAAGATCTAAAATAATACTTTACTATCTATTCTCTCTGAGGGCAGCTACTAGTGAATTTTCATCTATATAACAAGACCACCTTTACCAGCCACGTCTTCTCTGTCCCTCCCGGCCAAGCCTGCCTGTGACTTCCTAGGTCTGCATGGAGCCTCTCCTGCTTCCATAGTCTGCCTTGCCATTAAAACTTGATTTACCACCATAAACTCTTTTTGTCATGCACCAACCCCACATTTTTTTCTCTAACTCCAAGATGGTATGCCAGCTTCTGTATCCCACTGGAGAGTTGGATCTTCATGGTGAAGACTCCAATGTATAAATGTTAAATAAATTTGAATACTTTTTCTTCAATTAATCAGCTTTTTGCCAGTTGATGTTTTTTTCCAGCAAATCTTCAAGGGCCAAAGGCCTTGGTCCCTACCTTGCTATCCAGTATTCTATTCTCCTCACTGTCACCCCATTGTTTCCCTCTGATTCTTCTAGTTAGTTGCTGATTCTATTCAGGTTACTGGTGATTTACCTTCACTTGCTTGTATTTTGGAGTTCATGAGGATACTTGCTTTTTTGGTAAACAATGCCCATGAGTTTTTGGTTCTCAGTTTTATTGTTTAATCTTTTTTGATAGTTTATTTTTATTTCTTGAGGCTTTTAAGATTTTTCTTTCATTTTTGTTTTTTAACAATTTCACTCTTTATTAGGTTTTTGGGGTTTGTGGTTGGCTGTTGAATCTCTGGTTTGATGACTTTCATCAATTTCAAAAAAAAAATCAGCCAATATGGTCACACATATTGCTTCTGACATGTATTATTTCTTTTCTCTTTCTGGGTCTCCAATTATAAATATAGCAGGTCTTTTCACTATCTCTCATGTCTGTTATGTAATTTTATTTCTTCTTTTCACTTTTAATTTTATTTAAAAAATTTATTTTCATAATTTTTTATTTTCCATTGTTTATTCTCATTTTGTCCTTGTTGTACAATTGGAAAATTTCAACAGACCTAACTGCTACTTAAATTACTTTGTTTTACTTCATCTACACTGTTGCTTAACCAATTTAATATTTTTGTCATAATAAATTTATTTGAATTTTCAGTTCCAGATTTCCATTTTATTTTATGGCTTCTAATAGTCATGTAAAATTCTTGATCTTATTATCTGTTTTCTTAAACATCCTATTGAGTTATTTAAAATTTTTTAATATTTTCAAAATTTAGAACTTTAAATAATTTAAAAAACTGGTTCACCTTTGCATCTGCCTCTATTGCCTTTTATTCTCTTGGTTTTCAGCTTTTGATTCTAACTATTTGCATTCCTGGTATTTTCTTTATTGAATGCCAAATATTGTTTATGGAAATTAGTAGCTGCTCTGAAAAATGTTATTTTTTTTTTCAGGGAACATTTAATTTTCTCTCTGATTGGTTGAGAAAGTGAGAGAAGTACCTTGTAACAATCAAGAATTGAACAGTTTAAGGCTGGTTTTCAGTCATAGTAAAGGCTGATCTATTTCCAGTTTGTCCTCATTCATAGGATGCAATCTTTCAGGAAACTTAACTGAAAATCTAGTGTTTACTAAGCTTCTTTCTCTTTACTAAAAACGGAACTGCAGTTTTTGTCTTCCAAGCACCATAATTTAACTTATGCTTTTTTCTGTTTTAGTGTCTTAGTTGCCACTTTCTACTGGATCTTTGCCTTCACGCATCCTAGGAATTGTCAAGTCCCTTCATGTAAAAACACTAGAGAAAGTCCAACTCACTTCTGAACACAAATTTAATTCTCCCTTGTCTTATAAGACTGCTGAGAGTTCTGGGCTACCCTTACTGTTTGTTTTTTTGTGTTTTTTGTTTGTTTGTTTTTTTCGGAGCAGAGGTTTTTAATAGGTAGGAGAGAAGAGAAAGAGAAACAGCTTCTTCCATAGAGGATGGTGTCTCTGAGTGGAAAGGACCTGACCACCTTTTGTTTGGCTTCTTGGCCCAGCATAATTTAGAACTTGAAAACTGCCTTGAGGGGAGTGTCTTTATGGAATCTTGCCCCTTCCAGTGCTAAATTTCTTGGTTGCTTTGTGAATGACTTCAAACATCCCCATTTGTCAAAACATTTCTTTATAGTCATTTTTTCACAAGAATCACAATCATATTTTCACAAAGCACCCACCATTCATACTCATATATTGACATGAATGTTTGCTTGAAACAATCTATTCTGTGATAGCAGCAACTCCTCTTTGTTCTGCTATTAAATTATGAACTTCTGAGATTATTTAGTCAGTATTTGCTTCCACGTAAGCTGTATGTAGGTAGAGAACATCTTGTATTTCTAAATTCTAACCAGGATTTGCCATACCCTGCCATTCAATAAATTTCTGTTGATTGTTATTGAATGAAAAAACTCTATTTTATTTTACTTTATTTTGTTCCTCATTAAGAATACTTTGAACAGTTACTATGCACCCAATTATAACTTGAGAACTTTGCAGGTACAAAGAAATATAAGGTATAGTTTTTGCCTTCAAATAATTAATATACTTTAATCAGAGACTCCTGTAATTACAGATATTGTTAAGGTCATCCAGATCTGCCAAACTTATTAAACAACTGAAATCACAAAGCTTAAATTGACATTGTAGTCCTCCAGTCTAGACATAGGTAGATTTTAACTAACAAGACAGTAATAGTAGTTTGGTAGTATATTCCTAGACTGCTGTATGGAGAGGCGTTCTATGGCTACATATGGTATTCAAAGAGTCCCAAGATTGATTAGTCTTTCCTATTATGTGTATTGGTCATGAGAATGGCAAACAATATTCATATGTTAGCGTTCTCTGATAAAATCCATTTACATCATGAAAAAACCAGACAATTAAGGTTCTAGGAAATAGAATTTGAAAACAAGCACCGGGTTTTGGGCAAGTCGGGAACTTATACAGAGTTGTGTTGTAGGCAAAATAGAACTTGTAGGAAACCTCAGTTCATGTTCCTGAATTTCTACTTGTATACCTAAAATTTATTATTTACCAAATCTCTGGCACAATTTTTAGAGTTTTACGTGTATTGACTTATTTACTATTCACAGCTTTATCAATAAGTTATTATCATTTTATGATCTTGGCAAATTACCTGAATGCTCTGAGCCTTACTTCCTTACGTGTATGGCATGGGTCACCAAAGCTATTTTACAGAGTTAACTCAAAGCTTATATGACATAATGTATGTGAATACAATCTACAATCTAAAAATGTAATATGCTGTGATTATTTCTGGACCATCACACTGTGATTGCTATTGAGTGAAGAAATAAAAAATAAAAAGCAAGATGACACAGGGTTCGAATTGTGTAGTATAGTGTGTAAGTGCTGTACTAAAGGAAGTCTTTGAGGGCTGAGATAATGAGGCAAGAAATGAATTCATGGAGAACATTGACTTTATTCATGAATTAAAACATGAGAAAGAGGAAAAATTGAAGACTGTGGAGCAAGAATAAGAATATTATTTCCTGAAATACTAAGAAGGGTTACCTGAGTAAAATGAAAAGAGTATACATTGAAGAAAAAAAAACCATGTCATTATAGAATATAATTGAATATTTTTTATACTTGAAATGAGTATGATTTTAATCACTGTATTTTTTTCTAGTTATTACCACTATTTCTGTGCATGTTTTTGTTTATTCCATTTGACTGAGGGATTTTTTAGGACAAAGGCTGCCATTCTTTATTATATCCCTTTACATATAGTGAAAAAATACAGTCATTGGAGCAAGAGATGTGAGTTGAAATCTTTGCTTTACTCAATTCTTGTGTGACTGTAAAAGTTTTCTTTCTGGGTGTAGTGGCACATGCCTATACTCCCAGCTACTTAAAATGTTGAGGCAGTTGGATCATTTGAGCCCAGAAGTTTGAGTCCAGCCCGGACAACATAGCCAGAACCCACCACAATCAATCAATCAATCAATCAATCAATCGTTTTCTCATCTATGTAATGGAGCTAATGAGGCTTGAAGAAACCGAATGAGAGTGGTGAGAATCAAAAATGTATATAGGGTGCACTATTGACTGAGAAGTGGTATCCAAGTAATTTGATTGACACCACCACTATAATCATCATCATAATCACTCCATAATCATGATCTTCATTAGACCTAACATGTCTTGCAAGGTGGACCAATGAATGTTTGCTGATTGAAAGAATGATGGAATAAGTGGATGAGTAAATGAATAAGACAAGATAGACTAGTAACAAAGCAAGATGCTGTATTTTTCAGGGCCTTGAAATTTTATTTTTAGTAAGTAGGTCAAGACAAAAGATAAGTTACCAATGCTTAACTTTGAAGTCCTGCTTTTTGTGTAGTTTTCTAACAGTAGTATGTAAAGTCGCCTTTAATGGAGCCCAAGAAAAGGTCAGAGACCATAGGTGGGAGTAGGGGAGGGGGAGGGGGGAATCATATACTTCTAAAGGAACTTTTAAATACTTTGGCACCAAGAGAAAACACGTTTTTTTCAGTGAGTGGGAGCCAGCAGCTGACCTTCCAGCAGATGAGAATAGGGAGTCCAACGTTCTCCTTCAGTAAGTCTGTTGTGAATGGACTGTGCAACCAGAGTATCCCTGTTCAGAATCCCAGCATCTGTATCCAAATCTGACATCCATTTCCAGGAGCAAATATTTGCCACTGAAGCTTAAGATGTTATTTCACAGTGGAAATCGTATCAGCCAATTTTAGAAGAGTTTAAAGCTCGTGACATTTCCTGTCTCTTTTGGGAAATTTGTGTATGCTAAAAAAAAAATATTCTTAAGAATCAGAATCTATTTCGTCCCAAAATAACATCAATTTTTTGCCTTCTCTTCATAACTTCTGATGTTGACAGTCACTTATGCTTGAGGATAAAGACATCAGCCCGAAGGGGGAAAAAGCAGATGTGGAAAAAATTCGTAAGATTTGAAAGAGTGCCCTGTATTACATTTCTGATTCTGCTGTGAAGGATCTTCTCATGATGAGTGAAAGGAAGGAAAACCCACAAAGTCAACCTCTTGGGTGGGTGGAAGGAAAGAATGGAAGAAATTTTTAAAAAGACATATTTTGTTCAAAATGGAATCACTTGCTCAAGACAAAAGCAAAATAAAATGAAACAGGAAGAACCCCAAATTAGAAATATTATCAAGAGCTTAGTGTTATTTACAAATTGATTTGAATAAATGCAATTGCTTTTTGTATGCATCTATATATATTTGAATTTATATGTGTATTTTTACTGGTTTTATTAAAAATGTTTTCTAATCACAAAATGCTCTATAATTTATATGATAGTAAAAGTCTCAAACATAGAGAAAGCTGGGTTAGTGATAGAGTAGAAAAAATGAACAACTCTTCAGAGTCTTTGTTCTTTTGATCTTTAAACTTAGTTTTATCACTTTGAAGAATTCTAAATTCTCATAACTTATTTTATCCCATTATTCAGGGTAATGAATGTGAAACTGTCTTCCCATGCTAAATATAGTGTAGGGGGGTATTTATGTCTCTGGTCATCCTGATTTGCATAAATCCTGAATGTGATCATGAGAATGACAGGAAATTGGTGAAAATATTTGGTGATGAAAGTATTGAGTCCTAGTTGAATCTTCCTCCAGGAAAATATTTTTAAAATCTTATTGAGTAGATAGTTCAGCTACCTGTGAAAGTCAGAGGACAAGAAAAAATCAGGCGAGGTACTCTCCTATTTCAAAGGCCATCCCTATTTTCTTTTTTTTATACTTTAAGTTTTAGGGTACATGTGCACATTGTGCAGGTTAGTTACATATGAATACATGTGCTATGCTGGTGCGCTGCACCCACTAACTCTTCATCTAGCATTAGGTATATCTCCCAATGCTATCCCTCCCCCCACCCCACAACAGTCCCCAGAGTGTGATATTCCCCTTCCTGTGTCCATGTGTTCTCACTGTTCAATTCCCACCTATGAGTGAGAATATGCAGTGTTTGTTTTTTTGTTCTTGCGATAGTTTACTGAGAATGATGATTTCCAATTTCATCCATGTCCCTACAAAGGACATGAAC
This sequence comes from Pan paniscus, assembly GCF_029289425.2. NCBI lineage: Eukaryota > Metazoa > Chordata > Mammalia > Primates > Hominidae > Pan > Pan paniscus. The sequence goes on along the minus strand of NC_073256.2, from coordinate 146,101,248 downwards.
TCATCATTTTTTATGGCTGCATAGTATTCCATGGTGTATATGTGCCACATTTTCTTAATCCAGTCTATCAATGTTGGACATTTGGGTTGGTTCCAAGTCTTTGCTATTGTGAATAATGCCGCAATAAACATATGTGTGCATGTGTCTTTATAGCAGCATGATTTATATTCCTTTGGGTATATACCCAGTAATGGGATGGCTGGGTCAAATGGTATTTCTAGTTCTAGATCCCTGAGGAATCACCACACTGACTTCCACAATGGTTGAACTGGTTTACAGTCCCACCAACAATGTAAAAGTGTTCCTATTTCTCCACATCCTCTCCAGCACCTGTTGTTGCCTGACTTTTTAATGATTGCCATTCTAACTGGTGTGAGATGGTATCTCATTGTGGTTTTGATATGCATTTCTCTGATGGCCAGTGATGATGAGCATTTTTTCATGTGTTTTTTGGCTGCATAAATGTCTTCTTTTGAGAAGTGTCTGTTCATGTCCTTCGCCCACTTTTTGATGGGGTTGTTTGTTTTTTTCTTGTAAATTTGTTTGAGTTCATTGTAGATTCTGGATATTAGCCTTTTGTCAGATGAGTAGGTTGCGAAAATTTTCTCCCATTTTGTAGGTTGCCTGTTCACTCTGATGGTAGTTTCTTTTGCTGTGCAGAAGCTCTTTAGTTTAATGAGATCCCATTTGTCAATTTTGTCTTTTGTTGCCATTGCTTTTGGTGTTTTCGACATGAAGTCCTTGCCCATGCCTATGTCCTGAATGGTAATGCCTAGGTTTTCTTCTAGGGTTTTTATGGTTTTAGGTCTAACGTTTAAATCTTTAATCCATCTTGAATTGATTTTTGTATAAGGTGTGAGGAAGGGATCCAGTTTCAGCTTTCTACATATGGCTAGCCAGTTTTCCCAGCACCATTTATTAAATAGGGAATCCTTTCCCCATTGCTTGTTTTTCTCAGCTTTGTCAAAGATCAGATAGTTGTAGATATGCGGCATTATTTCTGAGGGTTCTGTTCTGTTCCATTGATCTATATCTCTGTTTTGGTACCAGTACCATGCTGTTTTGGTTACTGTAGCCTTGTAGTATAGTTTGAAGTCAGATAGTGTGATGCCTCCAGCTTTGTTCTTTTGGCTTAGGATTGACTTGGCGATGTGGGCTCTTTTTTGGTTCCATATGAACTTTAAAGTAGTTTTTTCCAGTTCTGTGAAGAAAGTCATTGGTAGCTTGATGGGGATGGCATTGAATCTGTAAATTACCTTGGGCAGTATGGCCATTTTCATGATATTGATTCTTCCTACCCATGAGCATGGAATGTTCTTCAATTTGTTTGTATCCTCTTTTATTTCCTTGAGCAGTGGTTTGTAGTTCTCCTTGAAGAGGTCCTTCACATCCCTTGTAAGTTGGATTCCCAGGTATTTTATTCTCTTTGAAGCAATTGTGAATGGGATTTCACTCATGATTTGGCTCTCTGTTTGTCTGTTGTTGGTGTATAAGAATGCTTGTGATTTTTGTACATTGATTTTGTATCCTGAGACTTTGCTGAAGTTGCTTATCAGCTTAAGGAGATTTTGGGCTGAGACAATGGGGTTTTCTAGATATACAATCATGTGGTCTGCAAACAGGGACAATTTGACTTCCTCTTTTCCTAATTGAATACCCTTTATTTCCTTCTCCAGCCTAATTGCCTGGCCAGAACTTCCAACTGTGTTGAATAGGAGTGGTGAGAGAGGGCATCCCTGTCTTGTGCCAGTTTTCAAAGGGAATGCTTCCAGTTTTTGCCCATTCAGTATGATATTGGCTGTGGGTTTGTCATAGATAGCTCTTATTATTTTGAAATACGTCCCATCAATACCTAATTTATTGAGAGTTTTTAGCATGAAGGGTTGTTGAATTTTGTCAAAGGCTTTATCTGCGTCTATTGAGATAATCCCGTGGTTTTTGTCTTTGGCTCTGTTTATATGCTGGATTATATTTATTGATTTGCGTATATTGAACCAGCCTTGCATCCCAGGGATGAAGCCCACTTGATCATGGTGGATAAGCTTTTTGATGTGCTGCTGGATTCGTTTTGCCAGTATTTTATTGAGGATTTTTGCATCAATGTTCATCAAGGATATTGGTCTAAAATTCTCTTTTTTGGTTGTGTCTCTGCCCAGCTTTGGTATCAGAATGATGCTAGCCTCATAAAATGAGTTAGGGAGGATTCCCTCTTTTCCTATTGATTGGAATAGTTTCAGAAGGAATGTTACCAGCTCCTCCTTATACCTCTGGTAGAATTCGGCTGTGAATCCATCTTGTCCTGGACTCTTTTTGGTTGGTAAGCTATTGATTATTGCCACAATTTCAGATCCTGTTATTGGTCTATTCAGAGATTCAATTTCTTTCTGGTTTAGTCTTGGGAGAGTGTATGTGTCGAGGAATTTATCAATTTCTTCTAGATTTACTAGTTTATTTGTGTAGAGGTGTTTGTAGTATTCTCTGATGGTAGTTTGTATTTCTGTGGGATTGGTGGTGATATCCCCTTTATCATTTTTTTATTGCATCTAGATTGTTCTCTCTTTTTTTCTTTATTAGTCTTGCTAGCAGTCTATCAATTTTGTTGATCCTTTCAAAAACCAGCTCCTGGATTCATTAATTTTTTGAAGGGTTTTTTGTGTCTCTATTTCCTTCAGTTCTGTTCTGATTTTAGTTATTTCTTGCCTTCTGCTAGCTTTGACTGTGTTTGCTCTTGCTTTTCTAGTTCTTTTAATTGTGATGTTAGGGTGTCAATTTTGGATCTTTCCTGCTTTCTCTTGTGGGCATTTAGTGCTATAAATTTCCCTCTACCCACTGCTTTGAATGCATCCCAGAGATTCTGGTATGTTGTGTCTTTGTTCTCATTGGTTTCAAAGAACATCTTTATTTCTGCCTTCATTTCGTTATGTACCCAGTAGTCATTCAGGAGCAGGTTGTTCAGTTTCCCTGTAGTTGAGTGGTTTTGAGTGAGATTCTTAATCCTGAGTTCTAGTTTGATTGCACTGTGGTCTGAGAGATAGTTTGTTATAATCTCTGTTCTTCTACATTTGCTGAGGAGAGCTTTACTTCCAACTATGTAGTCAATTTTGGAATAGGTGTGGTGTGGTGCTGAAAAGAATGTATATTCTGTTGATTTGGGGTGGAGGGTTCTGTAGATGTCTATTAGGTCCACTTGGTGCAGAGCTGAGTTCAATTCCTGGGTATCCTTGTTGAATTTCTGTCGATGTCTATTAGGTCCACTTGCTGCAGAGCTGAGTTCAATTCCTGGGTATCCTTGTTGACTTTCTGTCTTGTTGATCTGTCTAATGTTGACAGTGGGGTGTTAAAGTCTCCCATTATTAATGTGTGGGAGTCTAAGTCTCTTTGTAGGTCACTTAGGACTTGCTTTATGAATCTGGGTGCTCCTGTATTGGGTGCATATATATTTAGGATAGTTAGCTCTTCTTGTTGAATTGATCCCTTTACCATTATGTAATGGCCTTCTTTGTCTCTTTTGATCTTTGTTGGTTTAAAGTCTGTTTTATCAGAGACTAGGATTGCAACCCCTGCCTTTCTTTTTATTTCCATTTGCTTGGTAGATCTTCCTCCATCCTTTTATTTTGAGCCTATGTCTGTTTCTGCATGTGAGATGGGTTTCCTGAATACAGCACACTGATGGGTCTTGACTCTATCCAATTTGCCAGTCTGTGTCTTTTAATTGGAGCATTTAGTCCATTTACATTTAAAGTTCATATTGTTATGTGTGAATTTGATCCTGTCATTATGATGTTAGCTGGTTATTTTGCTCGTTAGTTCATGCAGTTTCTTCCTAGTCTCGATGGTCTTTAAATTTTGGCATGATTTTGCAACGGCTGGTACCGGTTGTTCCTTTCCATCTTTAGTGCTTCCTTCAGGAGGTCTTTTAGGGCAGGCCTGGTGGTGACAAAATCTCTCAGCATTTGCTTGTCTGTAAAGTATTTTATTTCTCCTTTGCTTATGAAGCTTAGTTCGGCTGGATACGAAATTTTGGGTTGAAAATTATTTTCTTTAAGAATGTTGAATATTGGCCCCCACTCTCTTCTGGCTTGTAGGGTTTCTGCCAAGAGATCCGCTGTTAGTCTGATGGGCTTCCCTTTGAGGGTAACCCGACCTTTCTCTCTGGCTGCCCTTAACATTTTTTCCTTCATTTCAACTTTGGTGAATCTGACAATTATTTGTCTTGGAGTTGCTCTTCTCGACGAGTATCTTTGTGGCGTTCTCTGTATTTCCTGAATCTGAATGTTGGCCTGCCTTGCTAGATTGGGGAAGTTCTCCTGGATAATATACTGCAGAGTGTTTTCCAACTTGGTTCCATTCTCCCCATCACTTTCAGGTACACCAATTAGACGTAGATGTGGTCTTTTCACCTAGTCCCATATTTCTTGGAGGCTTTGCTCATTTCTTTTTATTCTTTTTTCTCTAAACTTCCCTTCTTGCTTCATTTCATTCATTTCATCTTCCATTGCTGATACCCTTTCTTCCAGTTGATCGCATCTGCTCCTGAGGCTTCTGCATTCTTCACGTAGTTCTCGAGCCTTGGTTTTCAGCTCCATCAGCTCCTTTAAGCACTTCTCTGTATTGGTTACTCTAGTTATACATTCTTCTAAATTTTTTTCAAAGTTTTCAACTTCTTTGCCTTTGGTTTGAATGTCCTCCGGTAGCTCAGAGTAATTTGATCGTCTGAAGCCTTCTTCTCTCAGCTCGTCAAAGTCATTCTCCATCCAGCTTTGTTCTGTTGCTGGTGAGGAACTGTGTTCCTTTGGAGGAGGAGAGGCACTCTGCTTTTTAGAGTTTCCAGTTTTTCTGTTCTGTTTTTTTCCCCATCTTTGTGGTTTTATCCACTTTTGGTCTTTTTGATGATGGCGATGTACAGATGGGTTTTTGCTGTGGATGTCCTTTCTGTTAGTTTTCCTTCTAACAGAAGGGACCCTCAGCTGCAGGTTTGTTGGAGTACCCTGCCGTGTGAGGCATCAGTGTGCCCCTGCTTGGGGGTGCCTCCCAGTTAGGCTGCTTGGGGGTCAGGGGCGCCCACTTGAGGAGGCAGTCTGCCCATTCTCAGATCTCCAGCTGCGTGCTGGGAGAACCACTGCTCTCTTCAAAGCTGTCAGACAGGGACATTTAAGTCTGCAGAGGTTACTGCTGTCTTTTTGTTTGTCTGTGCCCTGCCCCCAGAGGTGGAGCCTACAGAGGCAGGCAGGCCTCCTTGAGCTGTGGTGGGCTCCGCCCAGTTCCAGCTTCCCGGCTGCTTTGTTTACCTAAGCAAGCCTGGGCAATGGCGGGCGCCCCTCCCCCAGCCTCGCTGCTGCCTTGCAGTTTGATCTCAGACTGCTGTGCTACCAATCAGTGAGACTCCGTGGGCATAGGACCCTCCGAGCCAGGTACGGGATATAATCTCATGGTGCGCCGTTTTTTAAGCCGGTCGGAAAAGCGCAGTATTCGGGTGGGAGTGACCCAATTTTCCAGGTGCGTCGGTCACCCCTTTCTTTGACTCAGAGAGGGAACTCCCTGACCCCTTGCACTTCCCAAGTGAGGCAATGCCTCACCCTGCTTTGGCTCGCGCACAGTGCGCGCACCCACTGACCGCCCACTGTCTGGCACTCCCAAGTGAGATGAACCCAGTACCTCAGATGGAAATGCAGAAATCACCCGTCTTCTGTGTCGCTCACGCTGGGAGCTGTAGACAGGAGCTGTTCCTATTTGGCCATCTTGGCTCCTCCCTCCATTGTTTTTTACATGTTCGGCCATCCCTATTTTCAAGAAGGACACCAGGTGATATTGATGCAGGCAGTTGGTTAGAAGGCTCTACTTTGAGAAATATTTATCTAATGGGGAAAAGAACAATGAATATCTGCTACTTGCCAAACACTGATAGGTGCTTTACCCACATTATAATCATTCTTCATCATTTTATGAATAAGTATTATTATTCCATATTGCAAATAAGAAATTGAGGCCGGAAATATTTCATAGCTCGTAAGAGGATCAGATTTAAAACAATGTTCTTCTGTCTATATCTTGATCTACACCCAAACTTTCTCTTTTTGTTCAAATATGTTTCAATTCTGAGCATCAGGAAATTATTTCTCCATGGGAACAAATATGCTGTGTGTTTTCTTTTTGGTTCATAAATGTATTTTTATATTGAACAATGTCTGGACATCAGCATGCAGATCAGTCCCCATTCAGTGAAAGTAGAAAGAAAAATGTCTGCTGGGTCCAACTTGGCTCAGAAGCATCTTTCACCAACAGCAGCGAATCCAAACCAACTTAGTTGAAGTTTTTTTTGTTATAATTATTCTTCGTCTTTTTTTGGTCTGAAAATTGAACATTTTTTTCACAAAAGAAAATTAGGGGTGAGGGGTTGTAATGAGGCTTGTGGATAAGGATTTGTTCTTTTATAACCCAATCATCTTATTTCTTATGGCTCCATTATCTTTGGAAAGTGAAAAGTTGTGTTTTGCTCTTCCTTTATATTAGTGTTTCATTTTTTCTTCTGCCCAGATGCTAAAATTAGATTCAGGGCATCGTAATTATGCAATAATTACCATGATCATATTTTTCTGCCATAGAAGATGAGTACCAATTTTGATTTTCTCCAAAACTTCAACAGATGCTCTTTTTCCATAGCATCATAAATTAATGTCAGAGAGTGTATAAATGTACACACCATTTTCCTGAACACGTGAGGGTTGTGACAAAATCACTGTTTAACTGAAGTTAATTGTTTCCAAGAATTATCATTTTTTATTGATAATTTCATTGCAGAGGGCCTAATTATTCTCCAAATACATTTGCAAATTGTCTTATTTTTACTATTCAGGAAACAACTTATCTCTGCCAAAAAACCCTTCATTTTACAAATGAAGCAGAAAAACAGAGAAGGGAAGTGACTTTTTCAAGGTCACTTGGCCAACCAGAAATAGAGTTGAGGCTAGATATTTTTATCCCCAAATTATGTTTATTATATCACACTGATTTAATCATACTTAAGCCTTAAGACCTAAGACTAGGAACTGAAGTCTGGCTAATCATCTTGCCCTTGTTGCTTTTGAGCAATAGAAGATTATAAAAGATAGCAGAAACAGACTAAAGCACATCACGCTAGAAAACAAGAGCAAAGAGTTAGTGCCTCAGTAAAGCCTTGGAAGATAGATAGGACATTGCTGTTTATTAAGAATTGAATGCTTCTACCTTCTTTTCTGGATGGTTCTTGGCTAAGCACTGAGAGGAGTGAGGCTTTAGGAATCAGTCACTCATTTAACAAATATTTACTGCCAATCTTCTGTGTAGAGTCCCTGGGGATACAAGATAGAAGATATTATTTCCCCTCTAAAACCACCACCCAAGAGAAAGAGTTCCCATTCCACAGGCAGGTAGAGATACATCAAAATCAAACACAAGATTCATTTTTAACAATCCCTTTAATTTTATTCCAAGATAATAAGAATTGCTTTCTTTAAAATATTTTAATTGAAATATTTCCATCGGGGGGAGGAGCCAAGACGGCTGAATAGGAAAAGCTCCGCTCTACAGCTCCCAGAGTGAGCAACGCAGAAAATGGGTGATTTCTGCATTTCCATCTGAGCTTTGAAGAGAGCAGTGGTTCTCCCAGCACGCAGCTGGAGATCTGAGAACGGGCAGACTGCCTCCTCAAGTGGGTCCCTGACCCCTGACCCCCGAGCAGCCTAACTGGGAGGCAACCCCCAGCAGGGGCAGACTGACATCTTACACGGCAGGGTACTCCAACAGACCTGCAGCTGAGGGTCCTGTCTGTTAGAAGGAAAACTAACAAACAGAAAGGACATCCACACCAAAAACCCATCTGTACATCACCATCATCAAAGACCAAAAATAGATAAAACCACAAAGATGGGGAAAAAAGAGCAGAAAAACTGGAAACTCTAAAATGCAGAGTGCCTCTCCTCCTCCAAAGGAACACAGTTCCTCACCAGCAACGGAACAAAGCTGGATGGAGAATGACTTTGACGAGCTGAGAGAAGAAGGCTTCAGATGATCAAACTACTCCGAGCTACGGGAGGAAATTCAAACCAAAGGCAAAGAAGTAGAAAACTTTGAAAAAAGTTTAGAAGAATGTATAACTAGAATAACCAATACAGAGAAGTGCTTAAAGGAGCTGATGGAGCTGAAAACCAAGGCTTGAGAACTACATGAAGAATGCAGAAGCCTCAGGAGCCAATGCGATCAACTGGAAGAAAGGGTATCAGCAATGGAAGATGAAGTGAATGAAATGAAGCAAGAAGGGAAGTTTAGAGAAAAAAGAATAAAAAGAAACGAGCAAAGCCTCCAAGAAATCAAGAAATATGGGACTATGTGAAAAGACCAAATCTACGTCTGATTGGTGTACCTGAAAGTGATGGGGAGAATGGAACCAAGTTGGAAAACACTCTGCAGGATATTATCCAGGAGAACTTCCCCAATCTAGCAAGGCAGGCCAACATTCAGATTCAGGAAATACAGAGAATGCCACAAAGATACTCCTCGAGAAGAGCAACTCCAAGACACATAATTGTCAGATTCACCAAAGTTGAAATGAAGGAAAAAATGTTAAGGGCAGCCAGAGAGAAAGGTCGGGTTACCCTCAAAGGGAAGCCCATCAGACTAACAGCGGATCTCTCGGCAGAAACTCTACAAGCCAGAAGAGAGTGGGGGCCAATATTCAACATTCTTAAAGAAAATAATTTTCAACCCAGAATTTCATATCCAGCCAAACTAAGCTTCATAAGCGAAAGATAAATAAAATACTTTACAGACAAGCAAATGCTGAGAGATTTTGTCACCACCAGGCCTGCCCTAAAAGACCTCCTGAAGGAAGTGCTAAAGATGGAAAGGAACAACCAATACCAGCCGGGGCAAAATCATGCCAAAATTTAAAGACCTTCGAGACTAGGGAGAAACTGCATGAACTAACGAGCAAAATAACCAGCTAACATCATAATGACAGGATCAAATTCACACATAACAATATGAACTTTAAATGTAAATGGACTAAATGCTCCAATTAAAAGACACAGACTGGCTAATTGGATAAAGAGTCAAGACCCATCAGTGTGTTGTATTCAGGAAATGCATCTCACGTGCAGAAACACACATAGGCTCAAAATAAAAGGATGGAGGAAGACCTACCAAGCAAATGGAAAACTAAAAAAGGCAGGGGTTGCAATCCTAGTCTCTGATAAAACAGACTTTAAACCAACAAAGATCAAAAGAGACAAAGAAGGCCATTACATAATGGTAAAGGGATCAATTCAACAAGAAGAGCTAACTATCCTAAATATATATGCACTCAATACAGGAGCACCCAGATTCATAAAGCAAGTCCTGAGCGACCTACAAAGAGACTTAGACTCCCACACATTAATAATGGGAGACTTTAACACCCCACTGTCAACATTAGACAGAACAATGAGATAGAAAGTCAACTAGGATACCCAGGAATTGAACTCAGCTCTGCACCAAGTGGACCTAATAGACATCTACAGAACTCTCCACCCCCAATCAACAGAATATACATTTTTTTCAGCACCATACCACACCTATTCCAAAATTGACCACATACTGGGAAGTAAAGCTCTCCTCAGCAAATGTAAAAGAATAGAAATTATAACAAACTATCTCTCAGACCACAGTGCAATCAAACTAGAACTCAGGATTAAGAATCTCACTCAAAACCGCTCAACTACAGGGAAACTGAACAACCTGCTCCTGAATGACTACTGGGTACATAACGAAATGAAGGCAGAAATAAAGATGTTCTTTGAAACCAATGAGAACAAAGACACAACATACCAGAATCTCTGGGACACATTCAAAGCAGTGTGTGGAGGGAAATTTATAGCACTAAATGCCCACAAGAGAAAGCAGGAAAGATCCAAAATTGACACCCTAACATCACAATTAAAAGAACTAGAAAAGCAAGAGCAAACACAGTCAAAAGCTAGCAGAAGGCAAGAAATAACTAAAATCAGAGCAGAACTGAAGGAAATAGAGACACAAAAAACCCTTCAAAAAATTAATGAATCTAGGAGCTGGTTTTTTGAAAGGATCAACAAAATTGATAGACCGCTAGCAAGACTAATAAAGGAAAAAAGAGAGAAGAATCAAATAGATGCAATAAAAAATGATAAAGGGGATATCACCACCAATCCCACAAAAATACAAACTACCATCAGAGAATACTACAAACACCTCTACACAAATAAACTAGAAAATCTAGAAGAAATGGATAAATTCCTCGACACATACACTCTCCCAAGACTAAACCAGGAAGAAGTTGAATCTCTGAATAGACCAATAACAGGATCTGAAATTGTGGCAATAATCAATAGCTTACCAACCAAAAAGAGTCCAGGACCAGATGGATTCACAGCCGAATTCTACCAGAGGTACAAGGAGGAACTGGTACCATTCCTTCTGAAACTATTCCAATCCATAGAAAAAGAGGAAATCCTCCCTAACTCATTTTGTAAGGCCAGCATCATCCTGATACCAAAGCCAGGCAGAGACACAACCAAAGAAGAGAATTTTAGACCAATATCCTTGATGAACATTGATGCAAAAATCCTCAATAAAATACTGGCAAAACAAATCCAGCAGCGCATCAAAAAGCCTATCCACAATGATCAAGTGGGCTTCATCCCTGGGATGCAAGGCTGGTTCAATATATGCAAATCAATAAATGTAATCCAGCATATAAACAGAACCAAAGACAAAAACCACATGATTATCTCAATAGATGCAGAAAAGGCCTTTGACAAAATTCAACAACCCTTCATGCTAAAAACTCTCAATAAATTAGGTATTGATGGGACGTATCTCAAAATAATAAGAGCTATCTATGACAAACCCACAGCCAATATCATACTGAATGGGCAAAAACTGGAAGCATTCCCTTTGAAAACTGGCACAAGACGGGATGCCCTCTCTCACCACTCCTATTCAACATAGTGTTGGAAGTTCTGGCCAGGGCAATTAGGCAGGAGAAGGAAATAAAGGGTATTCAATTAGGAAAAGAGGAAGTCAAATTGTTCCTTTTTGCAGACGACATGATTGTATACCTAGAAAACCCCATTGTCTCAGCTCAAAATCTCCTTAAGCTGATAAGCAACTTCAGCAAAGTCTCAGGATACAAAATCAATGTACAAAAATCACAAGCATTCTTATACGTCAACAACAGACAAACAGCCAAATCATGAGTGAAATCCCATTCACAATTGCTTCAAAGAGAATAAAATACCTAGGAATCCAACTTACAAGGGATGTGAAGGACCTCTTCAAGGAGAACTACAAACCACTGCTCAAAGAAATAAAAGAGGATACAAACAAATGGAAAAACATTCCATGCTCATCAGTAGGAAGAATCAATATTGTGAAAATGGCCATACTGCCCAAGGTGATTTACAGATTCAATGTCATCCCCATCAAGCTACCAATGACTTTCTTCACAGAATTGGAAAAAACTACTTTAAAGTTCATATGGAACCAAAAAAGAGCCCGCATCGCCAAGTCAATCCTAAGCCAAAAGAACAAAGCTGGAGGCATCACACTACCTGACTTCAAACTATACTACAAGGCTACAGTAACCAAAACAGCATGGTACTGGTACCAAAACAGAGATCAATGGAACAGAACAGAGCCCTCAGAAATAACGCCACACATCTACAACTATCTGATCTTTGACAAACCTGAGAAAAACAAGCAATGGGGAAAGGATTCCCTATTTAATAAATGGTGCTGGGAAAACTGGCTAGCCATATGTAGAAAGCTGAAACTGGATCCCTTCCTCACACCTTATACAAAAATCAATTCAAGATGGATTAAAGATTTAAACGTTAGACCTAAAACCATAAAAACCCTAGAAGAAAACCTAGGCATTACCATTCAGGACATAGGCATGGGCAAGGACTTCATGTCGAAAACACCAAAAGCAATGGCAACAAAAGACAAAATTGACAAATGGGATCTCATTAAACTAAAGAGCTTCTGCACAGCAAAAGAAACTACCATCAGAGTGAACAGGCAACCTACAAAATGGGAGAAAATTTTCGCAACCTACTCATCTGACAAAGGGCTAATATCCAGAATCTACAATGAACTCAAACAAATTTACAAGAAAAAAACAAACAACCCCATCAAAAAGTGGGCGAAGGACATGAACAGACACTTCTCAAAAGAAGACATTTATGCAGCCAAAAAACACATGAAAAAATGCTCATCATCACTGGCCATCAGAGAAATGCAAATCAAAACCACTATGAGATACCATCTCACACCAGTTAGAATGGCAATCATTAAAAAGTCAGGCAACAACAGGTGCTGGAGAGGATGTGGAGAAATAGGAACACTTTTACACTGTTGGTGGGACTGTAAACTAGTTCAACCATTGTGGAAGTCAGTGTGGCGATTCCTCAGGGATCTAGAACTAGAAATACCATTTGACCCAGCCATCCCATTACTGGGTATATACCCAAATGACTATAAATCATGCTAATATAAAGACACATGCACACATATGTTTATTGCGGCATTATTCACAATAGCAAAGAATTGGAACCAACCCAAATGTCCAACAATGATAGACTGGATTAAGAAAATGTGGCACATATACACCATGGAATACTATGCAGCCATAAAAAATGATGAGTTCATGTCCTTTGTAGGTACATGGATGAAATTGGAAATCATCATTCTCAGTAAACTATCGCAAGAACAAAAAACCAAACACCGCATATTCTCACTCATAGGTGGGAATTGAACTATGAGAACACATGGACACAGGAAGGGGAACATCACACTCTGGGGACTGTGGTGGGGTCGGGGGAGGGGGGCGGGATAGCATTGGGAGATATACCTAATGCTAGATGACGAGTTAGTGGGTGCAGCGCACCAGCATGGCACATGTATACATATGTAACTAACCTGAACAATGTGCACATGTACCCTAAAACTTAAAGTATAATTAAAAAAAAAAAAAGAAAGAATATGAGTTGGGGAAAAAAAAAGAAAATGTGGCACATATACACCATGGAATACTATGCAGCCATAAAAAATGATGAGTTCACGTCCTTTGTAGGGACATGGATGAAATTGGAAATCATCATTCTCAGTAAACTATCGCAAGAACAAAAAACCAAACACCGCATATTCTCACTCATAGGTGGGAATTGAACAATGAGAACACATGGACACAGGAAGGGGAACATCACACTCTGGGGACTGTTGTCGGGTGGGGGGACGGGGGAGGGATAGCATTAGGAGATATAGCTAATGCTAGATGACGAGTTAGTGGGTGCAGTGCACCACCAGGGCACATGTATACATATGTAACTAACCTGCACATTGTGCACATGTACCCTAAAACTTAAAGTATAATAATAACAAAAAAAAGAAAGAAAATATTTCCATCAAAACAGATTCAAATAAAATCTTGGCACTTCGAAAAACATAAAATAAAATAAAATATTTTAATTTATATCTTTAAAAAAACTTTAGTTTCGGTTCAGGGATACATGTGCAGGATTATTATATAGTTAAATTGTGTGTCGCATAGGATTGGTGTGCATGAATTTTCAGGTCACATATAAAAAAGGTATCTCTTTGTTAGAGGTAAGAGAAGATCCTTTTAACTTCATGACAGCTGATAGGACGACATATAGAGCCATTAGCTACCACCCCGTATTGGGAAACAATAAGTTCAAGATTCAAGTAGAGTGTCCCAAGTTGATCTTCACTTGATCCATAAACACTTATTCTCAAATTTGTGTGTCAAACTATTTGTCAAAGTTAGAGTTGCTGTTTCAGCTCCAATTTCCACTAAGACAATGAAAAATACTTCCGAAACCTTATCTATATTTTTATGGATTTAAAAACTACTAAGTGAGGCAGGAGGGCAATAATGTTCAAATCTTAAACTGATAAATCTCAGAGGAACCTCAGATATTATTTAACTGCCATTACAAACTTGATTAAATTTAATTAAGTGCATTAAAATTATTTGTCCTCCATTATGTGGCAGAAACTTATTAGGTGAATTCAGAAATCTAGCTTAGACATTATTCGCTATGTAATCTTGAGTTAGTCATTTATCTGTTCTAAAACTCTTTCACCATTAATAAACAATGTGAACAATGTCATTTCAAACCCATGATGACATTATAAGGATGAATGAGTTAATGTATGCGTGTAAAGGGCTTTGTGTAGTAGAAGGTGCTTTATATATGCTAGCTCACACTATCACATCATACTATCCTTAAAACATTACAAATGCCCTTACCCCAAGAGGTAGAACTTGCTGAAAACAAGTATAGTATAAAACAAGTATACGGGACTGTAAAATCAAACTTTTCTTTATTCAACCACACCCACAAGCAAACAAACAAACAGGCCAGCAATATACAACCTGTTTCCATATAAGAAAAACAATATGGGCATGTCACGTATTGCATATTAGCTTAGGAAACATAACATGATAAGCTAGGACAGGGAGAGACCTGTGTCTCTTTATATAATAAGGCCAGAGTTGTTCATTCGTTTGAAATAGGGTCAAAATTACATTTTAATAATTCTTAGGTTAGACAGAGATTTAGAGAAAGATGATTGATCTTAATGGGATTAAGATTTTTTTTTTTTACTTAATTTAAGATGCAGAACCAGCACTCATCCTAACTCCTTCCCTGGTGGGGTCAGGAGGCCCTGTCTTTAGAGGGAGGGTTCCTTCTTTCATCATAATCTAATCATGAATTTAGATCACTCTGTGAGGTAAAACAAAACATCTAGAAACAGTTACTTGATTATTTGAAGAGGAGTAGCATTGGTATCCTATAAGGTGGGAAAGGGATTAGATGGAAGATTCAGTAAGAGTTCATAGAGAACAGCAGTGTTAGAGAAAGGGAATTTTTAGCCGGGGCAGCTCAAAAATGGTAGAAAGCATCTAATCTCGGGAAGCTACTATTATTTCTCACATGCTTAGTATATCTTTGTCTCTATATAATTCTCACAAAATATAAATTTAGTGGGTACTATTTTGCCCATTTTTTAGATATAGAAATAAGAAAGATAAAGTGATAATGAAATTCACACAGTTAAAAAGTAGACTTGGGATTAAAACTCAAGTGTGTCTAAATCAAAGCTTGTGTCTCTTCCATTATATATAATGTACCATCAGCCCTTTGGGATTCACCTAAGAAAACAAGCTTGCCTTCCTATCATTGTGACCTTTTGGGGTTTCTGTCAGACCAGAATAACATGATTAATTTATGTTCCTTCTGATTCCTTAGTAGTTACATAGTTCCTTTTGCTATTGTTCCCATAGGTCTTACACATTGCATTGATACTGTCTACTTCCATATGTGTCTCCCCAACCAGAATATATGCTGGAGTTTATCTTGTTGGGAACGACCCCAAGTCATTGTCCATTTCCAGAGTCGAGTAGGTTGCCATGCACAGAGCAAGAACTCTGGATATTTTTTGATGCCTATTCTAATAAAAAGATCTTCCATAGGCAAGTCCTGAAATGGAGTTAAGGTGACGTTAAAGTTCCTCAGCTACCTCTGAGGTTTTGGAACTCCACAAGGCAACTATAAATGGACCAGAAACCAGAGTATCCAACACAAACTGCAACTCTCAGACATTTGCTGTTTGGATACCACAGCATTTTTCTATTTCCTTCAGAAGAGACATTTAAAATGGGTTTCCAGGAGAAATCACAAAGAAATGACCACTCCAGTTTTTTTGCAATAGACTTGCTCATCTCTGGTAATGAACAGCCTGGCCAGAAACTGATGATCAGGACAGTCTGGCCTAAAGGCCAAGCATAGATGGCGCTTACTTTGATAGGCACTTTTTGGCCTTTCTTTTCCAATGGTGGTCAAGGATCGCAACCACCAAATAATAGTGCCAGTTATTATTATTTTTTCTGTAGTCACAGACAAAATGGGGAGAAAGCAAACTAAATGGCTAGCTCTACATTCTTTGAAATAATGCTTGGTATCAGACATTATGCCTGGCATATTGCATAGGTTGACACATTTAATTCCACAACACCCTACACGGTAGATTACAGAGGTGGTACTTTGTGTCTATAACTAGTGACTACTTAAAACATGCTTGTTGCATAAATAAACAAGATGCATTTCAGCCTGCCTCAGCCAGATTTATGTAGAAAACAATCCAAAACAAAAGCTTTCTGGGGGCTGTGATCATGCAGAAGTAGGAGGAAAGCAAAAAGGAGAAAGGCAAATTTGGGTGGGGAAGGAAAAAGAACACAGTCAAGGAGAGTGACACCAAGCTACTGACTGCTTTGTGACAAGTGCAGCTGATTCCTTGGTCTTGTGAGATGTTTTCAAAGAAGCTATAGAAATTACTGTTTCAGAATAACTGTGCATACAGCGAGGAAGAAAGAATAATATATCTTCTGATTGCTTTCTGTCTCTCATCTCCCATCGGTCAAAGACTACTTCATGGGGCCTTAACCACACTTCTCAATCACTCCTGGCAGGCACTATGAAAACCAGAGTCCCATGGGATTTTTTGTTCAATGTGTAGGCACAGCAATCTTTACAAGTCAGAGCTGTGCATGAGGACACTCACTGCAGCAGCAGCATCAACTTGGATTCACTACCTTTGTTAGGTTTTGCTCAGTCTGAAAGCAAGATAAGTGGCCTTGGCTACAGTCAGGGTGGGTGGGGAGGAAAGGCATAATTGCATGGATTTAGGTTGGGGCATAAACTGAGTACAATATACAGTCCTAAATGACTTTCTCCTGCCCATGTCTTCTACCCATGTTCAGACCCAGAAGCTCGGCTCCTTATGATAATCTTTCTCACTTTCTTTGTCATAGACTCCAGACACTCAGCCTGATTTCCTTTCCTTCTAGCAGCTGCTATCATGAATTCTACACCTTAGGAATTTTCTCTCCATGTTTATGTCTTGCTGAGTAATAGCATACTGCCACTACAAATTCCTTCCCCAACCTCATCAATGCCTCCTGCTATGGTTTGAATGGTTGTCCCCTCTGAAGCTTATGTTGAGATTTAACTGACATTGGACCTTTAAGAGGTGGGTAGGTAATGAGGGTACTGCCCTCATAAATTGATTAATGATGTTATCATGGGAGTGGATAACTATTATGAGACTGGGTTTGTTATAAAAGTGGGTTCAGCCCAATTTCCTTTCTCTGTCTTGCATGCTTGCTTCTGTCTCTCACTTTCTGCCATGGAATAACACTTACCAGATGCCATTGCCATGCTCTTGGACTTTCCAGCCCCCAGAACCATAAGAAATAAATTATCCCATCTGTGGTATTCTGTTATAGCAGCAAAAAAACAGACTAAGACACCTCTTTATTGCTGCTCTCAATGGCGAGCCTTTAAGTCAGGGGTAGACAGCAGGTATCTTCACCTACATTGGCTCAAACTATTATTTACAGTCTGATGTGCTGTGTAAGAATGGTATTCTTAGGCCAAGTTCAGTGAAAAAACCTTTTGTGATTGATCTGGAGTTTCTTCCCTTGGCTTGGAAGCAGAGTAATATCATATGGAACAGACATTTTAAACAATCATTAATTACATATTTATTATACTTTGAGTTTTATCTCTCTGATATTGTGTGGGAAACCAGTTGGAAAAGACAACTGTTTACAAGTTAAAAATGTTAGGACACATAACATTTATAAAATTTTTAGTGTCATGATTCCTGGTATACGGTCTTTACTCTCTTTAAAATAGTGAATAGAAGTTCCAGTGGGTTTATACTCCTGTATTTTTGGAAGGATTTACTGACAGTCCTTTTACACATAATGTCATTATACTATTTTTAATGAAAGCTTTAGCAAATAACATTGCCATATTTTTCTCTGAGTACTCACCTGTCAACCAAGAAGATAAAATCAAATTGAAACAGTAAGAATCCTTAGTCTCAACTGGGTAATTTGTAACTTGGAAAACCTCAATCCTGAGGTATTCTTAGATATTAAAGTTTTGAGGCATGTCCTCATTGTCACTGGCTGAAATAGATTGGGAGAAGGTGATACTGGCCGAACACCAGGGGTACAAATTAATAACAATGAATGTAGGTAGATTCTGGATATACTGTGAAGGTAGAGCCCATAGAATTTACTACCTGATCAAATATATATTGGGAAAAAAAAGTTAAGGCTTTGGAACCAGCAGTTGAAGAATGAATAAAATTTTTAAAAAACAGAGCAGAAATAATCTCAACCCAAAGCACCTAAGATGAGAACTAGCTTTGTTTTTGTATTTTTTCCACCAATGACCAGATGTGACCAGTAAAAAGAATGTGGAGGAGGGTCAGACAGTTACCAGAGTGTGACAGTTAATATTGAGTGTCAACTTGATTGGATTGAGGGATACAAAGTATTGATCCTGGGTGTGTCTGTGAGGGTGTTGCCAAAAGAGATTAACATTTGAGTTAGTGGGCTGGGGAAGGCAGGTCAACCCTTAATCTGGTGGGCACAATCTAATCAGCTGCCAGTGAATGTAAATAAAGCAGGCAGAAAAACGTGACAAGGGGAGACTGGCCTATCCTCCCAGCCTACATCTTTCTCCTGTGCTGGATGCTTCTTGCCCTCAAATATTGGACTTCAAGTTCTTCAGTTTTGGGACTCCGACTGGCTCTCCTTGCTCCTCAGCTTGCAGACAGCCTATTGTGAGACCTTCTGATCATGAAGGTTAATTCTTAATAAACTCCCCTATCTATCTATCTATTTGTCTCTGTCTGTCTATCTATCCATCCATCCATCCATCCATCTATCCATCCATCCTATTAGTTCTGTCCCTATAGAGAACCATGACTAATACACAGAGTAACTAGTGAGGGAATTTCTTCTTAGAGCACTTGAGCATGTTGTTTTCCTAATGCTATTTAAAGTATTCAGTATAAGAAGAAAGTTGGTTTTCCACGATAACGCTTCCAAAGAAATTGCTCTCCATAGAAAATGAACAATTTGAACAGCGAAGACTTCCAGAATGGGTATGGAGGTCTAGAACAGAAGCAGGAAAGGGTGTAAAAAGTTTAACTCTTAACAAATGACAAAGATATGGAGAAAAAATATGAAGGTAGATCTCATCCAAAGAGAATTTCATTAAAATGCTCCATTCCCAGAGAAAAGCCTATTATTTTACCAAATTATTCCTTTACCTGCTTGCCTACCTGATTTCCCTAAAATTAAATATGTCTATGGACAAATTCCATCCACTTAGAGTTTCAAATTGGATCTTTCGATCAAAGAAGGAATCTGTAAGGGAAAGAGACCTTTGCAACTGTAAAAGAAATTCCAGCATATTATACTTAAAAAAAGTTGTGTTGCGGGACGGTGGGGCAGCGGGGGTCGGGGGGTTGGCTAGCCATTTTTACCAGAAACGTTAAAAAAAACCCCAATAGCATGAAAGTAAAGGACCAACATAAAACTGACCCTGGGAAAGATATGGATAACTCAGGGAGAAACAAAAATGAAAATAATAATAATGATAAGATGATTAGAGTAAAAAGACTTAAGTCGATAGTGTAGTCACATAATAGTAGGGATAACTATTTCTTGAAAATTAGATATTTGATTGCCAAAAGTTTAATTTAGCTTAAAATTTTATCCATAAAATATGCATGACAAGAAACATATTAGCAAAAAGGTAGCAAAAATCAAGAAAATGTTGCAGAAACTAGGGCAAAAACCTAAAGAGATATAAAATAAGAGCAAAAAATGTAAAGTCATAGGGGGTATAGCTGAGAGAATCAAAATCTACCTAAACAAAACTTTAAAAATAAAATACCAAGGTCATAGGATCTTTTGAGGCCAGCTGGCAACATAGCAAGGCCCCATCTCTACAAAAAATTTTTTAAAATGTAGTCAGGTGTGATGGTATGTGCTTGTAGTCCCAGCTACTCCAGAGGCTGAGACAGGAAGATTGCTTAAGCCCAGGAGTTCGAGGCTGCAGTGAGCAATAATCACACCACTGTACTCCAGCCTGGGCAATAGAGTGAGACTCTATCCCAAAAACCAAAAATCAAAGTAAATAAATAGATACAATGGAGGGAGAAGATAATCAGCAAATTATTAGAACATTTTCCTGAATTGAATAAAGACTTACTTCTTCTGATTGGCAAGAAAACTAAAAATAGGAAAAAGAAAATAAAGAAAGAAAAGAAATGCCTAAACACATGCTACTCATTTTTCAGAACACTGCAGAAAAATAGAAAAATCTGTTTTTCCTGAAAGGAGAAAATAAAAAACTTCCACTAAATCAGACTGATATCGTATCTCAGCAATAATGCCGGCTATTAGAAGCAAACCCCTTACTTCATTAAAGACATATTCAGAAATGCATGAACTCAGAAACAATAACACCCATGTACTGAATCTGAAAAAATTATTTAAGGATGTATTTGAACAAAACAACAACGAAAAAGATGACATGAGATAAGAAATTGTGGCCGGGCACGATAGCTCATGCCTGTAATACCAGCACTCTGGGAGGCCTAGGCGGGCGGATCACTTGAGGTCATGAGTTTGAGACCAGCCTGACCAACATGGTGAAACACCGTATCTACTAAAAATACAAAAATTAGTTGGGCATGGGTGTGGGTGGCTGTAATCCCAGTTACTTGGGAGGCTGAAGCAGGAGAATCGCTTGAACCCAGGTGGCCAAGGTTGCAGTGAGCCGAGATAGCACCACTGCACTCCAGCCTCCGTGACAGAGCAAGACTCCATCTCAAAAAAAGAAATTGTGGCAGCTGGTTGTGGCAGCTGATATTAGGAGAACAATAAAGGAAGCTAAAATGCAATTATAGAAATTTAACAAATTCTTAAGAGTTGTAACACTCAATTGAGAAACACATGGTTTATTTAGCAGCATATGGTAACATTTATTTCTCTTTAGGTCAATCACCCCCTTTGGCTCTGCACGATATTTGCATAACTATATTATTATAATTAATTTTATTGACTTAAACATTTTAGACCCAACTTATAGACAAAGAAAAAAAGCACTTTAATATCTTGATGTCTGTATTTATTGCTGGTAGACTTTGGGAACTTCACAGTAAAACAGATGATAATGTTTTCTTTTATTGCATTTGCTATTTGATGCAAATTGGGCTTTAAACATTGTGGCAGAAAATATTACATAAGGAAGCCAAAATTAGTACAGGAAAGATAAAAGCTATTGTGTATATTTTGTAAAGTAGGTATGAAAGAATAATTAACATGAATTCCGAGTGTTGCCTACAAGTTAATGATAATTATGAAATTTACAAAAACATTTTTTAAAGACTCTCACCAGTTAAATTCTATTTAAATTCCAAGTACTTGAAGATATTCAGTATCACTGATGGTATGGAAGAAGGGGAATCTCACACAGGCTTTGGGTACGTACTAATTAGAACAAAAATTCTTGAAGGTGAAAGTATGTATAAGTTTACATAGATTAATATAATATTTCCAATTTATGTATCTATATTTCCAAAATATGTATATGTGCATATGTGTATTAAGTGTACATTTAATAGCAGAAACTTGAAGACAACTAAAAGAACTTACTTGGGAAAATGCTGAAATAAGTTATAGTTTCCCTATATCATATACTATAAAGTAAATATTAAAAAGAAGGTTGTAGATCTCTACGGAATTACATGGAAAAAAGTCTATAATATGCTTCTAATTTTTATTCGGAGTAAGTTATAGAACAACATGCATGGTTTGATGCCATTTTTTTTTTGAGATGGAGTCTCACTCTTTCGCCCAGGCTGGAGTGCAGTGGTGTGATCTCGGCTCACTGCAAGCTCTGCCCCCCGGGTTCCCACCATTCTCCTGCCTCAGCCTCCCAAGCAGCTGGGACTACAGGCGCCCACCACCACGCCTGGCTAATTTTTTGTATTTTTAGTAGAGACGGGATTTCACCGTGTTAGCCAGGATGGTCTCGATCTCCTGACCTCATGATCCGCCTGCCTTGGCCTCCCAAAGTGCTGGGATTACAGGCATGAGCCACCGTGCCTGGCCCCAGTTTGATACCATTTTTATGAGAAGTTCATAACTACAATTGTGTTTTGTAAAATGAAAACATACATGTATCATTGATTAGTTAAAAAGTGTGTGTACATAGAGAAAAGCTTGAATTAATATATAAAAAGGTTTCTGAATAATGAATCAGAGGGAACACGTTTCCGCAATCATATGGTTTCAGAAAATAACATTTTCTCCAGAGATATTTCTGGCTTTTCCCCATTCTTGTATTTACTCTGTCCTGGGTAGTTGGAGTGACTGATCTGATTGTGAAATTGAGAATCACTTGGGCTTGCTTTGGTGCCTAATATCTTACATTGCCCATGCTGAGGACTACCAAAGGCCAGGTAGATAAATCTACCCAATTCTGGAGTCCATTAAACAGGCCCATTTGGTTTTCATACCAAGCAAAAAGGTGGCCTCCATTTGCCAAAATTATTCAGATACCAGATGAAAAAGAGAGGTGCTTAATATGCCTCCTCCAAGAGGCATATCTTGCACATAGAGAACATTGAGGAATGAATAAGTAAAACAGTAGAAATTGAATGAACACAATTTCACAAAGAGAAGCTTTTGGAGTGTCTAGGCAGTGTTGGCTGCAAACCTTGGGCTTTGTGATGGCAGAGCATTTGGGGCCTGACTGTTTAATTGGGGAGCTTTTATCAGTCCAAGCTTTTAAATGCTGCAGCTGGGCAAGAAGCTTTAAGCCAGCATGCTTTATTTATAGTTTGGAGGGTGACTGTAATTTGTGGTGATTTTTCTTCCTGAGGCAAGAGGATTCTTATAGAGAGACAATAATCTAAGCAAAAGTCAAGACTTAAGCAAAGGTTCTCAAAATCTGGGAAAGTCTATGAGTGACCCTGGCAAATTCATGTGTGGAAAAGTAGAGATGCAGCTGTGGCAAATATTAGACTATAGGCAGCAAGCATTCATTTTCTCAACCCATGCTGACCTTGTAAAAGGTCCATATCTGCAGGCCTCTGCCAAGGTGACAGCCTCAAGGTGCAGGCCATTGTAGCTGAATATGCAGGCATATCTCTTCTTAAAAAGGAATGGTAAGGCAAAGATTCAAAAATATGAAAAAGACTTTTTTAAAGCTTCATGGGCAATGGTGGTCAAAAACATATTTAAAACTGTTCAAGTGCAAGGAAGCTAAGCTCAATGTGCACTCCAGAGCACTAGTGAAATCCTGGCCTTCAATTGTCAGTGTCAGGCCAAAGTGCATAGCCCTGTGTGCACTGCCTCTAGTGCCATGTTGGACTCATGGCCAAGGAAAGCTCCTTGGAGGTGAAACCCTTGAATCCCTGAGTAGTGTCTACATACTCAGCAAATGTTGCCTATCCATTATGAGGCTTCTAGTTAACTCTAGTTTATTAAGGACATATGAGGGAGAAAACTTCCTGGGGATCAGATATCTGAAGCCAAAGCAATTCCATTTCAAACGATTATAGAAAGAGTTAATAAGGCACAAGACCAAAATTTTCTGTCCATAGGTTAATTTTGATGCTGTTTTGCACTCATTTTGGGATCATAAAGTGAGAAATACAAGGTTCAAGTAAGAAATGGACATTAAGAGCTTAAATTTTTGTCCAAGAAAAAGTAATTTAATATGAATAATACATGCAAGAAATTTATCAGAAGATACAATTATAAGGAAGTGTGGAAGACAGAAGACAGCATTGGTTGAAAACGAGTCATGATATGGTGGCAACTGAGTTCTTAGCAGGTTCTACAAAAATCTGTGAAACTAGAATGGCCTTTCAGAGTTGTCTCAAACTGCAGCAAGAAAACAGCACTTTGTATCCCTACATGAGTCTGTCATTGTCTGAGCCACAGCCTCCTGGGAGGGCTGTGGGCTTTAATGAAGTAGATCCCATTAGCCAAGAAATAGTCCCAGTGAGGACTCAGCTGTCAGTCATCAGCAATTGAAGACATGGCTTTGTTGGCACTACAAGGGATCTAGGTTAAACACCAGGGTATCAACTAGAAATAAATTATGTACAGGTTGATTTTCTTCTAAAATAGGTGAATGCATAATGCCAAAATATTGCTGGAAGATTTCTCTCAATTAAGTTTAAACTCATAAGTCATTAATTCAAGAAATATGGCACAAACTACCTAGCAATATGGTAAGACCATACCAGGTTTTTCCCTTTCACTCACATATCACTGAGTTTCTGCTATGCTTTTTGGCAATGGTAAATATTGTGTTCTGGGAACATAATTTTGCCAGTGATAATTACTTTAGGGGGCTGAAGATTAGATTGTTTTTCAAATTTGTGTGTGGCCTAGGGAACATCTGTACATATGAAGCAGAAGGTTATCTCCAATATTTTGCTAACTAAAAAAACTTGTATGTTCTATTAACTCTTCAGGCTCTTAGAAATCTACAGTGTCAGTGGACTTTCATTTTCAGGAAAATTGAATGGAAATACTTTTTCTCTATTACTTGTGCTAAGTAAAATTAAAACTCTGGATATTGTACATAAAGCAAGCATAAGAAGACTCTGAGCAGACCAGCTAGAAACCTCGGATCCTGAGGAATGACAACGTGGTAAGTTAGCTAGGTTTTGTTTTTGCCTAATATATACCACACTTAGGACTAGAGAAGCCATCAAACTAGAAATACCAATGGGGACAGATTTTTTTTTACAAGAGCTTCAATAAAAGCCTGATCTCTCTAGCCAAGGATGAGGAAAGGGGCCAGTTAGTGAGACAGAAAACTTTTAGACAATAACAACCCTACTCAAGCACAATACTGCAGATGACCTAGCCTTATTCCAAGTCATGCAAGCAAAGGCTGAGTGGTGAGCCTAGACTTAGCAAAGGCTGAGGGGTGAGCCTCATAAAGATGTAACAAAATGCCTCAATACCCCTGCTGGGGTGGTGTCAAGAAAGTCAAGTAGAGAAATTGGACTTTTATTCAAGCAAGACAATAACAAGGCCACCCTTTACCTGTAGACCATGTGGAAAGCTTGACTTTTACCTCTGGCTGGCAGCAATAAGGTACCCCTTAT
This sequence comes from Pan paniscus, assembly GCF_029289425.2. Taxonomy (NCBI): domain Eukaryota; kingdom Metazoa; phylum Chordata; class Mammalia; order Primates; family Hominidae; genus Pan; species Pan paniscus. Next base: position 146,076,168 of record NC_073256.2, on the reverse strand, counting down.
TTCCTTACTGAGATGGTGTCAGAAAAGGCTTTGTGAAGAGTCAAGATGTTCATAATCTTTCAGCAGTAATGGGACCATCCTCATTACAGTGTCAGTGGAGACTCTTTTCAGAGCCAAAACTCTCACCACAGCTCAACAGTTACAAGAAGCCTCCCTCCTAGGTGTCAACAGAGGCCAAGTGGGAAATTTGGTTTTCTGCCTTTACCTGACAGTAATGAGGAATTGTCTCCTTCTTGTAATGCCAGAGTGAAATCAGAAAAAAAGCCAGTTAAGACAGAAGATTTAAATAAGAGATCCATAATCTTATAGCACAATTAAAATATGCTAAGCTTTCCATTGAAAAATCAGTCATTTTACCAAGAACCAGAAAGATCTAAATTAAAAAGGCAGTAAATAGATTTCAATACAGAGATATCAGATATATTAGAAATATCTGACAAATATTTTAAAGCAGCCATAATAAAATTGTTTCAACAAGCAACTACAAACACACTAGAAACAAATTTTATAAAATAGAAAACCTCAGAAAAGAATTAGAAAGTCTTAGCAAAGAAAGAAGATGCAAATAAGAACCAGATTAAAAATTTAGTACTCAAAAATACAATAACACATACAAAGTTCAGTGGATGACCACAACAGCAGAATACAGGTGGCATAAATCAATAGGATTTAATTAACATTTATATAGCAGTCTACACAGCAAGAGTGGAATACAATTTTTTTCAAGGGACCCCAAAATATACAACAAGATAAGACTATAGCCTTGGCCATAAGCAAACCTCGACAATTTTTAAAATGAATATTATATTATATATAGCATACATTGTCTACTACAATGGAAATTAGAAATCAATAAGCCAACTGGAAAACTGAACAATGGAAACTAAACAATCTGATGGGAGATAAAGTAGATTAAAAAATAGAAAAAAAAAGAACCTCAGGAGACCTGTGGAAAGAAAGCAGAAGATGTAACATTTGCGTCAGCAGAGTTGTAGAAGAAAAAGAGTAGAAGCTGAAAAAGCTCTTAAATAAATAATGGCTGAGAACATTTTAAATTTGGTAGAAAACATAAACCAAGAGATTCCATGAAAACTAAAAGAATTTGTCACCTGGAGACCTACACTGTAAGCATGACTAAAGGAAATTTTCTAAACAGAAAGGGAATAATAAAATAAGAAATCTTGAAACAGCAGGAAGGAAGAACACAGTAAGGAAACACATGGGCGAATTCAACAGGTTTTCCTTCTCTTCTTGAGTCTTCTAAATTATGTTTGATAGTTGAAGTAGAGGGTATAACACTGTCTAAATTGATTCTCAATTTGTGTAGGTAAATATTTAAGATGACTGTAATATAAATGTGAGAAGGTAAAGGGACATAAAGGGAGATAAGCTTTCTATATTTCACTAAAACCCCTAAAATGATGATACCAGTAGACTACGATAAGTTATGTCATATAAACTTAATACTCAGAACAACCACTATAAAAGCCATATAAAGAATTATACTGAAAAATACTATAAATAAATCAAAATGAGATCCTATAAAGTGTTCAGGTAAGAAAAAGAAGAGCAGGAGAAAAGAAACAAAAAGGAAAACTAGAAAACAAAAATATAAAATGCAGACTTGAGTCCTAACATACCAATAAGTACATTAAATGTAAACTGCTTAAACATATCAACAAAAAGGGAGTGTTTGGCTGAGGGGATTAAAAATTATGACCAAACTATATGCTGTCTACAAGACACTCACTTCACATATAACAACATAGACAAAAGTAAAATAGTGAAAAATAATATATCATGCAAACATTAAGGAAAGCAGAAGGGGCTATATTAATATTATAAAAAGTATACTGTAGAGCAAAAATAATGATTGCAGACAGAGAAGAACACTATAGATTGAGAAAAAAATATATAAGTCAAGAAGACATAGCAATCTGAAATATGCATGTACCAAACAACAGAGCTGCAAAATACATGAAACAAAACTGATAGAACTCAAAAGAGAAACAGACAAATTTAGAGTTTTAGATATAGACTTCAATATTCTCTTTCTACTGATAGAACAACTAGACAGAAAATCAGCAGGGATATAGAACAACTCAATGCCACCAGCAATCAATAGGATTTAATGAATATTTATATAGCTGTCCACCTAGCAAGAGCTGAATATTATTTTTAAGGCTCCACAAATTATATAACAAAATAGACCATACCCTTGGTCATAAAACAGCCCTCAACAAATTTTTATAAAATGGAAATCATATAGAGTATATTCTCTACTACAATGGAAATCAGAAATCAATAACCAAAAGGTAACAGTAAAATTGCCAAACACTTAAAAACTAAAGAACAGACTTCTAAATAATCCATGGGTCAAAGATAAATTTTCAAAGGAAATAAAAAAATACATTGACCTGAAATGAAAATGGCAATACAATATATCAAAATTTGTAGGACAGATAAAGCGGTGATAACAGAGATGTTTATAGCTCTAAATGTGTAAGTTATGAAAAAAGAAAAGTCTCAAATAAAAACTCTAAGCCTCCACTTTAAGAACTTAGAAAACGAGCAAATTAAAATAAGTCCAAATCAAGCAGAATAATAAAAATAATGAATATAAGGGCAGAAATTAATGAAACTGAAACAATAAAAAGATAGAAAAACATAATGAATTAAAGCTAATTCTTTGAAAAAATAAGATAGATTAACAAACCTCTATCAAGACTAACAAAACATGAGATGCAAATTACCAACACCAAAAAGAAAATCAGGTGATAGCAGTACATTCTCTGCAAATCTAAAAATAAAATAAGGAAATATTAGTGATTTTACATTTATAAGTTTAAAAACTTAGATGAAAAAGACTAATTTCTTGAAAAATGACAGCTACAACTCAATAATTATAAAATAGATATTCAGAATAGTTCTATAACTACTAAATAATTTAAATTCATAATTAAACTTCCTCCTTTAATATCTCTGGACATAAATGGTTTACTAGAAAATTCTACCAAATACTCAGAAAAGATTAACACCAATTCTACATGATTTTCCTGAAAATGGTAGTGAGCACTTCTCAATTAATTTTATGTAGCTAGTATTGCTCTGGTATCAAAACCAGACAAAGATGAAACAAAAACTACTGACAAATCAATATTCCTCATGAATTTAGATGTAAAAAAATCCTTAGCAAAGTATTAGCAAATAGAATTTAGCAATATGTAAAAATTATTATACACCACAACCAAGTGGGTTTTATTTCAGGAATGTAATGCTGGTTTGATATTTGAAAATTTATCAATGTAATCCACCTTATTAAAGCTAAAAAAGAAAGAACACATGATTATATTAATGCATAAAAACATTTAACCATATTCAATACCCACTCACAATAAAAACTTTAGGAAAAATAAAATAATAGAGGAAAACTTCTTCAACTGTTAAAGAGCTTATACAAAAAAACACTATAGCTAACATTATAATGACAAAAGCCTTAAGATAAGGAACAAAGTAAGGATGCCCACTGTCGCCACTCTGATTCAAAATAGTGCCGGACATTCTACCCAGTGCAAAACGCAAGTGAAGGAGATAAAATAAAAACAGAACAAGTGGAAAAATAGAACTGTTATTTCTTGCAGAAGACAAGATTATCAACGTAGAAAAATTTTTAAAAACTATTTAAAAAACTCAGACAAATATAATGAGCAGAACTTATAAATGACTAAATGAGTTCAGCAAGATCTCATGATATAAGATAAAAATATGAAAATCAATTGTGTTTCTATATACTACCTCTGAACATGTAGACACAAATTAAAAATACTAAAAAAAAAGATGAAATACTTTGGTATAAATCTAACAAAACACATAAAGAACTTGTATGCTGAAAATTACAAAATATTGACAAAAGAAGTAAAAGATCTAAACACATGGAGAAATATACTAGTTCCTGGATTGGAAGACTCAACATAGCAAGATGCCAGTCTTCCCCAAATTGATATTCATGTGTCAGGCAATTTTTATCAAAATCTCAGTGAGAGTTTTTATAGATATAGATAAGAGTATTCAATAATTTATATGAAAAGAGAAAGGAACCAGAATAGCTAAAACAGTCTTTAAAAATGACTAATAATGTAGAAGAAATCAGTCTGATCTCAACGTCATATATAATTACAGTAGTCAAGGATGCATGGTATTGGCAGAGGAGAGACATACAGACTAAGAAATGAGAACAGAGAACCCAGAGATAGAGCAAGACAAATATACCCAACAGTTTTGACAAAAGTACTAAAGCAATTTAGTGGAAAAAAAGATTGCCATTTCAACAAATGGTGCAGGAGCAATTGGATATCCATGGGCAAAAATCAAACTTCAACCAGATTCTCACAACTTATAAAAAATTTAACTCAAAACAGACCACATATTTAAATATAAAACATTACTATAAGACTTCTAGAAGAAAACATAGGAGAAAATCTTCAGTCTTCAGGATCTAGTGCTAGGCAAGGGGATCCTAGATAAAAACCCCCAAACAATATTTATTTGAAAAATGAATAAATTAGACTTCATCAAAATTTAATGCTTCTCTTTTGCAAAAGACTACATTAAGAGGATGAAGAGAGAAGCTATAATAGAATGGGAGAAAAAATGTTTGAAAACCACATATAGTATTTGACAAAATCTAGGTGTTAATATATATTACATATATATTCTCAAAATTAAACAGTAAAAAACCAGCATTATTAGAAAATGAAAAAGATTGCATCAGGAAACATTTCACTGCAGTGAAGATACAGATGGCAAATAAGCATATGAAAAGATGTTCAACATAATTAGTCTTAGGGGAGTGGAAATTAACATCACAATTATATCTCTCTACACCTATCAAAATGGTAAAAATACAAATAGTGACAACATCAGATGCTGGAAAGGATTCGAGAAACTAGATTACTCATACATTGTAGGAATGTAAAATGGCCCAGCCAACTGGAAGACACTTTACTATTTTAATTTAAAAAAAATTGAAAACATTCTAATCTTATATGACCTAGAAACTGTGTTTCTGAATGATCATCTTAGAGACATACTTTTATGTTCACACAAAAACCTATACATAAATGCTTATGTATTTATGTACTTATGTAAAATCCTTATTACCTTTATTCATAATAACCCAAAAGGACTTTGATATCCTTTAATGTATGATGAATGATTAAACAAACTGTGGTACATCCATAGTATTCAATATTACACAGCAATAGAAAGGAACTGTTGATACACACAACAATGTGAATAAATCTCTAATTATGCTGAGTAAAAAAAAAAAAAAGCCAATTCTGAAAGGTAGCAGGTAACATACAGTATGATTCCATTTCTATAACATTCTTGAAATGACAGACTTATAGAAATGAAGGACAGTAGTAATTGCCAGGGAATAAGGAGGGCTGTGAGTGGGAAGTCAGTGTGGCTATAAAAAGACAACATGAGAAATATTTGTACAATGTTCTGTCTCTTGAGTCTAGCTATGTAAATATTTTTGTGTGATATTGTATTGCAATTTGCAAGATGCTATGTTGGGGAAAACTGAGCAAAAGATCCACAGTTTCTCTGATTTCTTGCAATTGCATGCGAATCTATTTTTTATCTTAAAATTAAAAATGTAATTTAAAAAACCAAGTACATTAGAAACGTGGTGTGGAACTATTTCTACTTCGGAGGCCTTGAAAAAACTACTTACCTTCCTGTAGCTGTAGCTGCTTCAAATTCTACTGAGTGCCAAGAATGTCTCTAGTTCACAATGAGTGGAATTAGAAATTGGGTAAGAATAACTTTTGGGTTTCAAGTTCTTTGAAATTTAAATCACAGATGATATGGGAGGCGGGCAGGGAAATGCTGGGTAGAGAAGGAAGGGGTCCCTGGTGAGAGATCCACCCTCGGGCCTGTGTCTACAGACCTAAGTGAGAACAGGCACTCCTGTTTTTGCACCCAAATGTTGCATTTTCCAAGACCACTCTGACCTGCCACGCCCTTCATCTTGCCCCCATATAAACTTGAGACCATAGCAGGCAGAGGAGCAGAAGAACAGAGCAGCAGACACCAGCCGACCTGCAGACCAGCAATGGCGGAATGTTGCGGAAGAGAAAGCGAGAAGAGGAGGGACATCTGGACACTGAGGGGAATTCCGCCAGGGGCCGTCAGAGAAGAGTCTGGCCACTAGGTGGCCCGACTCCAGGGGAAGACCAGCTTCCTACTCCATTTCCTCCTTCTGGCTCCCTGTCCATCTTGCTGAGAGCCACCTCCACCACTCGATCAAACCTTGCACTCATCCTTTGAGCCCACGTGTGATCCGATTTTTCTGGTACACTGGGCAAGAGCTCAGGATACAGAAAGCTGTCACACTGGCCCTCTGCCCTTGTCTTAAGGCAGAGGGTCTATTGAGCTGATTAACACAAGCCGTCCGCAGACAGCAAAGCTGAAAGAGCACACTGTAACACATGCCTATTTGGGCTTTGGGAGTCGCAGACACTCACCCCTTGATGCTGCTGTGGGGCTGGAGCCCAAAAGCACTCCCTGCAGCCTCTGCACCTGTTTGTCTGCATGCTCTTGCTAGGGTTTTAAGCAGCAGGGCGACATGTCAGTACAGGAAAAGGATGATAAAGCATGAAAAAAGGAACTTTACAGGTGAGGAAACCTGAATAACTGTATTAGCTCATTCTCACACTGCTATAAAGAACTGCCCTAGACTGGGTAATTTATAAAGAAAGGAGATTTAATTGACTCACAGTTCTGCATGGCTGGGGAGGTCTCAGGAAACTTACAATCATGGAGGAAGGGGAAGAGGCATGTCTTAATGGCAGCCGGCAAGAGAGAGTATGGAGGAGGAGGAACTGTCAGACACATAAAACCATCAGTTCTCATGAGAACTCACTCACTATCATAAGAACAGCATGGGGGAAAACGCCCCATGATCCAATCACCTCCTACCAGGTCTCTCCCTCAACACGTGGGGATTATGGGATTACAATTCAAGGTGAGATTTGGGTGGAGACACAAAGCCTAACCATATTAAAGACTAAGAAATGTGAAAATAAATTTGATATTTCTAGGAACTGGATAAATGAATGTTACAACAATGAGATAGTCACGATCAGTTAGGAAAGGATTAAAACAAGTACTGAGACAAACAGAGGCTAAGTTTTTATGCCAATAATGGGAGTCTAAATTGATATAACAACTTTGGAGAGTAATTTCCCAATATTTGAAAAACAATGTTGATGCACACGTCTGATATACTTAGTCATTCTATGTTTAGATACCTGTCCCCATCAAATTCTTATATGTGGACCAGTTAATTACTGGAAGGCAACTATTCATGGGTCTCTCAAGTTTCTACATATTTGCAAGCAAAGTTACAAATTGTTGTTCTGTTCCAAATTATCTTTTCAAGGATGTTAGTAAGGTAAACAGACTTGGAAGAAAGAGATCATGTCTGTAGAGGGCAGGTTTACTTGCTATTCAGTACAATTAAAGTAATGTCTCCCTTTGGAACAAACTTCAGGTATATTTGTTTGTAGTGTGTTACAAAAAAAGTAGGCTCCATAAACTCAGAGTTCTTCAGTTCTAATGCAAATCCACTGTGTATATAGAATCCACCTGGGTCTCTACAGGTTGCTCCCATGGAAACTGGGCACAAAAGAGAAATCGGTGAAAATATGCTAATTCTCATGCTGCTTGTTGTGCTATGAGTAATAAAATCCTTTGCCTCTGACCTAGGAGCCTTGTATCTTTTCTCAGAATTTATAAAACTGTGGCAGGCTAATTTAGCTTACAAACAGGGTAAAATTCCAGACTTTTAATTGTTCTTAATATAGACTTATGCAAATGAATTGCAGCACAGTTTATAATCATAAAATATTACAAATATAGAAGAATAGAACAGAATAGAAAACTCATGAACAAAGGCACACGCTTACAACCTTGTGATCTTTGACAAGGCCAACAGAAACAAGTAATGAGGAAAACACTCTCTATTCAATAAAAGGTGCTGGGATAACTGGCTAGCCATAGGCAGAATAATGAAACTGGATCCTTACCTTTTACCATATACAAAAATTAACTCAAAGTGGATTAAAGATTTCATATCTTTGAGGCTTAAGACCTCAAACTATGAAAATACTAAAAGAAAATCTAGGAAATCCCCTTCTCAACATTGGCCTTGGTGAAGAATGTTTAGCTAAGTCCCTAAAAGCAATTGCAATAACAAAAGTTGACAAATGGGACCAAATTAAACTACAGAGCTACTGCACAGCAAAATAAACTATAGACAGAGTAAACAGACAACCTATAGAATGGGAGAAAATATTCACAAACTATGCATAAAACAAAGATCTAATATATAGCATCTATAAAGAACTTAATTCACCAAACAAAAATCAAATAACCTCATTTAAAAATGAATAAAGAACATAAACAGACACTTCTCAAAAGAAGACATAAAAGTGGCCAACAAACATTTGAACACTCATAATCACTAATCAGAGAAACACAATTCAAAACCACAATGAGACACCATCTCATACCCGTCAGGATGGCAATCATTAAAAAGTCAAAAAACAACAGACGCTGGAGAGGCTGAGGAGGAAAGAGAATGCATATACACTTCCAGAGTTCAGCCATTCTGGAAAGCAATTTGGAGATTTCTTAAAGCACTTAAAAAGGAGCTACCATTCTAACCAGCATACCCAGTATATACCCAAAGGAAAATAGATCATTATTCCAAAATGACACATGCACTTGTATGGTAATTACAATGCTATTCACAATAGCAAAGACTTGGATTCAACCTATGTGCCAATCAGTGGTGGATTAGATAAAGAAAATGTTGTGCTTAAACACCATGGGACACTGCACAGCCATAAAAAGAATGAAATTGTGTTCTTTGCAGCAACATAGATGGAGCTGGAAGCCATAATCCTAAGAAACTGCAGAAACAGAAAACCAAAAACTATATGTTCTCACTTATAAGTAAGAACTAAACACTGAGCATACATGGTCATAAACATGGGAACAATAGACATTGGACTACAAGAAGGGGCAGGCAGGGGTTATGGATTGAAAAACTACCTACTGGATATTATGCTCACTATGTGGGTGGAATATATGAATGTTACAAATCCTACACATATACATAACCTTGTATCTGAAATAAAAGCTGAAATTAAAAAAATATATATATATATATTAGAATCAGCAAGGAGGTATATTTTAAAAGTTGCAGAGCATAATACAGCAATTAAACTGAAAAAAAAAAGATGTACTGCTGTTTGTATAAGTCAGAACTAGTGGATTGTTGGCAATTTTATAAGGTTAAACCTAACATTTGTATCAACATAAATAGATCTCAGAAACGTAACATTGAAATTTAAACTTTTGTTGATGAAAAACCAATGTATGCAAATGTTTAAAATGAAACCATACTCTTTCTATTTTGACTGACCAAGGAGTTATGTTTGCTGCTGTATTGTAGAAGGAGAGACACTGAGTTTAGCATAATAATTGTCCCAGACTGAATGGAAAGATGATGAAAATAAGATAAATGCCACTGCGATTTCAACTGTATCTCTAAAATTCTAGTTCCAAAAGCAAGAAAGCAGAGAAGTAAATATATGCTAAGTAGTAGTTTTTCTAGATTGTTTTTTAGAGACAGGGTTTCACTCTGTCACCCAAGCTGCTGGAGTGCAGTAGTGTGACAATGAATCATCGCAGCCTTGAACCCCTGGGCTCAAGCAATCTTCCTGTCTCAGTCTCCCAAGTGGCTGGGACTACAAGCATGCACCATTACGCCCAACTTTTTTTTTTTTCCTTTTTAATTTTTGTAGAGACAGGGTCTCGCAACATTGCTTAGGCTGGTCTTTGAACTCCTGGCCTCAGGAATCCTCCCACCTCAGCCTCCCTGGAGCTGGGGTTACAGGCGCGAGTCACCACATCCAAGCATAAGTAGTTTTGATTGTAAGTGGGTATACTTAACGTGGTTACCATAAAACTTCCTGAACTCCACTTTATGTATGACATAATTGTTTCCTGATTAACATGATATTAAACTACAGTGACTATACAGAGGCCAAAAATGGTGACCACAACTTGGAAAACAGTCATCAAACTGGCTTTCCAAATCTCCAGAAGCAGTACCAACTCTTAGTCCCCTCATTTTCTCAGAAGGCCTACCTTGGTTTATAGGGCACCGTTTTTTCTTCTAGAAAATACACTATGAGTCACTCATAGGTGTATGGCCTACTATAAAATTTTCACCATGTGTCATTAAATGTCATGTAGTTCAATATCGGGAAATTCTTTTCTCAGAATGAGAAATGCAAACTTTGGGCTGGTTTCAGGTTTTTATTTCTTTTAATCCTGAGAAAACCTTGAGTTGCACTTAAAAAAAAAATCTTTATACTATGACCATGTCCCCATTAAGCTATCTTTCTGTCTACCAGCTTAATATATTTTTGGATGCTTTCATGTTTTGGTTTGTTCTGTTTTTCAGTTTGCAATGCAGTCGGCCCTCTGTATTCATGGGTTCAGCATCTGTGGGTGATTCAACTAGCCATGGATGGAAAATACTTGGAAAAAAGCGAATGTTTGTGTCTGTACCAAATATGTACAGAATTTTTTTTTTTTTTTTTTTTTTGGTCAGCATTCCCTTAACAGTACAGTGTAACAGCTATTCACATAGCATTTACATCGCATTAGGTATTTTAAGTAATCAGGAGATGATTTAAAGTCTACGGAGAGTGTGGAGAGCTCATATGCAAATACTAGGCAATTAAGAATAAGGGACTTGAGCATCCACGAATTTGGGTATCCATGGGAGGTCCTGAAACCAATCCCCCATTGATACCTAGAAATGACTGTCTATATTTCTAGAAAGGAATTAAAGTGTCTAAATACAGCAAAAGCAGAGAATTATAACTGATTAAAGCTTAAAGGATTTTTTGCACCTAGATTTTACAAATGAAAAAAATGTAGATGTCTCTGGGTAATGGCTCTATGCTCACGTTTGAACTCTCATCTTCTGACCCACAAAACAATGCTAATTTCAACATGCTAGTCTAGACTAAGATTCTAACTAACATTTATTGAGTGCTTAGTGTATTGCCAGAGGCTGTTCTAAGCCTTTTTCCTGTATTACCTCATTTAATTCTCACTTACATCTACGAGTTAAGAATAGTTACTTTTTTCTAATTTACGTATGAGAGAACTGGATGCCAGAGAGATGAGGTACGCTTTCCACCACCACAATTTAAGTAAATTGCTCCAGTATTGTTTTTGCATAGCTAGTATCAGAACAGAAACAGTTGAAGCCCAACATTTGACCATTATGCTTTTACTTAGCACACTTTATGCTATTTTCTTGCTCTCTCTGTCTCTCTCTCTCTGAATATTTTATTTTTATAATGGAAGACACTGAGCACATAATAGAGTTTGCCTTACTTTCTGCAACTGAAAGTCATATCTCCAGCCTTATCCTTTTACAATCTGGCTGGAATGTTAACCTCCCACTTTAACTAGTTGCAGATTTGTGCTTCCCATTGCCTATTTTTTTTACTATCAGTTACTAATAAATACTCATGCATTTACATCACTCTTTAAAAGCAGCTTATAACATCATGTGTATCTTGGTCACAGAGTAGACTGTTCTATCTCTCAAGAGAAAGAGAAATCATCACCAGGGGTCTGGGCTGAAGAGGAAACTGTCACTCCATGTCATGCCAACAGTTCCTGCTGACTCTTTCAAAGTGTCATTCATTGACAGTTGGCATAGAGTCCAGCTTCGATGTTGGAGATTTTTGTAAAAAGTAATATGATTTTGAGATTTCCCTAGACCTAAATTCTGGTTCTGGCACTGCATTATAACCACCAGCTTAGCGACTTTCACAAACTGTTTACTCTCCATTTTCTCATCTCTAAAATAGAAGATGGGGTGAGCAGGTGATGCATATTTTATAGCTGTCTTGTAAGAATTAGAGATGACTTGTTTAAGTGTCTGGTATATAGTAGGACTATGTCTCAGTTAAGTGCTTGATATCAAGTAGGTATTCAAAAAATGGTAGTTATTTTATCTGTTTTTGTGTGCAGCAGAACCAAAATTGCTAACTTATAGGGCAAGAGCTCAGTAGATTTTTAATGTGACATTTAGTCCACTGTCAATGTGCTTGAGTCATTGACATGCTGGGCATTAATTCTTTACCAACTTGAGAAAATTTATTTTTCTTTTTAAAATTTTTAGTTAACAAATAATAATTGTACATATTTATGGAGTATAATGTGATGTTTTAGAAAAAATATTTAATAATGAAATATTTCTGTTTGGCAAGTGCTCTTTGAGGTGAGCTTTTGGAAAGATACCATTAGGGACCTTTATTCATAAAACAATAATAATCAATTAATTCACAAGGCATTTCCACAATGTACACAAAACAGATGTATCTACTTATGGATTCCAATTGGCTGTAGATCACAAATTATGATAGCTTCCCTAAAAGGAAGTCATACATAGGAAGAAACCAAAAGGTCAAAGATTATATAATTTTCTCTAGGGATTGTTCCTACTGTTTATTGCTAGGTCTCTCTTGCCTATTCCTGAATTGTTAGCTTCCTGCCAGGGATTCTGGGTGTGATGCTAGGGAATGTTCAGAGTATTTAGAGTCCTGATATTTCATCAGGCATATTGTGACCCACTAGACCTTTCTAAGTGCGCCTGCTCTAAATGTTCTGCTTATTTCTGACTCTCTTCTTTCCTTCTCTTGCCCACAGTTGAGTATACAGTTCTGTTTTACCAAGATGAAATGAGTCTCTCCTAAACAAGCTTGTCGGTATTTCTTTGTGTGAGGCATCAGGCTAGACTCCAGAGATAGTAATTTATTTTCTTTTAACTTCGTTTAATATTTTAGTTGAACCTAGCAGAACTTTTTTAATCTCCTCTTTTTGTTACCAATGAATTTTGGAAACTGGAACCTATCCAAGCCAATATGAGTTTGCGGAAGTATTCAACTCTGGGAAAGGAAGGATGTGATCTGTAAGTGAAACTAGAAGCATGAAACGTGTGAACCTTTTGTGGCTTCATTATTTGGTTATTAAGGGGTAGTTTCAACATCAAAAGGTTACTTTTAACTCACATTTGGCAAAGTGCCTATGCCACCAATGTTAGTGGTAATAGAAGTGCTCAGAGGTTAGAACTTATTACAAATTCTTCCCTATGTGAGATCTTCCAGGAAAGGAAAAGACACTTTATTACAGTACACTTAACATTTATTTAACATCCTCACCCTACACTGAGTACTAGGGTTACAAATATGAATATTGCAGTGAGTCCCTGAAAATATGAGTAAAGTGAGTAGTACAATTAAAAGCAGGCAATTAATAAAAGAAAAACATCATGATACTGTCATTGTTCCTTGTATAGATTCAATAATAAATGTATAGAGAGACAAAATAATGGAGATCGTGGGAAGTATTTAACTCTACTTGGGAAGATTTGTAAATATCTTCAAATAAGAGGAGGCAAAAGTATTTGTCAGGAAGAAAAATTGGCAGAGTGATTTCAAGCACATGACAAATACTCAGTAAATGTTGCCTATTATTATTACTGAAGGAGGTGGACCTATGGTAAGTTTTGAATGGTATAATGATACTAGCAAGGAAAAGACAGAAAATTCCAGCCAGGTGGAGGAGTTTGTGCAAGGGACAGGGGCACCACACTCCATTGTGACATCCTAAAATGGCACTGAATCAATATTGCTGGGGGATACAGCATGAATGAGAGACACTTGGAGGAGCAGGCAGGTTGTGTCATGAAGGGTCATGAATGTCAGGCTTAAAAGCTTATACCAAATCTTACTGATTATAGGAAGTCACTAATAGATTTTAATATTTCAGGATAGGACCAATTTGCATTTTAGAATTGTTACTTGGGTGGCAGTAGAGAAGCGCTGGTGAATGGTAAGAGGCAGGGAAAGTGCCGGAGTATCTGGGAAAAGTTAAAATAACAAAGAACTGCCGGGCGTGGTGGCTCACGCCTGTAATCCCAGCACTTTGGGAGGCCGAGGCGGGCGGATCACGAGGTCAGGAGATCGAGACCATCCTGGCTAACACGGTGAAACCCCGTCTCTACTAAAAATACAAAAAAATTAACCGGGCGTAGTGGCGGTCGCCTGTAGTCCCAGCTACTCGGGAGGCTGAGGCAGGAGAATGGCGTGAACCCGGGAGGCGGAGCCTGCAGTCAGCCGAGATTGCCCCAGTGCACTCCAGCCTGGGTGACAGAGCCAGACTCCGTCTCAAAAAAAAAAAAAAAAAAAAAGAAAAAAAGAAAAAAAAAAAAAAGAAAACACAAAATAACAAAGAACCTGACAAGTCTGTTTGTAGGTTTATATCCTAGAGAAATCCATACCCAATACAGCATTTGTTCCTTTGTTGCAATGTTATTGATAATAGCAAAAAATGTTGGGCACAATCTAAATGTCTAGTGGCAGGGGAACAATGATATGAATAGTACAATCTAAGAAAGTAAGTAATAGATTATGATGAACTAAAATGAATCAGTTAAGTGTAAGTGCATTAGCATGAGTTGTTCTTTAATATGAGTGAGTAAAAAGAAAAAAAATCAAATTGAATAATGTTAAATATAATCCTATGCTATTTATAAACATTTAATAAATAATACTATTTATGGACACATATACATGAAACATGTATAAAGCCAGGCCTGGAAGAAAAGTTACGAAATTTATTATAGTTGTTATATTATTGGAGGGAGGAGGAGCCATGAGATTGGAGGGAACAACAAAGGAGGCTTCGAGTTTATCTTGCAAGTTCTGTTCCTTAATAAGTCAAATTTTACAGCAAATTTGACAGCATATTAATTGTGATTTACATTAGTTAGGGGCATGGGTTTTATTTGTTTATCTATTTTTATTTTTAATTTTTTTTTTAAGATAGTCTCACTTTGTCACCCAGGCTGGAGTGCAGTGGCACGATCTCAGCTCACTGCAGCCTCCGCCTCCTGGGTTCAAGTGATTCTCCTGTCTCAGCCTCCCAAGTAGCCGGGATTACAGGCACGCACGACCACGCCTGGCTAATTTTTGTGTTTTTTGTAGAGATGGGGTTTTGCTATGTTGGCCAGGCTGCTCTCAAACTCCTGACCTCAAGTGATCTGTCCGCCTCAGCCTCCCAAAGTGCTGGAATTACAGATAATGGGTTTTATTTTTTAATAGTTTCTGTGCTTTCAGAAAATTTTTAAAAATGAAATATGTGTCTGATTTTGTTTACTGTATGTGTTGTGTGTGTGTGTGTGTGTGTGTGTGTGTGTGTGTGTGTGTGTGTGTCTAAGATTCAAGGGCTCTAACTTCTCTCTCCAACTGTTAAAGATAGGGTCTGAGTATGCTAAGACTCATCCTCTATCAACCCCCAAAGTTAGGAAATGGCTGAGAGGGAGAGTAGTAACTTCATCTTGAACCCAAGAAGGGTGTCCAGGGAGAGGGAGGGTTGCATACTACCAGTTGTCAAATCTTTCAAATAACATGAGGCTCTTCATAGTTTTCAAATAAGAGAGTCAATGAAGACCAAGTTCTTAGTTCATGAGGAGGAGTTGACTTTTCAAGGGGGCTTAATGATTGGGAGGTGGACATCGAGTGGGTATGATGGTCCAAAGATCTGTAGCAGGAATTAGTCAGTCCCATAGGTTCAGAGACAGCACCTTTTGCCACTGTCAGCAAACAATGGCCTCTTTTGCAAATGGCCTTCAAATTCTGATTTTGAGGGAGAGATGGAAAATGCTATCTTCACAGCCATATTCTCTTATTGTTGTTATTGAAAATACAGTCAGAGGCCCTTACAGGGAGACACATAGGAAACAAGCTCAGTTTTAAAAACATGAAGAAAATACTCTCTTGGGTAATTTGAGTTTTCAATTCAATTTAAGTCAGCAAATATTTTTACATTTCCTTTTGCTGAGTATGTTTTGAAAATTATTCTAGATACTTTGCATTCAAGACAGTTTATAGTCTGTTTTATACAGGAAGTAAATAGAAAGAGCTATAATATTGTTTGGCTCTGCGTCCTCACGCAAATCTCATGTCAAGTTGTAATCTCCATGTGTCAGGGGAGAGTTCTTATGATATGCCATTCTTATGATAGTGAGTGAGTTCTCACAAGATCTGATGGTTTGAAAGTGGCACTTCCCCATTCATTCTCTCTCTCTCTCCTGCTGCCATGTGAAGAAGCTTCTTACTTCCCCTTTTCCTTACCCCATGATTGTAAGTTTCCTAACATTTCCCGCATGTAGATACCAATGTTGGAAATTTTATAAGAAAGGATAGCTTTTCAACTGCCCTCAAATTGCATCAGTTATAGACTAGGACACGAACAGGAAAAGCTGGCACATTTGAATAGAATGTGACATATTGAAACATAATTATATAAGGGGCTGATTAATATAAGGGTCAGAAAAGCAAAGGAAAAAAGGCAAAAACTTAATTCTAAATTCTATTTTAGAGTAGTTTCTAATATCAACATTTTATATAGTTACAATATTAACTTTAAAACAAAAAAAAGATCTTTCTTTCATAGAAGAAGTATAACCTGGTTATTAAAGATAATTATGGATGACAAAATAAGCAGAAATTCAATGAAGGGAGAAAATTATCCATTGTTCCAAATCATCCCAGTGTATCCATTTTTGTAATCCTGGACTAATAATTAATTTAAATCTGTAACAGATACGTAATATTCAGGCACAACTAAAGCTTATTTCTAGTGTTAATGACCAATATCCACCTGACTAGGGTATAGCTGTGGCCATAAGAACTAATAAATGTTTGTTGAATTAAGCCAAAGACCTTACTTGGAAGGAGCTAGGTATATCAGTTCTTTATTACTGTATTAAAAAACTTTAAAACATTGTCACTTTTAATATAACAATCAATTGCTTATGATCCTGTGGCCCAACAAATTGAGTTGGTCTTAGTTGGGTAGTTCATTTGTTGGTCTTGGTTGAAATCACTTAGGTACCTGGTAGCTCATCAAAGACTAGATAATCCAAGATTGCCTCACTCACGTTTTTGGTGAATGAGGCTGGCTATGGATTAATTGGTCCAGGGGCCCTCAGCTGGGATGATTTATCACTGCTCCTCATAGCCTCTCCTCAGGGCAGCTAGATCAGGTTTCTTTGCAGGATGATGGAAGCATTCCCAATGGACAAGAGCAAAAGCTATAAACCTCTTGGAATTTAGGTTTGCAAGTTATACAGTGTCTCATCTGAAACATTCACTTAGTCAAAGCGAAGTGTAAGGCCAGCCCAGATTCCAGGGAACAAGAAATACGTGCCACAACTTGATGGAAGGAATGGTCACACTGCAAAGGAACATGTGTTCTGGGATGTGAAAAACTGTTGAGGTCATCTTTGCAAACTATGTACCAAACTTTATTCATTGCCCTTTGACAACTCAACACTATATGCTTTATGCATGTTTATATTAGACTAATCAATGCTGAACAAATATAAAAGATTCTTAGTTTTGTTCACATTGTGCAAAATTCAGTCATTAAAGTATAAAAGATTTTCCACTGTGACTATATAAAGGTATGTCCAATAAATGTTTCTTATTTTGAATATTTCTTTGTCTGATTTTTTCCCCCAAATTTGTGCAATGCATAAACTTCAGACGGCAATGACCTCTTTAAATGAAATGGATGCATTCTAAATTGTCCTCCCAAAAGCCTATGTCACCAAAGTGGGAGGGTCTGTTTCTATGTTCCTGATTTTTATAAGAAAATTGAAATTTCTAGTCAAATGTTGCATTATGACATTTATCAGTGTTATCAAATTTATAGAATTGAGGTGAGGATTAAATCTGGCAATGTAGAGCAGCAAGAACTGTGGCTAACTCTAGGAAGCTTTCAACCTAAGAGGAAAGATTGATACAAACATGGTATCACAAGAATGAATCTTATCCTTTGAAATATCCAGCTGCTGTATGACTCCCCATAAGCAATGCTAGTCAATGCTGACTCTAGGGTTTTAATGGGAAAATCTTTAAACATGAAGATTTTCTATTGCGTCTGTGTAGAGGATCATCCATCTATACATAGAGAGATGAGCACTAAAAAAGAGAAATGAACAAGTTCCATTAAGAAATTAAAAGATGAAGAAACCACAGCTAGTTGTAGAGAGCAAGAAAGGGCCAAGATGCTTCATAAATGTTTGTTCTCTTTTTCCATTTTGCCTCTCTGAATATGAGTTTTTTTCCTCCCTGTAATGAGAGTTTTAGATTATACAATTTTGGGAGTTCCATTGAACTCTAACATTTTATGCTCACTGCATAGGCACTCAATTGGCATCATAATTTCCAATGCTAGTGAGTCAAAACTGTTCCCCACAATCTCTCATAAATAATCTACTGTTCCATGAAAAATAATTTTCAAATAACAATATATTTGCATCATTTGTATTCCTTAGAAATGACACCACCCTCATCCAAGAAAAGTTGATAAGAAGGGCTTAACCTTTCAGTTGATATCTGGGTGTAGAATAGAAAAAAACCAACCAGTCAAAATGAAAAAATATATGTAAATTATTGGGTAGGATGGTCATTTTAATGGTATTGATTTTTCCAATTCATGATTATTTGTGTCATCTCTGATTTCTTTTAACAGTGTTTTGTAGTTGTCATTGCAGAGATCTTTCACCTCCTCAGTTAGATGAATTCTTCGGTATTTTATTCTCCTTGTGGCTATTGTAAATGGGGCTGTCTTCTTGATTTGACTTTCAGCCTGGACATTATTGGTATATAGAAATGCTACTAATTTTTGCACATTGATTTTGTAGCCCGAAACCATCCTAAAATTGTTTATCAGTTCTAGTAGTCTTTGGAAGAGTCTTCAGGATTTTCTAGATATAGAATCATATCATCAGTGAAGTAAGATAGTTTGATTCCTTTTTTTTTTTCTATTTGGATGCCTTTTATTTCATTCACTTGCCTGATTGCTCTGGCTAGGACCTCCAGTACTACATTGAATAGGAGTGGTGAGAGTGGGCGTCCTTGTCCTCTTCCAGTTCTCAAGGGGGACCAACGTCATTCTTCACAGAATTACAGAAAATTATTCTAAAATTCACATGCAAGCAAAAAAGAGCCTGAATAGCCAAGGCAATCCTAAGCAAAAAGAATGAAGCTGGAGGCATCACACTACCTGAATTCAAACTAGAATATAACAGTACGTTAACCAAAACAGTATGGTACTGGCACAAAAACAGACACATAGACCAACAGAACAGAATAGACAACTCAGAAATAATGCTGCACACCTACAGCCACCTCATCCTAAAGAAGACCAACAAAAACAAGCAATGGGGTAAGTAAGGACTTCGTGTTCAATAAAGGATGCTGAAGTAACTGACTAGCATATGCAGAAGAATGAAATTGGACCTTTACCTTTCACCATATACAAAAATTAACCCCAGACAGATTAAAGATTTAAATGTAAGACCTCAAACTCTAAAAATTCTAGAATAAAATGTATAAAATACCGTCCTTGACATCAATCTTGGCAAACAATTTTTGACTAAGTCCCCAAAAGCAATTGCAACAAAAGCAAAAATTGACAAATTGGGCCTAATTAAACTGAAAACTTTCTACACAGCAAAAGAAACCACCAACAGAGTAAACCAACAACCTACAGAATGGGAGAAAATATTTACAAACTGTGTATCCAACAAGGGTCTAATATTCAGCACCTATGTGTACATAAATCAACAAGCAAAAAACAAATAACATTATTAAAAAATAGGCAAAGGACATAAACAGAAGAAGACATACAAGTAGTTAACAAACATATGAAAAATGCCCATATTCATTAGTCATCAGAGAAATGCAAAACCACAATGAGACACCATCTCGCACCAGTCAAAATGGCAGTTATTAAAAAGTCAAAAAAACAACCAATGCTGGAGAGGCTGCAGAGAAAAGGGAATGCTCATATATTATCAGTGGGAATGTAAATTAGTTCAGCCACTGTGGAAAGCAATTTGGTGATGTCTCAAATAACTTAAACCAGAGCTACTCTTTTTTTTTTTTTTTTTTTTCAGATGGAGTCTCGCTCTTGTAACCCAGGCTGGAATGCAGGGGCTGCAATCTTGGCTCTGCAATTCCGCCTCCTGGGTCCAAGCAATTCTCCTACTTCAACCTCCCAAGTAGCTGGATTACAGGCATGTGCCACCATGCCAAGCTAATTTTGGTAATTTTAGTAGAGACAGGGTTTCACCAAGTTGGCCAGGCTGGTCTTGAACTCCTGACTTCAGGTGATCTGCCTGCCTCAGCCACCCAAAGTGCTGGGATTACAGGTGTGAGCCACTGTGCCCAGCCCAGAGCTACTATTCAAGCCGGCAATCCCATTACTGGGTATATACCCAAAGGAAAATAGATCATTATACTGAAAGGACATGTGCAGTCATATGTTCATTGCCATACTATTTCTAATAGAAAAGACATGGAATCAATCTAGGTGCCCATCAATGGTAGATTGATTGGACAAAGAAACTGTGGTACTTATATATACCATGTAATACCACACAGCCATAAAAAAGAATGGAATTATATCTTTTGCAGCAAGATGAATGAAGCTGGAGCCCATAATCATAAGTGAACTAATGCAGGAACAGAAAACCAAATACTGCTTATTATCAAGTATAAGTGGGAGCTAAACATTGAGCACACATGGACATAAATATGAGGTCAATAGACACTGCAGACTATTAGCGGGGTGGGGGGGGTTGGGGGGAGGGAGGAAGGGAGGAGGCTGTGGGTTGAAAAACTACCTACTGGGTACTATGCTCGCTACCTGTGTGCAATATACTCATGTAACAAGCCTGCACATGTACTTCCTATATCTAAAATAAAAGTTGGAATTAAAAAAAAATCTGTGCCAATTTGAAAATACTAGCAGAACAAACAAGTTGATTTCACAGAAGTGCAACACTTTGCTATTTAATGTAATAGTATGATTTGCAAATGTTTGTATAAGAAAACATATCCTCTAATCTGCTGAGTTTTGTTCTCTTCCTGCAATTTTACCCAAATCCTCCACATTTACTTACAGCACTCAGATAATTGTTTTTGCCTGTCAAGTACCTAAAGTCCCAGTATGTTTATATTCTATTGTACTTTATACATTTCAAATAACTTTCAAATACACCCTCACATTTGGTCATCAAACAAAACTGTGAAGGGTTTTTATGAATAACGAAATTGAACCCTTAAAATCCAAGTGACTAGTCTCAGTTTGCATAGCAGGTTAACAACAGATTGAGGGTAAAACCAGACACCTCACCTAGAAACCAGTTTTTCCTACTACATAATAAAGGGGGAGTTTTTGATAGTTGCGTAGGAGTGCCCCTATTTTAAAGACAATGTTACTTAACAGTTTTATTTATCTGATATTCAGGCAGCATAAAAAAGCAGCAGAAATATTTGGTGCCAGCTTGGCCACTTTGCCCTTCATCCCCCTATCTTTCGGACAGCTGGACAAGGCAACAGCTGCCAATCAAGACTGTTTTACCTACACTTTCAGATCTATTGGCACCCAAAGGTGTATGCCAGCTAGTGCTTGCTCTTGTTGAATAGACATCGTTTGAGTAGAGTATGGCACCAGTTTTTATGTAACAGTGTCATAAACCTTTTCATAATGCAAAAGTTAACATCAGAGCTAGAGGGTAAATCAGACTCACTCTTGAAAAAAGTTTAATTTTGATTTGTGGAGCCAGAAGCTGCTGGGTTATTGTCAGACAGGTCGATGTGTAAATCCCACCTTGGGCCCCTCTCAATTGTGTCACCTCAGAAAAATGACTTTGCCTGCTCCAACTTCCGGTTCCTTTCCTTACATGGCGAGAGTGCCTATCTTACAGATGTACCCTGAAAATGCATTTGTGTTTAGGAAAGGGCCCTGCATGTTTTCGAATTTCATTATGAACTGATCCTGAAGCCACCTCAGTCCAGAGCTTGGTGCAATCCTGAGAAAAGAAGTGTCTGGGGTCAAATGATATCAATCTTCCATTATCTGAAGGACTGGGAGGTGTTATTCTGTATTATTCTAGAGACAAGAACTAAGGCCAAAATTTCCAAAGTTGTGAAAAAATAAATTTATGTTCGAAATTAGAAGCAACTTTTCAACAACCATAGCATTTAAGAGGTGGGAATATTGAGAGTGATGTGCCATACCAGAGACTCCTGGAAGGGAATAGGCTGAATCACCGCTCTTATAAAATTATAAAAAGAAGCCCCCTTTTCCTCCACATTAAAAAAAGATTCAGAAAATGTGTTGTGGAAGTTAGAAAGCATGAACAGAAATGAAATCCACAACTAGCCATCCAGAAATAAAGAAGTGTTAAGCACTGGGGAAGTGTAATGTGTATATCTCTCACTAGGCTTAACTCCTTTGAAGTAGAAAAAGTAACTTCAGCACATTTATTTTACATGCAGTAATTTTGACATGGAATACATTTGGCCTGTATTATTTGCTAGGACTGCCGTAACAAAGTACCATAACCTAAAATAGCTTAAGCAACAGAAAAGTATTATTGCACAGTTCTACAGGCTGGAAGTCCAAGCTCAAGGTGTTCGCGGGGTTAGCTTCTCCCAAAATTGTGAGGGAAAATCTGTTCCATGCTTCTCTCTCAGCTTCTTGTAGTTTACTGGAAATTTGTCTTTTCTTGGCCTGTGGTAACATCCTTCTGATCTCTGCCTTCATCTTTACATGGTGTTCCCCTGGTGTGCATGTCTGTGTCTAAATTTCCCCTCTTCATAAGAACACTAGTCATACTGGGTTACCTCTGGTCTTAGTTCTTCTGTCTAGAGTAATACAGAATAACACCTCCCAGTCCTTCAGATAACTGTAGCTTGATATCAATTGACCCCATACAGTAATGACCTCATCTTAACTAATTATGTGTGCAATGGCCCTGTTTCCAAATAAGGTCACATGCTGACACACTAGGAGTTAGGTATTTAACATACGAATTTTGGGAGGATACATTAAACCCATGATAAGACCTTATATATGGTAGGTGTTCAATAATGCTTTTCTGCCAGAATACAGCTAAAAGCAGAGTGCTCAAACCTCAGAGTTAGAAAAATGTTGATGAAACAAGCCCCATCTCTGCTAGGCCTGGCTCCCCTTTGTAATTCAGGCTTTTCCTGGATGCTTCTAGGGATGCCTGTTAGACGTAGAGTTTGTTTTGTCTGTTTCCATTTCTGAGGCTCTGTGACTTTTTGGACAGAGAGGGAAAATACTGAGGAGACAGAATTTTAGAATAAATGACTGCTTAACGAATTTAAATGTCTTTGCCTGCTAGGAAATTATCAATTACTGCTGTTGCACTATTAAAAGCAGAATACACAGAAAATAAATAGTTAATATTTACTCAGCACTTATTTGTGTGTCAAATATTATACTAAGTGCTTTATGTGATGAAATGGAACATATCTTACAACAGAGGTGTTGTTATTTATACTCATTGTATTGAGGAAGAACTGGGTCCTGAATTGTTCAAGCAATTTGTCCAAGATCACATTATTTTAAAATGTCTTGAGGTTCAAAAGAGGTCTCTCTGAGTCAAAGGCCTCACCTCACAAGTCCTGTGCTATACTGACTGTTACTTTTCTTTACCATAAAACTCAAATAGAATGATCCGCTTAGTGGATCAGGGTGAAACTGGAGAGTGGTGAGTAGGATGTGTGTTTATGCATTCATGTATAAAGTCAATACATTCTAAAGAGGAAGGAAGGGAGGGAAGGAGACACAGAATTGGTAGGAGGAAGGGATAATTCTTATCAGTTTATTTTTAGGTAGGTAGTAGGTAAATGAGTGGTTATTTATAACCTTCCTTCTTCAAATTATGTGTGGCTACTGGCACCATTTAGTAATATATGACAAAAGAACAATTCAGAAAATTTTATTTCCTAGAAAGGCACCTGGCCCTCTTTTCTGTGGGGGTGAGAGGAAGAAGCCACATGTGCTGAGTTTTGCCTAACCTAGCGGTCTTCTCTGGGTCCTCGTCACGGCCCCTGAGAAGAAAAATTATTTTAGATCAATTAACTAAATAAAGGTGAAATTGAAGACATATTTCACCTTTCTAGGTTAATGTTGTGACAGTGAACAAAAGTGCTAATACCCTGGGGACGTTACCTCATAGGCTCAATATTCCATTCTATTTCTGGACCGCGGAACTCTTCTGTGAACCTGACGCATTCATCCTGGGAAGAAGGTTTGGAAACCAGCCGTGCTCTTCCCTAGGGCACATCACTAGTAAGTGGTACTGCTCTCCAAGTAGAAACATGTTAAAGTTAATCCATAAAAGCTCTCCCAGTTTCTTCCAGGCTGGATGCTGAGGTTGCTTACTTTGTTACCATGGTTCTCCTTTTAGAAAATGACATGTAGAGTATTCCAAAATGACAAATCCAAGTTTTCCCCATGTCCATTTTAATACTTCTGTTCATTCATCTAACATACTTTGTGTATGTGTTCCTGAAGAATTTCACATATTAATAGATGCAAAATATATTTACTCTTCACAACAAAACCATTTGATGGGCCTTATTTACCCCACATTACAGAGTTATACGGAGGTGAAGTGACTGAGAAAAAATGCCAAGTTTCCTGGTAGAAGCTTAAAGCATTTAAGCAGAAGCTATATGGCTGACTTGTTTTTTAATTCAACAGATACCTTTAGATGGCACTGGTGATGAAGACAGAAAACTTAGTAATGCAGTAGGGCCTCTGTTTTATGGTTTTTACAGTCTATTAGAGAAAGGGAATATAAATATAGCAACAAATCACCATATGATTGTAATTGCAATAAATATATCTGAAATGAGAGGGCATGAAAGAGACCTAACTTGATCTGAGTGTTTGGAGAAGGCTCACTGAGGAAATAATAATTAGAACAAGACATGAGGGATGAGTAAGAGTTAGCTGGAAAGGAAGAATGGCAGATGGAATAGCAAAATGAGAATCAGTTTTGAGTACTATGAGAATGAGGATCCGGGTGACCAAGAGGACATGAGGAAGGAGAGAGGTGGCATCAGGTTAGGCTGGGGTAATACAAAAAGACAAGATCATGTAACAACTCCTAAACCATAATAAAGCTGGTCAACGTCCTAAGAATAATAGGAAGTTGTTGAAGGGCAAGGGAGGCACAGGGTCAAAAGAGTATTTAATAAATCACTCTTGATAGAATAGGAAGAAGAAGGGCAAAAGAAGATGGGTGAAGACTGGATGAAAAGATTCTGGAGACTCCATGGAAAAGATGTGGTAGCCTGCATTAGGGTCACAGCAATGAAGATGTAAATATGTGATTGAATTTTAGAAAATATTTAGAAGAAGCACTCTGAAGATTTAAGTATGAATTGGATATGCATCTGAGGACAAAGGAGATGTCCAGGATGACTAAGGTAATAGCCATAAACCAATGGGATGTTGGAGGTGTCACTTATTAAGATAAGCACTAGAGATGTAGCATATTTGGGGGGGAAATTATGAGGTCAGTTTGGGATGTACTAGGTTGCATTTACCTGTGAAACATCCAGATAAAAATGTCAAGTCAGTGATTGGATAAGCAGGCACATATCTAGAGCCTGGAAAGCCATAGCCTTTGAGGTGTTAATGAAACCTTAGGCAGAGAAAATATGATCTAGGGAGAAGCTCTAGACTAAGGTGACAAAATAGTGATGAGGAACCCAGAGTTCCTGGAGGTCTGTTTATAAAGTAGAAAAACAACAACTGGGAACGGCTCTGACAAGCAGCGACCAAAGGTTTAGGTTCAAACAGGAGAACAGTGTCTCAGGCAATTTAAAAGAGTTCCATCTCAAAAATATAGTGGTCAGCATTGCTCATAGGTCCAGTAAAGAGGATGAGTGCAAAGACTGCGTGGAATTGGTGGCCTGAACATCACTGGATTCTTCTGGACAGTCATTGCCAAGAAGTGATGGGAGTAGAAGCCAGGATGGAGTGGGAGATGAGAAAATGGAAAAACATACACAGAAACCCCTTTAAAGGTGGTGAGAAATGCAGAAAACTAGTACAACAGATAAAAGGGAATAATCCAGGTGCTATATGGGTACCTTTTCCCATCACCTTTGGAACCAAATGACCTCCAAGACCCCTTTCAACTTCTAAACTCCACCATAGTATCATAATTGTCTATGCCCCCCATCATCAATGTGAGTCTCAATAGTTTTGTTTCCTAGAGTATGTATTCTCAACTCATGACACAAAGCCTGTCTATGCTGTAGATGCTACTAAATGTTTGTTGAAAGATTAAAGTTATTATTAGTGTAGTGACTGCTGGGTGCATGAAATACTCACAGGAAATTGAAGAACTGTGTGAGTGGAGGTCTAATCAGAGTAAAGGCCAAAATCTTTCGAAACCAAATATGTGATATCTTTGTGAGCAGAATGACTAAGTGAGCTGAAGGCCTGCAGAGCCCTGGTAAGGGAATACACACTTATTGGCCAATGAAACCACCAATGCAGATAGATACACATTAAATATGATTGATTTAGAAAGTACAATGGCCCAACAGCCAGAAGCCTTTTTAGGGTTTCTTTTAACAGTCACTATTGGAATGATCTTTTCTCATACTTGAATGCTGTGAAATTAGTGGCAGGCCTCAATATCTATAAGGAAATGATTGAAAGCCAGACAGAGTAAAGATGAAAGTGCCTTCCTTCTTGAGTTTCTAAAAAATATATTGACTTGATTGCTTATCAATAACTGTCTGTTACTGGTTTTAAAGCCTGAGGTTAGAAAAGCTTGAGAAGCATACTAGGCAGATGATCTTCTCATATGCTTAGTATTTGGAGATACTCAAAATTTATAACAGGTCATGCAGCCTATTGTGTTTGACATCAATCTTGAGACTAGCAAACTTAGACCCTAAACGAGAATTAATAATGGTGCTAACAAACAGTTCTATCCCACTGTGCTTCTAAATTTGCCATTTTCTATGCCTAGTACACAATTTTAATAATAATAATAGTAGCAGTTAACATTTATTTAGTGCTTAATACATGTCAAACACTGAATACGTATTATCTCATTGAACTCTGAAAACAATATCCATTTTACAGAAGAAAAAAGCTGAAGACAGGACAAATGTCTTCATCAAGACGGCATAACTAGCAAATGTTTCAGCTGGGATTTAAATTCAGCTGAGATTCTGACCAAGAATAACAAAATATACCGGAATATTTGTTCTGAAATGAATGTAATCCAGGCAAATATTTACTAGCTGGGAAAGAAGCGCTATCTCTGTCAAACCTAGCAAGGACTAGAGGGTGAAACAAGTACCCATACACACATCTAAAGCCTCCGCCTTTCCTGAGAAGAACAGAGAAAGCTTTCTGATACTCCTAGATGCCACCCTGGGGAGAAGGAAGGGGAGTGGATGAAAATGTGAAATATTGATAGTTTACCTCTTAAATATTCTTTTAAACTGTTTGGATTTTAGTAGTATTATAAAAACTGAGGTACTGAGATCCGCAAGTTTTTTCTTTCTACCCAGTACATTTGAGGCTCAGAATCAATCTTAGATGAGCTATACACAAATAAAAAAAATACATTTCTTTCCCCACATGGAGTATGGTGTAAAATTAATGATACTATTACATTAGGAACAGCAGGCTTCATTGCCTGTCTCCAAACAACATTGATTGCTCTCACCTATTTAGCATACTTCCTTTGATACAATTCCAGAAGTTTCTATAGTTCTCCAGCTCTGCGATTCCTCTTTCACATTATGCCAGGCATACAGCCTCCAGCGGCATGAAATCACAGTTGTCATCGTTAACATTTTGTGGGGTCCAGAACAGAAAATTCAGGTACACATATCAAGATGGAAGCCCTGTTGGGTGGTGCAGAGGAAGGAGTTGATGCTTCTCCATGGCCCTTGAGTTGCTGCGCTTGGGAAAGCCACAGAGTTTGCAGATGGAGGGACCCAGGAACTAGAGATTTACGGCAATCACCTAAATAATTCATGAGAAAAACTTTAATGGGATCATTTTCTGAGTCAATTTAATCTTAGCCTCATGGAATCTCACCATTGGGATAAAATTCAGAGATTGCGTGGTTAGTCTCTCTGGGACTGAGATTTATAGATGGGCACCCAAGGTGACAAGTGAAGTTAATGCAAGAATGAGATTTCTGGCCCAGGGATCTTTCAGCTTGTGACACTGCTGGATGATTTTAACCCTCAATTATCCAGTGGATAAGTTTTATTTCCATATTTCCTAGATAACGCCTCCCATTTCATGTATTCGTGTGACAATCTATACAAGTTTAGAACCACTCATTCGTATATTGATTTACTGAACAATTTCAGGACATTTTCTATTGCTAAGCATGGGACTAGGCACTGATTAGAGAAGATGATAGAGATACAAATCCTTCTCATAGAATTCAAGTTTAATAAAGACAAGTATAAAAATACAAAGCCACACAACCCAAATACATTAAATTTGCTTGGGAATTACTGCCTCTATGGTGATTCCCATTGTGAGTGCATAAGGTTGAGATGACTCAACCTGTATCTCTGTCCACAAGATTTGCCTAGTATATAAGTAAGAAAAATATTACTGGAATAGAAATGCTAGATCATTTAAGAGAATACATTATTTTTCAGCAAATCCAATGCTTTAATGCATATACAAACAATGCCTGGGGCCACTTATTCACAGAGTCGCAGGTTATTTGTAGCAGAAAAGGGCTACTTTGTAAACAATCCTGCAGTTATTAGGCTGTTCTGCCAAGCGCTCAGCTTAAAGAAGAGCTTCTAGAGCTACTGCCAGGGGTTACATGAAGGTCCAGTGGTCTCTGACTGCAATTATGTCAACTCTACTCCCATTGGTTTCATTTTTTGGTTTGCACTAGAGATTATATTTCATCAAAGAATTTGCTGCTTTAAAATGTATAAAAGTGAAAGAATGAACTAACACCTTAATTTTCAAAGCAGGGACATTTAAGACTAAGAAGTTAAGTAATTTTGACAATATCCTAATGCTGGTTAGTAGTCAAACAGGAGTGAAGCAAACATCCTTCTTGCCTGGTACTCTTTCCACCACACTTCCCTGCCTCCTTCCTTTCTTACTCATAAGAACACGTCCCTGTGATGGAATGTGCAAATCATTGATTCTTATTCCCACACATATTGAGGTAGTAGATCTGTATTTCTTTACAAAACAAGTCAGCCTCTGAGTCATTTCACAGAACTAAATGGGCTTTCCACTGGAGGCTTACTGAAATATGAAACTTGCCCTATCCTTGGAAGGATTATCTGACATTTGACAAAGCTGTTATCTTAATAAAGAGGACCACACAAGTATAAATAAATGTATGATTCAAATGACCTGTTAAAGTTAACACAGAACTGAAATTATTTTTACTTCTCGGAGTGTAAAAAAACCTAGCATTATAAGAATAAAAGTAACATATGAGGTAATGCTCAGGAGGACAACAGGCCATACACAAGCTTATTTACTTAAGAAATTATCTTAAAAAATGAACATGCAACCGCAAGTACCACAAAAAAAGAGCATCTAATTATCTATTACAAGATAAGATGGTTTTAATAGTTTAATCTTTCATGTTATAGTTAAAGATTTTATTCAAGCTCGATCATCAATATAACCATACATGTACGTCTAAAATGAAAGCATTTTCCATTTAATTAATCAGTATAAATCTACACATGCAGAGTTCTTGTTATGGCATAAACACACATACATGGACAAACAGTACACTTTATAATTATGGATACACACTTACATACAGCCATAAATTCTCTTTAAAGAGACCTGCAGAAAGATTGAAGAACCATAAGTCAAAAAATTACAATATGAGGATTTTTGCAGATTATGTAGTATCTTGAAAGCTAGACTCAAAAGTGGTAATTTTCAATTTTGCATTCTCCACCACAGTGGTCTATAAATATTTTTCTGTAAAGGGCCAGTAGCAGGTCATATGGTCCCTATTGCAACTATTCAACTCTGCCATTGTAGAGAAAGCAGCCATAGGTGGTGTGTGAACAAATGGATGTGTCCGTGTTCCAATAAAAATTCATAATTCATTACCTCATTAAGTTTCGTTATAATTTTCAAGTGTCACAGAATATTATTTTTGTTTTGATTTTGTTTTCAACAATTAAAAAAATATAAAAACCAATAAGTGGTGGGCAGAATTTGTTCTTCAGATGGTAGTATGCCAACTCTTCTCTGTAGCATCAGTAACTCTTATCTTATCAATAATAATGGTGTAATTTTTCTCAGAGTTATAATGTAGTTTGCTCTCTTATCCAGAGATGAAATGGGCTGTCTTGGGAAGTATTACATGCCCTAAAATTGAACCATTTAGGGAGAGCTGAGCTATGTGTCTATAGACTTTCAGAAGGTTTTTCAAACTCAACAGGGAAAGGACAACCTTTAGAATATGTATCCTCAAGCGTGGAGATTTCATGTTTGACTTTAGGCATTCAGTGGAGTGGTTAAAGACAATACATTTGTGTATGAGAAGCATCTTTCACGTACTTATTCACATGGACTTTGTCTTTGCAAAACCCATCTGTAAATTTAAATTTTCAGAATACTTTAAATCTATTTCTTCCATTAAATTAAGTGCAGCAGCATCGTTTCAGCTAGAACTTGAATGTCATGAGCACCGAGTCTTGAAAAACGTGGGGAATAGTCATTCCTGCCTGAGGTAACAGCTGCTGCAAAGGCCGTACAGTGGGAAATAAATGGAAATGTTAGAATCAGGGATGAAATTTCTGCAAGGCTGAGACAAAGCAACAGAGAGAAAGGCACAAGATGCAGCAAGCAAGGCAAATAGAGTCCAGAGCACATCCGGGTTATGGGTTGTGGCCTTACAGTCTACACATAGAATGAAATCAGTACGTGTGTTTTATGCATATATTGAGAAGTCATTGGAAGGTTCTGGATACAAGAACGACAAGGCCAAAGTAGCTTTGACTCCTATGGAGAAAATTAGGTTGTAGAGAATAAAAGGAAAAGCAGGGAGCCTTGTTAGAAGTTTTATTGCAGAAACCCAAGTGAAAGGTGACTTTGACTATGGGGATAGCAGTGGAGGTTGAAAGCAGTAGATGAATTCAGATGTATTTGGGAAGTGAAGTTTCTGATGCATCCATGTTGCAGCATGAGGAAAATAGAGAAATCCAGAAGACCTAGTGTTCTAGCTTAAGAAACTGGGTAGCTAGCATCATTTACTAAGAAGGATACTTTCCATAATGATCAATTACTATTAGACTGGTCAGATGATTTCATATTTGTGTTTTTGTTTCCTATTATCTTAACTACTCTATGGCTCAGGTTCTTCAGCTATGAAATAAGGACATAATAGCTATCCTATGTTATTACCCAGAAAATAAAATAATGTACATTATTATACATTATTATAATACTGACACAGTGTCTGATACACCATTAGCACTTTTACAAGTTGCTATATTTATGTCCCTTGAAACTAATTAGACTTAATAGTAAGTACAATTTATCAAATACCCATTCTGCACTAAGCAGGTATTTTAAAATTCATGATCTCCCATATTTACAACAATCATAGGTATTTCTGCTTCCATTTTACAGATGACAAAACTGGGCCCCTGAGTTGGTGAATATTTTGCACAAGGTCCAACAACTCATTAGAGAGAGTCAGGGTAAAAATTCAAATTTATCTGACTCCAATGCCCATGTACTTCCCCTCATAAAAGCCCTTCTCTCCAGAAGGAAAAATGTAATGAAAATAAAAATAATTACTCTTTTTAATAAACAACTAATGATAACCACATTTGCCTTCCATAGGGTAAAATAATGTACATCAATGGAAGGATGTCTTTACATGGCTGCCTTCCTTACAAACATATGAAGCTGTACCCACATAGTGAGTAGTTTTAAAAGAAGATTGTAGTTTCAAAGCTTCTATCAATTCTTTGGTTGCTGAAAGTTGAGAACCCAACAAAGGCCCAAATAGATGGCCCTTTGTTTAAGAGAAAACCATAATAACCTTTTACATATTGGCAGACCTGTAAGTTTTAGTGAAAAATAAATTGCTCTGTATATTAACATATAAAATATTTAAGTTTTTGTTTTGTTTTGTTTTTTAGATGAGGCCCAAAATAGAGGTAGAGAGAGATTCAAAAAATCTGGGAGAACACGAGGAATGTAAAAAGACAGTGAGTGCCTGGTCAGTACGGCAGACGAGACGGCCATAGAGAAGTCCCCAGCCAGTGAAAAGTCAACTTTCAAGAGTGAGTCTGTAGTTCTCTGGAAAACTGAGACTTCATTAGCAATTTTCAGTGGCTTACTGCATAGTACCTCCAAAAAGAAACAAACAAACAAAAAACAAACAACTTCCTTTTCTCTCTGAAGCCTGAAGCTTGAATCAAAGTAGGTAAAAGACTAGCTTCCAGATTTGGGTTGATCCAAGGTAGAAAAACAAAAGCCACAAAGAGTGAGAGCTAGAATCCAGAAGAGAAGCATGGAATAAGGGAAGACTGGGGGAAACGTGCGCCCTTCCTCAACAGAAATCCAAGCACAGTTTAAAAAAAAAAAAAAAAAAAAAAAAAAATTATTTTTTGAGACGGAGTCCTGCTCTGTCGCCCAGGCTGGAGTGCAGTGGCGCGATCTCGGCTCACTGCAAGCTCCGCCTCCCGGGTACACGCCATTCTCCTGCCTCAGCCTCTGGAGTAGCTGGGACTACAGGCGCCCGCCACCAAGCCTGGCTAATTTTTGTGTGTGTATATATATATATATATATATATATATATTTTTTTTTTTTTTTTAAAGTAGAGACGGGGTTTCACCGTGTTAGCCAGGATGGTCTACGATCTCCTGACCTCGTGATCTGCCCGCCTCGGCCACCCAAAGTGCTGGGATTACAGGCGTGAGCCACCGCGCCCCGCCGGGATTTTCAATGTATGCAGGTGGCTGCTTGAATCTCTCTTCATTTGAACATTAAAGGAAAATGGTGAATGACGACCATCAGCTGGAGGGCTTGGGAGATACTCAGATCGGGTACTGGTCATAAAGAGGAATACTGAAATCAGCATAGACTCTCTAGCATGGAAGAAACAACTCTTTAAAAATAAGAGTTTTTCTGCATTTCTTTTCACTTCACTGCATAGTGTAGATTCCATCAACATCAAGTAGTTTACTTCATGCAAGTATACTGTGATTGTTTAGGCTACCATGTTTTTCTCTGTCTGAAAGGCCCCTTTCCATCCGCAACAATTCTAGTCATACATTAACGGTATCTCCTTATGAAGACTATTTTCCTGTTTTCTTCTTCCTTAATAGCATATTAGATCTATCTCTACTACAGTCCCTGCCCTCTGGACTATCACTGTTTATAACATGACTGCCTCCCCATCTAATCTGTAAACTCCTTGAGTGATGAGGCAAGACGTTATCCAAGCCTGTGTTTCAGAACCTAGGCAGAACTGAAACATATTAGGTGCTCAATAAATTTTTATCAGCTTGACGGTGTCTTGTTAGGTAACTTTGTTCAAAACTTTTTGGAAAAGAGCTCAAATAAGTGCTTAGATTTTCTCTGGATTCCTACCCCACCTCAGTCACCATCTGTGATGGAGAAGCTATAATTATATATTCCCTGGGAGAATTATCATGACGATAAAATCACAATCTCAGCCAACAAAATTCAGGAACGCCATGCTCAATTCCTTTGAGTTCTTGAGAAATGTAGCAATTTGAGCTTGCAGTTAAGCTGCTTTTCTCTTCTGAAGTATTGATTTCTAATTTGATTGTTTCATTTTGTTAAATTTTGAAATAATCTCAAAGAATTACACACACACGCACACACACACAAAATTCTGTATACCCTTCATCCAAATTCACCAGTTATTAAAAGTTTTCCACATTTGTTTTTATCCTTCTCCTGCTTTCTCTCATATATATACTTATATTTCTTTTTTCTTTTCCTGAAACAGGTGATAGTATAAGGCAGATGTCTTGCCCCTTTATCCCTAAATACGTCAGTGGGTAATTTTTAATTAAGAGAATATTTTTTATTTGATTAAACTTGGTGATTGCTTTTTTTATATATATACTTTAAGTTCTGGGATACATGTGCAGAACATGCAGGTTTGTTACATAGGTATACACGTGCCATGGTGGTTTGCTGCACCCATCAACCCGTCATCTACATTAGGTATTTCTCCTAATGCTATACCTCCCCTAGCCCCCCACCCCCTGACAGGCCCTGGTGTGTGGTGTTCCCCTCCCTGTGTCCATGTGTTCTCATTGTTCAACTCTCATTGGGTATTTTTAAGAACAAGAGCATTCACTTCCGTTTTATAGTACAATTATGACAATCAGTAAAACATTGGGACATTTTTAATTAACCCAAATTTCAACAATTTTCCTAATAAAATATTTTATGGCAAATTTTCCTGGTCCAGGACCTAATTCAGGATCATATGTTATATTTTGATGTTGTATCTCTTAGTCTTCTTATTGGGGGATGGTTCCTCAGGCTTACTGTCTTTCATGACATGAACACTTTTGAAGAATACTAATCACAAATTTTGTAGACAGCTCCTCAGTTTGGGTTTTGTCTAATATTTACTAATGATTAGATTTATTTTAAACATTTTGGGTGGGAACACCATTAAAGTGATATCAGCGCATCTTAGAAGTCACATCATGACAGTTCATCTCATTTTGGGTGATGTATTCTCCACAAACTATTTAATAATTGCAAATGGAAAAATGGTAACTTTACAGTGGAGAAACCTGGTGAACATACCTTAACCAAGTGATCAAAGTTAACATCACCAATAGTATATATACACATATACCTCAATAAAAGTTTCAGGTATTTTTACGAGCTTATTTGCCACTCATGAAAATTACACTTCTAACAAAAAAATACATTAAAAGTGTGACTTTGGTGTTTGCAACAATATTTGCTCAGCACCCAGTGCATAAGATCTAGAATAAATTTTGTGGACGTTCAACTAACTCCAAGTCCTTACTAACCAGTTACTTACTGTTAACACTTCTATATATCTTTTTAAATTTTCCCATGACATGTACAGATGTGGAAACAAAAGTAACTTGACCAACATCCCCAAACTCCAGTATGATGCTGGAATGTGAATGTTCTCTCTTCTTTCTTCATGTCCAGTGTGCTTCACTCTGTAAGTGTTAATTTAAAACCAGTGAAGATATGGGTGCTCAACATTAGAAAACCACTTAACAAGAGCTAAAGGCCAGATACGAATTCTCTTTTCATCCTAATAGGTAACACTCCGGAACACCTTTATATGACTGCAGGGATGGAGGGGATTGAGGGTTAAGCAGGAGAAGTAACAGAGGGGAAAGGATTACATTTTCCCCACATAAGATTAGTTTTGCCTATGGTTTAAAAAAATGCAACCAATTCTAATCTGGATGTAGGTATTTCTCAGTGACTGGGCCTGTTTGCAAGCTCAAGCCCCTTTTTCAGAGAAAGCCGGAAGCTGTGTTTCACTGTAGATGGGAACTTAAAAGCAGCAGCTATATATAGCTCTATAGCCTTAACACACACACACACACACACACACACACACACACACACACACACACGCACACACAGCCTCTAAAGAGCCCTAAACTTTCTGTTTCAATCACCTTTAAGTTCTACATAACCCTCATTTTCTGGCGGGAAACTTATTAAGCAAATTTTCAGGGGAGATATCATAAAATGGAGGCCATGATGATGTTTCTTGTGCAATGTACTGAGAGAAGATGTAGCACAGGACCAGACAGAGGGAAGGAGATTACAAGGCTACTTTTTTACTTGAGCTGAGCTAAAAGGAGTCTCCTTCCACATTGAGTCTACAATGCAAACTCGCCTACAGATGCAAAATCAGTGAGACGGGAAAGATGCTTTGCAATTTTCAACATTGGCAGCTACTAAAAGTGATTAGCTGTTTTTGTTTGTTTGTTTGTTTTTAAATAGCCACCTGAATAGGTGGCTACACCTCTATAGAGGGTAGATGTGGTTAGAAGATGCCTCCAAAGGAGAAGTGGAGGCACAAAACACTGAATAGATATTGGAGTCCTTGAAAAGTATGTTGCAGTCACTAGCAGGAATTGTTCCAAAGCAGGAATTGTTCCAAATTCCAAAGCAGGAATTTACTTTTCCCTCTTTGCCCTTCTGGGAGGATGAGCCAGCCCAGTGCATGAGAAGTACTTATCTAGATCACTTTCATTTTATTAGCAACTCTTGCACGCTCTGTCCAACAGCAGCCAGATGAATTCTCCTTCCCTGGGCCACTTAGTCACAGCTCCCCTCTCAAGAAATGCATTACTTTCCCCTTGCTGATCCCAGAGGTTTGGCTTGTTTGCTCTCTTTTTCATAGCTGCCACTCTCAACTTCTCCGTAAGGGGCCTCTTTGTTAGAGTGGAGCTCTGCCTCTCCAGCTACCTCTTTTCTGCATCTCTTGAAGGCCAGGGCACCAAACCAAAAGTGTAAGACCATGAAATTGCACAGGGCAGGCAGAGCAGTGAAGATCTCAGACTCTGAAATCAAACATATCTGGGTTCAAATAGGGTTCCTCCTGTTGTAAAACTGTGCGATTTTAGCCAATTCTTTGTCTCAATTTTTTCATTTGTAAAATTAGAACAAAAATAGGACTAATGTGTCACAAAATGCATGCAAGGTTCATGGCACATAGTAAGGACTTAATACATTTTAGTTATTAGTATTAGTGTCACCATCATTATAATTACTGTCATTACCATCATCATCATTGTCTTCTTTAATCATTATAAAGAAGTAGACAAAAAATGAAAATCGGAAATTAGGAAATTTTTAGGAATTTTAAAATCTTACTAAATTCTCACAGATTTTTTTTCCTTAGAATATGTCTTAATCCCTTTATTTAAATGGCATCACTAGAAACTTATTTCTCAAGAGAAGATGTAAATTTACATGGAGGAATCAGTAAGAAGAAGGAAAAGGTCCATGCCTTCCCCACCTCCACCACCTGGTCCAGCTGGGCCCAGGTGAAGGCCTAAAGGAAGCAGAGCAGGGGTGTGGCCACCTAGGGTCTCCTGGCAGGCAGCCTCTCACTTCCCTTTTGCCCTGTACTGAGCTCAGCACTTGGACTTCCCTTTGCTTTCTAATTCCCACTCTATATTCACAGTAGGCTCTAGTGCTGTAGTTTATTTTCTTAATTGCTTCCCTGTCTAGACTACAGGTGCTTCTGGAACAGGGAGTGTGTTTTGTTCAGCTTTGTGTTCTTCCTGCCAAGCACAATGTTGACTAACTGACTGTTTACTGTTTTTTGTCTACTTCCTTGTAATGATTAAAGAAGACAATCATGATGATAGAGACAGCAACTACAATGGTGATCAAGATACCAATAACTAAGATTTATTAAGTCTTTGCTAGACGCCTTACTGTTACCTCTCTCAGTCTCACTTTAAGTTCCTCTTCTATCAGTGCAGAATCACATTAGGAAAGAATCATAGATGTAAATAACTCCTTCCCAAACACACATACTCATTCTAATGGACAAATGGGCGAATGGGCTCCAAGAGGGACTATCTGGCATGAGATCTCACAGCAAATGAGCAAGTGGCAGCAGCAAGGCCAAGATACAGGTCTCAGGGCTCCTAGTTGCACACAGTCTCTGTGTTCAAGGGCTCACGGGCTCCATTTATAATTTGGGGGAACCCCAGATAGGTGACTCACCACAGAGAACTACCTTGTTTCCACAGGAAGGATCACCTGCACTCCTCTGTCAAGCTCTTCTTGGTGAAAACTGCCCCTGAAATTCAGTGACCACATCCTCTCTTTGTCATTTACACCTTACTGGGGTCTTCCCCTTTCTCCTTCCCCACCTCCACTTTCAGCAAAATCAGCTCATCCTGGATATCAGCCAAATTCTTTTGTTCTAATGTAAGGGTGAGTACTAAAAATGTCAAGTCTATGTGATTTCAGAGGGGCCTTACAGAGGCCAGCATCTCTAATCAAAGAAATGATTGCATATCTTGGTGTCAGGAGGGCAGATATGAATGGTGGCATTTCCAGATCATTATGGAGTCTGGGGAGTATTGTGCTGCCAGACAGGATACAAACACTGTGCATCTTGTACCCTTGAATGTGTTGATGGTCCAGACAATTGGTGAGTGAAACATGTATAGTCTAACCCAGAGGCTACATAATGTTCCCCATTAGTATCCAAAGTCTCAATCACACTACCTGTTCCTTCCACTGAAGTAGAAATAATAGAATTGGAAGTAACTGTTATGAGAGCTATTATTTGT
The DNA here is from genome assembly GCF_029289425.2 of Pan paniscus. Lineage (NCBI taxonomy): Eukaryota > Metazoa > Chordata > Mammalia > Primates > Hominidae > Pan > Pan paniscus. Next base: position 146,037,777 of record NC_073256.2, on the reverse strand, counting down.
TTATTGACTTCTTACTATGTGCAAGTGAGATATCTTGTCTATCATATCATGTATATTATAGTAAACCTCAGCAACTCTTCAAAGTGGGAGTTAATATGAAGAAAACCAAACTCAGAGACATTGAATAATGTTATATGATTTATAAGTGCTCTGAATCCAGGCCTGCCATACTCCAAAGCCTATTCCCTTGCATTTCCCTATGTGGCAGTCATGATCACATAGATTTGTTTGGCAGAGATATAGGAGGGCATGGCTTTAGAGACGGGACTATAGGGAGAGAGAATGCCTTGCAAGAGATCACCGATGGGAGGCCTATGGGTCCCTTTTGTTTTTCTGTTTTCTTTGGGAACCAAGATATTTGAAAGAGAATGTAGCTAAGTAAGGCCAACTGCTATCAATCCAAGCAACTTGCTCCCTTTGTCTTACACCTGTCATGGCTCACAAATTTGTGACACCTGTCAGTAACTGGAGGCATTTGAGGATTTAAGCCTGGAGAAGAACTCAGAGTATAGTGCTGGCCAATTGCATCCTGGGATGTCATGGCCAGAGAGATGCTTAGAACACTGAGATGGAAACTCCCTGTCTTGGCCCATTCCTGTGCCACAGCTCACAGTCCACAAAGCCTTTCCTAGCCCAGCCGTCCTCTTATTCTTACCTCTTAGGGTCATCACAACTGTGTTCTGAAGATGGTCTGGCAGGGCTTACCACTCCCACTTTCCTTCCTTGCAGTACTTTGGGAGCTATCATGACAGAGTCTGACCACATCACTGAGTGTATCGGGCAAAAATACCTTCCTTCTCTTGGCAAGCATGGTGTGCTTTTAAAGTCATGCACCTACCATAGACCAAGTCCAAGTATGTTTCTCTCTTTGTTGGGATGCTTACTCACTCATTTGTTTGCTAGGAGAATTTGTCTTTCTGCAAAGTCCAGTCACTCCCATACCTCTGACATACTCAGGTTTAATCCAGAGCTCCTCAGCTGAACTTTCCATTTATCCTGACCATACTGTCTAATGCTACATTTATTTATTCTCTTCCCATAAGCTATGTAAGGACAAGGATTCTGTCTTACTTCTTAGTTTCTGCACCTTGCCTGGCATATAGAAGACAATTGATAAATGATTGTGAAATAAATAATGTGATTCTCTGTAATTTTAACAAAATAATTGAATACCTCACAAGCCTTTAACAGAGCAGACCCAAGGGATATGACAATTAAGTTGTATAGCTCCACTCTTCCTTCTGGCAAATAATGTTCTTTCAAGGAAGAAAGAACAGGATGGACAAAAACACAAAATAGGTAAAACAGTTTGGTGTCCACGTGCAGGATTGCAAGGGAATAAAGTAAGAGATGGGAGGGGCTTGGGGATGGGGATAGGCAGCAGCCATGTAATGCTGTGTATATTTCCCCTCATTGGGAGTTTAAACTGCTTTCTGCAGGAGAGGGGGCACCAGTGAAGTTTGAAATAAGAGAACAATCATGCTTCACTTACTTGTTCATTGCAAAGGATCATGTGGGTCTCAAGGTTTACTAGTTTGAGTATCAGATCTCAATTTTTTTTTTTTTTTTTTTTTTTTTTGAGACCGAGTCTCCCTCTGTCACCCAGGCTGGAGTGCAGTGGCACGATCTCGGCTCACTGCAAGCTCCGCCTCCCGGGTTCACGCCGTTCCTCCTGCCTCAGCTTCCCGAGTACCTGGGACTACAGGCACCCGCCACCACGCCCGGCTGATTTTTTTTGTATTTTTAGTAGAGACAGGGTTTCACTGTATTAGCCAGGATGGTCTCGATCTCCTGACCTCGTGATCTGCCTGCCTCGGCCTCCCAAAGTGCTGGGATTACAGGCGGGAGCCACCACGCCCAGCCTCAGATCTCAAATTTCAACACAGGAGACCATAGTGAATCATCACTCCAGTATATAACCAAGATATCTTTATTTTTTCCACAAATGAAACTTCTGAGCCAATAATAATACCTGTGATCATCACTGCCATTGAACATTTACTCCGTACCAATTAACATTCTAAGCACCTTTCATGTATCAACTCACTGAATACTCCTCTTGCCCTTTTGGAGCTACTCACAGATAAGGCTCAATCACTGGTTACAAATCACTCATCCAATATGTTCAGGAGCCCGTTTCCACCCCCCACTGCATATAATTCTGTTCTTCTTATTCAGTTCCCTGACCATTTGCCTTGTTCTCTGGAAGGCTGATTGCACCACAGTGGACATTCCTGGAGAATGGAGGTTTTTCTGTGCATGGTACGCGATAGGTACTCTAAGTGATGGCTGTTCTATGTATCAGATACTCCAAGGAAAAAAACAGCAGAAACTTAGCCAGCCAAAAAGATATGTACAAAAGTCTATTTATCCAGAAATTGGAGTTGCTGTGGATGACTCACTTACACCACTCCGCACAACCTGCAGGAACTACCCAGTGGCCTGAAGACAAATCCCCTCTCTTAGGCCCCTTTTGGGAAGGACAGAACTAGCCTGGGAGAAAAATGACCATACATCAACATACATAACTCACTCTAATTTCTATAAAGGGGTACCAAAGCCTTTTGTCATTTTGTAGCATGATGGACCTAATCTAGGAAGCTTCTCTCTACAAAATTTTCAAAAGCAATTTCCCTTGAAAACTAAGTAGGGGGCAAGTTTCCTGACTCCAGCCATTTATATGATTGAAGTAGAGTTTTTCCTCATACAATATGTCTGAAATCCTCCTTGTTCTTGAGGGATATTGCTGGATTTTTGAATCCTAAAAAAATGTTTGGGTTTCCAGCCCTACCAGATACCAGTCTTGTATCAGTAACTTCAACTGTAAGATGAGAAGGACTCAGTAATTACCTTGCTTGCAACAACGCACTTAAAGTGAAACACAAAATATCCAACAGATATTAGTATTCTCCTGCCCTCTTTGCACAAATGCATGTCATTACTTGCTCATTTGACAGTGATTCTCTTTCTTTCTTCCCAAAAGTCAGTTTTCAAGTTCTATCACCAAGGATTACTTAGGACTTCCTTGACCAGTCCTGCAGGCCAGTAAAATCTGCATTGACAACTTGGATCAACTTAAGAAGAAAGTGATCAGAGTTAGGAACACATTCAGAACCATAAGACAGCAAGAATTCTTCAAAGAAACGAATTGTTTGTCCTGGAGACAAGACTATTTGTGTCATTGTTTTCAAATATGTAAATAATTTTTATGTAAAAAAAAGAATTATTATTTTTAATGAAGTAATAAGTGGCAGAATTCAGACCTACTAATGAAAAATGCATGCAGCAGAATTTGGAACAACTGGAGAAAAGAACTTTATAATAGCCACAGAAAAATACTGGTTGACTTGGGAGGTAGTGGGGTCTGGTAGAGGTGTTCACCTGTGGACTCAATGGCCACATGGTGGAGATGTTGTAGAAGGTATTCAGGTATCACCACAGGGGATGAGCTCTACGACCTTGACAGTCCCTTTGAACTCTGAGATTTTGTAAGCCTACAAATTCATACTTATTTGTATCGAGTTTGTGCTGGCTGAGGACTGTTGCAGAGCATATTGCAGCTTTCATAGAAATGTATAAGAAATGATCCTTGATTTCAAACAATAGAATCACCAATGTTACAGCTGAAATAAAACTTCAGAGAGCACCTCACCTGACTCTCATTGTAAAAATGAGTGTGCTAAGGCCAAGAGAGTTCAAATGGCCTTCACAAAATCACTCAAAAGTTGTCACCAAGTCAGAGCTCAGATTTTCAAATGAGAGATAAAAGATATAGGTTATATCTCCAAGGAACATTTAGAGGGACACCTACTTTTAAAAAGAAAGCTGCAATGAATAATCTCTTCTCCTAGACTTTACTTAGTAGATACAAAGTACACAGCTTTAAAAAAAAAAAAAAAAAAAAAAAAAAAAAACAACTAACCAAGTGATCCATATTTAGCAAAAAGCAAGCAAGCAAGAAACAGAGTATTCAACTATGCAGCCTGCTCCTAAATTTTGGAGACAAATGGGCCTGAAATAGTAAATTAGTAAGATTTTAGAAAAGCTGCAGGAAGATAGTTCTTAACTTGAACTACTGCCCTGGGAGACATCTGATTGGAGATTTGGGGCTTCTAAGGGAGTTGAGGAAGCCTATTTCAGGTAAAAGTTGCCATTCCTGGGCAAAAAGCAAAGGAAAAAACAAAATACTTCCCACTGTTGTAATGCAGAGAAAGATACCTGTGTTAGGGTTTCAGATTGTGTGTGGAGTCAAGGAAACTTCTTACCCTTCAGCATGTTTATGGATTTGTGAACAGCAAAAAAGGAATTAAAGCAATTATAACAGAGTAATTGATGGTGGCAACTTTAAAGACCAGAATACATTGAGAAATTATACATATAGAGACACATAAATCTGTGATGTAGGAAATGAGCAATCTAACATAGGTCCCTGGATCTAGTGAGATGTTCACATCTCCTAACACTAAGCTCCAGACCTCCAGTGCTGTACACAGGAATTCACACAGCAGAGGTTATCACGTAATTAACACTTGACGTGAATGGAACCCTGCCACACAGAAATGGCCAAAGCTTATATCCTGGGAATCATGATGAAGGTCAGGGCCAGCTCTAGGTAAAACTCAACCACTCTCATTGCATTTCCTGCATTAGAACTAAATTATACATTTTCACATCTATCTTTCAGGTGATAATGTGAATAGCTCAAAGTCAGGATCTATTGAAATCTATCTCTTGTTTGCTGTGCAAAGCCCAGAACTTGCTATAGGGTAGATGTGCAATAAATTTTAGTTAAGCTGAAGCTATACTGCATTTCTGTGATATTCCCTAGTGCTAAGAAACTGTACGTTAATCTGAAACTTTCTCTCACAAATGAATCTCGGCACTAGGAATGTGTATGTAAATGTAGCATGTTTAAGCTCAGGCATAACTTTGGTAATTTGTCTTTAGCATCAATAAGTCAAATGGCTTAACTTCTCCAAAATTCAATTTCTTCATCTATAAGATGGAGGTAATTATACTTACTTCTAGATTTCTAAAATTGTGGTGATAATAAAAAAATTCTATATGCAAGGTATCTAGAACAATGTTTGTCACAAATAAGCATTTAATAAATGATGTCGGTGGCCATTATCAACAAATTATTCATTTTTGTCTCTTTATTAGGATCTGAGATAAGAAATCACTTGTGTTAACTTTTAAGATATGAGATCTGGGCCAGTTGGATCCGCTGAGGATTCAGGCAGGATTCTCATTCTCAGAGAGGACATAGCTGTTAATTCTAGACCAGCACTTTAATAATACATATTCCTGTTAGAACCTGCTCACTGTAAAACATCATAGAAGATAATTATGTTGTTTAATTGAATATACCACCCGTTAACTTGGTGGGTAATTTTCGCCAAGTGTATAATATTTTCTGTCACTCCCTATTTTTTTACTTTAACTTAATTTAGCCCATGGCTTTATACTGCTCCTACTTCAGAGCAGACTTTTCCCCAGTCTCTCTGTTCTGCTGAATTGCATCTTCACATGTGTTCAAAAAGAGAGAACAAGAAATGAGAAGACAATGATCAAGATTCTTTCCATCTTGTTGCCTGTAAGAGGTTTTTTAAATTGAACACATGAAAGGTTATATGACTAGTAAGGTGCTGTACAGAGGAGGAAATAACTAGACATAAGAAAAATATAAAGGCCCCTGGACTAAAAGAATGCTAGACTGTAAACAGCCAGTTGTACTCTCTCCAAGTCTCCAGGCCTTTATCTACTAAAGGAGGAGGTTGGGCTATAAGGCCCTCTCAGGGGTTCCAGAGAACACCAGTATTTTTCATCTCTATGAGCTTCCTCTTCCCTCCTCTACCACTTTGGGGCTTTGAGATTTTAAGGTATTAATGGAGAAAAAGAAAACACTAAACAACAAAAGATGAATAGTAAAGCGCAACTTGAATTTAGAATCCATCTTATACCTAATCTTTTGCTGCAAATGCCTTCAGGACACTGAATTTAAAAGCACTAAAACTTAGTTTATATGTTTTGCATACTCAATGGCCAATGATGGGAAATTACTCAAGATATGAATGGAACAAAATTTTTAAACTTTTCTGGAAATTTTTGTACTTTTTTGAGATTGGGTAGTTTTGAAAATCTTAAATTCCGATTAGATAAAAAATATGTAATATAATTAAATACTATTAAAAATAGTACATTTTCAAAGTAGAAAATTAAAAAGCAAAAAAGCTCATGAACAAAGAATATAGTTTATACATGGTTTCTTACTCAAATCAGCTTGATATGGATGATATACCATTATCATTCCACAGTTTGCAAAGAATTACAAGTTGATGCTCTGAGAAGTGATGGGATGTGCATTTGGTATAACACAGGTACTTTGGAATAGAGCTAGGATAAATCTCTGGGGTTAGAGTTTTTGAACTTAGGTTATAAAATCAAGTTAAGGTTTTTGCAAATCTTGGAAATGACCAAATCAAATCTCAAGTGATTGATTTGAGTTCACATTTTTGTGCTATTGAATAACAACTACAGACGACACAGTGTTTGGAGAAAGAAATGGTGTCATGACATCTTTGAAAAAAGGTAAAGGCAAAGATAAAAACCTGTGTGAATACTTGCAGTTGAGAATGTGAAATAATATGATTTAGGGAAGTGAAAGTTTTTTTGACCAAAAAAAAAAAATTGGCCAAGAATCATGGAAATGAAACTTCATGTAAGAGTCGTGTTTGATGAGTTGCCTTGGGCACTGGAGTTGCCTTAAGAAAGTTCTCAGTGAACATCTCTTTGAGTCAGCTTCTGGATAAGTGAGTTGCACAAAAGCCTCTCTGACATAGTGTGCTGCCAACCCTTGAGGAATCTGCATTTGGGCATTATTTCTCTATGATATAAATTTTTAGTCAATCATGTTTGAGAAATCATCACTTAATTTTTTTTCCTTTCCTTAATAGAAAGCTCTGTCAGTGCTTTGAATACAAATATGCTCTATAAATGTAAAAGTCAACATTAGCATTACCATTATCATTAACATTTTTTATTTTCCGTCTAAATGCAATACTTCATATTTATGGATAACTTTCTTTCAAAAATCTCCAGAGTTTGTCACTGTGCAAATGGTACACATTTGTTTAGAAATTGGTATAGGAAAAGTAAAATACAAAAAAAAAAAAAAAAAACCAAAAACTTCAAAAGAATTTCAGAAATAGCTCTTTCCATAATTTATTTCAGAGATGATTGCTTTTATTAAAATTATTTTTGAAGTTTGTAACTAAACTTTAAGAGGAGAAAGATTTTTCAGTCTGTTTGTATTAATATCATGTCTCATAGTGATCATTAACTTTTCTTCAAACTTATAATGCCTTCACCAAATAGTTACTGATAGTTTGCCAAAAAAACAGAAGAGACATGAACTAATATGTATTAAACATGAACTACCTGCAAGGTATTGTGATGAATATTTTATATTCATTGTTTAACTCCACCCATTATGAGCAAACTGATGGTCCTCTAAGAGCTCATGAATGACTCAGAAATAGTCACACAGCTTGTACAAGATAGAGATTGGGCTTCAACAATTTCTGGAAATGTTTCAGGATTTCCCTTGGCCCTGACCCCTTCCTCTACAAAGTAATAATTTTTGAAAGCTGCGTATGAGAGAGGTGGAGTTTTTGAAAACTCAGTGGTTCCAGGCAAAATAACTGAGTGAAGTTCATGAGCTGAGAAGAAGCTTGCAACACTGTAGGAGCTATCAGAAGGTTAGCACAGTCACAGGGACAGATGTAATTGAAACTTCAGGTGAGTTTAGAGCACATGCGACCCTATGGACCATGGTAAAGGTTTTGGTCTTCATATTAAGAGAATGGGAAACTTTTAATGGTTTCCTATGATTATAACATTATCATATCAGTGACTTAAGAAGATGGCTGTAGCCTGGCCGATATAGTGAAACCCCATCTCTACCAAAATACAAAAATTAGCCAGGTGTGGTGGTGCAGTCCTGTAGTCCCAACTACTCAGGAGGCTGAGGTATGAGAATAGCTCAAACCCAGTAAGCTGAGGTTGCAGTGAGGCAAGATCATGCCGCAGCTCTCCAGCCTGGGCATCAGAGCAAGACCCTGTAAAAAAAAAAAAAAAAAAAAAAAAAAAAAAAAAAAAAAAAAAAGATAGCTCTGACTACTAAGTGGAGAATAGGTGAAAGAAGGAAAGCCATTCAAATAGACGGCAGTGAGAGAAATTTAAGGGAAAGATGCTGGTGATTTGGATTTCACTATTGGCTGCAGAGAAAGTAAGAAGCTGAGAGATTCAAGACGTAAGAAAAATCAACCTGGTTCTGTGATTGACTGGATAGGGTAAAATCAGGAGAATGATTTCAGCCATGATATCAGGTTTCTATTGTAAAAATACAGACAGAAGTTGGAATTAATTATGTATTATTGATTAAAGTTATTAATCATGCATTTTTGATTAAAACAATTATTTTAGCATCTCAGTAAATTAAAGAGGATACACTGGAAAACTTTCTAATCTAGAAATGTTCAACTAATCAATCTAGACTGAAGAATTTCCCAACATATATGTGATGTGCATGTTCTCTGGAGATAGCATGCATGTTCATTCCTTCTAAATCAATGTCTACATTGGTAACCTTAAAATATCAAAGAACAAAAAATAAATAATTCAATTCAGAAAGAGTTTTAGTTAAATGTGGCTGAATAAATGCATGCCCTTACCTGTGCCCTTTTTTGAAATAAAGTCATAAACTCCAAAGACAAAGAAAATGGAAGAGAAACTAACAGAGAAAGTAAGGATGAGGAGAAGAAAGTGGAAAAGGAGGAGAAGGAAAGGAAGTAATGAAGAACGGAAGGGAGGAAAAAGGGAGGGAGGAAGAAAGAAAAGAAAGAGAGAAAGAAATAAAGAGGAAAGAAAGAAGAAAAAGAAAGAAAGAAAGATAAAGAAGAAAGAAAGAGAAAGAAAGAAGGAAGGAAGGAAAGAAAAGAAAGAAAGAAAGAAAGAAAAAGCAAAGGAAGGAAGGGTAAGGAAGGAAGGGTAAGGAAGGAAGGGAAAGAGAGAGGAAGGAAAGGAGGAAGGAAGGAAGAAGAAAGAAAGAGAAAGAAAAAAGAAAGAAAGAAAAAGAAAGAGAAAGAAGTGTAGGTGGGCAGGGAGGGAGGCAGGGAAGGAGGAAGGAAGGAAGGAACAAAGGAAAAGAATTCATGATTGGGGGAAGATTAAAAATGAAAGAAGAAAATAGCAAAGCAGAGAAATACCATTCACATGTACAGAGGAAAGCCATAGACAAGCAAGATAACATGTAACAGTACCCGCGAAGTTCCAAAAATTAGCAATACCATGTGCCAGCAAATGTGAGAGTAAGTGATGATACTCCAAATAAGGGGATGTGTCAGACAACCAATACAACTGTGGTCTTACTTCCAACATCATGCAGTTCTTCTATCCCATTCTAGTAGAAATTTCATTCGGTAGATTAATTGAGACAGAGAGACCTCAGGGTCGAGTATACTTGGCACAGCACAGGAAATCAGGAGGATTAACGACAATAAAGAAATTGAATGAGGCCACTTTTAGCTCCCTTTCTTTGTTAGGTTCCAAAAACCTGGGTAATCAATAACTACTGTCGCCACCACTGCCACCACCATCACTTCCCATCCTACCTCATTCTCCAAGGTCCCCACCATGTCATCCTTAAGCAGGAGATTGGTAGAGTGTTCACTAGAGAAAAGAAATAACCCCTGAAAATACACTTGTAATTATTTTTATTTGAAGGCATCTCAATAAATACAATAAACTGGTCCCTACAATGTCATCTTAACCAAAAGTTTATCAGTTAACAAATCCAACCCGTCCACATAGAGCTCATAAGTTTTATAGCACGTCATTCTCAAATATAAATGAACAGCCAAATAGTATCAATAAATTTAAAATATCTTCCAATTTGAAAGGCAAAGGACAAAATAAATAGGAAGAAAGCAGCTTGGAGGAAATAAAGACAATGCAGATAACAGAAAATGAATATCTTTAAAAATACTATAGCTAATATCCTCAGATAGAAAACAGAAGATAGTCTATCAATAAAACAAGAACAGGGTATTATACAATAGGAGCAATTAGACAATAAGAACTATTTTAAATTAAAAACATGATGCTTAAAGTCTCAACATTATATTAAAAATTAAAGTTGAAACAATCTCCCAAAAAGTAATACAAAAAGATAAAAGAATGGAAAGTAAAAAAGATACAGTTGCTTAACAAATTAAAGATATTCAAATTATTAGAGTTTTAGAAGAAGAAAACAGAGAACAGAAAATTATACAAAAGAAAATGAATTAAGAAAATATCTCAGAATTGAAGGACGAGTGTCTCTGAAGTGCCAAGGAAAATAAGTCAAAAAAGATGCACATCAATGTATATCACCATATAAGCTCAAAATACGAGTGTAAAGAGAAAAATTCTAAAATTTTGAGGATAATGTAGAAAGTTCCACATTGAAAAAATAAAGTAATGGCATTGGACTTCTCAAAAGCAACACTAGAAGCTAGAATGCAATAGATGAATGCTTTTAAAATTCTGTAGAAAATAATTTTCAACCTGTAATTATTTACTTGGTAAAATGAAAGTTAAATATAGGCCCTGAATAAAAATGCAAGGTTACAAACCATGGACACCATATGCAAGCTCACAAAATTATCCAAAAATAGATGATGCAACCCCTGATTAAGATAAGGGTAAGTCTCAGGATAGCAGCTGTGTGGCAGACCTATGAAATAGCCTTTCTAGAGTGGCATGGTAAAAAGAGGGATACTCTGGAAAAAGATCTCAAAGAAAATGGAAGGCATGGGATAATTGATATGCTTGAATGTAAGAAACATTTTACATAGAAAGGCTTTATATTACTTTGAAGGGCTTGGGAAAAATATTGATAAAAGAAACATAAAAGCCAAACAATAAACAAAAAAATAACTGCAGAGAGAAAATTTACCCAAAAGTAAACATTGTGTATAATTTTGAATTACTATTAAAAATACATATTTTTAAAATCCAAACACCAAATAGCAATTTAACTAAAATTATTATAATGATAATAGAAGTAGATAAGGGAATTAGATAAAAATTACAAATCATTTTCACCAATCTACAAAATCGATAAATATACAAAATTGATAAATCAAGAAATTGTTTTGAAAGCAAAATATTTAGTATGAATTAAACTGTCAGGAGGACACAAATGTGAGTAGAGGAATTTAACAGTGAAGCATATGGCATAGAATATGTTTTTAAATTATAGTCTTATACTTTGATTTTATTTATTAAAATGTAAAATGTTGGGCCAGGTGCGGTGGCTCACGCCTGTAATCTCCGCACTTTGAGAGGCCGAGGCGGGTAGATCATGAGGTCAGGAGTTTGAGACCAGCCTGGCCAACATAGTGAAGCCTCATCTCTACTAAAAATACAAAAATTAGCTGGACATGGTGGCAGGTGCTTTTAATCCCAGCTACTCAGGAGGCTGAGGCAGGAGAATAATTTGAACCCAGGAGGTGGGGGTTGCAGTGAGCCAAGATTGTGCCACTCCAGCCTGGGTGACAGGGCAAGACTCTGTCTCAAAAAAAAAAAAAGAAAAAAAAAGTGTTTTAGATATATACAAATATAAAAAGTAATTTATTAAAAATGTCGGGGAAAATAGTTGGGAAATCCTCTTGTAGTTAAAACGAATTTAGTTTTACTAATTATGCTTAGAATTTGATTAATAAATATATTTGCAATATCAAAATGATCTTTATATTTCTTCTTGCATTTTACTTATCAAATGCAGAATATACTGACATAATGGATAACTGTAGGAAGCTAACTTTCTGAAATGAGGCCTAATTGAGCTGTTTTTCATGTAAAATAAGGGTCAAAGTGATTTTGTCTCAAATCAAGCATTATCAACAATTATCTAGACTTTTCTTGAGCAGTCTTTCTGTCATAAGCAAATAGCAAAGCATCAATAACAAAATACTGTATTTGACACTGGATCAGATAATAGTCACAGCATTATAAATAAGAAGTTTAAATATGTGCTTATAAAGTATCCTTTATTAATTGAGGAAATATTTGTTTGATTATTTGTCTGTGATAAAATTGAAGCTTGAGTTGGATGAACATAATCTTAATGGTTGTAATAATAGTCAATAAATTATTTCAACTATTTCATAAACCTTTTTATTCAATGTACAGACAACCCTAACTAATAATAACAAAATAACAATGACAACAAAGTAATAATAACAGATAACCTTACAGAAACAAAGCTGACAGCCAAACTGGATGAAGTGATAAAGATCACTGGGATTTAATAATTTTGATTTAACTAGTATTTATTGAGCACACAATATGTACCAACAGCCATATTTGGTACTTTGCAAACATTACCTCATTAAGTCTTCAATTTATTGATGAGAAATCCAAGATCACAGAAGCTAGGTAATTTTCCCAAAAATTATACAACTAAAAGAAATTATAGAACCAAGGTTCAAACTTGGCTCAATCTAAATCTAAAACTCATTCCTTTCTACTATGTCAGAAAAAGTTTTTTAATTGAAGGCTTCAGAAGGATTGCTTTTGAGAAGAAACATGAGATGTTGTGACTATTTCTAAAAGAAAGGAATGAATGTTAACAGAGGTTTATAAAAGCAAAATTATTTTGGTTGTGGCTCCCCAAGCAATGAGTCAGTTATGCACATACTGAGTTAAAGAAGAAGGAGAAGAAAATTGAAGACGACCATGATCTCTGATTAGATATTTGGTTAGCTTGATAGAACATGAGTACTGAAATAAAGTAGAGATGGAGATGAAGATCAAATATACAAAACAAAGTTGGAGCAGGGAAAAAATAGAATAAGAGAAGATAAAAAATAGGAGTGAAAGAATAAAATGAGAAGAGAAGAGAAGAGAGGAAGGAAGGAAGAGACAAGGAAAGAAAAGTAAATAGAAAAAGGAAAGGAAAGAGAAGAAAGGAGGAGGGAAAGGAAGTGAGAAAGGAAGAAAAAAATCAATACCCCTCTTTGTAATAAATACGGTGTGAAATCATTTACGGAAAAATTGAGTAGATGTAATTTTCCCTATTCTCCCTGCTAAGTAAAACAAAAAACTCTGTGTATTATACGTAAAACCATCATAAGAATACTCTGACAGGTAGAGTCAAGGCAGACAAGCTAGGGAGCAAGGAATGATATGGTGATGAGTTTCCTGAATTTTGTTTTTGCTTTACATTTCCCAGATTAGAACTGAAGACGTCAGCAACCCAAAAATGTCAATGGGCACAGATTAAATAATTATTATTAATAATAAATAAATAATTAAATCTGTTCTCTTGAGTGAAAAGAGCAGGAAAGGAGCCATCTAGCAAGTCAGAAATATTGTACATAGTAAATTTACTATTCTAGCCAAACACCAGACACCACAGTATATGTGGTGGCTTTATCCTTACACATGACAACAAAGGCTGAATGGGGAACTCAACTTTCACCCTTATCTGGCATTAACAAGGTATTCTAACCTCCCCACTGTGATGGTTTCAGAGAAGGCTGTGTAGGGAGTCTATGCTTCCATTCCCACCTGACAATAATGCAGCACCACTACACTCCCTCCTGGATTTATGCCAGAGGAATCCCAGTAGAGAGTCAGAACTTTTACTACTGCCCAAGAATAACAAAGCTAAAACCCTTGTGGTGTTGATGGTAGAAGACGGGTTGATGTTGAACACATCTTCTTTAGAACTTTTACTACTGTCCAACAGTAACAAGGCTAAAACCCTAAATGGTGTTGATGGGAAGAAAAGATCCTGAATCATTATTGTCAGATGAAAGTAGATGTTCAGATTCCCTTCTTAGCCTTTGTTGACAGTCAAGGGAGGAGGCTCTTTGTTAATGCTGCACATAGTGGAAGTTTTGGCTTCTCACTAGGTCTACACTGATATCTCCCAGACCAAGACGGGTAGGAGTACATCAGTGGAGACCTCGTGAGGAGCCAAGACTTCCACTATACCCAGCGTTAACAAACAGCCTCCTCCCTTGGGTGTCAACAGAGGCGAAGAAGGAATCTTGACATCTACTTTCATCTGACAATAATGATGCAGCATCTCTTCTTCCCCTGCTAAAGTACTATCAAAATAATTTAGCTAAAATATAAGATTTACATAATATCCAGAATCTTATAACATAATACTGAAGATGTCCTAGGTTTGAAAAATAAGTAATTTGTCACAGCAAAAACCAGGAAGATCTCAAACTAAATAAAAAAGACTCTAATTAATGTGAAGACTAAGGTGAAAAAGATATTAGCTTATCTAAAAAAATTTAAAGCTGACATCAGAAAAATGTTCTAACCAGCAATTACAAAGGTGCTTAAAACAAACAGAAAAACAGAAAGTCCCAACAATAAAATAAAAAATCTCTGACAGGAAATTGAAGACATTAAGGAGAAACAAACAAAAAGGGGAAGCTTAAAAATATAATAACCAAGTTAAAAATCTCAATGAATGGCTCAACATCAGAATGGAGGGAAAGGAAAGAATCATTGAACTGGAAGATAGGATAACAAAATTGCCCATTCCAAACATACACTGTTCCAGAAAATAGACTGGAGAAAATAACAGAGCCTCAGAAACACATTGAACTATTTTTTTAAATGCTAAAAAAGGGGCTAAAAATTTCCCAAATTTGAGAAAATACATAAATAGAGAGATTCAAGAAACTGAATGGATTTCAAACAGAATAAATCTAAAGAAATCCACTTCAAAATACATAATAGTCAAAATTCTAAAAACTAAAATTAGAAATCTTGAAAGCAGTGAAATAAAACACCTTACCTATAGGGAAAAACACCTCTAATAATAACAGAGTACTCATTAGAAACTATAGTGGTCAGGAGAAAGTGACAATAATTTTCAAGTATAAATGTTCCTTGACTTATGATAGATTTACACACTGATGAACCCATAATATTTTGAAAATATGCCAAAAATGCATTTAATACACCTAACCTGCTGAACATCAGGAAGCTTAGCCCAGTCTTCCTTAAATATATTCAAAAACTTACATTAGCTTATAGTTGGGCAAAATTATCTAACAAAAAGCCTATTTTATTGTGTTGAATAAGTATTGTAATTTATGGAATATAGTACTAAAAGTGAAAAACAGAATGGTTCTATGGGTACTGAAAGTGCAGTTTTTACTGAATGAGTATTTCTTTTGTACCACAGCAAAGTTAAAAAGTTGTAAGTTGAACTACCATAAGTTCAGGACCATCTCTTTTAAAAAAGAAGCAAAACAACAATAACAAAACAAAAAACAAACAAGCGAAAAAACCCTGCCAACTTATAATCCTATATGCAGTAATAATATACTTCCATAACGAAGAAAAAATCAACATATCCTCATATGAACAAAAACTATCAGAATTTGTCACTAGGAGACCTACCCTAAAAAATTAGGTAAATGAACTTCCCTGAACAGAAATGAAACAATAAAAGGAACCTAAGAACATCAGTAAAGAAAAACAAACAGACAAACAGAGTAAGCAAAAATATGGGTAATTTTCTTTTCCCTTGAGATTTTGAAATTATGTTTGATGATGGAAGCAAAAGTTGTAATACTGTTTGATGTGGTTCTAAATGCATGTAGCAAAAATATTTAAGACAATTATATTATAAACAGGAAGGTAAAGACTTGTAAAAAGACGTAAATTTTCTATACTTCACTCAAACTGGTAAAATGATGACACCAGTAATGTGTGTGTGTGTGTGTGTGTGTGTGTGTGTACATGTATTCAAAATGTATTTAACATGCCTAACCTATTGAACATCTAAAGTTATAACTACCTAGAGTTATGACATATAACAACTAGATCAACAATTAAAAATAGCTATACAAGTAGATACACTCAAAATGCAATAGATAAATTAAAATTGAATTTTAAAATACATTCAAGTAACCCACAAAAAGGGAAAAAGCCAGGGCAGTGAAAAACAATAACAAAGAGTAAATAAAAAATGAAATGAAATATTATAAGTGTTATAAAATGAAATTAAAAAATTACTCTTTTAAGTCCTAACGTATTAATAATTACAGTAAATTCAACCAATTAAAAGACAGAAATACCAAGAGGATTAAAAACATGGGTTAACTATATGCTGTCTACAAGTCTTTTCAAATATGACATTGTTGGAAAATTGAAAGTTAATAAAAAAATATATAATGAAAACACTAAGTAAAAGAAAACAGGAGTGACTAGATTAATATCAGATAGATTATATTTTAGAGCAAAGGAAATTATAAGAGATAAGGAGAGATATTATATAATGACAAAAAGATTACTCCACAGAAAAGATACAGCATTTCTTAAGGTGTATGCATCAAAATATATAACTGCAAAATAAAGAAAGAAAAGTTTTGTAGAACTCCAAAGGGAAATAGACAAATCCATAATTATATTTTGTAACTTCAACATCCATTTCTCAAAAATTGATAGAACAACTATACTAATAATCAGCAAGGATATACAGGAACTCAAATCACCATCTACCACCAGGATCTAGTTAACATTTATAGAACACTCTACCCAGTATCAGCAAAATACACATTATTTTCAAATGGCCATAGAGCATATTCCTTGAGGCATGATATCTAGAAACATTTAAAAACATAAAATTAAAACTAACACATTTTAAAAATTGAAAATAGTTGTTCTCAGACAACAATGGAAGGGAACTAAAAATTCATAATAGAGTGATACCAGAAAAATCTCCAAACATTTGTAAAACTGTATACTTTTACATAGCATGTAATAAGGAAATCTCATGGGAAATTAAGTAAAAATATATTGAACATAAAAATGAACCTTATGAACATAAAAATTCCACTCTGTTTCCAATACCACTTTCATGTTTGATGATTAACTAGAATAACTCACAGAATACAGAAAAGCTATTGTACTCACCCTTATAGTTTATATCAGAAAAAAATAGATGAAAAATAGCAAAAGGAAAAACACACATGGGTAAAATCCAAGAGAAATTAGATGTAAGTTTCTGGGTGTCTCCTCCTACTGGCATTACACAGGGTTGTACTTAATTCTCCTACTAATGATGTGCATAACACAGATGGAGTATTGCCTACCAGGTAAGCTTTCCTGAGTCTTGGCATCAGGAGGCTTGCAGAGAGGTGGTCAGTTACATAGACATGTAGCACCTAAGTAACTGACCTCAGTTATTAAGTCTCCTGCCCTCTAGAGGTCAAACTGACATAGCCTGACTGAGAGTCTCAGACATATAAAAACTGACATTTACCATAAATTACATTGCTAGCATACACTATCAGGATTCAACAGAGATCTATAACATGGGCCAAGATCTCAGAGACCCATAGTATAAGCCAAGATCTCAGGCATACACAAACACTCTTATTAGATAGAATATTCTAAGGGATAAAAAGTTACCTCCCAGGAGCCATTCAAGACCAGATCCTTCTTTGGAATGTGTAGCGTTTGACAACACAGGTCTGCTAAGCTAATCTTTTACTGCACAACAACATATTACAATTTGTGGGACACAGCTAAAGTGTTGCTGAGAGAAAAAATTACATCACAAAATGCATTTGAAGTATTGCAAAGAAAAGAACAAAAGTTTCAAATCAAAAGCCTAAAGTATTATTTCAAGAACCTAGAGAAAGGATAGCAAAATAAATCCAAAATAAGGGAATCAGAGTCATGACTGGGTGTGAAGCAGGCAAAAAAATCACTGCAGGAGGTAGTTCTGATTGGTCCATTCTTGCTGCAGTTTCTGATTCTCTGCAGAGCAACAGCCATGGCCACTGTCTGCACCATCACCTCTGCCTTCATTGTTATTGGAGGCTGAGCTGTCTGGACTCTGGCATCACTGCTGAGGAATGAGGAAAGGAGAATAGACTCTGTGATCCACCTTGGCCTAGGGCCTTGCCTTGGAGCTGTGAAGAAAAATATTCTCCCCTACAAAAGCAACTTCAAAAAATTGGAACAAGTGACTGCTACAACAGATATGCAGATATCAATGGAGGACGCAGAAAACATGAAAGAGCAGAGAAATATGACACTAGCAATGGGCAACAATTGTCTGGCAACAGATCCCAGTAAAAAATAATTTCACAAAATTCCAGATAAAGAATTCAAAATATTGGCTTTGAATGAAATGAGAAGGTGAATAAGATGAAAGAAAAATCTGAAAATCGATACAAGAAAGCAGAAAATCAATTAAGAAAATGAATGTAAAATTTACCAAGGTGATAAATATGTTTTAAAAAAAGCAGAAATGCTGGAGCTAAAAATTCAATGAAGGAAATACTAAATACATTAAACACCTCAATAATAGACTAGACCAAGCAGAAGCAAGTCTTTCAGAACTTGACACGGCTTTTGAAATAATTCAGTGTGACAAAGATAAGAAAACATAAATAAAAAAGAATAAACAAAGCCTTTGAGATACCTCAGATAACATAAAGTGACCACACTTACCAATTATTGGTATTCCCAAGAGGAAAGACAGATCAAAAAGTTTAGAAAGCCTATTTAAGGAACTAATCAATGAAAACATTTCAAGTCTAGCAAGACAATTAAACATCCAGATACAGGAGGCTCAGAGAGCCTCAGGCAAATGTATTGCAAAAAGGACTTCATCACAGCATGTTATATTTAGAATGTCTAATGTCAAAATGAAATAATTTTAAAATTAGCTAGAGAAAAATACCTAGTCACCTATAAGGGAGACTACCTTAGATTAATAGTAGACTTTTCATCAGAAACCTAAGAAGCCAGAAACAAACAGGATGACATTTTCAAAGCATTGAAAGGAAAACAGTGTCAGCCAAGAATTTTATATCCTGCCAGAGCAAGCTTCATAAGTAAAGAAGAAATAAGATATTTCCTCAATAAGCAAACACTGAGGGAATTTGTCACTACTAGACTAGCCCTACAAGAAATACTCAAAGAGGTCTTAAACATTAAAAACAAAAGATCTGTTGTTACCATCACAAAAATACATGGAAATATAAAACTTACACTTCTTACAAAACAATCACATGAAGAAGGAAGAGACAGGAATCAAATGTCAACACAACAGAATTTCATTAAACCACAAAGACAAAAAGAAAAAGAAAAAAATTATACAACTTATAAACAATTAACAATATGACAGGAACAAAGCTTCACATCTCAGTATTAATCTTGAGTGTAAATGAATTAAAATGTACCACTTAAAATATAGAAATTGGCAGAATGGATTTTTAAAAAGCATGTTGCATCTATATACTGCCTACAAGAAACTCACCTTACTCAAAAAGACACATAACTGAAAGTAAAGATATTAAAAAAGATATTCCGGCCGGGCGCGGTGGCTCACGCCTGTAATCCCAGCACTTTGGGAGGCCGAGGCGGGTGGATCACGAGGTCAGGAGATCGAGACCATCCTGGCTAACACGGTGAAACCCCGTCTCTACTAAAAATACAAAAAATTAGCCGGGCGTGGTAGCGGGCGCCTGTAGTCCCAGCTACTCGGGAGGCTGAGGCAGGAGAATGGCGTGAACCCGGGAGGCGGAGCTTGCAGTGAGCCGAGATCGCGCCACTGCACTCCAGCCTGGGCGACAGAGCGAGACTCTGTCTCAAAAAAAAAAAAAAAAAAAGATATTCCATGCAATTTGAAGCAAAAGGCCATGAGGATTAGCTACACTTATTTTAGATAAAACAGACTTTAAATCAAAATCAATAAAAAGTGACAAGCAAGATTATTACATAATGATAAAGGGATCAATTCAGTGAGAAGATATAACATTCTAAATATATGCACCCAACATCAGAGCACCCAAATTTACAAAACAAATATTACCAGACATAAAGAAAGAATTAGAGAGCAATATATTTATAGTGGGAGACTTCAACACCCCACTCAGAGTAGTAGGCAGATTGAGACAGAAAATTAATAAAGAAACTTAGAACTTAAATTAGACTTTAGACCATGTACACTTAATGGTCATTTACAGAACATTCTACTCAATGAATGCAGAATATACTTTTTTTAATCAGCAGATGAAATATTTTCCATTTTCATACCACATATTAGGGCATAAAGGAAGTCAACATATTTTTTCAATTTATATTATGTCAAGTATCTTCTCAGACTACAGTGGAATAAAACTAGAAATCAATACCAAGAACTTCAGAAACTACACAAATACATGGAAATTAAACAGCATGTTCCTGAAAAATCATTGAGTTAATGAAGAAATTAAGATATAAATTTTAAAAATTTTTAAATAAATGAAAATCATGCACAACATACAAAAACCTATGTGATACAGCAAAAGCAGTGTTCAGAGGGAATTTTATAGCATTAAATGCTTACATCAAAAAAGTGGAAATATCACAAGTTAGCTATCTAATGTTATACCTCAATGAACTAGAAAAACCAGAGAAGTCAAAGCCAAAGTTATTAGGAAAAAAGAACTAACAAAGATCAGAGCAGAATAAAATAGAGACCAAAAAAATTACTAAAGATCAACAAAACAAAAGGTTGGTTCTTTGAAAAGGTAAACAAATTGATAAACCACTAGCTAAACTAAAGAGAAGACTCAACTATGATCAGAAATGAAAAACAGAGACATTACAAATGATACCATAGAAATATAAAAGATCATCAGAAACTATTATGAACAACTATATGCTCACAAATCAGAAAACCTAGAGAAAAATAGATAAATTCCTGGAAACATGCAATCTGCTGAGATTGAACCAGAAAGGAAGACAACTCCTGAACAGGCTAATGATGAGTAGCAAGAATTAATCGGAAAAAAAAAAAGCCCAGGACAAGATGGATTCTACCACAAATACAAAGAAGGGCTAATACCCGTCATCCTGAAACTATTCCAACAAGTTGAGGAGGAGAGAAATTTTCCTAACTCATTCTACAAGGCCAAATATCCATGATGAAAATAGACACAAATATCCTCAACAGAATATTAGCAAATCAATGGCTGGGTGTGGTGGCTCAGACCTATAACCCCAGTACTTTGGGAGGCTTAGGCTAGAGGAACATTTAAAGCTAGAAGTTTGAGACCAGCCTGGGCAGTATAGCGGGACCCCATCTCTACAAAAAATTAAAATAAAGAAAATAAATTAGTCAGGCATGCTGGAACATGCATGTAGTCCTAGCTACTTGGAAGGCTGAAATGGGAAGATAAATTGAGCCCAGGAGTTCAGGGATGCAGTGAGACATGACCATGCCACCGCACTTCAGCCTGGGTGACAGAGACAGACCCTGTCTCAAAGAAAAAAAAAAAACTAGCAAATTAAATGTAACAGTGCATTGAAAAACAATAAATACATTATCATGAAGCTGAATTTATCCCAGGGAGGTCAGGATGAATCAACACATATAAATCAATAAATATGATATATCACATAAACAGAATTAAGGACAAAAACTATATTATCATCTCAATAGATGCAGAAAAAGTAACTGACAGAATTCAGCATATTTTATGATGGAAAATTCTCAACTAACTATGAATAGAAGGAACATACCTCAACATAATAAAGGCCATATATGACAAATACAACAAACCCACAGCCAACATTATAGTTAACAGAGAAAAGTTGAAAGCGTTCCCTCTAAGAACTGGAACAAGGCAAGGATGACCACTTTCACCACTCTTATTCAACATAGTACTAGATGTCCTTATCAGAGCAATCAGGCAAGTGAAAATAAAAATTAAAGTCATCCAGATTGGAGAAGAGAAAGTCAAATTATGCCTGTTGGCCAATGATATAATCTTACGTCTAGAAAGCTCTAATGATGCCACCACAAACCTCTTATATTTGATAAATGGATTCAATAACATTTCAGGATACAAAATTAATGTACTGAAATCAGTAGTGATTCTATACACCAATAATTCTCTAGCTGAGCACCAAATCAAGAAGGCAATCACATTTACAATAGCTATAAAAATGTCTAGGAATATATTAAACCAAGGAGATGAAAGATCTTTGTAAGAATTACAAAACACTGATGAAAGAAATTGTAGATGATGGAAAAACATCCTATGCTGATATGGTTTCTTTGTGTGCCTACCCAAATCTTACCTTGAATTGTAGCTCCCATAATCCCCACATGTCAAGGGAGGGACCTAGGGCAAGGTAATTGAATCATGGGGGCAGGTTTTTGCTGTGCTGTTCTCGTTATAGTAAGTCTCATGAGATCTGATGGTTTTATAAAGGGCAGTTCCCCTGCACATGTGCTCTTGCCTGATGCCATGTAAGACGTGCCTTTACTCCTCCTTTACCTTCCGCCATGGTTATGAGGTCTCCCCAGCCATGTGGAACTGTGAGTCCATTAAAGTTCTTTTTCTCTATAAATTACCCAGTCTCAAGTGTGTCTTTATTAGCAGCATGAGAACTGACTGATATACATGATCATGGATTGGAAGAATCATTATTATTAAAATGACCATACTGTGATATGGTACACATGTGTAATATTTGGAAAAGATATGGTATAGTATTGCAGGTATAATGTAGGAAAGCACATTATCTTGTATAATCAGACTCTTCTAGCTAATCCATATGCTTATATTTAATTGTGATGTTTCACTTGACATAGCACTTTACTGATTACACCAGCTTTCACATATCATTAAATGAGCCAGATTATATGAATTCATTTGGAAAGCCTCAAGTGCCACCGAAAGGCAAAACACTTGATGGGTTATTAACAGTTATTGAGCACTAGTTTTTTGCCAGGTATTCTGTGTGACATGTGTAGGTAAAGGACATGATCACTGCCTTGGAGGACCTCAGAGTAAACAATTTAAATAGTGCAGTAAATGTTGCAAAGAGGGAAGCACAAGATGATATGGAACCACAAACAACCACCACCTAGCCTAGACTTTGTGAGAGTATGTAGAGCTGCCTACCAGTGGTGACATCCAAACTCAGATCTTAAAGAAAAGAGTCATACAAATAGAGGTAAATGAGGATTTTAGGCAGAGTACACTACAGAGACAAAGGAACCACATGCATGAAGTACCATTTAAGATATTGTATTAGTTTGTTCTCATACTGCTATGAAGAAATACCAGAAACTAGGTAATTTATAAAGGAAATAATTTTAATTGACTCACAGTTCTGCATTGCTGGGGAGGCCTCGGGAAAACTACAATCATGGCAGAGGCAGAGGAGAAACAGGTACCTTCTTCACAAAGTGGCAAGATGGAGTGAGTGCAAGCAACGGAAATGCCAGACACTTCTAAAACCATCAGACCTCATGAGACTCACTCACTATCATGAGAACAGCATGGGGAAAACCACCCCCATGATCCAATTACTTTCACCTGGTCCCACCCTTGACATGTCGGGATTGTGGCAATTACAATTCAAAGTATGATTTTGGGTGAGGGCACAGCCAAATCATACCAGATATTGACTAAGAAAATACACTGGGAAACTCAGAGCTCTTGCTTCTGCACCAGCTCTGACATTTACACTGTTGTAAATGTATGAAAGCAAATCAATTCCTATGAGCCTTAATTCCCCTATCTCTAAAATGGGAGTTATTATATCTTCTGTAAGAGGTGTTTGAGAGCTATATAAACCAAAGAAGAGAAAATATGTAATGTGCCTAGAACAGCAGACAGACAAACGTGCAGTGCATAGTAGCTCTCACTAGTACAATGTGTTTTGATATATCAGTGCTGTGGAAACATACTTAGTAACAATTCTCATTATTAGTCCTAGCACCTTGTTTATCACAACATTCTCAAAATTGCATAGATACAAAGATAATCCAAAAAATGGAAATATAGCCAATTAATTCATCTCTGAGATATTTACAGAAGACTTCAAAGATGATGCACATTATGAACATTATTGATAGTCTTTTTGGTTCTCAGGAAGACAAATATTGTTGCTTCCAATTGTGTGCATGGGAAGAACTCCTGAAGTTCTTTTTGCTGAGCATAAGAGCCAATAAATAAGAAGCGTAGCAATATAGCAAGTTGCCAAAGGGAGCTGGAAGAACATCTTCAAATGTTTTTTGGCCCTCAGACCCTCAAAGTAGAGCTTTTTTTTTTCTTTTCAATACAGTCTAGTTTTCTATTCTAAATATTTCCTCAAAAGGATCATAAAGTTAGACATGGAAGGTGGCTTATTGATGACGTTCAAAGGATATTGCCACCCCGATATGGGCCATTCAGTGAATGAGTTTTACAATGGCAGAGTGCTTTTCATTAAGAGGAAACACCAGCCTGCACTCTGGTCAGGACGTTTTGGTCTCACGGAATTGCTGCTTTGCTCTTTCATCAATGGCTGTTTTCTTTTTGGCTCAGTTCCAGTGCCTGAAGAACCATTGATCAGCAGTGAGAGGAGGCCTTTGATAGGTGGCCAAGGCAAAGCAGACGGTTGTCATGAATAATGTGGTTCAGAAGTACAGTTTATGAATGAAGAAGAAGGAGAAAAAAGCTTTCACCTGATCTGCCTTTTGGTCTATGAGTAGGAAGTTAAGCAAAAAGGAAGAGAGCAATTTAAAAAATTTAATGAAAAATACGTATTTGGAAAGAATGTGATATTTCTAACAGACCTGCTTATTGTACACATTGGCTCCTTGTTTTCTTTCTTACCTTATTCATGCCATGCTCAATCTGGAAACTTCATCCAGCAGTAGACAACTATTTATAGTTTCCTGGAGACACTGTGCTATTTAATACCTCCATGTCTTTATATAAACTCTTTCCTCTGAATGGATTATCTTTCCTGACCTCCACTCAGGTCTGATTTCAGCTATGAAAATTTCTCTTGTTTCTTATCTAAAAACAAGATTAATAGCACTTTGGGAGGCCAAGGTGGGCGGATCACGAGGTCAGGAGATCGAGACCATCCTGGTTAACGTGATGAAACCCCATTTCTACTAAAAATACGTAAAAGTAGCCAGGCATGGTGCTGTGTGCCCGTTGTCCCAGCTACTCGGGAGGCTGAGGCAGGAGAATGGCGTGAACCCAGGAGGCGGAGCTTGCAGTGAGTGGAGATCATGCCACTGCACTCCAGCCTGAGCAACAGAGCAAGACTCCGTCTCAAAATAAATAAATAAATAAATAAATAAATAAATAAATAAATAAATAAGCAACTTGTTTCTTGACCATTTTATGATGCTTCTCTATTGGAGTCATCACTGCTTCTTGAGCTGAATCTATATATGGCCATGTAAAGGTCCCAGAAACCCACATGGGAAGCCTAGCACATTTTTTAAAATTTACCAATTTTCCTGGAAGATTTTAAGATTAAGAAGCCCAATGAATTAGAAGAAACATATTATATAGCATTTACAAATTTTTCTTAAAATATAGAACAAGAATCCCAAGATGTTTACTCTTAAATATTTACATATTTACGCTGTGGCTACTTATTGTGATTTTTGGTTTCAGATTTCTTGGGGGCAATCTATGTCTTCGATTTTCATAGAAAAGTTTAAGAATGAGAGGTGGAAACTACACCTCACCTTACATTTTACTCATTGTTCTTTTGTCTATATTACTGAGAACATCAGGAAACACATTTAATAAAGGCACCCATTGTTATTCATCAGTGTGTCCTTAGTATCATGCATACAGAACAGAATCAGGTGTCTTTCAAGTTAAACCAGAATGAAGCACATAGGATTTCATTAAGCATAGTAAAAAATAATGACATTAGACAACTCAGTTAATAAATCTGTTCTGTGAAGTGCTGAAAGTGGATGTCACATAAGAAAAGGACAAAGCTGGTTTATACAACAGTCTGTCACATAGAAATCTCCCTTAATCAATATTTCATTGACACTGATCTTCATAATGTAGACTTCAGAATAATTTTTGAGGCATTAAAGGGAGGTCAAATTTGATTAAATCTTATTTATAAACTCTTAGGGCTGGGAGTGGACTTAGAAATCATTTGATTCAGAGATGGCAAATGTGCATATATGTGTGACCACTTTCACTTTCTAAGACCCTGTCAGACATCATTAATCAATCGTGAGACTTCTCCTTTCACTGAGCCTAGTTACAGATGCAGAACATTTCTTAACTCACTACCCTAGACAGACACAACCAGTCAAAATGATCTTGCAAAAAAACTAATCTATCTTTGATTGACTCCAACCCTAAATTCAAAAAATGGATGTCCTCTGTAATATTCTGCACAAACAGGCATCAAGTTCCTGATTGAGCACTTCTAAAGTGAGGCATTCCCTGAGTAGGTCTTTTATCATATTATGATTATGTAATCAATAGTGAATACATGTGTCCTTAAGAAGAGTTACATGCATCCAGCAAATCCTAGCCCCCCACATACTGTAATCCAAAGGACACTGCCAAACAGGAATTATTAATCCCATTTTATAAATAGGAAAAATTAGAATCTAAGACAGAGACAGGGAAAAGGCAACACATAGTTTGTCCTGCTTAGTGTTTTAAAGAGAAAACTAAGCCTACCTTTAAAAATCAGAAGATTTTGCACAAAAAATGTGGTTTCACCACTTTTTTTATCTATATATGTATTTATTATACTTTAAGTTCTAGGGTACATGTGCACAACCTTCAGTTTTGTTACATATGTATACATGTGCCTTGTTGGTTTCCAGCTTCATCCATGTCCCTACAAAGGACATGAACTCATCATTTTTTTATGGCTGCATAGTATTCCATGGTGTATATGTGCCACATATTCTTAATCCAGTCTATCATTAAGACTTAATCCAGTTTATCATAATTGGACATTTGGCTTGGTTCCAAGTCTTTGCTTTTGTGAAGAGTGCCACAATAAACATACATGTGCATGTGTCTATAGCAGCATGATTTATAATCCTTTGGGTATATACCCAGTAATGGGATGGCTGGGTCAAATGGTATTTCTAGTTCTAGATCCCTGAGGAATCGCCACACTGTCTTCCACAATGGCTGAACTAGTTTACAGTCCCACCAACAGTGTAAAAGTGTTCCTATTTCTCCACATCCTCTCCAGCACCTGTTGTTTCCTGACTTTTGAATGATCGCCATTCTAACTGGTGTGAGATGGTAATCATTGTGGTTTTGATTTGCATTTCTCTGATGGCCAGTGATGATGAGCACTTTTTCATGTGTCTGTTGGCTGCATAAATGTCTTCTTTTGAGAAGTGTCTGTTCATATCCTTTGCCCACTTGTTGATGGGGTTGTTTGATTTTTTCTTGTAAATTTGTTTAAGTTCTTTGTAGATTCTGGATATTAGCCCTTTGTCAGATGAGTAGATTGCAAAAATTTTCTCCCATTCTGTAGGTTGCCTGTTCACTCTGATGGTAGTTTCTTTCACCACTTTTTTTTTTAAAAGTAAGAATAAACTTATTTTTTTCACATGGCAGCAATTGGCCCATGCTTTATAGCAGTTGGACACTTTGATGGCTTTTTACTTGCAGTTTTCCACAATTCCCACTATGTTCACAATTCACAAGGGTTAACTTTCCTTCCTGCCTGCTTCAGTCATGCTACCTGTGAGTCTTTTGTAAGAAGCTAAGTTGACATTGACTCCAAGTTTCCCAAAGCTCACGTGGCTATTGTTTTTCTGCCATTGCATTTGCTCTTCCCTCTGACTTGAATGGTTTTCTCTTCCATTTCCATATTACTGAAACTAAAAATTGGCAGGGGTGGGGAAGACTAGGACTCTGGAGATGTGAAAACTTTGGAGAGTTTATCTTACTTCTGCAGCCTTTTATACCCTGGATAATTTGTAGATTATATTTACCAAGGCAGGACGCTGAGAATCCAGGTTTGTACTAGTAAAGGACTGCTGGTGGGGGTGCAAAAAAACAGTAGAACTTTTAGCAGACTTCGGTGGTCTCATTAAGCTTAGTATGTGTTTTCTAATTTCACCTGTATTTTTATTCATATCATACAACCTAACAGCTCACATGTCAGCTTACCATATGGAGACTCTCAGTTCTGCATGCATAAGTCATAAAGGATCTCAGTAAAGTCTCATTGCCTTTACAGTGGTATTTTGATAAGTGCACTTACTTTGTTGTCAGGTCTTTGTCTTTCTACTCCAGTGCCTATCTAATTACCTGTCACATAGTCAGAGCTCAATAATGCTTCCCAAAGCATTCATCTGCATCATTGCTCGGTACCAGAATCTCTTCCTTCATGGTCTCTTGCAAATATTATGTCACAATCTACCCACAAGCCACCAAGAAGTAGGTGGAAAATGTTATTCTCATTTCACTGATGGCAAATATCAGATAAAATAGGAACCACATGATTTACCTGTTATCTTACATAGCGTTAAGGGCACAAATATAGTTTGCAAAATAGTATTTGTTAAGTCAAATGTCGCTGAGAGACAGTGAAGTGAAACAGAATGAGTGTGGAATCTGCAACAAATTCTACAGCTCATTTTTACTAGCTTCTGTCAACTGTGTCAGTTACTTCCCCTGGTTTTCTTGGGTACCAAGCTTCAATGCCTTTCAGGTGCATTGTAGTTTTTGGCTAAAAAGAATGACTGTCTACAATTTCATGATGCTCAAACAGTTCTGTGCATATTCAAAAAGTTTTATTTCAGTTTTATGCCCAACTAACTTTCCTTCTGTAACTCAGCCTCAAGTACAGGTGCGACAGTGATATAGGACAAAGCTGGGGGAGTCCTAGTGTTAAATAGATAGCACACTGGTTTTCTTATTTCCAAAGGCTAACAGAAGATTCTTTCCCTGGCTTTCTTATTAAAATGCATTGTCTCCCATGATGTGTCTCAACCCTTCTGATAAAGTGTCTTGTGATAGTTCCGCTTTATTGATAAGCCAGACATGATTATATTTGAAATATCAAGTGTAGGCATAGAATAGGGTGAAGCTGGAACCATTAACCATAGAGATATGTACAGGGTACAATTGGGACAAAGAGATAAATGAGAGAAGCAATCAAGTAAGCTTAGAGAAGGAGGAATAAAAGGGGGCATAGGAAAAATTTCAATGTAAAAGTGACACTTCTGTTAGATCTTGAAGGATCTTGGTGACTAAAAATCTCACCAAGGCAACACAAAATTAAAACCACTTTAGCTAAAGGAAACCAAGGAGGCAAAGAAGTGGGAACCATGGCCGGGTGTGATGGCTCATACCTCGAATCCCAGCACTTTGGGAAGCTGAGGTAAGCAGATCACTTGAGGTCAGGAATTCTAGACCAGCCTGGCCAACATGGTGAAACCCCCTCTCTACTAAAAATACAAAAAGTCCAGGCATGGTGGTGCATGCTTGTAATCCCAGCTACTCAGGAGCCTGAGGCATGAGAATTGCTGGAACCCGGGAGGCAGAAGTTGCAGTGAGTCAAGATTGCACCACCACACTCCAGCCCGGGCAACAGAGTGAGGCTCTGTCTCAATTAAAAAAAAAAAAAAAATAGTGAGAACCACTATCATGGTAGGAGGCAATCAATTCTGTTTTAGCAGAAAACACCAGGGGGTATATGGCTAGAGATGGAGCAGAAAAAGGGATTTTAATACTCATGAATGAAAGAAAGGAAAGAATAAAGGACAGAAAAGAGGGAAGGAGGATGGGGAAGGAAGAGGGAGAAAGAGAGACAGAAGAAAATTGTTAGAGGCATTATTAAAAAATATATTTATTAGTTTGGCATTTAAAACTTTCTCTAGACTTAGACTTAGGTAGAAAAATCTTTGCACAGGATTGACTAGTTGGAAAGTGGTGGAGCTGAGTTTGTTTGTTTTGAGATGAAGTCTCACTCTGTAGCTCAAGCTGGAGTGCAGTGGTACAGTCTCGGCTCACTGCAACTTCTGCCTCTGGGGCTCAAGCGATTCTTGTGCCTCAGTCTCCCAAGTAGCTGGGACTACAGGTACACGCCACCATGCCCAGCTAATTTTTGTATTTTCGCAGAGATGGGGTTTCACCATGTTGCCCAGGGTGGTTTTGAACTCCTGAGCTGAGTTGTGTTTTTTTTTTTTGAAACGCAGTCTTGCTCTGTCGCCCAGGCTGGAGTGCAGTGGCCCAATCTAGGCTCACTGCAACCTCTGCCTCCTGGGTTCAAGCGATTCTCCTGCTTCAGTCTCCCGAGTAGCTGGGACTAAGGGCGTGTGCCACCACGTTCGGTTAATTTTTTGTATTTTTAGTAGAGGTGGGGTTTCACCGTGTTAACCAGGATGGTCTCAATCTCCTGACCTCGTGATCCACCCGCCTCGGCCTCCCAAATTGCTGGGATTGCAGGCGTGAGCCACCGGGCCTAGCCTGAGTTTTAATATAGGCCCTTTGATTTCAAAGCCCATGCTTATTCTCTGGTGCCACCCAGCACCTCCAAGATAACTTCTGGTGAGGACTTTGCTGTCACTGAAACTGGTAAATTCTGATGTTTGCTTACAAATTAGCAGTGCTCCTTTGTGCTTAAACTTTAACAGTTTGAATGAGATAGTTGCCACCTCACTTTGGATCTCTTTCCCATAGTCCCAAAGCACTTTGAAGGGCCTATGTAAGAAGAGACAATTGAACAGATATTTACTAAAGCCCAACTCTGACTTTAATTAGACCTATAATTTTGGCAAGACACACAAAACTTTTCTTTCAAGGTTTTTCATTTAGTAAAATATTTTAAAGGAGATCAGTTTTGAATATTTAAGTAAGAAGCTCATGTGGGGATATTAGAAAGATCTGGGTTTGAACCTTCACTCTGCCACTTTCTACATGCATAATCTTTATTATTAGTTAACTGCTTTGACACTCAGGTTTCTTATTTTTAAAATGGGGAAAATGAAAATCATACGTTTTCAAAGCTTTGATATGAAGATGAAATATGACCACATCTGTAATGTTCCTACAGCAGTACCTACTACAGATCTTTAGAAGTAGAAGGTAAATTTACTTTTCACATGCACAGAGCTTCATATGAAAGAAAAATTGTCCTTATACTTTCTGACCTCAGTTATCGAGCAAATACCAAGTGATTGGGCTGCTTTGGAGAATTTCCCAGGAGGTTTGGGGCAGAGGTGGGAAACCCCCTCTGTTGCATGTCTAAGTACAAGATTTCAATTCAGAGACAGTCTGCAGGGCTTTTGCCTAATACATTATTTCCATTACTTCCCCTGCACCCATCTTTACTTTCTCCATCCATCCTACCAACCATGTCAGAACCCTCTGCCAGAATTCTCTGCTCCAACTTCACAGCCAGGCTGAGCTAGGCTGATTCACAAAGACTGTTCCCAAGTTGAAGACTGGCCAGGATCAGCAGTGAAAGTTGATTCGTTTGGCATGGGCAGTGATTAATGATTAATCAGAATCAGTGTTAGCTGAACACCACAACTATGGCCATGCCATTCTGAACAGGCAACAAATCAGTGATATCTGGAATAGAGATGCATATTTTGAAATTTTACCTTTATTTTAGTTTAATACCGAACTAGCAAACAACCAGCGAGAGGAATACACAGGAAGTCAAAGATACCAGTGGGTGAAAACGCAGCTGCCAATGCCACCCGGGCTCCTCAGAGGTGTGACTTGAGTCCATAATAGAGCATAATAGTCAATGCTGAGTCAGTGTGTCTCAGAACCTTCCACTCTTTATCTTTGGGTGCAAGCAGCCCCAGCTCTCAAGGATCCATACTGTTTGCAAAATAGGAAAATTTGACCTGCCCAAGGGTTATAACTTCTGAGTATATTTCTTGCATCACTAGGAGTACTTAGCTTCCTGGTGACCTGACCAGGGCCTTCTACAGGGCCAGCCTAGCTGACTTGGCTTGTCCCCACTATGCTGGGTACTGTCTAGTGGCCTCCACAGCCAGGTAGCTTGAGTTCAAGATTCCAATTCAACCACTTAAAGCTGAATGTACATGAGTAATTTAAGTTCTAGAAATAGACTCTGTGGAAAAACAAACAAACAAACAAACAAACAAAAAAGCTGTTCATCAAATTAACCTTGACTTTCTACCTTTAACTTTTTAATTGGAAAACTCTTTTGGAAAAAAAATGAAAAATCTTAACTTTGTCTGTCAGATATACACAATATAGGCCTTCCTGGGCCCTGCTGGATTTCCACTTATGCAGTGTCTCTGCCTGCATAAGCCTTTCATGGTTCCTTAATTACCCCTCTGTTCAGAATGTTATTCTTTTATTCTTCCCTTATTAACTCCAGGTTACTTTCAGTTATCAGGCTTAGAGTTCTCCAATGTATCTTTCCTTGAGCCCTTCAGTTTAGGCTATGTTTCATTTGTTTGCTTTTGTTTATACTTTCAATGTCTTTTATACTGCTAAGCAAAACCATAATATATTAATTGGATGGATGAAAATGACATTACACTATATCAATTATTGTTTCTACTGCAGAAGAAGTTATCTAGGGAAAATGTAGCTTCTATTCTATCATGATTACCATAATTTGCCCCAAGAAAAAGACAAGATATAAAAATAAAGAGTTACGGGGTTGTCATGAATTTTCTTTTTAAATACTATCTTTTAACATTTTCTGATATATTTTTTAAAAGCCTAGGGAAACTGAAAACCTAATAGTAAAGTATAGTAATTATTTTAAATATTGATTTTCTGCAGTACTTACAGTCTATATGACTAATTTGGCATGGGTAAAATGTCTTGTATTTTCCCTGCATGTATTTCTTTCTTTTTAACAGCTTCATTGAGATATAATGTACATACTATAAAATTCAGCCATATAAAATCTGCAACTAATGGTTTGTTTTTAGTATGTTTACAGAGTTGTACAATCATCATATGGTAATTTTTAAATATAATCATCACTCCAAAAAGAAACTGCATAGGCTAAATTTTAAATACATTTTTGGACAATTACATCTCTTTCTTACAGAGCACTGATCTCCTTTGTTAATACACATTTATTAATGTTTTGTTCAGTTAACACCTATTTCTTACTTTAAAACATAAGCATGGGAACAGAGTCTGTATCTATTTTGGGGCCACCTTTCTGTCACTAGTGCCTAGCAGGCTACTTGTCATACAGTAGAAGCTTTATTCCTTTGTTAAGGAATTTGACTCACAAGCCTCAATGTTATCATCTGTAAAGGAAGATGAAAATATTAATACATATCACACAGGATGTTTTGAGAGTCAAAAAATATAATTCATGCAAGATCACCTTTAAACTGAAATACATATACATCTTAAATATTATTTAATAAATATTTTCAACTCAGGGAAAAATCTAGATTACAGAGACATGAAATTGGGAATATGACAGCAAGTGACTAGATGCTCTCAATTTCTCTTCCTTTTCCCAAGAACAGAGGAAGAATAAATTTCCTAGAGTTCTTTATGATTCCTATGGGCCATAAAATATACCTTCATGACTACTTCTGGACAACAGGATGGGAGCAGGAGTGATATGCACCATTTGAAAGACCAGACCTTAAAATCATCTTGAGGTTCTCATGACAAAAAAAAGAGTACAGAGTTGTAGTGACACTATGGAAGAATCATGGATGTGTTTCTTCAAGGAAAACTTCTTAGGAAAGCAATCAAATCTGCAACAAACTATGACACGAGGAAGAATTCCACTATTTTGTTTACTAAGTCACTGAGATTACCAGGTGGTTGGTTATATAACCTTATACAGAAATTGATACTTTGAAGAGGGGACTACCATAACACAAAGATAAAGACGTGGCATTGGTTAAGCATTCAGAGATGAGCATCATGGAAGCTGACACAGGCTCTAAGCATAGGTCTCCAGATTATGCAGTTGCAAGACGCTTCATTTGAATCCCTTCTGTAGTTGTTCTCAATACAGAGAGCATGCTTAGTCAACCAATAGCTCCAGCAGAAAAGCTTGGAAAGCAGAATCTTGGTAGGATATGTTGGCTACCAATGGGTGGTCTGGTAAGATATTATAAGTTATGACCTCAAGGAATAATTAGATACTTTGCAGGCAGAAATGAAAAAGAATAAAGAAAGTTGAGAAATTCAAGGCCTTTTAGGGGTGTAAAAAGTGAGAAGATTCTAGATTCTAGACCTTCAAAAGTAAGATATGAGATGTTTAATGACTTTGAAATACTAAGTCTAGGAAAAACTCTTCAGTTGGATGAAGTGACTAGAGCAATGACAAATTCGGACTCAATCAATCCCATTCAATCCCTCTAACCTCAAGGTAGCTTTAGTTAAGACAGAGAGGCAGGGTTCTGAAAAAGCAAAGAAATAAAGCAGATCAGAGAACTGTGTCTAGGAAAGGTTTTAGGGTGTGGTTACTGGACATGAAACTGACTGGAATGTATAGAGATTAGAAGCTATGAAGGTGTTGAAAGAATTACATTGACAAAGAAGTCACAAATTAATTCAAAAGGTCTTTGGCTTTTTGAGACTAGAGGTAACCTTTAGGATCCTGACCTATCACAAGCAGGCAGAAAGTCTCAAAACCCCTAACAATGGTATGCTTTCCAGCATTCACTTTAGAGTCCCCAAAAAAACTGAACAAAGAGAAGACCCTCAAGAGTAGAGCCACAGGCCACAAACTATAAAAGACAAGGGATTTCCTCCAACAGAGAGCAAAATCAGAGCCTGAAAGGCACTATTTTTACCCACCCAAACTAGGGGGACTTCATAAAATTGGCCCCATGGAATTTCAGAGCAATTATGACCAGTGCTGTAGCTCAGGTCCCTCAGGAAACAGATTCAGAGACCCTGAGATATGTGTGCCACAGGTTATTTGGGAAATGTCATTGAAAACAACACCTCTAAGGAGTAAGAAAAATAAGATTAGGCAAAGGGAAACATTGAACTAGTGAAGTAATTGCAACAAAGAACTCAGCCAATCCCACCAGAGATCAGAGGCTAGGAGATCCCTTCAAGTTGTCCCCATTGAGACAAAGAGTTGATGTCTCATACTCTGCACTAGTCATTGGATGCAAGCTTCCACAAGGCAGGTCATACTCTTGGTCAAGGCAGTGATTTTTGGATAGCAGTTCCTGGAGGGGGGCTCATCTGTGAGCCATCAGCAGCTAGGAGGCTAAGGGCTTTGGTCATAAAGGAAGATCTGGGGAGGGCACCACAGCATCCACTATAAATATAGATTTATGTGTCTTGTATTTTTTCCCTTCATAAATGAGAGTACACATTGCAATTATCCCATCCCTATTCTGCTATTGTATATTTGACGGTGGTAACCAAGGAGGGAAATTGGGGATGGATACCGATCTTCATGAACTATCAAACCATAAAAATAAAATTGGCCCAACTTTTCAATAAGCCAGAAGCCCATAGAACTGAAGCTTGAGAAACTTACATTTGTACAATGAGATGCACCTGCTGCCTGTTGACCAACTCCTCTTCCTTACTCTTCCCTAATTCTCAGTTTCCCACACGTGGTTATAATGAGATGCTAGACCTCTATTCAATCACCTGCTGCCTGTTGACCAGCTCCTTTTCTTTGCCCCTCCTGTTTTCCTTTGCAGTTGTATAAATTATTAACTTCACTTGGGGGGAGACATGGATTTTTGAGATTTGTCTCCAGTCTCTTTGGTTGACATCACCTGTAATAAAGCCTACTTCCCTAGCAATACCCATTGTCTCAGTAATTGTCTTTCTGTGTGGAAAGCAACAGGACCTAGACTGAACCCCTGGCATTCAGTAACAAGGGCACACATGTGGATCTAGTGTAGAGGCCTGAACATTATCTGGAGAGCTGGTGTTTTGAAAGGACATCAAATTATTCTCCATGGGGAGGATGAGGACATATTTCATGTTCAGAAGAAAGAATAAAATTGATCCATGATGATCAGACAGGATAAATCAGAGACTAATTTGATGCTCACCAATACAATTTCTCTCTCAATTGAACACAGGAGAACCTTATTTCCACCTTTCCTTGCACTTAGCTTGTATCTAGTTATAGCCAATAGAATGTGGAGATAAGAGAAGGAAGCTACTTCTAGGCAGCGGTCCTGAAAATCTTCAACAAGTATCTCAGTCTATACTCTCATCCCATCCATGAAGCTGGAAGTAAAAGACCCCCAAGTTGGTAGAGCTGTTTTATAGACCATAATATGATTGAGCCAAACTATAGAAGGAACTGAATTCCTAAATTATTTTTCAAAGAAGAGCCACCTAACCCACAGTGGATTGTACCTGAGAAAGAAACTTTTGTGGTATTAAATCACTGAGATTAGGGATTGTTTGTTAGCCGTGAGTAGGAATGGCAAACCTGAATTATGCAAAAAACATAGTTTTATATGTGTTCCTGAAGTCAGAAGAGTAGATAAGATTACCCATAAGAGTCACAGGAAGACACAACTTTTCCAAATTTCAAGGAAAATATTCAATTGCATGTGAGAACAATACAATGCCTGAAGATGCTTCTTATATGTGAGTAGGTGATAAAGTAAGAAATGTAAGTTTTAGCATTTTCTTAGGCCTTAAATATCAACATAACAGTTAAGATCTTGAACCTGCAGGATAGTTTTCCAAATGTAGAAAGCCAGTGTTCTGTAGGCTCCTTAGGGCCTTTAATATGCTCATACACATTGTTACCCCAGCCTACCACTCCCGATCCTACCACCAGCCGGTACCCACTGCTCCCACTCCCACAGGCCTCCAAGCCCCCAGGAAATCAACTGAAGGCAAGGAATATATGCTTTTCCAAGCCTATAGAGACGGCTCTTTACATTCATGTGTTCCATATCCATACATTCAACCAACAGGGAATAGAAAATATTTGGGAAAAAAGATTGTGTCTGTACTGAACATGTGTCAATTTGTTCTTCTTGTCATTATTCCCTAAAATACAGTGTAACAACTATTTTCATAGCATTTACATTGTATTAGGTACCATAAATAAAGATAAAGTATACAGGATGATATACATTGGTTATATGTAAATACTACACTGTATTATATTAGAAACTTGAACATCTGTAGATGTTTATATCTGAGGTAGGTCCTGGAACTAATTCCCCACAGATACAGAGGGACAATGGTACAGTATACATTTCCAAAATCTCCTCTATACCAGCATTTTAAAAAAAAAGGAACAGCATGGAAAGCATTTTTATAGGCCATAAACTTGTTTTGATTGTTTCCATCACCAGAGAAGGAAGATAAAGCCAAATGGGTAAGGGAAGTGTTAAAAAGATAAAAAGCCTGGTATGCATTCTGCCTTCTGCTTTCAGTACTGAACCTTATTAGTGGTGGAGAGCATTGAGGCATCTCTAAGGGGAACGCGATGCTTTCTCCCTGAGCTGCAGCAATCTCAGTTACGGATGCTGATCAAGAGTAGCAAATGAAAGGTCCCCAGTCTCCATCATGTAAGTGGCAGATCGTCGAGACAGTAGTGTAGTAAGTATTGCACAGCTAGATGTCATGCATCACCATACATATGCTGGAATTTTATAAGTTTTAAGATCAAAACAGGTGTTTAAAATGATAGCTTTTGCTCCAAGGCCTAGAAACAGGAGAAAGGCACTGTTTCTCTGCTTTCAAGAAACAATTGCTCAGAAGGGAAAAAAAGCTGTTTAAAACTTCATGCCATAATTCTACAATTGATTATTAGTGCCACAGAGAGCATAGTACAAATTTATTTTCAACCACTGAGAATAATAAAAAAAAAAAAGACATGCCTTAAAAGAAGGTATTTTTAGCATAATAAGTGATTGCGTGGTTATATATAGATTTTGTTTCACTTTCCTCCAACTGTGAATGTGATTGTTTTCATATGCTTGGGAAATTTGCATATAATGTGTGCTATTTGTATCATGGCCAAATCACTTGCATTCAAGCTCAAACTGCTCACTGAAACAGGACGGAAGCCCACTGGGATAAATATATTCATCTTTCATTTCCTAAGGCTCAAATCCAGGAAAATATCTTCCCCTCTTCCTAAATTTGCCTGTCTGTCAAATTTGCGAATAATTATCAAATTCTCACTGCTAGGAAAACGAGCAATTGGATAAAGCATCAATAATTGTGGTCTATAGCTTGGGAGAGAATAGAAGAAAAAAATAGCAAATGAAAATGCGTTTGACTTCTTACTATGTTACAGGTTGAATTCATTTAAAAAAAAACCTTACTTGTGAAAGTTTCAGCAGTAGAAAAAGCCTTCATATGTTTTTTATTAATTGAAATCTTATTTGCATACCATAAAATTTACCATTTTAATTGCACAAAATCTAATTGTTTTTAGTATATTCACAAAGTTGTGGAATCATCTCTATTGTCTAACTATAGAACATTTTTAATCACCCTAAAAAGTAGGCTTGCACCCATTAACAATCACTTCTCATTTGTCTCTCCAGCCCCTTGAAACCCCTAATCTACATACTGTATATACGGATTTGTCTTTCTAAATACTTTATAGAAATGGTGTCATACGATCTGTGTGTGTTCTTTTATGTCTGGCTTCTTTCAGTAGCCTCTCTTTATGGATAAGGTAGATAGGCCCATGGTACGGAAACAAATTGTCCAAGTTACATAAATTTTTCTAGGCACATCCAGAGCTAGAATCTGCTCTTATGAGATCTGCATTTAGCAGAATACTGACTGAGCACTTGCCGGGAGCTCTGTTCTCAAGGGGGCTTTCAATCTCATCGGAAATGACACCGAATAAAGAAAATTGTGTTTATTGTTAAGTCTCCTTTGAGAAAGCTATGCAAGATTGGAAAAAGACTTTGGTAAGCTACATGGGATGTGAGAGGAAATATGAGCTCACTATATAACATGACCAAGTCACAAGAGATCGTACCTAAATTGCCCTATAATGAGTATGGATTTGGTAAAGAATATGACATTTGTGTTGCTGAGTGGCTGTATGAGATCGGGTCTGAGTCTCCCAAAATAAACTTTGAACACATATATAACAAATATATTTGTGAAGGAATGCTAAGGAATTAGCTTGTCCAAGCCTTCTGCATTTCCACTCAGCTCTCACATATAGGCCCCTGGCTCTAACACCAAGGCCTCCTCCGTTGAAATTTTTACAATACTGACTTGATTTTGGTAAACCCATTCTGCCTGTAATATTCCCTCTTGAACTCAAACCCCGTAGCAACATCACCATCTTCCTTCATGAAATCAGCCTATTTCCATCATTGTAGACCTGTAAACTTTCTTACTTCTCTCAATTATATTTCTCTATCTCAGATAACTCACCATATCTTTTTTATTGTAACCCATACTGGATTTCAAGTGAACCAACATAAGTAACTTGTCTTCCTAAAGTCCTAATGAGCTAACTATGTCTTCTGTCCCCAGTTCTGTACCCACCCAGGGCCCAGGTTACAAACTTAGACTTCTGTGGGGCTACTCTGGTGTGGAGTCCACTTTCTACCCATGATGACTTTCCATTTATTAGATCATGCAAAAGTAATTGCAGTTTTTGCCATTACTTTTAATGCAAGATTGGAAAAAGACTCTGGTTGGCTACATGGAATATAAGAGAAAATATGAGGAATTTGATAATTCCTTCAGGAACTCCAGGACTCCAGTCTGCCTCCTCTCATCCAAAGACTAGAGGCCTTGTGACTGAAATTCTTCTGCACCCCATAGACAAGCCAAGGTACTGCCTAATAGCAGATCATTAGTTGGGGATTATTCGCCAAATTTCCAAATTTTAAACTTACTTGCTAGAAGAGCATTAAAATGGCAGTATAGTGCAATGTTTTGAAGGTAAATGGCCAGGATTTGTAACTCAGGCTTGACTACTTCTTACTAGCCATATGACTTTAACCAAGAATCTTAACTTCTCTCGGCCTCAGTTTCTTCATTTTTAAAATAAGGGTAATAGTACTTCCTACATTATGAAATCATTCTGAAGACTAAATAACCTTCTATAATATGTGAAACACTTAGATAAATACTTGTAATATAGAAATTGTATAAAGTTAATAACTATTATTTTCTCTACACACAAGTAGCTGCTATGCAAGATTTATATGGAAATGTTCAAGTTTTTTGCTTGTTTTTCATAACACTTTAAAATATCAACCAGGAGAAAAAGTGCTAGACTGGGAAATAGGAGGTCTAGAATCTAGTTCTGATTCTATCACTAAGCAATATTTTAATATGCACACTGAATTTTTTTAGGATGGCTGAACATTTTCCCACACTTATGCCTATAGTGTATGTATTTGTGAATGCTATCTTTATAGAAAGTGAAGATGTCAGGCCTCTGAGCCCAAGCCAAGCCATCCATCCCCTGTGACTTGCAAGTAAACGCCCAGATGGCCTGAAGTAACTGAATAATCACAAAAGAAGTGAATATGCCCTGCCCCACCTTAACTGATGACATTCCATCAGAAAGGAAGTGTAAATGGCCAGTCCTTGCCTTAAGTGATGACATTACCTTGTGAAAGTCCTTTTCCTGGCTCATCCTGGCTCAAAAAGCACCCCCACTAAGCACCTTGCGACCCCCACTCCTGCCCGCCAGAGAACAAACCCCCTTTGACTGTAATTTTCCTTTACCTACCCAAATCCTATAAAACGGCCCCACCCCTATTTCCCTTCGCTGACTCTCTTTTCGGACTCAGCCCGCCTGCACCCAGGTGAAATAAACAACCATGTTGCTCATACAGAGCCTGTTTGGTGGTCTCTTCACATGGACGCATATGAAATTTGGTGCCGTGGCTCGGATCGGAGGACCTCCCTTGGGAGATCAATCTCCCTTCCTACTGCTCTTTGCTCCATGAGAAAGATCCACCTACGACCTCAGGTCCTCAGATCGACCAGCCCAAGAAACATCTCACCAATTTCAAATCCGGTAAGCGGCCTCTTTTTACTCTCTTCTCCAACTTCCCTCACTATCCCTCAACCTCTTTCTCCTTTCAATCTTGGCGCTACACTTCAATCTCTCCCTTCTCTTAATTTCAATTCCTTTCATTTTCTGGTAGAGACAAAAGAGACACATTTTATCCATGGACCCAAAACTCCGGCGCCGGTCACGGACTGGGAAGGCAGCCTTCCCTTGGTGTTTAATCCTTGCAGGGACGCCTCTCTGATTATACACCCACGTTTCAAGGGTGTCAGACCATGCAGGGACGCCTGCCTTGGTCCTTCACCCTTAGCGGCAAGTCTCGCTTTTCTGGGGGAAGGGGCAAGTACCTCAACCCCTTCTCTCCTTGTCTCTACCCCTTCTCCGCTTTTCTGGGAGAGGGGCAAGTACCCCTCAACCCATTCTCCTTCACCCTTAGCGGCACATCCCGCTTTCCTGGGGCAGGGGAAAGTATCCCTCAACCCCTTCTCCTTCACCCTTAGCAGCAAGTCCCACTTTCCTGGGGCAGGGGTAAGTACCCCTCACCCCTTCTCCTTCACCCTTAGCGGCAAGTCCCGCTTTCCTAGGCGGCAAGATCCCCCCAATCGCTTATTTCTGCACCCCAACCTCTTATCTCTGCGCCCCAATCCCTTATTTCCGCACCCTGATCTCTTATCTCTGTGCCTCAATCCCTTATTTCCATCTCCCAACCCCTTCTCTGCTTTTCTGGAGGGCAAGAACCCCCCACCCCTTCTCCGTGTCTCTACTCTTTTCTCTGGGCTTGCCTCCTTCACTATGGGTAAGCTTCCACCTTCCATTCCTCCTTCTTCTCCCTTAGCCTGTGTTCTCAAAAACTTAAAACCTCTTCAACTCACACCTGACCTAAAATCTAAATGCCTTATTTTCTTCTGCAATGCCACTTGACCCCAGTACAAACTCGACAGTAGTTCCAAATAGCCAGAAAATGGCACTTTCAATTTTTCCATCCTACAAGATCTAAATAATTCTTGTCGTAAAATGGGCAAATGGTCTGAGGTGTCTGACGTCCAGGCATATTTTTATACATCAGTCCCTTCCTAGTCTCTGTGCCCAGTGCAACTCGTCCCAAATCTTCCTTCTTTCCCTCCTGCCTGTCCCCTGAGTCCCAACCCCAAGCGTCACTGAGTCTTTCTAATCTTCCTTTTCTACAGACCCATCTGACCTCTCCCCTCCTTGCCAGCCCAAGCTAGGTCCCAGTTCTTCCTCAGCCTCTGCTCCTCCACCCTGTAATCTTTTTATCGCCTCCCCTCCTCACACCTGGTCTGGCTTACAGTTTCGTTCTGTGACTAGCCCTCCCCCACCTACCCAGCAATTTACTCTTTAAAAGGTGGCTGGAGCCCAAGGCATAGTCAAGGTTAATGCTCCTTTTTCTTTATCCCAAATCAGATAGTGTTTAGGCTCTTTTTCATCAAATATAAAAACCCAGCCCAGTTCATGGCTCCTTCGGCAGCAATACTGAGACGCTTTACAGCCCTAGACCCTAAAATGTCAAAAGGCCATCTTATTCTCAATATACGTTTTATCACCCAATCTGCTCCCAACATTAAATAAAACTCCAAAAATTGGAATCTGGCCCTCAAACCTCACAACAGGACTTAATTAACCTCACCTTCAAGGTGTACAATAATTAAAAAAAAGTTGCAATTCCTTGCCTCCACTGTGAGACAACCCCCAGCCACATCTCCAGCACACAAGAACTTCCAAACGCGTGAACTGCAGCGGCCAGGCATTCCTCCAGAACCTCCTCCCCTAGAAGCTTGCTACAAGTGCCAGAAATCTGGCCACCAGGCCAAGGAATGCCTGCAGCCCAGGATTCCTCCTAAGCCGTGTCCCATCTGTGCGGGACCCCACTGAAAATCGGACTGTTCAACTTACCTGGCAGCCACTCCTGGAGCCCCTGGAATGCTGGTCCAAGGATCTCTGATTGACTCCTTCTTGGCTTACCGGCTGAAGACTGACGCTGCCTGATTGCCTCGGAAGCCCCGTAGACCATCATGGACGCCGAGCTTTAGGTAACTCTCACAGTGGAGCGTAAGTCCATCCCCTTCTTAATCAATATGGAGGCTACCCACTCCACATTACCTTCTTTTCAAGGGCCTGTTTCCCTTGCCTCCATAACTGCTGTGGATATTGACGGCCAGGCTTCTAAACCTCTTAAAACTCCCCAACTCTAGTGCCAACTTAGACAACACTCTTTTATGCACTCTTTTTTAGTTATCTCCACTTGCCCAGTTCCCTTATTAGGCTGAGATATTTTAACCAAATTATCTGCTTCCCTGACTATTCCTAGACTATAGCCACATCTCATTGATGCCCTTCTTC
Organism: Pan paniscus; assembly: GCF_029289425.2. Taxonomy (NCBI): domain Eukaryota; kingdom Metazoa; phylum Chordata; class Mammalia; order Primates; family Hominidae; genus Pan; species Pan paniscus. The sequence continues at coordinate 145,994,646 of NC_073256.2, read as the reverse complement.
CCAATCCAAAGCCTCCTTTGCGTCCTCCTCTTGTATTCCCCCACCTTAACCCACAAGTATAAGATACCTCTACTCCCTCCTTGGCGACCGATCACGCACCCCTTACCATCTCATTAAAACCTAATCACCCTTACCCAGCTCAACGCCAATATCCCATCCCACAGCACGCTTTAAAAGGATTAAAGCCTGTTATCACTCGCCTGTTACGGTATGGGCTTCTAAAGCCTATAAACTCTCCTTACAATTCCCCCATTTTACCTGTCCTAAAACCAGACAAGCCTTACAAGTTAGTTCAGGATCTGCACCTTATCAACCAAATTGTTTTGCCTATCCACCCCATGGTGCCAAACCCATATACTCCCCTATCCTCAGTACCTGCCTCTACAACCCATTATTCTGTTCTAGATCTCAAACATGCTTTCTTTACTATTCCTTTGCACCCTTAATCCTAGCCTCTCTTCGCATTCACTTGGACTGACCCTGACACCCATCAAGCTCAGCAAATTACCTAGGCTGTACGGCCTCAAAGCTTCACAGACAGCCCTCATTACTTCAATCAAGCCCAAATTTCTTCCTCATCTGTTAGCTATCTCGGCATAATTCTCATAAAAACACACGTGCTCTCCCTGCCAAGCCTGTCGACTGATCTCTCAAACCCCAGCACCTTCTACAAAACAACTCCTTTCCTTCCTAGGCATGGTTAGCGCGGTCAGAATTCTTACACAAGAGCCAGGACCACACCCTGTAGCCTTTCTGTCCAAACAACTTGACCTTACTGTTTTAGCCTAGCCCTCATGTCTGCGTGCAGCAGCTACCGCTGCTTCAATACTTTTAGAGGCCCTCAAAATCACAAACTATGCTCAACTCACTCTGTACAGTTCTCATAACTTCCAAAATCTATTTTCTTCCTCATACCTGACCCATATACTTTCTGCTTCCCGGCTCCTTCAGCTATACTCACTATTTGTTGAGTCTCCCACAATTACCGTTGTTCCTGGGCCAGACTTCAATCCGCCCTCCCATATTATTCCTGATACCACACCTGACCCCCATAACTGTATCTTTCTGATCCACCTGACATTCACCCCATCTCCCCAAATTTCCTTCTTTCCTGTTCCTCACCCTGATCACGCTTGATTTATTGATGGTAGTTCCACCAGGCCTAATCGCCACACACCAGCAAAGGCAGGCTATGCTATAGTACAAGCCACTAGCCTGCCTCTTAGAACCTCTCATTTCCTTTCCATCGTGGAAATCTATCCTCAAGGAAATAACTTCTCAGTGTTCTATCTGCTATTCTACTACTCCTCAGGGATTATTCAGGCCCCCTCCCTTCCCTACACATCAAGCTCGAGGATTTGCCCCACCCAGGACTGGCAAATTAGCTTTACTCAACATGCCCTGAGTCAGATAACTAAAATACCTCTTAGTCTAGGTAGATACTTTCACTGGATAGGTAGAGGCCTTTCCTACAGGGTCTGAGAAGGCCACCCCAGTCATTTCTTCCCTTCTGTCAGACATAATTCCTCAGTTTAGCCTTCCCACCTCAATACAGTGTGATAACAGATAAGCCTTTATTAGTCAAATCAGCCAAGCAGTTTTTCAGGCTCTTACTATTCAGTGAAACCTTTATAGCCCTTACAGTCCTCCGTCTTCAAGAAAAGAGGAATGGACTAAAGGTCTTTTAAAAACACACCTCACCAAGCTCAGCCACCAACTTAAAAAGGACTGGACAATACTTTTACCACTTTCCCTTCTAAGAATTCAGGCCTGTCCTCAGAATGCTACAGGGTACAGCCCATTTAAGCTCCTGTATAGACGCTCCTTTTTATTAGGCCCCAGTCTCATTCCAGACACCAGACCAACTTAGACTGTGCTCCAAAAAACTTGTCATCCCTACTATCTTCTGTCTAGTCATACTCCTATTCACCGTTCTCAACTACTCATACATGCCCTGCTCTTGTTTACACTGCCGGTTTACACTGTTTTTCCAAGCCATCACAGCTGATATCTACTGGTGCTATCCCCAAACTGCCACTCTTAACTCTTGAAGTAAATAAATAATCTTTGCTGGCAGGACTATGCTGAATCTCCTTAGGCACTCTCTAATCAGATACCCTGAGTCGTCCCAATTCTTAGACCTTTTACACCTGTTTTTCTCCTTCTGTTATTCCATTTAGTTTTTCAATTCATACAAAACCATATCTAGGCCATCACCAATCATTCTATACGACAAATGTTTCTTCTAACATCCCCACAATCTCACCCCTTACCACAAGACCTCCCTTCAGCTTAATCTCTCCCACTCTAGGTTCCCACACCGCCCCTAATCCCACTTGAAGCAGCCCTGAGAAACATTGCCCATTCTCTCTCCATACCACCCCCCAAAAATTTTCACCGCCCCAACACTTCAACACTATTTTGTTTTATTTCTCTTATTAATATAAGAAGTCAGGAATGTCAGGCCTCTGAGCCCAAACCAAGCCATCCATCCCCTGTGACTTGCATGTAAACGCCCAGATGGCCTGAACTGAATAATCACAAAAGAAGTGAATATGCCCTGCCCCACCTTAACTGATGACATTCTACCACAAAAGAAGTGTAAATGGCCGGTCCTTGCCTTAAGTGATGACATTATCTTGTGAAAGTCCTTTTCCTGGCTCATCCTGGCCCAAAAAGCACCCCCACTAAGCACCTTGCGACCCCCACTCCTGCCCACCAGAGAACAAACCCCCTTTGACTGTAATTTTCCTTTACCTACCCAAATACTATAAAATGGCCCCATCCCTATTTCCCTTCGCTGACTCTCTTTTTGGACTCAGCCCACCTGCACCCAGGTGAAATAAACAGCCATGTTGCTCACACACAGCCTGTTTGGTGGTCTCTTCACACGGATGCGCATGAAAGAAGATATAAAAATCTAAGTGATCACAGCAGCCAAATTAGTGGCTTCCTAATAAATGAGAGGTCCATAAATGATTCTTCTCCCTCAGGTTGATTAATTCTGTAGCTCAGCAACACACATTCATCTTTCTGAGTTGTCTTTGCTCTTAAAGAAAAATTTCATCCAGCACATCACTGAACGATAAGGAGAAATGATTGCTTATACAAATCAGGATATCAGAAAAGCTGGCCAGATGGGGGCTGTGTCAGCTCCCTCCCCACTCCAATTGTGCTACTAAATCTTTTTAAGTGTCTCTGTCTAAAATCTTCTCTCTTAAGTACCACTCCCTCCTAATAAGGTCATTTTATCCCAAACAGCCTTCTAAGTGGTATGACCAGCCATCCAGAAAAGGTGTGAACATTCTTGCAGTCTATCTAGAAAGTGCAGTGCAGTACACAACCCAGACTCTCTTCCTTTATGTCCCATACACCCTCTGATTACCTTAATTTTAATTATTAACTTAGTGTGTCTCCCTTTTCTTATGCCCAGACTGGGTGTTCTGAAAGAAGACTGGGTTTTGTGCTCTTCAGATTGTCAGCACACAATATTTAATCAGTGCATTAAAAATGTTTGGCTTCTGTGAGTACATATAGTGAGTGAAGTCAAATGTCTCTTTATCCAAGGTATGCATTGGTCCTTTTTCACATATAATCCCTCTGCCTGGAATGACTCCCCATTTAATGAGTCATCCTTTACAATCCAACTAAGACATCACCTCATTTAATGAGCTATCCTCAAGTCTCTTAGATTTTCCGTTCTCTGAATCACAATAGTATATTTTCTTACAGATTGTCAAAGATTTCTCTTATGGCTATTCCCATAATCTTTAAAATAATTACATTGATTTTTAAATTTAATTTATTTACTTATAAGCCTGGTTTTTTCATGGGATATGCACTCCTCAAAGACGATAAACGTACCTCCTTAATCAGTATTCCTATAACTTAGCACAGTGCCTGGCACATTAACAGGTACTCAGTAATATCTGTTGATTGCAACTATATTGAACTGATTTGAATTGCATTCAGTTCAAATTTATAGAGAAAATTCATCACGGTAAAGGCTTTGTGGTATAATTGATATGGCCAAATGAAATGGATAAATTACAAAATGTATACCGTTCACTCTTCCTTTGGGGAGCTTATAAAGGATTTTTACCATTGTAACATAATATTTTAAAATATTATTGGAAGTTTTCTCCTCCTGATGTTTCCTTCCTCTCTGTGTAAGTGAAAGCATCCATTTGTTTCCAGAAAGATTAGGATTAGAGAAGAAGAAAGGAAAAACAGTCAATATTCAACTTTTATCTTCCAAAATAGGAGGCAAAGCCCAAAGGAAGTCACAAGTCTTACAAGAAGAATTTCATGTGTGTGTGTGAGAGAGAAAAGGGGATTTCTAAATTCAAAAATCTCTCCTTGTATAGTAAGAGAAAATCTTGAAGGTTTGAATATGGAGTATTATTATGAGCTATGGATACAGAGAACTCCACATATGGCCAAGAATGCTTCTCCCTATTTCAAAAGGAGATAGAGAACTTTTCTACTTCAAGGATGAAATAGTGGTTGGAAAGATTTTGAAGGAATTAAAGGTAGAGAAGGGACTCTACTTTGGTTTTGCAGGGATTTACAGTTTCTACCACCTTTTACAGATCTCAACCATGGGGTGAATTCGGGGGGTACCCTGGAGATAGAAACCACAGATGGGTCATATGGGGAGCCAAAGGCAATTGGAGCACTTGTTTCATTTCCGGTTGAGGTGAAACTGTCTGTCCTCTAACATGGAGTGAGTAAAGCCAACTACAACAGTAGCATGGAAACTTTGGTCAGAGCAAGGACGCTAAGAGTACACTTCTACTTTCCTACCTTTTGTGAGCAGGAAATTCCTGAGTACCTCAGGAGATTTAGAAGACCGTGGGCAGGGAGTGCTGGAGACTGAATTTGTGAATGGGAGGGGCAAAGCCTTTGAGGATGCATAATAGTGTTCCTAATTTTGGGAGTAAATGAGATGTGCAGCTAGAGCCAGGGTGAATTCCTGTGGAAACTAGCTATCCAGAAGAGGTAACTGAGCATCACCTGTGCCAAAGTAACTTTACCTCAGTAATAAATAATTCCTCAGAGGAATCCCTGTCCAAATACTAAGGAGAAAAGGCATCCCAAACAAAGGGCGGCACCAAAGTATAGAAGCTTCTTCCTCTGCTCAGATACCAGTCTGGATAGAAAGCAGAGAGGTGAGATTTCTTAACAGAAGAAACAAATATCCTTAATAGGAAATTTGAACTTTAAATCTACAGATTATTTGTACAAGTAAAAGTAAGGCAAGAGAAAAGAAAAGAGACTGCCTTAAACTGGAAGGGAATGGAAAGTTAAGGACCAATTCCCAGCTTCTTTTGTCATCAGCAGGAATGGGGGCCTAGAACAAGAGAGAATGTTTTTCAAAATCAAGTGGCTTTTTAAAAATTTTTATTTTTTGCATTTTGTTTTATGTGTAAATTTTGACTCCACTTCACATTGTTTGGGTTAACACAATAGTTTTTGAGAAGAAAGAATTGCCTAGGCCAGATGGGAGTTCTCCCTAGACCAGCTGTATGGCCTTTGTTTGCAAACCATAGTTAAACCATCAAAAGGGCTTCATGCATAGCCCAGGAGTACATTAGCAGAGCAGATGATAAAAGGTCAAGAATATGGGCTATTTAGATATAGATGAAATCTGACAGATGAAACACTAAAGTAATCTAGTAAGACCAAGAGGGAACTGACATTAAAGTTTGGGTAAGAAACTGATTAGATGCTACATAAACAATGAGGACCACTATGGCTATTGAACTGTTGTTGGAAAGCTGTCACCTCCAACAAAAGTGCTCAATAAATGTTGAGATCCTGACTATTCATGGATTCCCTTATTATCTTTGCTCCCCAATATATTAAGAAAATCAAGGAAATTAAATGAGGATTTTATCAAGAATCTGGAACATAGAATTATTCCAGTAAATTGAGTGTTCCAGTTAACATAGTTAACATCTGTCACCTATAAGGTTTACTAACTATTCAAGAACTTAAAATGCTATGTATTAGTCAATGTTCTCCAGAAAAACAGAACTAATAGGAGATAGATAGATAGATAGATAGATAAATGGATAGAGAGAGAGAGAGAGAGAGAGAGATAAATATGGTCAGCACTCTGAACCCATGGGGAACTGGTTGCAGGACATCCCACAAAAAACAAAATTAGAGGATGCTCAAGTCCCTTATCTAAATTAGCATAGCACAATTGGCCCTTCATAGGATTCTGTGATTCAACCAATCATGGATTATAAATAAGTACTATTGGCCCACCATAATCACTGATTTTGATCGTAGTTGGTTAAATCCACAGATGCAAAACCTGCATATATGGAGGGCTGACTGTATTGAAAGAGAGAATGAGATTATAAGGAATTGGCTTGCATGATTATGGAGGATGAGAAGCCCCCACAATGTGCCCTTTGCAAGCTGGAGATCTCAGAAAGCTGGTGGTATATTTCTTTTCAAAGAAGGAAGGAGAAATGATTGATTAATTTATTAAGGGTTGACACAAGAAACCCTTATGTCTCGTGTTAGGCAAGAGAAAAGTTTATCTTTTTCTGGAGTCCACAACCCACTCTTGAGAACCAGGAAAACTGATGGGGTAAGTTCTAGTTCAAGTCTGTAAGCCTGAGAACCAAGAGTGCAGCTGACGCAAGTCTTGATCAGAGGGCAGGAGAAGTCCAATGTCTCACTTTGCTCAGCTGGGCAAAGAGAAAGAAGTTTCCCTTTCTCTGCCTTTTGTTCTGTTCAACCTGCAATAGATTGGATGATGCCCATGCACATTGGGAAGAGCAATTTTCTTTACTCAGGCTATGGATTCAAATGGTGATTTCTTCCAGGAACATCCTCACAGACACATCGAGAAACAATGTCTAGCTAGCTATCTGGGCGCTCGGTAGCCTAGTCAATTAAACACAAAATTAACCATCATGCTAATTATTTGAAAATTGTTAATCCTATGGATGTAAGGATGCAAAAAGAGTGGCTGCTGCCTGCCTCCAAGTTGTTCTCAGGTCTAATTCTTTATTGTGACTGAAAGTAAAGCAGTCTTCAGAAGGGAATGTTTTTCTCCAGCATCACCTAACAGGTGAATTTAGTGACAATTTACAGCTCCTTGTTGCTAATCATGAACTCAGAGAATACAGAATTTCTTTGCTGTCCTATGGGCATATTCCTGTGTCATCTTTAGATAAAACATCATATTCCTGCCAGCTCAGCATTTATTTTTAATTTGTTGTTTGCTGCCTTGTCCCAAGAGAGCAAAGTTTCCATTAAGCAGCATCATTCCCAAGAGTGGTGGTTTTTTTTTTCCTCTCAGATAAAGATGTGACTTTGAACAACGAAGAAGTACTCTAGTCATGGAATCGTAGACCCAAGTCACAATTTTATCTTTGTCATTTATTTTGAACACAATACTTCCCATCATTTTTCAAATCTGAAAAGTTAGAAGATAGCTAACATAATCTCTAAAGCTTTATACATGCTCTGAAAAACAATTAAGTTTATGCCTAGGTTGTTGTCTTAGAAAAAAATTAGTATGCCTATTGTGATACTAAATGAAGACTGGAAACAAAAATAAACAAGATGCAGTGCTTTCCACTGAATATCTCAGTCTGGTAAGGAAGGTATATAAATCATTAACCTCAGTACCCTGTGATGAGTGCTAATTAGGGGATATACTTGATCTAACCTATTCACACCATCTTATTATCAAATTCAAGAGACTACAAAATGACTACTGAAGGTTAGAGACTCTTTTAAGGACATAGCTAACTTTTTTTTTTAATCCAAATGAAACTGATGATCTTTCTTCTAGGGCATTATCATGAGGTTCTAACTCCATGTACTAATCAATATTTTTCTTAAGTGTGAGAACAGAAGAAAGAAAGGCTAGACTTACAAGGAAGGAAAAAGGGACTCAAAGGCAAAGGCCATGATTTAATTTTTCAAAAAATTGGTGGAGCACAGTGTCTCAAACCTGTAATCCCAGCACTTTGGGAAGCCAAGATGGGAGAATCACTTGAGGCCAAGAATTTAAGGCCTGACTGGGCAACATAGTGAGACCCCAGTCTCTATCAAAAAAGAAGTAATAATTTAAAAAATTAAATTTAAATATATATATATATATTTGAACATGGTTTTGAAAAAAAAAATAATTTCCATTACCTAACACAGAGCTTGGCATGATACATGTGTTCAAGTACATGTTCATTTATTCATTCACTCACTTACTCATTTGGTACATACTGAACATCTGCTATGTGCCAAATGCTGTGCTGAGTACTAGGATACAATGATGTACAAAGCATCCAAGGTTTCAGTCCTCAATGAACTTATGTTAAAGTAAAAGGTGAACTATCAACTAGAAAACAAAATATTTTGATAAGTCTTGTGAAGGAAATAAGTGGTGACATGACGGAAAGCACAGAGAGGGTTGCTGCATGAAGCAGACTGATCTGGAATAGTCCCTTTTAGAGGTTAAAGTAAAGGCCCTTCTTGGTGCATAGGAAGGGAAGAAAGAACACAAGACCACCAGGATCATATTTAGTGAAGAGAGAGGATGGTACCAACATGACTTTGTGAAGGTGAGTAGATGAAGCATGTGTTGTCAAGTCACAGCCTAATAACATGGCTGCAAGGGATGAGGAGAAGGGAAGCAGCAAATATTATACCTAAGTTTAGTTAAATGAATTAGAAATTTAGTTAAATGAACTAAAGGAGAAGAAGGAAGAAAGGAGGGAAGGAAAGAAGGAAGGAAGGAAGGGAAGGGAAGGGAAGGGGAAATAATTGATTAATGTACTGACTGCTGACCTATATTTTTGTGTTAGATATAAGAAAGGTGTGCTTTTTCTGGAGTCTACAACCGAAAAAGTTATGCTAAATTCTATGATAAGTCAAAGAAGAGCATTAAAAAGGAATACTCAATTAGAATATAGGCTCTAAAAGAAGCGGCAAAGCCCTTTGATGGTGATAGAAATTTGGATAATTTGGGCAGTTAATCATTTTCTCTCTGTGAATCTACAGGAATGAAAGGGAAGATTTATCTTAGAAGTGAGTGGGATTCACTAGGTTACAAAATAGAAAAGCACATTTCAGGCAGGGATAACAGTGTGTACTGATAAATGGAGACATGAACAGCCTGGTACACACATGAGAAATCTCCAAGTAGTTCAGCAAAACTAGAGGAGAGAATGAAAGAGAAAGAGTGTGGAGTGGTGAAATTGGAAAGTCACGTGGTATCAGATCAAGTAGTGTTTTTTATGCTGAAAAAGAGCTTACTAGTAGCTAATGTTTCTGAAGATATAGCTTTGCTGATATTCTGTCTGCTGCCCAAATAAGCCAAGTTCCTTCCTGTCTCAAGGACTTTGCAGTAATTTATGTCTCTGATTCCCCCACCCCAGAGGCTCTTGTGCTGACTCCTTCCCACCAATTGCCAATCATGTCTTGGCATAAATATTCCCTTCTTAGAAGGAATGCTTCCTGCAGCTCCATCCTAAATTGACTCACCAATTTCTCCATCACTCTGTTTTGTTTTCTCCTTAATGTTTTCTATTATCTGGGATCATCTTGCTTAGTATGTGTTTATTTGTTTACCTTCTGCTTTTCTCTGCTGGGATAAAAGCTCACCAGAAGAAATATTTTCTATTTTGTGTAACACTGTATTTCCAATACCTGTAACAAAATAGTAGGTGCCTATTAAATATTTGTGGAATGATTGAATGAGAAAGCATTGTTTAGGGTGATACATGGTCTGTCACGTTTTGGAATATCAGTTTGATTGCAGTACGGCAGGATTGTATCTTCCTGAAGGACAAAGTTCTAAAGTCAGTGTGGGATACTTCTTTTAACGTAAAATTAAAATTATCTTGAAAATGGATTACAAAAGTGTGCAAGGCCACTTTGTAGACTGACATATATCCTTCCAAGAAAGTAGCTTCAACATCCCTACAGTTTTTTACTTTTTTATAATTCCAGAAAAGGATCTGTCCCTCTTTCTGCACGTGACACCCTATTCAGCACATTACTGAAGTAGAAATTAGTAGAGTGATGGGAGAAATAACCTGAACAGTTTATTGTTTTGTCCTGGTTGAGATTGAGTGTTGTTGAATTGATCAGTGAGCTTAATGCTCATATGATACCACTTTGTGAAAGGTAAAATTAGAATGTCTAAGTTTTGAGGCTGGGAGATCACTTAACAATGGTGTTTAATCACCTCTTGATATGAAAAAAAAAAGACATCTCTTTGTCGTTTTCAATCTTGTGATACCCAATTTTATATATTTGAGAGGTTTCTGCAATGAGCTGAATGTTATTTCGGTTGTTTTTGAATCCATTTTCTTTATCCTAGGCATAGTTTGAATATCGTTGCAGAAGATGCGTTGGAATTAAAAGACCAACAGGCTCCTTAGTGTATCTACGACTTCTAATGATCTGGATGGTTAGTTCCCACTTTGTCAGTCCTCTTGTCCTGTTCCTACCCACCACAATCCTTTGAGACATTAGCAAATACTAGACGAGTCAACATTTTTTTCCCTTTTCTCTCCTATGCCCAAAAGATTAAATACCAAAGTTTGGCAAAAATCAAGTTGTTCGTTTAAATATCAGTTCTCAATTACTGGCCTCTCTCTCTGCCTCATAAACATGCAGTCAATTTTTGTCTTTTCTTCCAAGCAACTAGGAATGGAAGAAATATTAGCTCTCCATTCCACCTAATTCACAACATTGCTGTCTAATTTGGGGTGAGATCCAATTCTCATCTGAATGAAGCTTAGTGTATAAAAGACGTTTGAAGGCTGCTAAAAATGTCCTATCAGGAGCCAAATGTTTTGTACTTCTATTTGCTTTTTGCCAGCCCTCCCTCTCTCACACCCCCATCCCAAATATCTATCCCTTATAAGTATGTGATTATACTAGGGAATAAATTGCAGATTCTAATAGTTACAATTTGGTTTAACACTGTAGGAAAACAGGTTGAAAAGAGACTAAATACACCTTTGGGAAATTGAAGTATTGACTCAGTACAGCCATGCACCAGCCCTCACTCTTCTCATCTTAGCTAGAATGAATTTATTTTTGCATCCATCCAGTGCTAGACAGGCAGATGCAACAAATACCTCAGTGCTTGCTGTCCTGCAGGAAGGTTTGATGGACACATTTGTCTTGTGGATATGTGACTATTAATCTGAATAGGATCATTTTAATAATGCTTTACAAATCAAAAAGCATTTCTGCTCCACAAATGGATAACAATGGGGAGTACTGACCACTCCATGCCAGTTCTAGTGTATATAAAGGCAAATGGAACTCAGAGAGGTAGGGCTTCATTTTTCAGTCAGCTCAGCAGATTTGTGGGGAAAGGAATCTCATGCTCCCTGCTTTTGAGAGCTGTTAATGGGGGTAATTTATTCAACCTTTCACTGCCTCATTTTTTTTGTGTGAAAATTAAGGATAATAGTAAGCCACATCTCATAAAGTTTTGTGGGGATTTAAGGAGATAGTATAATAGAGTGATTAACATGGTAAGAGTTAACAGTCCATATCTTTTAGCTATTTAATTATGTTAAAGAGACATCATAACCAAAAAGTAATTATGATGCGGGTGATGATGATTCTCATTTTACATGTCCAGAGATAGAGAACCGGTGATTCTAAGAAACTTGACTACAGTCACAAAAGTCCTCACATCTTGTCTCTGGGCTCCAAGCTCCAATCCTTACCTTATTTCCAGGCTCCAAGGGCTCAGTGAAGGGACTGGGGCTAAATGCACCTATGAAAGAGAACCTGTCTGTGCCTATAAGGATTTCTACTGCAAAACTTTCTAAAAATGAGCCCAATGAGAGTTTCCAACTCTTTTATTTCCATTTTTATCCTCATGAGTAAAGCAAGTGTGCACTACAAGCCTAACTAGGATTTGACAGGTGGAGCCCCTTGTACTATTTGAGTTACTAATGGGATAGCAAACAGTTCTTGTAATTTACTTTGTACTTTGATAATGTCTTGGCTTCAAGGGTCACACAGGCCTTTCCAAACATTAACTTATTTCCCTCTCTTTATGTTTTGAAGGGGTCAGAAAAGGTTAGATTTCTTCTTGTTTTGTAGCTGAAGACTGAGGTTTAAAAAGGGTATGCATCTTACCAAAGTTGCCTCACAAACTGAGTGCTATCCAATCTGCTACGACTAGCTACAGACACTGTAACCCACACAAGGAAATTTGTCCAGGGTGTTTTGCATTCTGACCTAGAACTGCCACTGAATGGTATTTGTCTTACTTTTCTATGGGCCTCAAGCAATGCATAGAAAAAACAAGAGTATATTGCAAGTCTGGCTTCTGCAGCACTGCAGAGCTAAAAGAGTTGAATGAACAGGAGCAAGCCTAGGTACAAAAGTAGTAGTTCCAAGCAAATACAACTTATCACATTAAGAATGAGTTGGGGAGGCTGATTTATTTGTTTTAGAAGTTGGGTGGAACAAGGAAGAGAATATGTAGGCATATGTGGACCACATTTCAGCACCTCTTCTGAATCCAGGGAATAGATTCATTCAGTTGGGAACTGACTCCAGGTCCTAGTTTAGATGGTTTCTCTTATGTTATCTCATTTGATCATCGCAACAACCCTGGTTTCTGTAAAGTGTTATGCATTGAGATGCAGGAGAGAGAAAGCCTAAATAGATGGCTTTTTTCACCTACTTAAAGTTACCTTCCTACTGAATTCTTCCTTTCCAGGCTACTTTGTCTAAAATCATGACCTCCTTTGTACTCCTATCCCTTTTCCTATTTACCAAAAGCTAATATATCACCGTTGCATGAGCTAATATATATATATATGTGTGTGTGTGTGTGTGTGTGTGTGTGTGAGTGAGTGTGTATGTGTGTATATTAGATTGGTGCAAAAGTAATTGTGATTTTGGCCATTATTTTATATTGCAAACACTGCAATTACTTTTGCACTAAACTTATATATATATCGCTAGTGCCTATTAGACGTTAGGGTTCAACCAATAACTATTGAATTAGTAAATGAATGTATTCATGTTCTCCTAACAACTCATAGCTGCCTTAGTAGCATGCAATTACATTTGCTATTTAAAAATTATTTGTGTGGTTGTTTTATTATACTTTATCTCATCCTCTAGAAGGATCTGTGAAAACTGACAATGTTTTTGTTTGATTATAAAGCATGTTGCCTGGCAGAAGGTAGTTCACAATGAATACTTTTAATGAAACAAATAAAGCAATTTGATCAAGTAAAAAACTGACATAGCAAGATTTAGAATATTTTCATTTATTAAATAGCTATTTATTGAACAACAGATATTATTGCAGTCTTCATGGGGTTTACCACCTAATGGAGCCTTCTCATGCCAAATTTCAGGCTAAGCCTTTATTAGAAATCTAAAATTTAAATAAAAAGTAATTTTATTTATGTTCTAATATTTAATTCATAGTTCAGACACACCTTATATATAAGAAAGTTTTATATTTGGCAACTTCGTTTGCAGCTTCAAGGGTAAGAAGCAGAAAATAAGCCAGAAAAGCCTCTTTCCAGCTAAGATAGTTCACGAAGTTTGACAACACAAGTCTCTTAAATTGTAATTCACATTCTGCATACTCTTAAATATCAGCAAACTACTTTGTCATCTTAGGATCATTCCTCCTTTCACGTATTTGCCCTAATCCATCATCTACCACTAAGCCCTACAGGTACTACAGTCAAATGCCTTTTATCTCCAACTCTATCTTCCCATTCCAACTTCTACTAACTTATTTTAGGCGTTATAGGTTCCAACCTGGGTAACTTCCTCTCTTAACTGGCATCTCTGCCTTCACATTACTTTTCTCTAGCACAGAATGGAAAGTTAATGTTTTTTAAAAAAAGAGCAGGTGAAGTTCATGTCCCAAACAAGCCTCAGTGTAAGAGAATGATACTAACCCCATTCTGGTGGTGGAGCCTTCTATGGCCATCTGTGGTGCAGCTGAATGGATAATCCATCACCATGTGGCATACTTTCTATGGAGTCTGACTCTTGCAGATTTAGTTTCTAACTCAACAATAACACAATTCCCTGAACACTCAACCTCAAGTCATCTCTTGATTTCTAAACTTAATTTTTTTAATGAAAGATGAGCTGATTTATTATGGTCTTCAAGGCTCTTCACAATCTATGCTCTAGCTAGAATCCATTTCTCATCGTTGCCACGTATATTGTACTTGTTTGTATGGCTGTCTTCCTACTGGGTGTGTATTTCTTTAAACACGGGATGTGCATCGCTAAAGAGATGAGAGTTGCTTTTACATTGTACTCTATGGTGCACTTCATAACAGTTAAGGATAAGTGGAAAAAATTCTCCTTTGCCTTCCCTTGAGTCCTTCTAATGACTGGAGAAGGGCTAAGTTTTGTGCTAGTATGTCCTTAACAACTCTTTCATATTTAATAATCTCCTTTTTTATCAAACAGACAGCAAATCTAGGCTTGGAGCCTTCAGTAAATAAAGTAGCTGGGTTGAATTTAGTTATATATACTGTTTTAATTGTATTGGGTTTAACAATTACCTTCTATTTGTGGCAAATGAGACTGGCTTTTCATTGAGACCAAAAATAATGTCTTTTCAAATAAGTTTATTAAGACTTAAAAGTATACATAATTTTAAAAAACACTATATGATAATGCAGGCAGCACAAAGATATAACAAAAATATGATGGGACATTTGAATGACTACAGTTTGGGAAATAATGGACTATAATATAATTTCTTTTCTCAGAGCAAGAACCATGTCTGTTCATTTCTCTAGCCCCAAAATTCTCATGATGTTTCACAGGCTATCATTAAACATTTGCAGGAAGAAGGAGGAAAGCTTATATTCCACAGCCCATTATTGAGATCATGCTCATTAAACTCTCAAATCCTTTGCCCCTTTCTCCTTACACAGACATATCTTGGAGGTATTGTAGGTTCAGTTCCAGACCACTGCAATAAATCAAATATCTCAATAAAGTGAGTCACACACATTTTCTTTTCCTAGTGTATGTAAAAGTTATGTTCACGCTACACTGTAGTCTACTAAGTTTGCAATAGCATTATGTCTAATATATATCTTAATTTTAAAAATGTTGTTGCTAAAAACTGTTAATGATCATCTGAGCCTTCAGTAAGTTGCTGGGGGAATATCTTGCCTCGATGTTGATGGCTGATGACTGATAAAACTGGTGGTTGCTAAAGGTTAAGGTGGCTGTGGCAACTTTTTAAAGTAAGACAACAATGAAATTTGTCACATCAATTGACTTTTCCTTTAACAAAGATTTCTCTATAGCATGTGATGCTATTTGATAGCATTTTACTCATAGTAGAACTTCTTTGAAAATTGGAGTCGGTTCTCTCAAATCTTGCCACTGCTTAACTGGCTAAGCAGAAACCATATTCTAAATCTTTGGTTGTCATTTCAACAGTGTTCACAGCATCTTTACCAGGGGTAGATTCTATCTGAAGAAACCACTTTCTTGGCTCATCCATAAGAAACAATTTTTTATAAGTTCGAGGTTTATTATGAGATGAAGCAGTTCAGTCCCATCTTCAGGCTCCACTTCTCATTCTGATTCTTGCGCTGTTTTTACCACATCTGCAGTGACTTGCTCCACTGATGTCTTGAACCTCTAAAAGTCATCCAGGAGAGCTGGAATCAACTTGTCAAAACTTCTGTTAAGGTTGACACTTTGACCTTCTTCCCTAAATCACAATTGTTACTAATGGCATCTAGAATGGTGAATCCTTTTCCAAAGGTTTTCAATTTACTTTGCCCAGATCCATCAGAAGAATTGCTATTTATGGCAGCTATAACCTTATGAAATATATGTCTTAAATAATAAGACATGAAAGCCAAAAACTACCGCTTGATTTATGGGCATGAAAACAACATTAATTTCCCTGTACATCTCCCTTACAGCTCTTGGGTGACTAGGTGCATTGTCAATGAGCAATAATATTTTGAAAAAAATCTTTCCAAACAGTAGGTCACAACAATGAGTCTGTTATGAGTATTATGAGTCAATAATGTACATTTATTCAGGAAACCATGCTGTGAACATATGAGCTGTCATCCAGGCTTTGTTGCTCCATGTATGGAGAACAGGCAAAGTAGATTCTTAAGAACTCTAGGATTTTCAGAATGGAAAATGAGCACTGGCTACAACTTAAAGTCATCAGCTCCATTAAGCCCTAGCAAGAGACTCAGCCTGTGTTTTGAAACTTTGAAGCCAAGCATCAACTTCTCCTTTGAAGCTATCAAAGTCCCTGACGGCATCTTCTTCCAACAGAAAGCTGTTTTGTCTACATAGAAAATCTCTTGTGTACTGTAGTGGCCTTCATCAGTGATCTTATTTAGATCTTCTGAATAATTTGCCACAGATTCTATATCAATACTTACTGCTTTATCTTGCACTTTTCTGTTATGGAGACAACTTTTTTCCTTAAACCTTATGAGCCAACTTCTGCTAGTTTTCAACTATCTCACCTCTCTCAGCATTCATAGTATTGAAGAGAGTTAGGGCCTTGCTCTGGATTAGGTTTTAGCTTGAGGAAATGGTATGTCTGATTTGTTCTTCTATCCAGACTACTAAAACATTCTCTATATCAGCAGTAAGAATGTTTCACTTCTTTTTTCTATCATCTCTGTGTTTACTGGAGTAGCACTTTTAACTTTCTTCAAGAAGTTTTCCTTTGCATTCACAACTTAGCTAATTGTATGGCACAAGAGACCTAGTGATATGGTTTGGCTGTCTCCCCACCCAAACCTCATGTTGAATTGTAGGTTCCATAATCTCCATGTGTCATGGGAGGGACCCAGTGGGAGGTAATTGAATTATGGAGGTGGTTCCTTTCATGCTCTGCATGTGATAGTGAGTGAGTTTTCACGAGATCTGATGGTTTTATAAGGGGCTTTCCCCCTTTTGCTCAGCGCTTCTCCTTGCTGCTGCCATGTGAAGAAGGATGTGTTTGCTTCCCTTTCCACCATGACTAAGTTTCATGAGGCCTCCCAAACCCTGTGGAACTATGAGTCAGTTAAATCTCTTTCCTTTATAAATTACCCAGTCTCAGGTATGTCTTTATTAGCAGCGTGAGAATGGACAAATATATATAGCTTTTATCCAATCTAGGCTTTTGACATACCTTCCTCACAAAGCATAATCATTTCTAGCTTTTGATTTAAAGTGTGAGGTATACGACTCTTCCTTTTACTTGAACATTTATAGGCCATTGCATGGTTATTAATTATTCTTGTTCCAATATTGTTGGATCTCAGGGAATAGGAAGGCCTGAGGAGAGAGAAGGAGGGGAATGGCCAGTGGTTGAAGTGGTCATAAAACATACAACATTTATCAATTAAGTTCACCGTCTTATATGGGTGCAGTTTATTGTTCCCCAAAATAATTACAATAGTAACATCAAAGATCACTGATCACAGATCACCATAACAGATATAATAGTAACTTAAAAATTGAAAACTTGCAATAATTATCAAAATGTGACAAAGATACAAAGTGGGGATATGCTGTTGAAGAAAAAATGGTGTCAGTAGACTTGCTTGATGCAGGCACAAACCTTCAATGTGTAAAAAATGCAATATCTGTGAAGCATAATAAAAGAAAGTGCAGTAAAATGTATGCCTGTCCTCACTTAGCAAAATCTCAATTTGTTGTTAAATCTAACATTTTTTTCTATTTTATTCCTGTACTTCGAACAGTTGAAATGGCTTGTGAAAAATATACAAGCATATTAACTTGTTTCACATAACATGACCTAATCTCAAATGGGCAATTAAGCCACCTGACAATACAGCAATATTTCCATAATCCATCCACTTTCCCAATATCTTAAATAACTATCTAATTCTTCTCTTCTTTTACCTCCAATATTCCCCCTTCCTCACTCTCAGCTAATGACTATTCTGAGTTTAATGAAGATAGAACCAATTACAAGAGAACTTCCTCACGTACACCGTCATCTATACCAATCTACTGGTTTCTGAACTTACATATTTCATCATCCTTTAGCAAATCCAAGATCCAAGATCATTTCCTCTACTTGTTTCCTAAATGCCTTCTCTCCTTATTCAAGGATGTCATTTCAGGGTATTTCCTTTCTCTTGTATCCCGTCTCTACTGACTCATTCCTGTCAGCCAGGAGTATGCTGAAAAATAAAATATCTTCCACCTCCTGAACTCACATTTATATCATTTCTGTTGTCTCCTTTACAGGAAGCTCTGTTTTTAATTTATCTCACTTTCTCTCTGGAACTCTTCCCAATCTGGTCTTCACCAAAACAATTTTGATCAAGGTCACTACATACCTTCATTTACTAAATCTGAGAGCCATTCTCAGCTTCCTTCTTACTTGGCCTACTTAACGGTATTTGACACAGTTGATCCCCTCATTTTCTTGAAAATGCTTTCTTCACTTGTCTTTCAGAAAGTCACTGTCTCCTGGTTGTCCTCCTATTTCAACCTCACTTTCCTGGTTTATTACTATCTTCAATACCTATAACAAGAGTGACCCAAGACTCAGTCCCTGTATCTTTTCTCTTTATTAAACTTACTCTTCAATTGATCTTACTAGATAAAAATGTTGAAATACCATCCACACACTGATAACTACTGTATTTATACCTCCAGCTCAGACCTCTCCCCCAAACACCAGATGTGCATATACACCTGCCTACTTGACACCTCCATTTGGATGTTTGGTAGGCATCTCAAATTCATCATGGCCAAAATCACCTCCTAATCTCATCTCTTCCAAATCTGCTTTTGCCATAATCTTTGACATCACAGTACATGGCAATTCGACCCTTCCATTTCTCAGGAAAAAATCTTGATATTATCCTTTGCATTTCTCTTTCTTCTCAACCCATATCCAATCTGTCAGCAAATCTTAACTATTTTACCTTCAGAATATCTCCAGAACCTGACCAGTTGTTAATATTTACCACTGTCACGACTCTCATTGCTCTCCTGGCTAACTGCAGTACCTCCTAACAGTTTTTTGTTTTTCCTGATTTCATCCTTGCTCTTTATATTCTATTCCTTACACAACATACTGAGTGATCCTTTCAAAATTTAAGTCAGATTATGTCACTCCTCCACTCGAAGCTCCCAGGGGCTTCTCAGTTTACAGGGGCCAGGAGGAGCTGGAGGATCTGGCCCCTGCTGACTCACTGAGCTTGTCTCCTACTGCTCTCCATTTGGCCCATCTTCTCCAGCTGCATTGTCCTCTGTGCTCTTCCAAGCATCTTCTCAACTCATTTGCAGGCCCCTCGATCTGGACCATCCTTCACTTGGAAATACATGCAACTTTTACAGTTCTGTTAAAAGTCGTCTTCTAATTGAAATAGTAAGATCCTCCTTGACCTCCTATATTTAGGAATAATATTTTTCACACCTAGCCTAGCACAACCTGTAACTTTTTCTCTGCTTTATTTTATACCATAGCAATTATTTCATGTATGTATGTATATACATATATACACACACATACATATACACACATATATAAATATGTGTGTATATATTTATATGTGGTATCTATATATGCTTACATATATACAGTATGCTTACATTTTAGCTGGAAAGATACAGACAATAAGCAGATCAATATATATGCAATGAGTAGATATACACTGAATAAACCCAAATCACCCATATGTATGCTCATTGTGAGTCTACTTAATTGTTTATTGCCTGTGTTTTCCCAGCTCATCTGTAAATGCCATGAGAATGGAGGCTTTGCCTGCTTGGTTCACTGCTATATTGCCAGTACACAAAACAGTGTCTGGCACATAGTAGACTCAACACTTATTTGTCAAGTGGCCTTGTTGTCTGGGGTGACACTGAAGTTCGTCGTCTCATGACGGTGGAGATCAAGGATGCGGACACACAAAAAGTGAGGTTAAGAGAGGAAATGAAATAGACAAAAGAAAGAGAATAAATAGCTCTCTGCTATAGAGAGGGGTTTTGGAAAAATGGGTTGCCAATCTGTGGTGAAATGCAGCAGGGGTTTTATAGATGAGCTAGTGGGGAGGTGGTGTCTGATCTACACAGGGCACAAAAACCCGGTTCGGACCAAGTGTTTCATCTGCAAAGGGTGCGAATCACTTGCAGCCCCCACCCCAATCTTTTGTTATGCAGGTGGGTTCTCTTCCTGAGCTTCTCCATGTTGCCCTTTTTCTCACTGTACACCTGCTAACAAAAAAGGGAAGGTGGAGCCCCATGATCAACATGCCTGGCCGTCAGGTAGCCCATTTCTACTGGTGCAGCTGCAGGCCTCCCACGATGCAAGCTTCCAGCTTCCTTACCTATGTTTTCAGCTTGATCTTTCAGGCTGCCCTTTGTTAGAAAAGAAATGATTACTTTGGCTGCTTTCTGTTAGAAGGGAAGTTCTGCCGAGGCCTCGTTTGCCTTCACTATCTGCCGAAATAATTTCTTGCTGTCTCCTGTATCATTTGTTCAATAAGTGAAAAGAAGAAGGAAGAAAAGTCAAACACTTATACCCACTACATCTTACATGTTTATATCCACATTATATTTGTTTTTTTGTTTTTTGAGGCGGAGTTTCGCTCTGTCGTCCAGGCTGAAGTGCAGTGGTACGATCTTGGTTCACTGCAACCTCCACCTCCTGGGTTCAAGCAATTCTCCTGCCTCAGCCTCCTAAGTAGCTGGGATTACAGGTGTACACCACCACGCCAGGCTAATTTTTGTATTTTTAGTAGAGATGGGGTTTCACCATGTTGGCGAGGCTGGTCTCAAACTCCTGACTTCAAGTGATCCTCCCACCTTAGCCTCCCAAAGTGCTGGGATTATACAGACAGGAGCCACCACGCCCGGCCCGTATCCACATTATATTTGACATGATATTACCTTTTTCTGAGGTTCTAAAAATCGATAAAATAGCTATTGTTGGGGTTCAGAAGTTGACACCCCATAATATGACAAATGGACATGCTGAAGTGAAGAAATCTAAAGGTCTCTCAGATCATCCCCCCACAACCTTCATAGTCTCTCCCAAAAAAGCTGAGGTTCTTTTATCTGTCTCAGATCCAGACCCACCAAAGAGAGCAATAGTTTTCTTTCTCTCCCTAAAAGACCGAGAATGTAACCACACCTGCACAGACTCTTTCACAAGATAATGCCTCTTTCTCATATACATTGAAATTCCAAAGAATATTATTTATAAGTTAATTTTTATTTCCCAATCCAGTCATTCTCCCTAGTAATCACTTATTACCCCTCAACAGAATTTCTCTTTTCCCCCTGCCCCCATAACCTGTTTTACCAAGATCAAAGCGCTCGTTTTTTTTTCAGTAATCTCAAGATTGTTTATAAGTTTTGTACCTCACTGGGAGGTTAGGTCTTCATTGTGAAGACTGCCATGTATATACGTTAAATAAATTTGTATGCCTTTCCTCCTGTTAATCAATTGGCCTCATGCTAGTAATTTTTGAACTTCCAGGAGGCAAACAGTCTTGGCCCTTGCAGTCTGTATTGAATGCCCCAAATCCCTGACCTTGAGAAAGGAGAGGAGAAACAGACACACAAATGAAGGAGACATACACTATGCTAGACGGTGTAAGTCTACAGACTGTCACTCCTTCTCTTTGCACTCACCTTGTAAGGCTCAGTTCAGAGGTAACAATTGTAACCTTACAGTCACAATTAAACATCTTTCATTTTATTCCCATTATACTCAAGGATCTCAAATGGGCATTCCTTGATCAAGTCCAACTAGTGCTTTTATTTGTATTTTTTATTTTCATGTTTTACAGGCAAGGTCATGCTCTGTTGCCCAGGCTGCAGTGCAGTGGTGTGATAATAGCCCACTGTACCCTTTAACTCCTGGCCTCAGGTGATCCTTCCACATCAGCCTCTTGGGTACCACCATGCCAGGTTTTAAAATGTTTTGTAGAGGTGGAGTATCGTTATATTGCCCAGACTGGTCTCAAGTAATTCTTCTGCCTTGGCCTCCAAAAACTCTGGGATTACAAGCTTGAGCCACTGCACCTGGCCTGACCAGTGATTTTAAAATAAGAAAATTACAATTTAAACAATGAGGATCTGGCCACACTGGACCCTCGACATCAGTCTGATAAACATGAACTGGAACTAAGTAGCAGCTGACATAACTGTAGCCTCTCCCATAGGACAGTTTCCTATATTCTTTTGCAACCTATGTTCCTGTCTCATTCATCTTACCTGTCAATCTCTGTGGGAATCGGAGTTTGAGATCCCTATAAAGCACTTGGTTCTTACCATTGTAAGAATCTCTATGGCATTGTATTGTGTCTGATTTTTAAATGCCTGTTTCTTCATCAGCCCACAGGCTACTTGGGTTTATTCATTTCTGTATCCCCAACTTCTAACACATGACTAGCATGGAGTAGACATTCACCATGTTTTTGAAATTAAATAAATTAAAGCTCAATTATTGTATTTTCTTTCTTATTTCTTTTTTGCCATAATAGACAGGAGCCAAATGCTCTATTACAGGCAGACATGTTTCCCAAAACAGTGTGTAATTGCTGAACACCTTACAGAGAAGAAAGGGACAGAAATCCATTTTAAAATCAAACATAAGAATTACTACCACACAGCAGTGTGAGGCCAGTTAGTGTAAGTCAGAAATACACCAGACACTCACGTTGACCCTGGTCACTATATGGTGATAATGATGAACATGTTCAGGCATCAGGGAAAGATTAAAAGTACGTGATACAGTATACATCAGAGCTTCATAAAGCTAGGAAGTAGGAGAGATATATTAGCGGAAAAAACGTTCAATCATATGAATACTAAATTATAGGAAAATTTAACCCCACAGAATCACTTATTTCTAGAAAACTGGGGTTTTACTGTAAATTTGGAATATCTGAAAGCTTGCCAACTATTTAAGTTTCTAAGGACCTACTATAATTCTTCAAAAACTGAGAATCTTTTTTTCTTAATTTTAATACCTTTTATGAGAATTCATTAAGCATTTGGAATTTTTTAAAATATCCTTTGCTGAAAAGATATAGTAGATATCAGGGGAAAATGAAAGTTCTTAACAGATAGCAAATACTTAGAAAAGAGTCTTGCAATACCAAGTATTTGCATGACAACCATCTAAGTCTCTCTGTTTCTCACTCCTCCCTTACTTCCTCCTTATTTCTCTTTTATCCTCCATTACCTGGTCTTCTGCTCTCTATGTTTAAATCTGCATATCAAGACTTCAAGTTTATACTTCACTAAATCTTGCCCTGCAGTTGAAACATTAACAAAATTCTATTCCTAGAGGTTGTTGACACATTGTTACACCCAAACACTGGGGCAACCAAACTCTGGTATGGTTGATTCACTTTTAGACAGGAAGTGATAGAATCTGGTTCAGAGTTCTCTCTCAAGCAACTCAACCTAGTTTTATGCTGATGATTCTGAAGGTTTGATACTGCTCACTGATAGCACTCTGTATATTCTGAAATATGGTTAATTATGATAACTGGGAAATCTTGCTTTTAGAAAGGCTCAGAGGCTATGTTCAAGTTTTCACTGTAGCTATTGCCAGGAGAATTGTCAGACATGGCTTGGGCCTTTGAAATGTGAATCTGATTGAAATGCAAAGATAGGGGTGGAATGAATTCCAGAGGTAGTTTGCATATAGCCTATGTGTTCACTCACTCAGTCCACTGCATAATAACACCCTCAAAAATATTTGAAAATCTGAGTGAGTCTCAGAGTAGATGAGAGTATGTATGTGTAAAAAGAGATGAGATTAGGAGAGACAATAAGAAAGGAAGCTAGAGTAATAACAATAATAATAATAATAAGTTTATGTATTGGAGTATAAGAACACGACAGTGCCAAGCATTTTATGTGCATTATCTCATTTAATTCCCTTGACAGCTCTATGAGGTAAGTTATTATCATCATCCCCGTTTTCTGGATGGTAAAACTGAGGCTTAGATAGGTCTTGTAACTTGCTTAAATTTACACAACTACTAAAAGACAGAGTCTAAGTATAAACTCATACTTTTCTCTTTTTTTAAATTTTAGATTTGGGGGTACACATGCAGGTTTGTTAAATGGGTTTTTGAGGCATATAAATTTGGGTTTCTGGCGAACCCATCACTTAGATAGGGCACATAGTCCCTAGTAAGTTGTTTTTCAGCCCCTTTCCCCCTTTCTCTCTCCTTTCTCTCTTTTGGAGTCCCCAGTGTCTATTATTCTCATCTTCATATCCATGTGTATCTATTGTTTAGTTCCCGCTTACAAGTTGGAACATGTGACACTTTATTTTCTGTTTCTGCATTAATTCACTTCAGGATAAAGGCCTCCAGCTACATTTGCATTGTTTTAAAATACATGATTTTATTTTTTATTATGGCTGTGTCCTATTCCACAGTGTTTATGTACCACATTTTCTTTATCTAATCCACCGTTGATGGACACTTAGGTTAACTCCTGACTTTGCTATTGTAAATAATGCTGTCATAAACGCATGTAAACTCATACTTCTCTAACTTCCGATTTTGTGCTCTTAACCACAGAAAACAACTCATTTCCTTGTAACAGGTCTCTACTGAGAGATCAGGAAAAAAACAGCTCTCCAAGATCGTCCCAAGGACCCCCTGCCCCTGCAAGTATCCACCAAGTCCATCAGCCCTTGGACTACTGTTGCATGAATGAGACAGACATGAGAAGACTTGAGTCTCCATGTGGTCTTTCTCAGTCACCTTGGGGCCCCACTAAGTGTTGGTGTTTTTACCATTTGCTCCTTGACAGAAAGAGTAGGAAGTTCATGAAGGTTAATGTGTCATAAGGCATGAGAACACTGGAAGGTTGAATGAATCACTTGCTTTGGAGGCCTTTGAAAACAAAAACAAAATGGCAACAATTAAAAACAATTACTGGGTACCTATTCTGTTCATCACTCAACTTGTTTTCTATGCACACATATCTGTGTGTGTGTGTATATATATATCACACACATAGATATAGACAAGTATATATATCCTCATGTAGATGTGGGTATGTATGCATGTGTGTATCTATATGTGTACATAAATACATATTTATGTGTGTGTGTATATATGTGTGTGTGTGTGTATGTATGTGACCAGTGATAAAGGCATTCACCCTTTTCAATTAGAACACCGAATCTCAGAGTTTAGGAAATGTGCTCAAGGTTATACACTTAGTAAGTGAAAGTTCTCATGACTTTGTGTATATCATAGAACCTTCCTGAGCTTTAGCTAACCCCTCTGGAAAATGAGGAAAATAACACCTGCCACCAGGAGTTGATGAAATATTGTTCATAAGGATACCTCACCTGGCACAAACCAGGAGCTCATTACACATAACTGCAATAAATTTGCCCCCTCGACCACGCAATGTCATCTTCATGTGGGTAAATGCTGAAGGAGTTAGAGCTATGCTCCTGTCCTTGTAACTTAGGATCTGCTGTAGAGGTGATGGCATGCACTATTGGAATGGATTATCTTCGACACAAGCAGAAGTTAGAATGTAGTATGCCACTTTAATTACGCTTTAATTGAACTGCAATATACATCACCACTTGGCATAGGCCCTTTGAAGTCCGGAATCACCACCCTGCCTCGTGAGAATGTGTGCCGTTACCACTAGCATAATTGTTGGAGCAACTGACATGTTCCCAGCAGCAGATATTTCAGCAGGTAGTGAAGGTAATTAGGAGAAGATTTTGATCTTGCTGACTTATGGTGAAAAGCCAGGTATCGAGGGATATGAATGTAGAGACAATCCAGTCATATTAAAGCCAAACATGAAAGCTCCTTTTTAATATGAGGAACTAAAAAGCAGTAAAAACAAAGCTATTTTCAATTTGAAGAGGGAAAAATGCTATCCTTTGATCCCTGACATAATATGACGGGGAAACAAAGCACTCAGACAAATCATCCTGTATGGTAATTTTCTTTCTCATTTGAATTTTTTTTGCCTGACAACCAAGTGACTGCTGCTTTAAAAAGTTTATTCACTTTGTTCATCTAACAAACTTTATTAAATGCCTAACATGGGCCAGTCACTATGTTAGGCTCCTGGATCTTTGCACTCAGCCATTCACAGTGTACTGTGGGACTGACATATTTTCAGATAATTAGAGTACAGTGTTAGGCATCAAGTATGTTAAGCAAGGGACTGTTGAAGCAGGGAGGAGACCCTCTATAAAAGACTGGTAAGAGGAGGGTAGGTGCATGATGAGATCAGAGGTTGCTTTCTGGAGGAAAAAGCATTTGACCAATGGAAGAAATAGAATTCCGCTGTATTAAGGGAAAAAGTCTATTTTCTACAGGGCAAAGAGCTTACGTTTATCACAGCGCTAGTCACAATAGCAAAGATATGGAATCAAGCCAAGTGTTTATCAATCCATCAGTGAATGATTAGATGAAGAAAATGTGGTATATATATACAATGGAATAGTACTCAGCCATAAGAGAATAAAATCATGTCTTTTGCAGTAACGTGAATGGAACTGGAGGCCATTATCTTAGTGAAACAACTCAGAAACAGGAAGTCAAATGCTGCATATTCTCATTTATAAGTGGGAGCTAAATAATGTGTACCCATGGATGTACAGTGTGGAATAATAGACATCAGAGATTTGGAAGGGTGAGGGGGTGGAAGGAGGGTGGATGGTAAGAGATTACTTAATTGTGTGATGGATGTTCAGTGATCAATAACCTAAAATCCTCGACTTCACCACTACACAATGTATGCATGTAACATAATTATACTTGTACCCCATACATTTCTACAAATAAAAAAAAAGAGCTTATGGAAAGGCACAGAGGGATAAGGAAGTTTAAGGAAGAGTACAAAAGTTCCATTTACCACCATGTTGATGTAGGTGATTGGGTTGTGAGAAATGAGGATAGGTGGGGCAGGAAAAGTGATGTGTGCTATGCTGAGAGGTTTGTTCTTTAACCTAAGGGAAATAGAAAATCTTGAAGTAGATTTGTAGAGTTGAATTTATATCTTTAATAATCACCAGATTGGCTGATGAATTGAACTGAAGAGAGATGACTTCAAAAGCAGAGAGGCCAGTTAGGAGGCTATGGCAAATCCCCAGGAGAGAAATCGTACGGGTCTTAACTAAGATAGTGGCAAGAACAGTAGGAACAGAAGAGGAAGCTAGAAAAGAATCTATCTTTGAAGCTGAATTCGGAGTAGATACAACTAAGATCTGAAACTATAAGTTGAAGAAAAAATAGAGACATCTACATTGCTCATATTTAATGGGGATGGTAAATAAGACTACCTTTGCCTAATATATGGCATACATATGATCTTGAGAAAAATCTGTATGTGGATTAGATTTTTATAAAGTAAATCACATTTGAGTATGTCAGAAGAGCTTGTGGTTTACAATACTCTGGTGTTGACTGATTACAATATAGGCAATAACTTTCTAAATTACTTGTTTAGTTCATATAAATTTTCATATTTGGGGTTAGTTTAAAGCATATTTTAGACACCTTTGTTGCAAATTCACTTTTATTTGGTCAGATAATATACTTTGGTATATAATAATGTGTGTGGCAATCTCTCATTCACTAGAATAGTTTTAACCCTGATTGCTTCGGTTTCAGCAATGTTTTGGTTAATATTAGTGGTTTACCTAGTGCCTCAAGTTAATATGAATGATCCATTTACTATACAAGGTGATTTTGTGAATGACATTGTATTAGTCTGCTCTCACACTGCTAATAAAGACATACCTGAGAAAAAGGTTTAATTGACTCACAGTTCTACAGGACTGGGGAGGCCTCAGAAAACTTACAATCATGGCAGAAGGGGAAGCAAACATGTCCTACTTCCCATGGAGACAAGCAAGGAAAAGTGCCGAGTGAAAGGGAGAAAAGCCCCTTATAAAACCATGAGATCTGGTGAGAACTCACTATCACGAGAATAGCATGATGCTAACCACCCCCATGATTAAATTACATCCCACTGGGTTCCTCCCATGACAGGTAGAGATTATGGGAACTACAGTTCAAGACGAGATTTGAGTGGGGACACAGCCAAACCATGTCAGGCATGAAAAGTGTTTGTGACGGACAGATAGATGAGTAGATGGGTGGACACATAAATAAGAAAATAGGTAGTGACTCGTAGACTGATAGAGAGATAATAGAATTTGTAGATTCATACTTTCAATAAACTTTAAATATGAATGTCCCATGAAACAAATGGTGGCTCAGAAAGCCTGAGCCACAGAAATTGCTAGTGGCCA
The DNA here is from genome assembly GCF_029289425.2 of Pan paniscus. Lineage (NCBI taxonomy): Eukaryota > Metazoa > Chordata > Mammalia > Primates > Hominidae > Pan > Pan paniscus. The sequence continues at coordinate 145,966,349 of NC_073256.2, read as the reverse complement.
TAAATGAATTAGAATTCAGACCATCTAATAAAGAATTTAATGCAACTTACACACATCATACTGATAATGGATAGATTTTAGATAATGATAGATAGTAAAATAATTTTATACTTCTATAGCAAAAGAAAAGTTACATGAAGAAAATTGTAGTGCTATCAATAGTCCACATAATAGACAGTCTTGAAATTAAAAAACAAAATGATGTTGCCTCAAAAAATAGAAGAAGTCACCAAGTAATGCACGTCTGTTGTCCCATTTAACCTTCGTAATCGACCTAGCATTTAGGTATTATTATGTCCCTTTTATAAATGAGAAAATGGAGACTCAGAGAAATTAAGTGACATGTCTAGCATCATTCACTTCTAAGAGTTGAAGAACCTAGTAAAACTTTGTAACTTCCATGGCTTCTATGGGTGTTTACTTCCCACTCAAGCCGAGATTCTGCAAGCCAGTTCTATTGCTACTGTGATGTGAAGACTCATCATGAATGCCTTTTGTTTGCTTTTATGAAATTGTTTTTGAACTTCTCTCCAGGGAGTAGGTGGCTGAGTTACTGGAAAATGTTCTTGTTTAACATTTTGTAGATAATAAATACTTTTATTCTAATAATTCCAAATACAGTGTTTTGAAGGGCTCAAAACCATGTGTGGATGATTGCTGAAATCTCTCAATTACTTAATCATGTTCCCATGAATAAATACAAAAAAGAAACCCACGAGGTCAGATCAGTGGTTCATTCTACCCGGTGTACAGCACCAATGCTGACATGAAAGAATCATTTGTCACTTGTGTTCCATGATGTCGACTTCAAAAGATTCAGTGACTGCCCAAGCAGGTCAAGCTTGTCCTAATTACAAATTGTAACTCAACCATTCATCATTTTAGCACAACCCTTTTAGAAGGTATTAGTACAGATCTATAAAGATTTTATTCACTTATGCATCTGTTAACTCAAAAACACTTATTGAGCTCCTTCTGTGTGCCATGAAATTTCTGAAGTATTGGATTCAGAAATGAGTGAATTGCTTCTCAAAAGCTCAGGTAAAAGGACTTATTGTCCCTCAAAAGCTCTGGTAAACAAACACCTGCTATGTAATTATAGACAGATTATGATGGAGAAGAGCAAGAAACACCATAGAATCACAGTGTAGGGGGTGCGTTTTCCCTCGGAGGAGAGTGTTTCAGGTAGCTTTGGCCTTTTCATCCCTGGCCCCCAAACAAACATACAAAAAGCAAATATGTACTGAGCATACTCTTGGAGCAAAGCCCAGCAAACCTACAGCTTGAAGCAAAGCCCCCCACAAGCTCAGCCTCAATCAGCTAAGTGGTAGTGCAACCCCATGACCCCTAGAACAAATTATTGTTGATCATAAGCCTTTTGTTTGAGTTTGTTTCCTTTTATGCAGCATTATTGCAACAACAGCTGACTAATACCAAATATAAGGCCCTGGCACATGAAAGAATCTCAGTAAATGCTAGATCTAACTGTTCTTATTCTTCTATTCCTGGTATCAAGAGTCCATTAAAAGCGGGTTGTGTATTTGAGTGAATACATATCTACACTGTATTTAAACAAAATATTCTACTTCTCCATCACCAAAGAGTATGTACCTCCACATTACAGGGAGGGAAACTGAGGCATGAACCTGCACCTTGATGCCTAAAGTCCACCCTAATATATAGAACATACAGGGTTAATTGCTGCCTGTAAAAACTGCTGCCTAACATGCAATGAAAGCTCAATAAATATGTTCAGCGTTCTCTCAAAAGAAGAGAAGATGTTTGGATATATGGAGAGAGCTGGCTGGGCTTCTGCCTAAGACCCCAGTGGCTTTTCCTTGGAGGCAGACGTAAATGTCAGGTTTAAGATTGCAGGTGAAAAAAAGTCACCAAATGACTCTTAGAAGAACCTTCACAACCACTACTAGGGTAGGCAACCTAGTTTCTTTGTTGGTCAAAGCTATTCTGAGTCCCCAATAAAAGGAGAAAGGCAATTCTGAGCTCCCAATAAAAGGAGAAAGTCCCTCATCCCCTGATTAAGGGGGGAAAAAAGAGCCTAGTTTGATTTTTGAGCTTTTCTTTACTTTTAAGAAAGGGAGAAACTCAAACTTGTTGCAAGCAAATGATATTAAATGCAAACTTTCAGGTTTCATTTACAGAATCCACATGAGATGACCTGGCCTTTGAGCATCTTGACCTTTACTTATGATATCACCCCACGGGTTAATGAAAGGACATGTGGGAACATTTGTACTTTTTACTCACGCTACAAGTATGTGCTGACCACTTATTTTGTGGCAGCAAAGGATTTCATATGTGGACACAATGTGAGGAAAAAGAAAAGGAAATTAACACTTATTGAAGGCCCAAAATGGCATTTCTTTTCTACAGTTCATTTAAATCCTCGTAACAGTCTTATAGTATAAATGGAGTCTTTTATATTTTGAAAACAGAAAATTGAGTCTCAGAATGATGCCTTATGTTGGATTTCCTGCAAACAGACTCTGCAGGAGAGTTTTGCATGCGGGATATTTATTGGGAACTGCATTTGGGAACCACACCTGTAAGGAAAAGCTGGAAGCAGGATTAGGCAATAAAAGGTGAACCATGATGCAGTTGCAACAGAGGCCTCAAGGGAATCTACATGGAACTCTAGAATTTTCTTAGATTGAGACAGGGAGTTGAGATACATTCAAATAATTATGCAAATAGAATTATTAATTTCTTATTATCAATATTCAGGTAGGAAAAATATTTACTAATTTACTTTATTTACTTATTCACACATTGATTCATCCATTCTTTCACTTACAAACACTTAGAGAGCCCTCACTATATGCTGGAAACTATGCTAGGAGCGATATCAACTCTGAATAATAATTAAGTGTACTTTTTGCTCTTTGAAGGCCTTGGAGTCCAGCCTTGTGAATGTGTAAGTAAATGAGGTCTCTAAAAAGGATTTTTTAAAAACACCTACTTTAAAATTTCTATCAAATTAAAACAAGAATAGACCTAATCTGCAAACAAACAAATTTTCCTCAAGGCAACAGGAAATCCTGGAGAGACAAGAAGACACTTTTATAAAGCAACCAAGTGTTCCCTCCCCCCTTAAAAACCACTCTCTGTGGGTAGAAACTAATGAAAGAGTACATTTTGCTGTCTCATCTCCTCTGTTTGATGGATTTGGCTCTACACAGAGGCCAGAGTCTACTTGGATTGCTTTTGAATTTGCCCTTGCATCAACTGAACTCTCTAGACTACTCTCTCTGCCACAGGAAAAAAAAATGTTCTTACTATGAATAATAACCTCTTACATGAAGTAACTCTAAAGAAAGTAGATTGGAAAATAAAGACCGAGCTAAATAAAAATGTCATAATAGGTAAGAAGTCTTGCCAGTATTTTTCCGCTGGGATCCTTAACCTATTATCCATTAATATTTTGGGCTTACAGAAGACAAAGTAATTAGCATGACACCACTTGCTGAGAACTCCATAGACATGAAAAACTATAGTTCTGGCTTCAGAGCATACTTGTCAGCAGTACAATATGAACAAAGTATCTACAATTACAAATACTTAATAAAGACAAGCTAAGTTTCCCACCAGTTTGAAACAAATAAAATATACTAACAGCATGTTTGCTTCTGAATCTTTTGTTCTATCCAAGATGAAACTTGGGAGATTCTATTACCATCTATAGTGGACTGCCCTGTAAGATGAGATCATAAAGAATAAAAATAATTTAGTGTTAATAGAGGAAAGGAGAGCTGACATTTAAAAAATGTTAAACTGGGGTTGAATTAGGCTAATCTAGTTTCTTAGAAGCATCAAAACCAACAAGCTTCATTGCTGAAAGAGAGTAAAAGGAGAACCCTCTGGAAACTGAGAAGTATAACTCATTTATAAACTCATTCATTCATCTGACCATCCAGCAATATGTATTGACCACCTACTAGATCCCAGACTTACATAGGAAATGAGAATGAAGTGATAAATACAAGAAACAGGGTCTCATTTTCATGAAACTTACATGCTGAGAGGGAAAAATTAGAAAATTACCAAGTAAAAAATGAACAATGTAAATATAATGTTGAAGACTGATAAGTGCTATGAAGAAATTAAAGCACAGTAATGGTGAAGAGAATAATGGTGGGATCAAAAATTCCAGATAGGGTGATAAATACAGGCTTCTCAGAACTGGCATCATTTGAACAAGGAAGGAAGAGGAGAGGAAAGAAGGGGAAAAAGGGGGAGGGGATGGACGGGGAGGGGAGGAGAGGAGAGAAGGGGAGAAAAGGGGAGGGGACAAGTGGGGAGGGGAGGGGAGGAAGAAAGGAAGGAAGGAAGAAAGGGAAGGAAGGAAGGAGGGAAGAAGAGAGTGGGAGGAAGAGAGGAAGTCAAAAAGAAAAGAAGAGAGAAAGGAAGGAAGGAAGGAAGGGAGGGAAGGAGGGATGGAGGAAGGGAAGGAGGGAGGAAGGAGGAAGGCGAGAAGGATGATAAAGAGACTTCTATGGGAATCTACGGAGAGAGAAATTGTACTCCAGGAAGAGGGAGCAGACAATGTAAAGGCCTTGAGGTGGAGGAAAGTTTAGCATAAATGGAGAAATTCTGGTAAGCCCACTCATGATCTGTTTATGAAGCTGTGTGCCCTGGTGTATGGGCTTCCAGGGGAAGGACTGCTTGTTCTTAGTTTGTCCAGGCACTAGATGCAGGTTTGGAAGGTCCAAGAGCTTAGAGAGCAGGGTGGAGAATGGCAAGAGGTATGACTGGCAAAGCCAAATCATGATGTCATTGGAAAGGCGATGTACCTAAAGTTACATCCTGGTTTCTTACTCAGACACTGCCACTCATGAAGAGGTGATCCGGGGCTAGTCCCTGCTCTACTTAGAGCCCCAGCCCCTTTTCTACAAACAAGGAAGACGAACTGGATGCTCCCCAAGCCTCCTTTTCACCACACTCTTCATGATTCTGTGAAGCCACTGTTTTAAGTGCAAGTATAATTTAAATCAAGAGCCTTAAAACTTCAGCCCTTGGAGAGACCAGCAGGTAGTACTGTCATGTGATGTTTAGCTTTGTTGGTTTAGGCTAAAATAATTAAATCAATTATCTTTTACACAATAACCATCAAGTAATTTTTGAATGAGATGAGTAAGGGAATTTGGAGACCAAACGTGATGGAGAAAGAAGATAAAGGGTGGGTGTAGAACTTTGCCATGGATAAAGAACACCTGGCCTCATTTGCACCCCGTGGTGGCTGACTACATAGATTTTCTGGATTTTAAAGATAGTTTGTTGTTCTTATGAACCAATTACAGATTGCCAGGAATTTTTTAATAAGGGAGATAATTGGATCAGATGCAGTTAGAGCATCCATTGAATGATGAACATGTCTACATTTTTAGAGTATTAAAGAAATATATGAATTTAATTTAATTATCCAGATTAGAGAGAAGGTAACCTCTTCATCCTACAAATGAGCAAGTAGAAGCTCAAAGTAGCTAAGGAAATAACTTAAAATTGTTGATTTCCAGCAAAGCCAGGACTAGAGTCCAGGCTTCCCTATTATAAATTCTGTACTTTGAGATGGATGTAATTGAATGATATTATAAATATATTTATGTAATATTCACAGAGCTCTGGTTTCTTTTATACCACCCAGGTCTCTGTTAATCCAAATAGTCCCTTTGTGTGAATAGCAAAAATAAGTAAGTAAAGCAGTGCCATGCCAGAGTGGTTGGTTTTGTCAGCCGACCTCAGGTTGGACTGCAGCCCCTCTTTACCCAAGCCTGGCAGCCCTAGTTATTATATTTGCTTTGTGCTTTGCAATATACTCAATTACTGTATTTCATAATATTTTGGTGGCTCTAAGGAGCAATCTTGTGAGACATTAAAGGTAGAGAAAGGATTCCTGCCCCCTATTTGATTGATTAGGAAGTGACGATTTAGAGATGATATGACTTTTCCATGCTCACTTCCATCACTGGGGGAATGGATCTTGATCCCAGAGTTTCTGATACGAAATACAATCACTTCTCTACATTACTTCAGTAGAAAAAATGTAAGCCTACTAATTTATTTGTCTTAATTGTTACAGCTCTTGGACAAGAGTGTGAGGTTTGGGGGAAGGACTTAAAATGTGAGCTGCAAGGGAGTTCTGCTATGATCTATGGATTTCATATTTCTGAGGAATCTTTGTCCTTCATTAAGTTGAACCCAGTAAGTTGTTCCCAGACCTGAAGAACTTCTGCATGCAGGAACATAGGTTAGGCTAGGCTGAACACTCTTTCTTTTCTCTTTGGGGCTTGGGCCTGTCCAAGTGCAGACAAAATGATGTTACTTATGAAACACAAACATGTAATTGAAAAACAAAACCAATTATGTTAATTAATAGTTGCTCAGTTTTTGGAACACAATGAAAGGGTTTTAAAAGTTATAAAAATTGCACCAAAATAAAGTATGATATTTAAGAAACAAAAATCCTCCACACTCTGTATTGTGTTTATTATGACACATACATATTAACTTATAATTTATTGTCACTTTTTAACTCTTTATGTTGGCATTATGAGAAGGATTAGAAAAATATTCCATAGAGTTGAGCGCCTGAGTGGAGGGCCGATAATCAGGACAAAATATCTCAGCATTAAAAATGTGGGAGGAGACACTCAGGTTAAAACAGAGAATTGCTATGTACAAGTTTGATTTGTGATACAATAGCTTATGTCAGCACAAAATCTTGTCTAATTTCTGTTCAATAACATTTGGGAATGTTTACATTCAAGAATGTGTGAACAAGCCTGTGGCTTACCTGCAAGTCTTGTTAAAATACATTGGCCTAACTTGAATGGCTCCAGTCCTGCCACTGACCATTCATTGCTCAGGGCATCTCTCCACGTTTTGTGTCCTAAGACTTGCCTTGGTGTGCAAGAACACTCAGTGTGCATTGGGATATGGGAATATATCCATTGGGAATGGATATTTAGGAACTCCTCATACTTTCTGGGCCTACCTTCACTCCAAATCCAGCTTCCGGGTTTCTCTGAACTGTGTACCTTATGATCATAGGCCAGACTTAGCCTCCCATGCCTAACTATGCGTCCAAGTGCCCTGCCCAGGCAAGGGCTATGGGACCTCTGCCAAAGACACTGTGGCCATTTTGGGGAACAGTCACTGAGACTCTTTTGAAAAAGAAAATGAGCTGGAGGGCTGGGTGCAGTTGGGTGCAGTGGCTCATACTTATAATCTCAGCACTTTGGAAGGCTGAGGCAGGAGGATCCCTTGCACCCAGGAGTTCAAGATCAACCTGGGCACTACAGTGAGAACATGTCAAAAAAAAAAAAAAAAAGGAAGAAAGAAAGAAAATGAACTAGAAAAGCTATAGACTTCCCATTATCCTCAGCAAACTAACGCAGGAACAGAAAACCAAACACTGCATGTTCTCACTTATCAGTGGGAGCTGAACAATGAGAAAACGTGGACACAGGGAAAGGAACGACACACATTGGGGCCTGTCTAGGGAGGGCACTTAGGGGAGAGCATTAAGGAAAAGTGTTAATGCATGCTGAGCTTACTACGTAGGTAATGGGTTGATAGGTGCAGCAAACCACCATGGCACACGTATACCTATGTAACAAACCTGCACATCCTGCACGTGGACCCCAGCACTTAAAAAATAATAATAAAATAAAGTTTTTTTTTTTTAAAAAGAAAAGCCGTAGGCTACTTTTGGAGGCAAATCCAGATATTAAAAAGATAAAATATTTTAAATAAAACTGTAAAAACAGTTGAGAGAACCTCTATTAGCTATACTCATTTTGAGCAGATTATCTCTTTTCTATTAAAGCACTGAACATCACTCTTCTTATGACTAAGACTAAAGTTTAACTATCAGTGTGTAAATATATGACTGTATTTTCTCTGTGGACTTTGCCGAAGAAGAAATATACCTTCTTTGCTCTTATGCAGATTGAAGGGACAACTAAAATCTGTATGAACTCTCCAAATGAGTTGGACTGACATATTTGAACAAAACTGTAATAACCTTTGAGCAATTAATGATAATATTTAAGAATGATGATAAATGCATCAAAGTGCATGGGAGATTGCTTTTTTTAAAATTTAACTTTTTAAGTCAGTGTGCTTCATGTTGGTCACACATAAGCTTGCTATTGTAAAGGAAGGGTCTGAAGAGGGCACACTACTCATCCTTACTATAGGCAATCACGCTTGTGGTTCAAGTCTAGTACATTCAAATGTGCATCCAAGCTACCCACTGCAGTCCTTTGTTTTGTACTTTCACAGCAAGTGCAATTCTATAGAGCAATACTTGATTTTTTAAAATAATTGATCTGCAAATATAAATAAGTCCATTGCAGAACACTCTCTTTGACCGCTAGGCTCATGATCTTAATAACAGCCCATCAACCAGAATGAGATGCTCAATTGCAAAGCAACTACACTCTCAGGACCGAGTCTCATCATTTGGGAAGTAGATAGCCAGAGTATGTTGTATGGACAAAAAATGAGATTATGTATTGATTCCATTGACAGTGTGAATATTCCTGACCATGGTCAGAATAGTTTTGTAAAGCAAATGCATACAGCATGAATGCATATTTAACCATAGAATAATGGCTGAGGGAACAGACCTGGTCTCATATTACTTGGGCTCAAATCCTGATCCTGTTACTTCCAAACTGTGTGCTATTGAGCAAAGTGTGCTGTGCGTTCCCATTTTCTCTGTAAAATACAGACTAAAACTTGTCCTAGACTTGCTAGAGATTAAAGGAGATTATATATATAAAGTTTCTAGCACATTTTCTGTCATTCAATAATATTTGCTATGATAATTTTCTCTAACTTAGAAGAATGAAGACTGACATGCTAAAGTCATTCCAGAAAATGAACGACAATGCCATCCTACTAAATAACACCCATTCCTCTGATTTATAAAACACATGTTGCAGATAACTGAGACAAGAAAGAAAAAGTCCTGGTTTCACAATCAGAACACCTGAATTTGAATTTTTCTTTGTGTAATCTTTAGGAAGTTGTTTATCCTCTCTCCATCTTTTTATAAAAAGGCAATTATGATGCCCACCTCATGCTGTTGTAATAGGGACTAATGAAAGCGTGTGTGCAAATGAACTAACACTGTGCCTCCCAGGAATGAGGAAAGTGCTACATACATACTAATGTCCTCACCCTCTTTTCCTTTCTTTGAACTCATACGTCACAGTTTTTAATTTATCTAAATTGAAGACTTGAGTAATGACATTTCTCAGTGAAGTTTTAGGTCAAGACATTTGTCCTAAAACCAGTTCAATGAGCCCATATTTGAAGTGCTTAGATTGTATACACTGGACATATTTTCATCACAAAATAGCTGCAAACTTCATGCGTGAAGGAAACCCTCTTTTAGAACCTGGTTCACTTTTATCATGCTCACATGCATTTCATGTGTCTAACATGGCTCTTTTTTGATTGCAATGACACTGAATCTCACATTTCAGATTCATGGCCTTCAAAAAAAGTGGCTGAGAAATAGTTTGTGAATCTGAGTCATCTTCTCCAGACTCCAGACCTGTCTAGAGAAAACACCACCCACTTTTTATTGGAAACATCTGAAGGTATAAGTCATTACTGAGTGTGTTTCTCACCCATTGAATCCAGCCTCTCTCTTCCTCCTGATTCACACTGTTCTCAGGATGCTAACTGACGATTTCTATTCAAATTAAGTGGACCAGTCAGAGATTTTATTTTGCCCACTGTTTTGCTAGATTTTAATAAGGTAAAATGGTGACTAACGTGTTCCAGTTTCAGTCTGGGACCAGATAACCCTTTCCCAGAAAGCTGCTTCACTGTTTTCAAAGACAAACTTGTGCTGTGCAGTTGAAAGATGGGTTTGGGATTTCCATTCTGATCGGAAGTCTGGTAAATGTATGCTGATTTTCAAATACAGGGTTGACTTGGACTTCCCTAGTGTAAGGAGATTCTGTTTAGAAGTCAATGGAAAATCAATTCCTTGCTGTTTTAAAATTAATGCACTCAGTTATTTGAAAAGTGAAAGAGAGCCGGAAATCAGACTTCCTTTTAAACTTGAACCTATCAGGCCACAAGAGCTTTCTTAGCAAAATGTTTTTCTTTTCTATTGCATACAGCGTAAAATAAATGTTCAGCATTGTGGTCAGACCAGCATTAATGTTGTAATCAAATGTCATGATATTTCTATTTAATATTCAGAAAATCATTTGCATCCCCCAGGAAAACATTTGAACAGCTTTTCTAGCACCTCAGGTTCAAGATGTGTTTCCTCAAGAAGTTCAACACAAAGGTCTGCCTTTCAGGCTACCTTACTAATTTAGCTTTGCAATAAACCTGAAAGCGTTTAAGGATGTGTACTGAGTTACCTAAGCATTTCTACTATGGATACCTGCTACAAAGACTTAGACAGTAAATAGTGATATTCAATCTTGGAGTGTGTGCTATTTGGTGCTTCACAAAGCCTGTCACGAGAGTCTTCATCATTATGAGAAGTGGCTTTTGTTTGTTTTTATTTTGATTCCTTCAATGCAGAAATTCAGATACAGATTCAGCTAGTGTTTGTAGGCTTTCACTGTGTGCCAAGCGTTGTGATTGGCATCTCATCTATGTTATCTCATTTATCCTTGCAATAATTGTTGAAGCATGTCTTACTGTATTCATGAGCTTCTGAATTTGAAATGACTGGCTTAGGCTCACTCAATTGTAAGTGGCTAGGGCAATTCCCTAGAAAAATGGCAGAGCCGGGATTTGCAGTAAGTCATCGCAAGATAGAAAACACTTGTACTTTGCCAAATCTGTGTTCAGTAGAATGCAGTCCTATTGCAAAAAGAAACCAAAAAAACTCAAGTCCTGTGGTCAAAGAAATTTGGAAAGTATGGAATAAAAGTTAACTGGTTTCTTACATGTGAGATTTTCTTAGAACCAAGAATGAGATTTCATATTAGTCAAGAAGAGCCTATGGTTGGATTATATCCCAAATATTTTGTCCGTGAAATCCTTTCTATGAGGAGCCACTCATAAGAGCCAGCACATGTTGGGAAATGCTGTCTGACATTTTCTGAGCTTGCCATTATGTGCTATTTCCTGAGCTTTTCATATCTCAAAGAGAGGCTGAGCTCCTTTTGGTTCATAACACAGTCCCACTGTTCAAGGCATTTAAGGCATAGCTGAGAAAACATGGCCTATACCCATGAAGCCATTCAAAGCCCACAGAGGGTAGATCATGCTGTGTTTATTTCAAGGATTTCTGCTTATCTGAAAACATCAGTAGGTCCTTTCCCTGAAAGCAGGAATTTAGAAATGGCCTATGCAGTGAGCTTCAGTGTTCATCTTCTAAGAATGTAGGTCCTAGGAGCCACAAAGGAACTTTTTATGTTTCATTTTGTGATTTTCTACTGGAAATTTATAGGCATCAAAATTCTGGGAAATAATAAATAGTCCTCATGAGGATCTTTTCTTTCTTCAATGTGTGCCTGAAGGAGAAGAAATTCTTTGTGAACTCATTCAGTCCCAAAACACCTGGGAAGGACTCAAGAGAATGAAGATTATAGAAGCAGCAGTTTGTAGATATAAAATTGTGATAAAATTCATTGAATTGAAGCAAAACTTCTTGAATCTTAGATGTCCTGCCTTTCCATAAACAAATCCACAATTTGGTCTGGTTAATGTGGATTTACAGATATAATGGGAAGTTATGAGGTTGGGGGTTGGCAATCTCTTCGTCCGTTAACCGTTGTTAATAGCAAATCAACAATGTGACACAAAGAAGGTGAAGAATGACTAATTCCCTCACTTTAGGTTATTGTACTCACTCTCTGAAGATGTCACTGCAGCTGCTCTCGTTTCCCATGTGTAAATGTGGCTAGAATTCTTGATTTGCAACAGAAGTTCCTTCCACATCAAGGGCATATTAAGTCTGTGTTCTATATAATGTCTGCATGAGCAATGTATAGTTCTTTTGTCATTATGGCTGTTAGACTACAACTCCATTCACTGTCAACTCTTTGCAGCTGTTGGTTCACACTCTCAACCCCTTCCTTTCCATCAATTACCTCACCACCTAGGGTGTACCACTTAGGATCACCTCCCACTCTATTATAGAAAAGGTGGCTACCATCTTTGTGAGCTGACTGCCAATTCAGCTTTTGTCGCTATCATATTTCGAGTTTGGGGATATATCAACACACATAACCATATAAAAAATTCCAAGATATTTATCTTGACATATGTAATATATTATATCTTAGTATAAGTCAGTACATACATAGTTATGTGACCTTATTTATCCATCATTGTCAGTGAGCAGAGATGTCCATATAGAACACTAGACTTACTCTGGCCTTATCATAACACTATATATTTGATTTTTTGGCAAGAAACTTAACTTCTCCAGGAGGCTAGTTTCTCATTTGGAAAATGGAGGTGACAATAATGACCTTGCTGTGTGATTATGACATTGTTCATTTAAAAATATTTTGCAAATTGTGACAAGAAACATATTTTTGATATCTTACTCATTAATTGATTTAGCAAAAATTTGTTATTAATGTGTTATGTGAAAACACTAGGCAAGGTCTAGCGTGGCAAAAGTAATAAAGTCTTATCTACCCAGAAGAATCTCCTACCTATAACAGAAGCACATAATGCAGCTGTATTCATGATGACTTTTTGTAGTATTTAATCACATTCTTCTTGAAACCCATTTCTTTTGTATTCAGTTAAACCATACTGCAGATGTTCTTTCTCTCTTTCAAATTTTTTCTTCTTAGTTGCTTTGGCCAACTGAGTTCTCTACACAATTTCCAAATGTTGAAGTTCCCACAGTCTATCTCAAGCCAGTCTTTGATCTAGATCCTTTCCTGCACAACCTTATCCACTGACTTTAAAGTTCTTCTCTATGCCAAAACCTCTAAAATTTATATTTCTAGCCCTTAATGTGATTTCTTAAATTCAAAATTGTTAATATAACTATCTGATTTTTGAACTAAGCGTGCCCATACTAGAAACCTTGACTTGACTTTTAAATCTGTTGCTACATTTGTTTTTCTTACTCCAGTAAATGTTACCTCCATTTACCCAGATTAACAGACCAAAAACCTGGCCTTCATTATTTATACCTTCCACAACACACCCTTTCAAAACCCACCACGAATCTTCCTACCTGTAGTGCCATCATTCTATTGAAAGCCATCAGCGTCACTCACCTGAATCATGGCAATAATTTTCTAACTGATCTCCCAGAGTCATCTTTCTCAAACAAAAATGTATTTTTTTCTGAAAACCCTACAATAGCATGCCATTGCATTTTTCAGAACCAAAAAAAAAAAAAAAAAAAAAAGAAAAAGAGAGAAAGGAAAAAGAAAATCTGTAACATAATGTCCCAGGCTATGAAGGCCTGGCTTCTCCCTTTATTACCAGTCATGTCTAAGGTTACCCCCTTGCTGACATCCAATCACTTTATTCTTCTTTTGGGTCTTCAGGCACAAGCACTCTCCTGCCTCAGGATATTGCACTTGTTCCAAACTCTCTTGTTGCCTTCTCCCATCCACTGCACCTCCACTTAGCTAAGACCGACTCATACTTCCAGGTTTAGGTTAATGTCACTTCTGCATTTCGAGTAAGCCTACTTTGACTTACCTATCTAAAGTAGACCCCCTGATACTTTTTCTCATGGGATGTAATTTCCCTTTATGGAATTTAAATGATACTAATTACATGTTTATGTTTATATGCTTACAGTTTGTCTTCCCACTTGAGAGCATACCCCATGGGGAAAGATATTAGAACATCTATATTCCTAAATACCCAGCCCCCAGTATAGTGCCTGGCAAATAGCAGACATTTAGAAGATATTTATAGAATAAGTTAAAGAATGACAAAAGTTTTTATTACCCAGATAATTGAAGCTTGACCCTTTAAATTACAGTTTTTAGCTAAAATGATTTGAATGATATTTGTATTAATCATTAACATCACTTCTTATATTGTTTTTTAAATATTTTTGTGGGTACATAGTAGGTGTATATATTTATGGAGTACATGAGATGTTTTTATACGGGAATGCAATGTGAAATAAGCATATTGTGAAGATTACTTTTTATATTGAAGGAATAAAACATAAAATCATTGTTTTCTTGATAATTTAGATAAGAAACAAAAGATAAAACATTTAATGCAGACAAGGCTTATATTTAAGGTCAAAAACGTACTGAAATAGCATAAGTTACAGAAACTTAGCTTTATAACAGTTAATAAGAACATAACTCAGGAGTTTTAGTTTGACTATAAATTCAAAATGAGTCAACAGTCAATATGGCTGACACCCATAGACACAAGCTGTATTAGTAGAATTATAGATGCTAAAATAAGATAGGTGAAAATTCAATTCTATTCTGGACCTAAAATGTCTATTTACTTCAGGCCACCAACATTGAAGAGGCATGTACAAATGTGGCACGGTATCAGAGGAAGAGGACTCAATGCAGAGATGTCATCTTATTGTTCTCATGAGTTTTCTCAACTCTAAGATTCTGAGCCCAGTTGACATCCCTTGTCATTGGATAATTGTAGAATCTTAGGCAAATTTCTTCACTGTCATTGTCCCAATGACTATTACCAGTCATTAATTTCCCAAATCTATATAACTTTCTCAGACCTTTCCCTGAGCTTCAGATGCTCAAATGCCTGTTGAGTATCTCTCCCTGGTTATCTTACAGGGACTTCCAAGCCAGGACTTTTTCCCAATGCAACGTTCCATTTACAGCAGTGCTGTTCGCCCACTAACAAATCAAAAACTGAAGAGATTTGTGTCTTAATCCATTTGTGCTGCTATAACAAAATACTACAAACTGGGTAATTTATTCATGGCAGAAATTTGTTTCTCACATTACTGGAGACTGGGAAGTCCAAAATCAAGATGCTGACAAGTTTAGTGTCTGGTAAAGGACAAATCTCTACTCTAAGATGGCACCTAGATTACTCTGTCCTCACCTGGCAGAAGGTGGTGGAGCAAAAAGAGGCCTAGCTAGTTCCATTCAACACTTTTAATAAGACTATCCATGATGTTGGAGCCCTCAATGCCCAATCACCTTCTAATGGACCCACCTCTTGCTACTGTTGCATAGGAAGTTAAGTTCCAATATGAATTTTGGAGGGCACACAAACATTAAAACCATAGCAAGATCTTAGCTGCTTCTTTCTCAGTCCCCAAACCTATTGAAGTAATTACATATTTTTCACTTCCTTGGATAGCACCTGTCTCTAATGCCACCTTCTCTTACCCAGCTACCACTTCCTAAGGTTTAGGAAAGCAGAGGATTAAGTTGTCTGGATTTTCTAGAAAATAACAGGTAATTAGAATGTGAATGGGGCTCTTTGGATTCTCCCTTGGTTGTGTAGTACAGCTTACAACAATAAATTTAGTCATGTTCATTTTGTCTGCTTTATTACAGTTTCTATCAGACCAAGCTATTTCATGCCATGATGCCTTTACTTACGCTGTTTCCTTCACCAGTAATACCCTCCTAACCCCACTAAATCTCTCTGCGTAGAAAGTTTCCACTCATCCTTTAGGATTCATCCAAGCCACACATATAAATATTATCCTAGAATGTAAATTGTCTAAATGTTCCACTTAAAGTACACAGAGTTGCAAGTTGGATTAGAAAAATAAGATCCAGCTATGTTGGTCTGCCCTGCAGATATTGAGCTTTCCAAGCCTCACATTCACGTGTGCCAATTCCTCAAAATCTTTCTATATATGTGCACACACACACACACACACACACACACATATACATGTGGCTGTATACATATATGTGTAAGGTATGTAAGTATATCTTTTCATATAACATACATACCTCTTTATGTAATATTATTTTTATATAATATTTATATATGTATAATTTTTATATTTTTTGTAGAGATGGGATCTCACTATATTTCCCAGGCTGGTCTTGAACTCCTGGGCTCAAGTGATCCTCCAGCCTTGGCCTCCAAAAGTGCTGGGATACAGACATGAGCCACCTTCCCTGGCCTATAATAATATTAGGTTTTAGGAATAAGACCAGGTTGTGTGCTCTTGCCACTGATGTTTGGTCCTGGGTAGCATAGTAAACCATGAATTAGTGAATGAATGAATGAATGATATTGGAATTGAATTTTTAAAATTATGACAGCACATATGATTTTCATATAGATTTTTATTTCAATTTACACATTTATTATTATCATTAATAAGAATTTAACAAGACAGATAATTAAAAATTAAATATCTACCCACATAGCAATAAATAGAAAACAAATTTTAAAAATTACAATTTCATTAAAAAGTATGCAGAAATTAAACACAAGTAAGACCTTCATAGAGAAGACTTGAATACTTAGTTTATAGATATAAAAGCAAAGCCTAGTAGAGTGACAAATGAGCCAAGTTTTTAGATTAGATATAATGTTCAAATATATTTTATTCTAATATAGATACATCAGTCTTCTCTACTAGAATATCAGCAATGTTTTCAAGAATTTGACAGGCTGATTAGAAGCCTCCTATAATCAACCTATTTAGAATTCAAACCCCTCTACCACACCATCTCAATCCCACGTAGCCTTGTCTATAATTTGTATAGCCCTTTTACCTTCTGGTATTATTTATAATATAATTTATTTCTTATTACTGTTTGTGCCTATTCTTCCCCACACACATTAATTTGTAAGCTCCACAAGGATGGGAAGTTTTGTCTGTTTACTGCATGATGCAGCCAAGTACCTGCTACATAGTAGGTGGTTGGCAATAATTGGTTGGATGATGTTTAAAACCAATGTAGCTGGGTATGGTGGCTCATGTCTGTAATCCCAGCACTTTGCAAGGCTGAGGCAGGAGGATCACTTAAGCCTAAGAAAGACCAGCCTGTGAAACATATGAAGATCCTATCTCTACAGAAAAAAAAATTAAAAATTAGCCAGGCATTGTGGCACACACCAGTGGTCTCAGCTACTTGGGAGGCTGAGGCATGAGGATCGCTTGAGCCCAGGAGGTTGAGGCTGCAGTAGCCATGATCACACCACCAGACTCCAGCCTGGCCAACAAAGCAAGATGCTGTTTCAAAAGAAAATAAGTGAAAAAAAAAAAAGTGAAAATGTGTATTAGTTTCTGATACAATTGGAAAATAATAGCAAAGTTACTGTTGAATAAAAATTAGAAAGATACCCTCCAGGCTTATAGAATATACTAACTAGGATAGTGCAGTTTTTGGATAGGTCAAAATAAACTAGTAGAAGATGAAGGAGAAACTATAAACAGATTCAATTTATGCATGTATGTGCACCCCTGATGTATTACAGAAATGCTATCAGAAAGCATTGGGCAAAAGAACAGTCTTTACAATAAATGGAGCTGAAACAACAAATTAAAAACAAAGACTTATTCAAATCCATTGTCTCTAAGAATGTCTTCTCTAATTGTCTGATCTGACTAACCTTTCTTCATTTGTGGCTGCCCAGCTCCCTGGACATGTAGCTGTTATGACATATGTGAAGCTGTGTTCTAATGGTTTGTCAAACCTGGCCAACTCCAAAATACCAAGCCTTTCCATTAACATAGAATTGAGATATAATGTTCTGGAGTAAATTCCAGGGCCTTGTCAATATTTCCAAAAATTTTGAGAAGGTAGGGAAGGGTGTTACATTTTCCTGGTTCCATCACAAGGAAATTTATCAAATTTGATTATAAAAATTTAAAATTTTGCAAAATTTATGCACACCAACACTCACAGACAAACATGGCGCTGCTTGCAGTTGAGAGAAATGTAAACAAATATAAAGATGCAGTATTAAATCATAACCGCATAATATTAACAGTAGTACCTACTATACTACTGTAATAATTTCACAGCTACCTTCTGTTGCTATCGTGGTGAGCTTGTGTTGCAGGTATTTGTTTAAAACACCATGTGACACTAATCTTCTCCTTATGAGCAGTTCTCTCCAGAAAATTGTGGATCAAAGTAAAAAAGTAATCTCTCATGGCTCTCAGGGATTTTTCATCATGATTAGTGAAATATCATAAATTTTGAGTAATACCATGGGATCCATACAAAGTGCCACTAATGTTACTGGAAGTGTTCCCAAGAAACAAAGTTATGACGTTACAAGTAAAAGTCAGATTGTTTGATATGGATCATAGATTGAGGTTCTACTGCTCAGATTTCCCATTTCAGATAGAAGATTCATCTTATAAACAGATGTGATACACCTACAGTATTGACATATACAGTATGACACTATTAAGGTATTTTCTCTTCCTTATAATCTTCTTAATAGCATTGTTTTTTTCTCTAGTGTGCTTCATCATAAGAATATAGTATATAATACATGTAACATACAAAATATGTGTTAACCAACTGTGTTATCAGTAAAGCTTCTGATCAACAGTAGGCTATTAGCAGTTAAGCTTTTTGGGCAGTCAGAAGTTATACTCAGATTTTCAACTGTGCAGGGGTCAGCAACCTAACCCCTGTGTTGTTCAAAGGCCAGTTGTAGCTTGAATCATACAGCATGCAGCCTTTTTAGATTGGCTTCTTTCACTTAGTAATTTACACATTTTTCTTACTGTTTTTTCATAGGTTGAGAACTCATTTCTTTTTACTGCTGAGTAATATTCCATTGTTGGACATATCCCCAGTTTATTTAAATCATTTTAAAATCATAGTTTTTTAAACTCAACTTGTGTCAACTTTTTAATTTGGATCCATGACTTTTCACATAAGTAGAAAATAGGTTTTCTTCTAAGACAAAACAAACTCCACAGGTTGATTCTTGTCCTCCCTGCCATCGTCTTATTCTCTCCTCCTCATTGTCTTATTCCTCCTTCTCCCGCCCCTTATTTCTTCCCATCTCCCTCCTTTCCTCCTCTTTCTCCTCCTCCTACTCCTTGTTGCAGGAGTTCTGTGATCTGTCTTTCCTGCTAGAATCCCAGCTCTTGAGGGCAGGCATTATGACTTATGTATCTAGTGATACCATAGCCGAACACAAAGTATCTTCATTAAACCTTCAGTTACTGAAACACCTAGGTTTTTCTTGGTTGACATCTGGTTTCCTGCATGTGTCCTGGATAGAGCAATGACTTCATAAGTAGCCTCCTGTTACATACTCCTTCATGCTTGTTTATTTGAGTGTGTGTGTGCGAGTTTGTGTGTGTTGCACATAACAACAATATCTAGCCTTATTAGCAAAACTACCTGTGTATTACTTCATGCAAGCATTGCAAAAACACTATGAAATATGTATTATTATTACCTCCATTTTACAAATGAGAAAACTGAGGCTCAGAAAGTTTGGATAATTTGATTAATGTTAAAATAATCGTTAAATGGCACAGTCAAGAACTAAACCAAGGCAACTTGACTCTGAAGCCTGTGGTTTAACTATTACACTGTACAAATAAATGTATGTACCAGTTTTCTCACAGAATGGCTGCTAAAATAAATTGGCAAACTCCAGTGTTTCTAAAGACATTACATGAAAGGTCTTTTAGCCCATATCTAATACAGAATAAGTTAATAAAAATCTATAATGAAAACTTAAAATCTTCTCTAGGAAACTAATCAATGCTTTTAATCATTCTCTGACAAATACATTAGTGAATTAAACTCCATATGCATGCTCAGAAGAAAGAAGAAAATTGCTCAAAATGCCATGTTGTCATCTTTTTGCTTAGACACATGAAATCACCTTGACATTATGATTTACAGTGGAGACTTGCAAAGATAAACACAAATCTTCCTTTTCCCATTTATTTACTGGAGAAGCAGCTATATTCTAGCCTTTTGCTGATTGGGTGGGCACAGTCAATGAGCCAGCTTCTAAAATCTGAATGGTAGTAAGCAAATTACAAGATAGGTTAGCAATTTAGGTAATGTGCTTTGGAAACTATAGTATATAATACATGTAACATACTAAATATGTGTTAACCAACTGTGTTATCAGTAAAGCTTAAGCTTTTTGAGATCAAAGACAAGAGAAGAGGAATAAAACCATCAACACACACATGCACACACACAGTAGGCCAAATTCTTGATTTTGATGATGTATGCTACACTGTGGATTTTAAAAGTCCTGTTCAGAAAAAGTATCTTGAAATTTCATTGGTGAAAATTCAGCATAAAGAAGGGTGACAGAGCTTTAGTGAAGTACACAAATGAAGAGAAGAAATCATGCAGTTTGGGGGCCCAGATCCTTCTCTGAAAAGTATGAATCTTTCAAAAAGGCATAGCTAGACCTTGAAGATCATCTACACCAACAACCCTCCTTTTTTCCAAGGTGCAATATGGTACCCATTTAAGAGTTTTATATTGTGTGGAGGCTAAAGCAACTTCATCTTGGATGCTAATCCACCATGTTGACTTCTGATCAACTCCAGTTCTGGGAATGCCTCTAAGATTTCTACTCTCACGTACTTACTGTAAATCCAGCCCTTAAGTCGAAACAACTTTGATGTTATTGTAAACGCGTACTTATCATAAACTCTGCCCTTAAGCAAATTCCCTGTGGTATATAAGCCCTGGTCTGGGGGTAACTGGATGGGGATCCAACATCTTATCCCTCGGCTTTTTGTTTATAGGTCTTTATTAAATGTTTCTTTCAAAGAAACTGGATATGTCAGCCTCTTTCTTCAACCTCTCAGCCCCCTGGGCCTTGGGAAGAAGATGTGCATATGCCTGCCCACTGCAAAACATACTAGAATCTCAACTGCACCATGGTCTACCCTTGTAACTTGTGTAATAATTTTTCTGAACTTTAAACCTCTTGCAGGATTAAGTGGGACATTCAGGAGATATGCACAAAACACCTTAGGTGATGCTACTTCCCTTCTTCATCACTGTGGGTGAAAAAAACTAAGACTTCTCTGGTAAGCACCCAACAATGTTGCCTCTTTACCATCTAAATGGTATGTTTCCTTTCAGTCACAGCTCTGGTTTAAAGGAAGCATTTGCACAAAGGGTCATTGCTGTGCTCTTCCTGGGCTTATCTTACCTTATCTCTCCAGCTAACATCTGTCCCCTTGATTCAGTGCTCAATACATTCCTTCCATCCTTTCCATTCGGTTGAAATTTTTCTCTTTGACTTCACAAAACAAAACCACCACTCTCAAGCCTCAGACATTTTAAGGGTTTATAATAAAGTCATAGCTTACATTTCTAGCATTATCTTCCATAAGCCTTCCTTTCACTTTCCACCCTCCAGTCATAGCAGCCTTTCCCCTACTAGAATATGCCAGATTCTCTCCAACCCCAGGGCCTTTGCACATGCTATTTCTGCTGCCCGAGTTGCATTCATCCTCACTTAGTTAATTCTTATTTCCATCCTCAGTTAGTTAATCCATATTACCTTTCAGTTTTCAATGGTCAAGTCTGCTTATTTTATGTTCTCACGGGCACCATAGACTCCTGTTTTGAAAACATTCCTCATGATCATCACTCTGTACTTTGATCCATGGCTGTCCCAATGGACAATGTGAGCCATAAGGGTGGGGATTCTCTGCTTCTGCTAATCATGGTAGGTACTAAAACTATAGCTGATGTTTTAACTCACCAATATCTGGGTAAAATGCAGCATTGCAATTCCCTGCACCCTCTAAGTTAGGAGAGGCCATGCAACTTGTTGTGGCCAATGGCAGGTAAGTAGCGACGAGGTATACCACTTCCTGTCACATGGCCAATGCAGGAGTCATTGTGTTTATTTCAGTTTTCTACTGCCTATTGTACATGCCCTAACATTACTCCAAAATCTGATCCCCATCAGCCCTATCAGAACACTATTTAAAAGCTCAGCTTACTTCAACTGTGGCAAAACAGTTATGGCCCAGGTAAACAGAAGAAGATAGACTCCACCGTAACAAATTTAGTTAACAGGAAGCAATCCCAGATCTATAGGCACAGAGAAGAATAAGAGAGAAACTTCACCCTAATGAAATTTAGACTTGAGTTTTAGAAGATTTTCCTGGAAAGACTAAGTAGAGTCAAGAGTTGAGATAAAGTGAAGGCATGAAAAGCAGAATGGTGTGGAATTTAAAAGATGAAGAGCTATAAACGTATTAATTTAATTGGCACTATCTCTCGAAGACAGATCCACTGCAACCACGAAGAAGAATTATCCTTTCTAGACAGGGCCATTTTTCCACGATGCTACTACATTGGCCATCACAGAGCACAGTAAGTTCATGATGAGATTAATGCTAGAAAACAAATCACAGTAAAATCTTTGAAATGTCCATCTGTGTCTGTGGGGAAATGAGCAGCAAACTTATGGAAAAGGAAGCCAGCTAAGGAGTAAGACATTGGCTTGAGAGGCTTTGTGATGACACAAATACTCCAAGAAGGAGTAACGGGTAAGTCATTGCATCAGATTCAATATGTGTTGTGGGGCGTGTGGAAGGAAAGGTTAAAAAAAAAAAAAAGATTATAGCTGAAAAGGTTAACAGATTGTAAATAGAAGTTTTTTGTTTTGTTTTTTAAGCTCTTTAGTGGAGCTTGAAAGTTAAATGTCATAGGCAATAAAATTAAAAGCCAGCAAAACCTACAAATTCTATAGGGACTGTGTGACCCAAAATGCAAATTATGTTCAAGGTTTGCAGACAGCTTGAGTCCATCACAATAACCAGGTAAATGGATTTTAGAGGGGGAACAATCCAAATAGGTATGTTGTTAAGTATGGATCTTTCACAATTCAAGGATGCTGTATACATTACTCATCTCATTCTTCCCAAATCTTCACATGCATGAGGTTGTGCATGATCTATCTAACCCTACCTTACTTATGTCACCTACTACCACTAGCCCACTGAGGCTTCATGATCTAGACACTGTAGCCTTGTTCAGTTCTTCAGATTCACGTTCCCTGCCTTAGAGTTGCACATGTAGTTTCCTCTGCTGAGAATGCTGCACTTCGCCCCATCCCTCTAGATTAGCTGTTCTCCTCAGGGGACATTTGAAAATGTCTGGAGGCATTTTTGTTTGCCACAATTGGGCAAAAGTGCCACTGGTATCCAGTAAGTAAAAGCCAGGGATGCTGCTCTTTAAACATACTGCAGTGCACAGAACTAATCCCCACAATAAAGAATTATCCAGTCCCAAGTGTCAGTGCCAAGGCTGAGGAACTCTGCTGTATATAACTCATAGTTATCTGTCTTTCAGGTTTCACTTCTCCTGGGAAGCCTTCCTTGATTTCCATGATTAGATTAGGATGTTCAAGTCACCTTACATTTCTACTTTGTAGCAATCATTGCAATTGAAATTAATTAATTTTTTGTTTAAGTATGTATGTAATCCAGTCAAAAGAATAGCTGGAGGGACATACAGAAAGACATTGTAATCCCAACAGTTTGGGAGGCCGAGGTGAGCGTAGCACAAGGTCAAGAGATCGAGACCATCCTGGCCAACATGGTGAAATCCCATCTCTACTAAAAATACAAAAATTAGCTGGGCGTGGTGTTTCGCCTATAATCCCTACTCAGATGCTGAGCTACTTGGATGCTACTCGGGAGGCTGAGGCACAAGAATTGCTTGAGCCCCAGAGGTGGAGGTTGCAGTGGGCCGAGAGCGTGCCACTGCACTCCAGCCTGGTGATAGAGCAAGACTCTGTCTGCTGGTAACTGAAGAGAAAAATGATCAAATTCCAGGGAATAATGGAAACATTTTTATCATTTCCCTTACTCAGTGCTGTCATCTTTCAATGGATTTCTCCAGTTCTACCTTCCTTTACTTTTCTCCTTAAGAGTCCAGATTCACTCAGAATGCCCTTTTCACTTACTCCCATTTCATTTTGAGGCTTCTTAAATCCAAGGCCCAAGACAGAAATTTCAATTTGTCCCTGGTCCTCCTGACTGACCCTCAAACTCTTCTTAAAAATATTTTGCTAATAACAATCACATCTTATGGATTGTCTTTGATGTGTTTCTATGACCCTCAAACCTCCTATTTCAACAGGGATAAGAACAGAAAGGAATGAAGTCCCAACAACAATTCTTACCTGCCACATCCACTGGGAAGAAATAGACAAGATAAATTAGGGAGAAAGAAGAGTTCCTATAACTGGAAGTCAACACACATGTTCAATCTTCACTCCCAAGTCCTAAATCCTACCTCACAATTTTCTTGCTTTCTCCCTTCACTCCAAATTACCATAGTACTGTTTTATTATCTTAGTCTATTTGGGCTGCTGTAACAAAATATTATAGATTGGGTAGCTTATAAACAGAAATTTATTCTTATAGTTCTGAAGGCTGGGAGGTCCAAGATCAAGGTGCCAGCAGATTCTCTGTCTGGTGAGGGCCCCATTTCCTGTTTCATAGATGGCCATCGTTTTCCTGTTCCTTCACATGGTGGAAGGGGTGAGGGATCTCTTGGGGGTCTCCTTTCCAGAGCATTAATCTCTTTTATGAGGGTATTTCCCTAAAGTCCCACACTAACTAGTCACTTCCCAAAAGTCCTACATCCCAAAACTCTTATGCTGGGGATTAACTTTCGACATATGCATTTTGGTGGGGACCCAAACCTTCAGGCTATAGCACTTATTTTGAGCCTTATCCTTTCTTATTGCTACATATTTTACTAAGATGAACTTTCTCTAGGCTCCACAGCACAATGTGTTCACTCTATCCCAGCACCTATCATAATATGCTGTAATTGATTTTTCTGATGTTTCTTCCTATGAAATTGTGAGCTCCTGGAGTTGAGGAACCATGTTTCATTATCTTTATGCACCTAACATATGAGCAAAATGACTATTTCTATTCTGAAAGGGCAAATATTTATTAAAGAAACTCACTCTATTTTAAAGCTGAAAGTAATAATTTTACTCAATTGTATTACAGTGAAACTCTGGTACATTTTGAGAAATTCTGTAGTTTTAAATCCCCAAAGACAATGGTCTAAATATAGTACTAAAACCTATCTAATTCTTTGAATGGACATTCATAAAATTGGAAAAACAATTGGTTAAGAAATATATGGAAAAATAACCTGAGTAATCAAATAAATATGACTTTAAATACAATTTTTAGTTTTTTTAAATAAAATGAGACTATCTAGTGTTGGCAAGAGTGTAGTCACATAGCCATTCTTATTAATCTTCAAAGTGTAGATTGCTAAGAAGTCTTTTTAAAGGCAATTCAGCAGTAAGTACCAAGGCAATTGAAATATAACTGATACCAACAATAGAAATGGGTTTGTTGTGATTTTCAAAAAGTAATTCTGAAGTATCACAACTCTTCCTCTTTTCCTTCCTTTCCCATTCCCTCTTCACTTTCCCTTTCCTCTCTTGTAGATGGCATCACCAGAAACCAAGAAGATGGTAAGGCCTGGAGGTGGCAGAGCTGAAGAGGTGAGAGAAGGAAGCCTGATGAAGAAATACAATTCTAATGGTAAACCTAGGGAATCAGGAAATCAATTTAACTAAGCCAGCTTCAGTTATGGCTTCTGGACAATCCAGTGTTGTAAACCCTTTAAACAGAAAGTCATCATAAGAAACCATTGGGAATAGAGGTTGATTAAATACATAATTAGAATCTGGTTTCTCACAAAGTCCTGGGAAAGACTAAAACTAAAAATTTTTCACTTGCACAAAAAGTGGTCATTGCTTTGGGTATTCTAATACCTTCCAAATTTATCTTTTAAAACCCAACATAAGATCTTTTTTAAAATCACTTTTTACTCTTTAATAATTGCTGGAGACAATTCAGAATCTTTCTTAGGTTTTACACAGTCATTGCCAGCTACTCTTTATCTCTGTGGCTCTTGATTCAATTCAAGTTGGCAGGCATTTATGGAGTACCTACTATGTACCAGGCACCATGCTAGGTACAGCATGTAAACATGAGTGTGACACCATCTCTGTTCTTACAGAGTACATGACCCAGCAGAAGAAATAAGCACAAATACAAATGGTGACAGAAAAATAAGATGTGTCACAATTGACTTAGATTCCAACAACCACAACAGCACAGAGGAGGAAGCGAGGTGGTGCTCCCTGGAATGACCCAAACACAACAATATCTGAGCTTGCTCTTGAAGGACTAGCAGTTTACCAAGCAAAATGGAAAACAGAAATTGAGTCCAGGTCTAGATATCAAGAAGCACAAAGAGATCCAGAAAAGACCATGGAGAATTCAAAGACCAGCAACAGGCTTCAAAAGCCTTCTATGAATAGGGCATGTAAGGATTTGTTGGGGGCAAGGGTGGGTTTGAGAGCTGGAGATGAAATTAGTGAACACCATGCCTCTCTCTTGTATTAAAGAGGCCGCAGGGAAGACAAAGCTCAGTTGTATTCAACAAAGGCCACTCAGGTAGCACCATAAAGGAAGAGCTGTAACACGGACACGGGAGTAGTGGAATCAGTCAAGAGGGAATTTCAAAGGTCAAAGATGAAAGGCTGGCTGGGCGTGGTGGCTCACCCTTGTAATCCCAGCACTTTAGGAGGCCGAGGTGGGCGGATCACGGGGTCAGGAGATAGAGACCATCCTGGCCAACAAGGTGAAACCGCATCTCTACTAAAATACAAAAAATTAGCCGGGCATGGTGGTGCGTGCCTATAGTTCCAGCTACTCCGGAGGCTGAGGCAGGGGAATCTCTTGAACCCAGGAGGCAGAGCTTGCAGTGAGCCAAGATCGCGCCACTGCACTCAAGTCTGGTGACAGAGGGAAAGTCCATCTCAAAAAAAAAAAAAAAAAAAAAAGATGAAAGGATGTGGGTCAAAAAGGTGTTTGGCATGAAGCATCAACAGGAAGCTGCTTCTATAGCAAATCTCAGGATTTGCTCAGAGCATCTGAGGGTCTGGGTGGAGGGTCTTATTTTCATTTCATACTTGGTAGGCATGGACCCTTCTCCTCTCACCCCCCAGCACATATGAAGGGGGATGGACAGTGTTGGAACAAGATGGTCTTGGATTCAGAAATAAAAGGAGTCAGAAGCTGAAGACCTAAGGGTAACACAAGACTTCCGGGTTCTGAAAGCAGTGCAGCTTGGAATTTTCAGAAAGTGAATTGACTTCCTGTAGCTGATTCTTTTTTATTTTAGGAAAATAAAAATTATTACTTTTTGTTTAAATGACAAAATTGTATATATTTATTATGCACAGCATAATATTTTAAATATATATACATTTTGGAATAAGTAAGTTGAGCTAATTGACATTACTTAGTTTTTATTTTTAGTGGTGAGAATGCTTAAACTCTACTCTGTTAGTATTTTTTAAAGATACATATGTTGTTACTAACAATAGTCATCATATTGTACAATGGCCTTTTGAATGTATACCTCCTAACTGAAAATTTGTGTCCTTTGACCAACATCTTTCTAACTTTCCCCCACCCACACTTCCCCAGTCCCCAGTAACCACCATTCTACGCAACTTCTACGAATTTAACTTCTTTAGATTCTACATATAACTGACGTTATGCAATGTTTGTCTTTCTATGCTTGGCTTATTTCACTTAACAAAATGTCCTCCAGTTCCATCCATGTTGTTGCAAATAGCAGGATTTCCTTCTTGTTTATGGCTGAAGAGTATTCCATTTTGTATATATACCACAATTTTTAAAATTTATTCATTCGTTGATGGACACTTAGGTTGATTTCACATCTTGGCTACTGTAATGCTACAGTGAACGTGAAAGTGCAGGCATCTCTTTGGACATACTGATTTCATTTCCTTTGTAATGTACACCCAGTAGTGGGGTTGCTGGATCATATGGTGGCTCTATTTTTAACTTTTGAGGAATCCCGTGACTGATTCTAAGTTAGTAGTGGAAAATTAAGAACAGGCATTTAATTTTTGTTCCTGCAGAAATATTTCTAGTAGGATGACTGTCACATGCAGCTGCTGGGGTGAAAGCACAGTTATAAGAGCTGGGGCATCTGCATCAGGCAATGAGAATCTGATTCCTGCTTCTCCCCTCACCAGCTGTGTCATCTCCAGCATGCTATCTAAACAGTGTGAACCTCAGTTTTCTCATCTATAAAATGGAGACATTCATTAATCAAGTGTTGTTGTTGAAGGCACAAATGTAGAGCGTTCGTGAAGTCCTTAGTCCTATACTTGGCATGTGGTATGCAATAAATACTGATTGATTGATTTGGCCAACAAATATTATAGTTCCTGATACCTGGAAACTGATGTTTACCTTTTTAGTAGCTCTGATACCCATAGTTGATCCCCTGATCCCCTGGATCCACAGTGATCCAATGAGTGAAATCAGACAAAGATGTTTATCTCCACTTTTAAAAGTAAGGAGACAGGCTTAGGGGGCTACACAAAACTTCCAAAAGTTGCACAGTGAATACAGAATAAACCTGAGAATAGATTCCAAGTATTTAGACTAAGTTTTAAGCGCCTTATAATTTATCACCCATCCTTTGATCTTTGTCTTCTTCCACAAATATTATTGAGTTTCTGTGACGAGCTAATCCCTGTGGTGAATAGAGTATTCTATGTCCTGAGAGTGGAGGCTTATGTATCTCACAATCCTGCCCTTCGAATCTCGCCCTCCTCCCGTTTTATGATCAGAAATGTGTTCTATTCAACTCTCTCAGTGGAAACTAGTAGAGAGCCTGGCACAAAGTAAGTGCTCATTAAATAGCTAGTCAATGAGATTATTGATCAATAGATTATTCTAATACAGTTTTTTCCATGACAACTGTCCCTAGAATTGCAGGTACTGAGCAGAAGGAGGAACCTTTCCTCTGCAGAACCTCATAGGTGTGCAGTAATGCATAGGCTTTGAAGACAAATAGACCAGTATTAAATCCCAGCGCTGTGTGGCTTTGGACAGCATGAACCTCAGTGAAGTTTATCTGGAATAAACTTTACCTGAAGTTCATTAGAAACTTCAATGTCTTTATCTGGAAAATGCAGCCAATAATACTTGCCTGGCAAACTTGTTTTGAGAATTAAATTAGTTGACCAGCTGAAAGTGCCTAGGTTAGTAAGCTGTCACGTAGGAGGTGCCAGATCAATGGTAGTGATTATTACTTGTGCAAGGTACAAGAGGTGGCATCAATTTGAGATTCATAAATATGCTAGGTATGTAGTGGGACCATCACCCTTATTAGAATTATAGCTGGAATATCCCATTGGGTTAAGCCACACTCTGAATACAGGGTTCCTTCTCAGATTGAGAAACCCTTTGTGAGCCTTCTCTTCACCACTGTACATGCGGAGGTAGGAACAAGTGCTGGCCTTCCACCACTGCTTCCTCTCACCCGGTGGGGAGGGTGGCTGAGTCATGCTGACTTGCACCCAGTGCAGCTTGCACTCGTGTCATTACAGTGCAGAGGTCTGCAGGCGCCACCAAAGTGAGTTCTGGCTTTTTATCCTCCTTGTTACAAAGGCCAGAATCACACATAGAACAGAATGTAAACAAATTTTCCAAGCCTCTATTTGTTCTCAAATTGGTCAATGTTTCCTGTCCCACTGCCCCCGGATCCCCACCCTCCACTCTAAACCTCAAAGACTAAAAATGCAAATAAGTGAAATCTTCAACAGTTATTGATTTGAAGAGAAGCTTTGAGCTTGAAACCCTGATTTTTTTTTTTTAGATTATTTGTAGCACTTTCAGTACAAACTTGGACAATTTATTTTCTGCATAGTTTTGAAAATGTTTATAGAATAACTGAACCCAGAAATATGAAGGACTAAAACCTAGAAACCCAATAAATAAAAAGTGGAAACAATCTTAATGATAAATAAGAGGAAAATGATCAACTAAAACTGTGAAATTGTGACACACTTATATATTGAAATACTATCCCTAAAACAATGTTAGTTTTAGTGACATTAGAAAAATGTTTAAAATATAATGTGTATAAACAGAGATAGAAAACTCGGCATACAGCAGGATTCCAATTGTTAAATATGTTTAAAATGTACCAAGACGACTTCTATATATGATTATAATGATTATTATTTTTACCTGTTCTTTATGCATATCCACCTTTATACAACAAATGCTTAAAATCATTATACTCAAAAATGTTTTAAAAATGTAATTGTATAACTAATTTTCAATCGTCTTTGCCCTTGAAAGGGAGTTCTAAGACCAATCACTTCAGTAAGAACTTAACTAGTAAACACTTGTCTCTCATGAGGTTATAGTCATTCTCATTGACATGAACAGGTTAAAGACAGAGCAAGAAATGTGTTTGTGAAAAGTCAAGTGCCGTCTGAGTTGCCAAATTTCTGGAGAACAGTGTTGTATGGAATAAAACGAAAATAAAATCCTAGATTGTGAGTTAGGAAATCAAAATAATACTAGCTGTGCCACTAAATGGCTGTAGAGCTGGACTAGCTTACTTCCCCTCTTTGTTTTTGACTTGTTTCATTTGTAAAATGAGAAAAAAATCACTCCTTCACTCGTTCATTTATTCACTTCTTTAAGAAATGTTTCTCAAGGTTATATTGTGGGTTGAGTACTATTGTAGACACTGAAGACAGATCAGTGGAAAAACACAAATGTGGCTCTTGCCTTCAGAGAACTTATGGTCCAGTGGGGAAGAAAAAGCATGGACTACTAACTGAGTAAATATGTGTAATAGTATCAGGTGCTGTGAAGGAAAATGAAGCCAGGTAAGGAGAAAGAGAGCAGCCTGCAAGGTCCCTAAGGAGGTGATTTGTAAGTAGATAACTGAGTGAAACATAGAAGCAAATCTTGCTGCAATCCAGAGGGGAGGGTGTCCCAGGTAGAGGGAACAGCCTATGCAATATACGGGAAACAGAAGTGTGGCTGCAGTCGAGAGACTCAGGCAGAGAGTGACGAAAATGAAAGTCAATTCTTTTCCACTGCCGTATAACCAAATAGAATCCATGGGAGAGCCTGTCGGCAAGCTCAAAATGCTCCTGGCGCACTTGAGCTCTAAAGTCCAAGGCCTTCACACAGGGAATGCATTACAGGAACTTCATCAGTTCTGCCGTGATGCTTTGAAGGCCCGCTGTGCAACTATTAGCTGATCCCACTTAACAAACAGTGACGCAGTCACCAGGCATGTTTGTGCCCAAGCAGGTGATGATTTTCTCTCCACTGACTCCAGTCAAGGACTTTTCGCTTTCAGGTTTCAGGCTCCAGGTGACATTGGGCACAGAGGGTCAGGTGGAAAGTGAACAGATCACGCGCCGGGCAGGTGACACGATCGGTGCTCTGCTCACATTTCAAAGAGCCCACTTTTCCTCCTATGTGTCAAGCACACAGTTACTTTGAATGCTGCAGAGTAAGATGATTCATCAATTTCCGAACGCTTGAGAAAGGAATCACTGTTTAGATATTTTAAATGTTTTCCTAACCCTTACAGAGGTAGCTATAGCTCAGGAAGATAAACTGAAATGAAGGTAAGAACAAAAAAAGAAGCAATTGCTCTCATCTATAATTATAAGCTTTATCATTTATTGTGCACTGATAGTTGCATTTCCAAGCAGACATTATTAATTAGTGAAATAACGAGGCAATTTGCATTCATCCTGATTCAGAAAAATTCAAACTACTTCAACGGACCAAGCATAGGTAACTCAGCCTAATTACTTTTTGCTTTTTTATTAGATGAGGAAACCGAGGCATATAAATGGAATGGATCATGAAATGAAGTAAAGTAAAAGAAGTTTTAGTCAAAGCTTCATAGAAATCAGATTTTCATCAAGGATGAAAGTGAATTGGGATTATTTGTAGAGATGTATTAGAGTAGAAAGAGGTTAATCACTTTCTGATTAGGTTAACCTCTGAGTATCACCATCAGCTTTGGCAGGTTATCTAAGCTCTCTGAGTCAGTTTCTCTACCCATAAAATGGAGCTGTCAATCCTTGTCTGACATGCATGATTGTTCTACAGAATAAATGAAAAACCTATGTGCCTGCAAAACAAAAGTGGGTTGTCATGTGAATGGATGGCTACTGCCCAGAGCCCAGGAGAAGCACCATTTCAGGAGTGTGGTGGGGAGGAGGCTCTGCATTAACCTAGAGTGTGTAGGGCTACATAGTTCTGGAAGAACTTCTATCCAGCAAGCTGGGACCACACAACAGAATGAAATTAAAATCAGCTTAAGAAATGTGTGTGATGTCTAGATGGGTTTCTAGTCTGAGGCATACAGAAGAATCTTGGCAGATCTGTTTTCCACACACACACAAAAAGAATAGAGCCAGGAGAGTTTGGAACCAAGTGGTTCCAACCATATATCCAACCATCCAATGACCTGATTCTGAAATGAGTTGATTTGTAGGCATGCTTTTACAGGATGCTAGGTTTGTGACACAGAGAAGCTCTCATGGCTAAAATGTTCTGCTCTGTGCAATTAGAACTGACAGCATATATCTAAAAAATGGCATTCACAAGTACTTTACGCACTTTAGGAAAACACTTATATTGGACAAGCATAAATAGCAAAGGGCCAGGAGGCCCCTTTCCTATGTTAGTTTCTTTTTGTTTTGTTTTTAAACAAGGGTCAACCAGTCTTCTGAGGTAAAACAGAAGAAACAATAAATAATCAGAAACACAATGTCACGAAGGCTCTTTGCTTTTTAAACTCAAAGAAACACAAGCTGAGAGAGGTTTAGTCACTTCACTCAGATTACAAAGTGTAGACAGTGTTAAATCAGAATCCTGAGTCAGGGATCTTCCCTTCCAAGCAAGGTGTTTTCTTACTTCACCCAACATGCCTCTTCATGGATGCACCTTCCTGAGTTGCAGCCAGCTCCTCGGAGGGTAAGATGACTGTCATTTCTGAGTCCGAAGATCAGGCCATGATGTGGTTTGGCTGTGTCTCCGCCCACATCTCATCTTGAATTGTAACTCCCATAATTCCCACGTGTTGTGGAAGGAAACTGGTGGGAGATAACTGAATCATAGGGGCAGTTTCCCCCATACTGTTTTAGTGGTAGTGAAAAAGTCTCACAAGATCTGATGGTTTTATAGGGGAAAACCTTTTTGCTTGGTTCTCATTCTCTCTTGCCTGCTGCCATGTAAGATGGGCCTTTTGCCTTCCAGCATGCTTGTGAGGCCTCCCAGTCACATGGAACTGTGAGTCCATTAAACCTCTTTTTCTTTATAAATCACCCAGTCTCAGGTATGTCTTTATTGGCAGTGTGAGAAAAGACTAATGCAGGTCACTCAGGATTCTATCCCAGAGAGAATAAAATGAAAAGCAAAGTTGTTGAGCAAAAAGCAATATGCTGTTTGGACTCAGAGATCTGGCTGTGGTCTCAGATAAGTCAATGAACTTCATTGAGTGTCAATTTCCTCATCTGTTAAATATGGATAGTGGAGGCTACCTTGCTGATTTGTTTGAGCATCGAATGTTAAAAGAAAATGACATGTGAGAGACATTAATAAAGAGGAAAACAGCAAAGAAACATCTCTGTTCTTTCTCCTTCTGCTTCACTTTCTTCTCCTCAATGCTATTATTATCTTTTATCATCTTACCCTCATTCAATGGCATGAAAATAGCTTCTCATTTCATCTAGGTCTTCATCACATATATTTGATTTGATTTGCTTTATTGGGCTCTAGGAGTATGAACACAGTGCAGATTGTCTTACATTCCTTATCTTTCTTCAAGCTGCACTCATCTTTCTGAATAACCTGAATGAAGGCAGGAAGCAGGATGACAAGGGGCTCTGCATCTTTCCATATTTATCATTTGGTAGGAATAATGTAAGGATTCTATGTTTCCCCCACCATCGACTGTAATATTCTATTCTATTGTCTTGAATTGCTTGTGATAAGGAGGGAGTGTTCGTTAAATATTATCTAGCTAATAGTACCCTTATTTGTATAGGGCACCTGTTATCCCAAGGTTTCCCTTTACCCAACAAATATCTCATTATCTAAACGATACATCCCAATGCCACTAATAACGAAATCTCCTCCACAACCTCAGTTTCCAAAAGAACTAAAAGTTCTAAAAAGAATTCTTTGGTTGTGTTTCTAGGCTGTTTTCCCACCCCTTGGAAAATATTGTGTCACAGACTTTATTTTTCTGTTGAGACCCAGGAAGCAATAAGGTCTGAGGCACTAGGTTGGGAGACAGGAGGTCCATGCTTTGACGGTGATTGTGGTGGTTATTTTGATGATATCATACTTGATCACTTACCACATGTCTTGCGATTCTTATGTTTTAATTGATGTAATTCTAACCAAAATATCCGTCAGGGTATTTTTGATATAAGGAACACAAGAACCAACTGAGAATGGTATAAATAAAAGACAATATTATTATCTCACTTAAAACACTTGTGATGGTAGGATGCTTTCAGGATTGGCTCCACACCTTGGGATTCTCCCCTCTTCAGCCTGTCGGCTTTTGCCTTCAGATGTTTCCTCTCAATGAACAAGGTGGCTTCTGTAGCTCCAGGCATCATAATAACATGCAAAATTTAAAATGGGAAATGAAAATCTGTTTTCAAGCCCCTTTTTAAGAACAAGAACAAGGAAAATTTCCTAAAAGCCCACTAGAGAACTTCCCTCCATGTGTCACTGACCCCATGTCCATTATTAAGACATTCGCAGGCAAGGGAGGAAAACTGCTGCCCTTGGCTTAAATTGGCCAGTACATGCCCACATGTGCACGTGCATGCACACACACACATGCACACACACACGTGCACGCGCACACACACACACACACGTGCACGCGCACACACACACACACACACACACACCATTCCATGGATAACGCTGAGGAGGGACACAGACTCTCATAAAGCAAAAGAATGCCAATTAATTCATCACCATTAAGGTTCTATTAGCAGGCAAAAGCGGAAAGAACAACCATCAGCTAAGTAGCTATTGTTAGCCTGAGAAGCAGAGGTTCAGAGTAGTTACTAACTACACCAGTCAGGGTAAATTGACCACTGTGACAAAGGACTTTAAAAATTAGTGGACTAATAGAACGAAAGTTTCTATCCTCCCATTCAGCTGGCAATAGAGAAAGAGAGGGAAAATTGTTCATGGAATGTTCTGGGTCAGGCCTAAAAGTGCTGCATATCACTCAGCTCACATCCCATTGGATATAACTCAGCCCCCTGGCCACACAACTGCAAGGGAGAGAAAGAAAGGGGAGCACTCTCCCATGGTCACAGAGCAGGTGGCCCAGCAGAGATGTCACGCCAAGTAGGTCTCATGCATGGGTGAAGCCACATTGCCTGTCATCCTGATAGTCCTCCTACCTGTGTGGCACTTTTAGGTATCAATGAATTTAATTTTCCTATCAACACATTTCCTGCTGAAACCATCTATGGTCATTCCTGCCCTTATCATGGTACCTAAATTGTCCTTTTAAAACTCACTCATATCTTGCCTGAGGTCTCAATTTCTTCGACCTCTTGGATATTAGATGTTATTGGCTCCCTGTTCCAGAATCATCACCTTTCCTCAGTTCTCAGACATTAACTATTCCTGTCTTTCTGCCAGCCCATCCTCTCCCATTAATGGTTCTTTTTCCCCTTCTTTCTGATCCCAGTTGTTTTCCCTCTACCCATCTCCCTATGGAAAACTCTGCCCATGACGATGGCTCCATTCTGATCTTTGTATTGACATCTGCAAAATGCACATTATTATTCTGAGCCTGTCACCTGACCATAGGCAGTAATTCAGATGTTAACATTATTACAATGACTACTGTTACCTATATTCACACTATCATTATTATTACTCCTACAAATGTCTTGGTACATATCAGATATTAATGGTAAGTACTTTTCTCATTTTATCTTTTATTTATTTATTTTTGAGACGGAGTTTCTCTCTTGTTGCAGGCAGGCTGGAGTGCAATGGCGCCATCTTGGCTCACTGCAACCTCCGCCTCCCGGTTCAAGTGATTCTCCTGCCTCAGCTTTCCTGAGTAGCTGGGATTACAGGCATGCACCACCACACCCAGCTAATTTTGTATGTTTATGAGAGACAGGGTTTCTCCATGTTGGTCTGGCTGGTCTCAAACTACCGACCTCAGGTGATCCACCCGCCTTGGCCCCCCAAAGTGCTGGATTACAGGCGTGAGCCACTGCGCCCGGCCTCATTTTATCTTTTAAATCTCTCATAAATCCTAGGGATTTGTTTCCCCACCCCTCACTTTTGTTTTAGAAAAGAAAGCTGAGGTTTACAGAGAAAAATAAAATGCTACTAAGTGGAAGAACAGGATTTCAAAACTATACAGTCTGACTCCAAAGCCAAAACCATTAGCCCCTATGCACAATTGCTTCTCAGACCTATAGGACTCCGCAAATCGCATGTTGTTAGTTCCCTTTAAGTATCTCTGAGCTTGACCCAAAGCTAAGCACATAGTAAGTGCAGACAAGTGCTAAATATAAACTCATCACACCCAACCGCAAGTAGATCCTCTTCTGACAAAATCTACATCTCCCAAATTCTTCTTTTTACCATGTTTTCTCGAATTATGTTTATATTGCTTCATCCTTGTTGATACATGCTCTTTCTTAGAGACACGGACAATGGCATCAGATACAATTTATCAAACACTTATCCTATTCCAGACAATGCTCTTCACACTCTAACTCTATGAGATTAGCCTCATTATAATTCCCATTTTACAGATGGGAAACAAGCTTAAAGACTAAGTGGATGAGATGGGGTAATCACATAGAAGTTCAACTCTACCATTCACATTCCTATCCTTTAAGTTCTATTGCCTGTGGCAATGCCACTAACTCCAGTACCTTCCTTTCATAGAATCTCTTGAGGCTGTATTTGTTACTTCTTAGTCCTGTTGCCAAGACCCAGACTAGATTCTCAAGTATCTGATTATGTAAACAGCCTCCTTGCTAAGCTATAACTAGTCCCCTCACCCTTTTAAATCAATGTTAGGAGTTACCATTATTTTAATTGACCCCATTATCTGCTCTCCTGGTGTCTACTACTGTCATCTTCCAAAATCTTCATTCTGTGTTAGTCAAAGATTCCTTGTGTCTACATAGGACATATTTATCATTCTCTCCATGATTTAAGGTTAGTAAGGAGTATTGGGTGGGGCTTTCAAAGTATCCTGCACATTAGACTATGAGGAAGGTAATCCAGATGAATCCAGGCATCATCTCCCAGGATTATTCTCATTGTTTCCTCAATCACTTTCCACTTTGTTGGCTCTTAAGGAGCACCCAGTCAGTGTTTATGGGAAGTACTTGATCAGTAAAAAGAACACAGACTTTGGATTTATGCATTCATCCCACAACCACCACTCAGTAAATTGACCACCTGCTAAGTGCTAGACTCTATCACATTACCTGGATGGATATCATTAGAATTAAATGAGGTAATAGTCAAGTCTTGGCTGGGCACAGTGGCTCATTCCTGTAATCCCAGAACTTTGAGTGGCCGAGGCAGGTGGATGACTTGAGGTCAGGAGTTCAAGACCAGCCTGGCCAACATGGCAAAACCCTGTCTCTACTAAAAATACGAAAATTAGCCAGGTGTGGTGGTGCACACCTGTAGTCCCAGCTACTTGGGAGGCTGAGGCATGAGAATCACTTGAACCCAGGAGGTGGAGTTTGCAGTGAGCCGAGGTCATGCCACTGCACTCCAGCCTAGGTGACAGGGCAAGACTCTGTCTCAAAAAAAAAAAAAAGAAA
The DNA here is from genome assembly GCF_029289425.2 of Pan paniscus. Classification (NCBI taxonomy): domain Eukaryota; kingdom Metazoa; phylum Chordata; class Mammalia; order Primates; family Hominidae; genus Pan; species Pan paniscus. The sequence continues at coordinate 145,928,693 of NC_073256.2, read as the reverse complement.
AAAAAAAAAGAAAAAAAGAAAAAAGAAAGAAAGAAAAGAAAGAAAGAAAAAGAAAAAAAATGTCTTTAGAATAGTTCCAGGCACATAGTAAGTAAACTATACATATGTAAGCATGAATCCCCATTTCCTCTTGAGTAAATGAATGTGTCAATGAATTCTCAAACTTACTGTTTCTTATCATGTTGTTAAGCTGTGTCTCTTCTCCTGATACTTTGCACTGGCTAGTCCCCCAAATCTGCCACTTGGTGCATGGAATGACTGTGATGCCCAGCCAGTTTTTCCCCAGTATGGATCCTGCTAACTGTTGGTTTTGATTCTGCCTACTAGCCCTGCATTATTTTCACTTGACATCGATCCAGCAAATATTTATCCAGTACCTATGATGTTCCTGGCACTGGGCTGGGCTCTGTAGATACAATGGTAAGCAAGATGTGTATGACCCCGAAAAGAAAGAAACAGTAACAATTAGGCGTAAAAAAGAATATGCTTGTGAAGTCTAGGGTACAATGAGAGAACACACTCAAAGCAAAGCACAATATATCCATAAAACGATATTTGTCTTTCTTACTTGCCTGAGGTGATCTTTCCTTTCCCTTATGCCAGTTCAATCCTACTCATTTTAGGATGCTACTGGGTATAGCTACAGAACACAATACAACACAAAACCTAAAATGACTTCAGCAGCATAAGACAAAGCTCGTTTTTGTTTTTGTTTAGTTCATGTGATTGCATAGTCCAGGGATAATTGATTTTAGGAGAAGCTTCATCTTATAACTCAAGGTAGGACCTAGAATTGCTTTCTCTCCATTTCTCAGCTCTAATTGTTCTGCATTTACTCCATTTTGGCAAGCTCCTTCTCTACTGGTCTCAAAATTATTGTTATTGGCTGCCAGGGATGCATGCTTCCTGGTTCACAAACAGCAAGGAGGGGTGTATCAAATAAAAGTTCTGGCTTTTGCCTAATTAGCACTCCCCACCCCCATAAGTACTGTAGCTACTGTACGGGTAGACAGAAGAATGTATGGTGAGTAGGTAGTATTGAGCCACATGCCCCACCTCTAGACCCAGGGATGAGGTTAACTTACCTAAATTATATGGTCTGCCTGAGAGAGGAGTCATGTATAGGAATCAGGCACATTTCTTCATATTTAAACTTATTGCAAAATTGCCATAAAAATTGTATTTCAATCTTAACCCCCACCAACAGCAAATGAAGGTTGTCATTTCTCTACATTCTCATTAACACTTGGTATCTTTTGAACCGTATTAATGCTAATACTTAAAGATGTGAAATGGAATCTTACTGTATGTGGGCTATTTTTGTCTCCTTTGTCATAAATTGCCAGTTTAAATAATTTGACTATTCTAAAATTAGGTTTTCCCCCACCATATTTATTTTACACACTTGGTTTTTTTCTCTATTTTTTTTTTTTTTGCAAATAATTTTTATTGGTCTGTGTCTTTCCACTTTGATATTAGTGCATTTGTCATACAGATGCTTTGAATTTCAAGGTATTCAAAGATATTAATCCTTTATTTTATGATGTAGTCTTTTTGTGCCCTATCTAAAAACTTCTTTTCTTGCCAAAGGCAGTAAAAATAACCTTCTATATATTTGTTTAAAAGTTTTAAGGTTGTTTTGTTATTCACCTCTAGTTTATTCATTCACCTGGAATTTATTTTTGTGAATAATGTGAAGTAAGGACCTTATTTATTTACTTATTTACTACAATTTGCATAGTCAATTTTTCTAGTCCTATTTATTGGCAGCTTTATTCATTCCTGATTTTTTTTAATGTACTAAGTCTTTGCTTCTAAATGAGTCTAATTCTGGGTTCTACATCTATTAACATTATTTTGTGCTTTCTAACTTTCATTCTTTGTTTGTGCTTTTCTTTCCCTCCTTCCCTGCCTTCTTTCACATTGGTCAGATTGTCTTTATTTCTTCCCCTTTCCTCATGCTCTAATGATCTAAAAGCTATAACTTCTACATTCTGTTCTTTAGAATTATTCTTAACATCACACCTAATCTTGATTTAGCAATGTCAAAGTTCACAGGGGATATACCTATCCCCCAAGGCAAAAAAATAACATTTTACCACACTTTAACACCTATCATCCACTTTTATCTTTCATGGTGTTGGTAACTAGTATTCTAGTTCAATTTTTTTTGCAACACTTTAGTAATTATTTTGCTGTTTTATACAGTAAGCCTTATTTAGATTTATCTACAGACTTTCCAATTTATTGGCACATAATTGCTACTTGAATTCTTCTTGTTCATCTTTTAAGCACTTTGCAAGCATTATTTCACTGGTTTCCAGTGTCCATTGCTACTGTCAGTCTAATCATTGCTCTCTTTACTCTATGCTTACTTTTACAATAATCTCTCTGTCTGTAGCATTCTTACTTCTCCATGGTATATCTAACTGAGGTTTGTGTTTGCTTTATCTTCCACAGAATTCAGTATGTTTCTTTATTCTGAAGACTCATATATATCTTCAAGTTGAGGAACTTCTAAGGCATAATTTTTTTAAATGCTACTTTTCCCCCACTCTCTCTACTCTCTCTCTCTTTGATAACCTGCTAAATACATATTGAACAAACTTATTCTATTCTCCATATGTCTTAGCTTTTCTTTTATCTTTTCTATCTTTATTTTTGCTGAGCCAAGTTCTTTTAATCTCTTTAGATCTATTTTGACTAATTCTTTATTCTTTTATAACTGTGTGTTGTGTAACCCTTCCATTGAGTTTCCCCCTGCTGCCACAGCTAGACATTTTTCATCTTTAGAAATTCTCTTTTATTTTCTCTTTATAATATGCATCTGTGTTTTTGCTCACAGTACATTTTTTTTCCTTTTAGTTATAATCCATTTATGTTTATCTTTAATATGTTTAAATACTCTTTATAGCCACTCTCTGATTGTTCTAGTATACTGAATTATTGATGTACTATCACCCCAGTGAGTTGTGTCTGCTGGCTTTTCCTCATGGAGCATCATTTCCTTAAATGGTTTATAATTTGTGATTGTGAGCTCATCTTCAGTGGAGATTGTTTCTTTCACCATTAGGATCACACAGGCTGAGAGGAACAGCTGGGAGGAAGGTGAGGGAACTGGTGACATGTAGCCTTGAGAACAGTTTGGAAAGAGACATGATAACCATTCACTCATAACCATACGATAGAAGTAGACATTTTCTGTGATGCTCCCAAAATGCAAAACATATGCCATCAATTATTTAGCATTTTATATTTTCTTACATAGTGATACCCAGTTGTTTCATGGGTGGAAACTAGTTTTTATATCAGTAATTCTGTTTAGAATTTCTATACCTATGGGAACTGTAAATTTAGGCCCTTAAACTCAAGTGGTATAGCCTTGTGTTTTGATTTCTCTTGAGAGACATTTCTTTTCCATCCAAGGACCTGGGGAGAGAAAAATCTTTTGTTGTTTCTGAACATCAGTGTTTAGAGTTTTTCTAGTATCCTTCTAATGTAAGTGGAACTCCTTATAAGATCTTGTATCTGCAAGAACATGTTTCACCTCTGCACTGTACTCAGGCTCTAGCTTTCATCTTCTTGATCCCATAGAAACATTTAAATCTCAGCTGTCAATCATGAAAGCCTATGTCTGTGCCTAGTATCCATTAACAAGTTGCCACAATGCCAACTCAGATACTTCCTACTGTGACCAATTTAAATTTCTTCTCAATTTTGGGTATTTTGAAATGTATCTTTTTTTAGAGCTTGACTTTGTTTCTTTTAAAATGCTTATTTTAACCACATTTATATGAATTTTGTGTGAGGCTATACTGCTATACTTCATTTTTATGTTATTAAATATTAAATCTGAAGGTACATCTATCTATCTATCTATCTATCTATCATCTATCTATCTATCTATTTATCATCTATGCATCCACTTATCTATATCACTCAGGAGACTGTGAGTTCCTTATGGGCCTGAATTTTACCTTTTTTAAAAGTTGGGTAACAAACACAAATATTGCTAAGTTCTTACTCTCACACAATTAGGAGTATTATTAAGTAATAAACATTCTGCATTCCAATTTTCTTATCTAAAAATGGTGATACTAATACCTACCTCTTAGAAGTGTTACGCAAATGAAACAACAAATTCATGAACAAAATTGGCACAATGTCTAATATGTAGCAAAACAAAACAAAAAACTGAAACAGAAAGAAAAATCTTCAATAAATGCTAATTTGTATTATCAGGAAATTGTTAAATGGGTAGATGAATAAATAAAAGAGTCTTAACAATTCACACACGGAGAGCTATGCATCCCAGATTCTGCAAAGCAGATTTTTTCTCAATGTGGAGAAGTGTGATTTCATTCTACAACCAAAGGCATGTCAGCCTCCACTGGTATCCAAGCCCTAGAAAGCACCGAGGCCAAGTTGCCTGGCCTTGGGATCCAGGTAGCATTCCCTGGCTTCCCTCCACCCAGTTATTGAGCAACTACTCTTTGATACTTTCTTGCTTGTCTTGCACTTCTTGCAAGTGTGCTAGAATTACAGAAATAATAACCTCCCACTCTCCTTTGGGAATATTGTTACCCCGATGTAATTTGTCATGCTACTGATACGTAATCACAATGTCAACTTTTTCTTTTATTGGAAGAAAAAGAGTAATTTGGGTTAACAGGTCTCAGGCTAGAGAAATGAAGCTGAAGAGTAAAAGCAGGTTAATATCTTATTAAGACCAAAGACTTTGAAGGAGGCAGCTCTTCTGAGGAGATCTAAAAACCCACTTCCCATTGCATATGCACGGTGCTTAGGTTGCATTCTAGGTGTTACCTGCTCATCAAATGTTTCCACGCCGTGGCCTCACCCAGGTTAAATCTTTCGGTTTAAATCTTTAAAGTTGTCTCTTCTTAAAAGAGAGGGGAAAATCATAGTAGTATCTTATAAAGTGTGCCTCATTTGGGAAATGAAAATGAGGTTTGGTGACCAGGGGGTGGGAGGAGTCAGGACTTGGAACAGGCCTGTGACTTTCTCCTTTGGGTTTTTCCCACAATGACCCCGGCAGCCACTCCATGTGACCTCTGTCTAAAGACATGAAAAACAGCTGGGAGGAAGGTGAGGAAACTGGTGACATGTAGCCTTGAGAACAGATTGGAAAGAGACAGGACAAACATTCACTCACAACCGTATGGTGGAAGTAGACATTTTCTGTGATGCTCCCCAAATGCAAAACATATGCCATCAATTACTTAGCAAGCATTTACTGAACACTATCTCTGTACTAGGCTCTGTGCCAGCAATGGAAATACTAGAGAAAATGTAATACAAAGTGAATATTATATGCCCAGTATGCAAAGTGTTTTATTTTTACTATGTCACTTAATTTTCACAATACTGCAAAGACAATATTGTCTCATATATGTAAGAACTGTATTATGCTGCTTTCCAGTTGCTGGAAAACCAAGTTTTTCCCAGTGTGGAAGTTACTGTGATTTAATTGAAGACAATTCAGCATTGTAGCTAGATAAACATAGGTTTACTGACCCCACTTCTACTTATTAGTTATGTTACCATCATCAACTTAGTTCCAATTCTTCTAGGCTCAATCTGCTCATGCATAAAATAAGAGTGATAATAACTACTTCGGAGGATACTCACAGGATTAAAATAAGATATATTAATACGTAAGCATATTAAAAGTTAGCATTTATTGACCAGTTTCTTTAAGCCAGGCATGTGCTAAACCCTTTATAAACATCTTATTTAATCCAGCACTTCTAAAGTACAAATAATTCCAATTTCTTTTAAAGAAACTAAGGTTCACAAAGAACTGTTTTTTGCTGAAAGCCATGCAACTAGTAAGTGCCATAGTTGACATCCCAAGCTCATCTGCCTTATGCTACTGTGTCCTTACCACTGTCCTCCAAAGGACTAGAAAAGCCTGAAAAGTAGTGAAAATATTCACCATTTCTTGAGGTTTTGTACAAGTGGTTCTTGCATTGTAAAGGAAATTAGATGAGGTAGTTTCTAAAGTGCCTTTCAACTCTGAATCATGTTTCTATAAAACAGATTTCCCAAACCGCTAGGTTAGAAATAAGCGTGTGTTGGCCAAATTTGTCTTGGTATGAGTTGTAAACCACAGTGTGCTGCATTGCTTATGACAGAGACATATTGGTACTAAGTCTTCATAAAGAAGATATCTGTGCCTAATCTCCAGACCTGCTTCTTAGACCTTTGCTTTTTGGATTTGTTGGGACCACCTTCCCATTTCCATTCCTGTCCCATCACTAATCTCTGCCCACACTTGTAAGCATAGCCTCCTGGAAAACTCCAGTATGCTTAACGCGCAGTGCCTAAGTTCTCAGCCAGGGGTCCACACTGGCCCTGGCCACTGCCTCTTCCAAAGCTCCACCCTTGAGTCACTAGGAATTTGGTCTCACTTACTGACCACTGTTATTTCTTATCCATCCAGGCACCCCATGTCACTCACCTCTAAGCCTGTATCATTAGAGTAGGAGGAGCTAACAACAGAGAATACATAGTTCTCCCAACCCCAGTCACCACTCAAGCAATACATCCTAGGAAGACATGCTCACCGCAAAATAACTTTGTTTCAAGCCACAGGCTTCCCTAATAGAGTATGCACCTGGAAGCCACGTCTATATTATAAGTGACCCACCTGATTTTCTTGCAGATTTGAGTTGGCTCCAAGAGAAATAAAGACCTTTAAACATAAGTGAATGATGGGAAGAGGAAAACAGAGTCACTGCCATCACATAGAGAACATTGGAAATGCTGTATCCAAAACTTTCATTTTACACTTGTCGAAACTGAGGGCCAGAGAAAGAAGAACATACTTGCCTAAGCGTGTCACCCTTATTTCCTACTTATTTTCTTTGTTTTTTTCTCTGCCCTACACACTGATAGACACACATTCCTGCACATTCACTCAAACATTCACATATACACAACTTGAAATTATACTGCCTAAAAAAATCACTTGAGTAAGTAAACCTCAAGTATTAAAATGTGATTATTTTATGTTAGGTTAAACTGCACATCAAATATATATTTTTAATTAGATGGACTTCCTCACTAGAGCACATTGCAGTTGGAAAAAAAGGAGAATTTTGAGCCTGTCTAATTTTGGTTTGAATTGACATTGCTCTATTTATTCACTGTGACCTTGGGTGACTTATTTAATGTCTTTGGGTGTCATTTAGGACTGTTGAGAGGATTAAACAAGTTTCTATAGGTGAAAGTGCCTATCCTCTGGCTAACACATAGTAGAGTATGCAACAAATATAAGTGTCTTTCCCTGAACAGGGTGAGGTTCAGGACTCTGAGGAAATAGGGTTTTGGTAAGTGCTGCGGTGAGGTGAATTGAAGTAAACAGACAAGAGACCAACAAACCCTCAACAACAGACCCATATTTGGGCTAACCACACCCGAATTCACAGCAGCATACAAGTAAGACACATGAAAGGAACAAAAACATAACTTGTTGACCTCCAGGTGATGGATATATTTCCAGAAATCCAAAGTAGAAGGCTCTCTAGACTCCAAAATGTGGAAAGGTATCCATAGAGGGTATTATACACAGGCTGCCACACTTATCTGACCCTTTCAGCTCTGCAGCTCTGGCTCTTGGAGATGCAGAAACCCCAGGGGACTTCCTTAAGGCTGAAAAAGAGCAGGACTCCCAATTCTCTTGTGGAACCTGGGAATCCAGGGGTCACTAGTAGCCTTTGCCAGGGTGATCTGAGTTGGGATGAGCAATGATATTGAGTTCCAGTAAAACCCACAAAATGTTCTGAACTTGTGACTAAGCCTGAGCTACATAAACAACCCCCGATATTCACCTCAAGAAGGATCGCTCTGTGTGGTGTGGCCTAGTAATCTCTTTTCTCAAAAAAATGTAAAAAAAAAAAAAAAAAAGAAAAAAAAAAAACCAAGAGGTTCTACTTTGTAATTTTCAATGTTCTTTCAACAATGAAATGTTCGGCCCCTATTTCATACCAGTCATTATATTAGGAGCTCTGCCTAATAGGAATAGTATTAGCTGTGCTCTCTGAAGCGCAGGGCCTCTTCAGAATCACTGTGGGGCTGTGGGTGGAGCTGAGCAGAGAGCAAACCTGCCTGCTACTCCACTGAGTAAACCAGAACGGCTTCTCATTTATTGATTTTATTGTATCAGATTTCCTCATATTTTATTTTTTAAAAATATGAAAGTATTCCACTTCCATTTTTTTAAGTATAGAAAGAATCTAGGGCAATTATATTAAGTTAAAAGAATGAAAGCTATAGCATTTAATGCTGAAGGAGAGGGGAAAAAACCCAGCTGATATTTGTTATTTGTTGTGTGCTACACACTGTTTGCCGTTAATCGTCACATGACCCTAGACGTGAGTACTATTTTTAGCCCCGTTTCAGAGATGAGTGAACTGAGATCCAGGGAATTTGAGTAACCTTCTTCGTCAGACAGCCACTAAAGAGCCTGGTAGATATTTAGTCCCAGGGGCATTCATGTCAGAGCAGGTGCCCTTATCTGCCACACAGTGCTGACCCCTTCCCTGCATCTCACTTTGTGTTTGTATTATCTAAGGCAACCGCTGGGGCCTTTGACACTTCCCACCTCTATCCCTGGACTTCAGCCTCTGATCAAACGTTACCCCTCAGAAGGGCTTTCCCTGGCAACCCTATCTAAACTAGCTCTTCTAGTCAGTCTGTTCTCCTTTACTTGGCTTAATTTTCCTTCTTAGTGCTAATATCAAATGGATAAATATCAGATATATATTTGTTTATGGTCTTCAGTCTGTGGAGCCCTAGCATATTAGATTCTCGAGGTTGGGGGCTTTGCAGGCTACCAGGTCGTTGTACATCTCTGAGAGCCAGATGAGAACAAGGCCTGTGGAATTAAGTGTGGAAAGTGGTGCAAGAGTTGAAGAGGGAGGAAAAAAATCTGGGTTGAGAAAGACAACATGGTATAGGGTGATAATCCTAAATGTGCATCAGACTGCTAGAATTGGAATCACAGCTCCGCCATCAATCAGCCCATAAGACTATACGCAAATTTTGCTTTCCTCATTTGTAATAGGGATAATGACCTCAGACTCACAGTGCCATTATGAGGATTAAAAGAGGTAGTATGTGTCAATAAACAGTTCTTTATTGTCTACATAATTCATTTTTTTCCCAGAATTTGTCCCAAAAACATAGCTAAGCACATAGTAAGCACTCAATAAATCAATTGGATAATAGAATGCTTGGCCAGAGTTAATAATTAGAGAGGCCATGTTGTATTACGAAAAAAGCACATAAAAATTTTCAACGGATGCCCTGGGACCAAGTTGCCTCATCTCTTAGGTCCATATTTCCTCCTGGGTTAAAGAAGGCAGTATGGTAAGATGACATACAGGTTGCCTTTCATCTCTGAGATCTGTAAAATTGAAAAGAACATCCCACAGTTAATCTAGTTTCCCTTAGATTTCCAGTAGCAAATTAGCCCACACTGATGGTTGTCAGGAAGCTGAGATGATCTATTATGTTTGTTATTTGTTTTCTAGGTTCCTGTTCAAATAAAAATTCTTAGTACTACTCACATTAGAAAAATAACGGTTGGTAGCTTGGCCGAAGGATACCGACATTTACAATGGACAATTAATTCACTCTCTTATCTTGGTTTCTGAGGGTCGTTCTGGATTGGTGAGCCTCTTGACTGACTGAGTTGAAGGAATTCCATCACCCCTTGTACTTGCCTTCAGTGAATGGGAAGGGAATAAGATGTATCGAAGTTGTTTTGGAGACTTCTGTTCCAATTCTACATTGGAAAGTTGAGTGGTTTTGTTCCTCTCCTAGAGGGAAGGGTCATTGTTTCTTCTGACATGCTGATTTATTGGAAGAGGCTGTTGCCAAGGATTTTCCTGGCTTAGAAAGGCTATCGTGACCAGATGTGAAAGTTCTGTTTTCTTTAACCATCATTTCCTTAGCCATCATTTCAAACAAATATTTTACCTTTGCCCTGTATTCAAAAATTGACATAGCCATAATAATACTCAAGTATTCAACAGATTATCAGTTTTGTGAATTAGTGCCCTATGGCCAGTAGACTATCGAACACATCTCATTCATAAAATATGGATTATCTTAACACTTATTATAAGCCTCACCTTTGGTGTGACATACCAACACATGAATATGTGCAGCACTTTTCAGTTTTCAAAGCATTTTCCCATGTACTGTTTGATCCTTATGAAAGCTGCATGAAACTGGCATTATTACAACCCCATTTTTCATGTGAAGAAGCTGAGTCTTAGAATGCCTTTAAGACTTCCCTAAAGACACAGATTAAAAGCTGGATTTGATAATTTAAATCCTTGGCTCAGAGTTGAAGGAGAGCAAAGGAGTTTGGGAAAGAACCAAGGTAGATATCTCTACGTACAGCAAAAAAAGAAACAATGCTGTTTGCAGCATCCCCCCAACTTTCTCCCCTCCACAAGGACACAGAAAGTCCCCAGAAAAGGAGATTTGGCCATCATAACAAGCAATCCAATAGCAAAAGTACCAGAGAGTAAAGCCTGAGCTCCTTTCTCACCCTGTGGAATCAAGAGGTAAGGAGAAGTGAGTAAGGGACTCTGAAGACACCTGCTGAGGATCAGCTGAACCCGGATGTTGAGATGCAGCTGTGCCACCTGAGAACCGTGTGACTTTAGGAGAACCACTTCCTCTCTTAGTGCCCCAGTTTACTCAGGGATAACTAACAATATCTCTCTCATAAAATTATTATAAGAATCAAAATAGTAATTCATGTAGAATGGTGGGCAGAGCCCCTGGAACAAAACAGTAGCTACACTTATGTGTGATTGTGTACAAATCACTTCACCTCATTGGGTTTCAATCTACTTGTTTATAAAAATAAGGTGGTTGGACTAGATGAATTCTGTTGTTTTTTCTTCAAGCTCGGCATGTGATTTATGACTATAATTCATGGTATAGAGAAAGATAGGGTGGTGATGGATTGATAGAGTGACATGTCACTGATATATGTTAAAGTGGGGAACAGGCCCTTAAAAGTGAGTGCAAGGTAGCTGTGGTTATTATATATTGTTGATAATAAGGATAATAAAAGCCATCTTTTATTGAGCACCTGCTGAAATATGTATTATCTCATTAATTCCTCATGAAAACCCTATTAAGCAGAAAATATTAGCTCATTTTACATATACTTATGTAAATGTAAGTATATGATAAATCAAAGCTTAAGCAGGTTGACCAACTTGTTCAAGGTCACCTGTATCATTAATGGTAGATAAAACCTTGTTCTGTCTGACTCTGGCTGTCATGCTCTTTGGAGTATCCTGTGCTGGCTGTATTCATTAAAGACCCTATTTAATCTCTATCTGACCTTTGTTTTTCTTATTCCATGTTGACTTCACTTTCTGTGTTCATCCTTCTACCTAATAACAATATAATGCATATTTTAAAAATGTACCCTCTGCCACACTGTGTGCTTTTGTAAGTATGTGATCCATTATTATCTACTTAAATCTATGTCTTTATTGCATAATTCAGCATTTTAATATTCACTTTGAAAAGTGTTTTGAGTCACTTCCATGCAAAGGTGCTGTATTAAATTACATTCATTATTCTAACTAAATGTAGACAAGTCATGGTTCAGGTGAACTAGAAAGTAACTCCCATTATCCTCAGCACATTCCATCACATTCATTCTTCTATGTGACATTTATCAACAGAGCATTTAGACATTTTAAAGAAAGAAAAAAAATCACTTTAAATTCCAAAGCATTTAATGAACACTGAGCCAAATTCCACAGGTGAAAAAGTCACTTCCTTGCTACAAGTTCCACACGTTGCCTTAATGCTTCTGGAGCATAAGAAGAAGATGTAAAAGCCCATGCTAAGTATTAAACTTACCTGCTGAGATTTATGTGTGAACTATTAAACTTATCTGCTGGGAATTATGTTGCATCATGCTTATAACTATGCTCACGTTATTCATAATATAAACAGCTCCTTGTGTATCAAGGGCACAGATGTTATGTTGACATTCTCCTAGCTTCCCTTTGCCACCTTCACATGTTATTCTTCCATTCTTGTGCAAAGTCTCTTTGTCTTCTGAGGGACGTACCATGTAGGCTATATTGCCTTTCAGCCATACCCTTGGCTGGCATTTACCAACCTCACTTCCTATTTTGAAGGAGGAATTGTCGACTCACTATCTACTCCAACTTTAGCCATTGTAGGTGCTGAGGGGAGAGTCAGCACCCATAATAAGGGTCTCCCAGAAGCAAATCTAAGATTAGAATTCAGGTGCAAGTGACTTACAAAGTCACAGCTCCTGGGAGAATCTGGTAAAGGAATGGAAGATGCAGGGCAAGAGGGAGATCTCAGATGATGTCCTGAGAAAGGGAGCTTCATCTTTATAGTGCAAGAGATCTCTTGAGGGTAGGTTCCACCTCAGAGAACAGAGAGTGGGCAATTCCTACTCCTGTACCCTTCAGTCATCCGTCAAAGGCCACTGGGCACTGGAAGGGAGGTTGTAAACTTCAAGGGACTGTCTGCAAGTAAGAGAAAAGTTGCTCCCTTCTGGAGGGCTGTCATCCAGCAAGAAGATAAAGCTCAATGAAGTGGGGAGAGGCTCATAGAAATGGTAAAATGCATCCAAGGGTATAAGCGCAAGGCACCAACAGTAGCAACTAGCGGCAGCCACGTGGATCAACCATCCGAAGCCTAACATCGTAATTCCTTGACTTTTGTATTAGTTTGCTATGACTGCCAGAGCAAACAACCACAAACTGGGAGGCTTAAACAATAGAAATTTATTGTCTCACAGTTCTGGAGGCCAGAAGTTCAAAATCAAGGTGCCAGCAGGGTTGGTTCCTTCTGAGGATTGTGAGGGAAAGATTTGTTCCAGGTCTCACTCCTTGGCTTATAGATGGCCATTTTCTCCCTGTGTCTGTTCACATTGTCTTCTTTTCATGCATGCCTGCCTGTGTCCAGATTTCTCATTTTTATAAGGGTATCAATCATATTGGATAAAGGGCCTACCCTAATCAAGTATGAACTCAAGTTTACTCATTATATTTGCAATGACATATTTTCAAGAAACATTCAAGTACTAGGGGTTAGGAATTAAACAAGTAAATTTTGAAGGGACATAATTCAACCTATCACAATATTTTTCCATTAAGAGAACTTTATTAAGACTCGGTTTAGTACCTGATATGGTTTGGCTGTGTCCCTACTCAAATCTCATCTTGAATTTTAGTTCCTACAATCCCAGGTGTTGTGGGAGGGACCCAGTGGGAGGTAACTGAATCATGGAGATAGTTACCTCCATGCTGTTCCTGTGATAGTGAGGGAGTTCTCATGAGATATGATACTTCTATAAGGGTTTTTTCTCCACTTCACTCTGCACTTCTCCTTGCTGCCACCATGTGAAGAAGGATGTGTTTGCTTCCCCTTCCACCATGATTGTAAGTTTCCTGAGGCCTCCTCAGCCCCATGGAACTACGAGTCAATTAAACCTCTTTCCTTTATAAATTACCCAGTCTTGGGTATTTCTTCATAGCAGCATGAGAATGGAACTAATACATTACCCAACTTGTATGTTTACAATCAATATTTTAACTTCTGATACTGCTCCCTGGAATCATTAAGTCTTTACTCTCTATTCCTATTACATCTTTTTTTTTTTGGTCATTCTTAAACTTTTTAGTCTTATACTTTTTAGTCCTTGATGAACACAGCAAAAAAGACAATAGCTATAATTTTAAGAGGTATGAGAAAATGTTCTGTCAATTGTAAACTCTTATATGAGTTTTTAATTGCCATTTATTAATGTTTCTTTAAGAAATATATATTGAGTTCCTGGTCTTACATTTAGCACACATTCCCTCGTATTTATGATTTTAGGAAGCTCTATAAGTGAAGGATGGATTATAGGAAGGAGAGAGTAGTTGTGAAGCCTCTGTAGTGATGAGAATTCAAAAGGATGGGAGTTTGGATTAGGGAACCACAGAAGAGATGAAGGAAATAAATAAATGTGAGACACAACCCCAAAGGTAATTGTATAGAATTGGCAACTCATGAACTATTGACAGGAACATCATGTATAGAAAAGGCAGGTCTTGATACATATTTTTGTGTGTGCATCAAATGCATGAATGTGTCACATAATGATGGGGATATGTCCTGAGAAATGCATCATTAGGTGCTTCCATTGGGCAAACATTACAGAATGGACTTACACAAACCTAGGTTGTATAGACTACTACATACCTAGCTGATATGGTATACCCTTATGCTCCTAGGTTACAACCCTGTACAGCACTTTATTGTACTGAATGCAGGGGGTGATTATAATGTGATGATAAGAATTTGTGTATTTAAACATAGAAAATGTACAGTAAAAATATGGTGTAAAGGATAAAAAATGGTCTAAGGCATTTACCACGAATGGAGCCTGCAAGACTAGAGGTGGCTCTGGGTGAGTCAGTGAGTGAGTGGTGAGTGAATGTGAAGGCATAGGATATTTATTACTGTACACTACTGTAGACTTTATAAACACTGTACATTTAGGCTACCCTAAATTTACTTTAAATGTTATTTCTTCAATGATAAATTAATCTTAGCTTACTATAACTTTTTACTTAATAAACTTTTAGCATTTTTAAACTTTTTGACTCTTTTGTAATAAACATTTACCTTAAATCACAACAGATTGTACAACCGTACAAAAATATTTGCTTTCTTCATATCCTTATAAGCCTTTATTCTATTTAAAAAATTTTTTTACTTTTAAAACTTTTTTATTAAAAATGAAAACACAAGCACACACACTAGCCTAGGCTTACACAGAGGCAGGGTTATTCCTATCACTGTCTTCCACTTACACATCTTGTCCTGCTAGAATGCCTTCAAGGACAACAACACGCATGGAGCTGTCATCTCCTGGGATAATAGTGCCTTCTTCTGAAATACCTTCTGAAGGACCTGTCAGAAGCTGTTTTACAGTTAACTCTTTTTATAAGCAGAAAGAGTATACTCCAAAATAATTATAAAATATATAATATAGTAAATTTATCAACCAGAAACATAGTCATTTATTATCATTATGAAGTATTATGTACTGTACCTCATTAACCTTGCTAAACTTTCAACAACTGGCAACATAGTAGGCTTATTTACACCAGGATCACCACCACCACAACAAGTAATGCGTTATGCAATGACTTAAGATGGCTACGACATCACATCACTAGGCCATGGGAATTTTTTAGCTCTGTTCTAATCTTACAGGACCACAATTCTATACGTGGTCAGTTGTTGACCAAAACGTCATTATGAGGTGCATGACTGTACTGTGGTTCATCCAAATAACACACACTGTTTGTTGCTACTGGTTCTTTATTAACTGCCAAATAAAAGGGGAACTCTTCAGCAAACTCCCTTTCTGATTTGCCCCTGCCTACTCTCCAGGCTTACATTTTCCTATTTTCTCCCCACAGCCTTGTTCATGCCTTGCCAAAGTACTTGGAGCTGAGCCTCAGAGGCTTTCTTACTTTGCACCTGCTATCCTCTCTTGCTGCATAGGTTTCTTGATGCACACCTGATGAATGCCCAAACCACTGCTGAAATAGGGAGACCTAGTTGGACTCTCTGAAGGAGATTCAGTGTCTCTTGCCTTAAGCTATCTTTGCACCTTGTAAACTCTTCTATCATTGTTCTTTCCACAATGCACTGCAATCCTTTCTTACGCATCTTCTTCATTAAATCAGAATGTCTTTGAAGAAAATAACACATTAGATTTGCCTTTGATCCAGTTTTTAGCACAATGTATTAGCCTTGAATTGAGACAATGAGTGTTTTAAAATGAATAAATGAATGTAAACACAGACTAAATCAAATGCTGAGTAATGCATACTCAGGTAGGAAACTTGCAATGTCCCTGGCCACCACTGTGGATGCTCATGGTCATCTCCAATGTATATTCACCCAGCTCTGAGAGAAGAGGCTCCCAGGATAGAAAGGACTGGTTATTACTGTTAGCAAGACAAACTGCCTGCCAGCTAATGAGCAGCTTTTCACATGGCTGAGGCTGCTAAAGTTCAACAATTGCCCCATAAATTAGCTATCTTTTTCTAACTCACTTAAATATTTCTGTTCAAATTATGATATGAATATCTTGACTTACCCCTAGTTTTCCATTTTTCAGAAAGACTTGAACACTAGTATCTGGATGCTTGTAATCAAGGAAGCAGAATGTAGCAAAGAAAGCGTTAGTTTTAGAGACAGTAATCTGTTAATTGAAACCTGAGCAATACCTACTCACAGCATTTTGACATTGTGCAAGTTATTGAAAATTTCAGTTCTCCCATCTGTGAATTAGGGGTAATAATTACTGACCTCACAGCATCTTTAGTAATGATTAAAAATTATGCAACCAACAGTATAGGACCTAACTGTGTTTCTCAACAAGGGAAACATGGGGGTACATTCCCTTTGTGCAAGCCTGTTGCACACACTTTAAAATATTAAGTATTTCAGGAAGCTGAGTTCAAAATGTCAGCATAGTGCCCCCAGTCATTGAGGCAGTCAAGAATGCTCCCATACACATTGCAAATAAGCCCCATCATAATAAAAAATAAAAGTTTTCAAGTGCTACTACATGCTAGGAAGTATTCTAAGAAATTTACTAGACTAATTTCATTTAATACTCATAAAAATTATATGATGCACTGGAAGGTTAAATAAATTGCTAGGTTATATAACTGGAAAGTCAAGGAGCTGGGTGTGTAGGCTTGTGAGTTTGGCGCCTGAGCAATACCGATGGAAGCATAGTAGGCACTCAGTCAACGTTCTTTTCCTTTCTTCCTCCCAGTGTGGTTTCATTGCCAAGGCCTTTGCCTAAAAGCTACAAGTAGATCTTGTCCCCAAACATTTGTCCCAGGAGACTCCAGATATGCAGACTTCATTGGCTTAAGTCCAATCTTGACAAGATGAAAGACATCTTTTTCTTTTTCTAGAAGTGACAGATATAGCAAGGCCAAATTTGTATTGCTCTAACATGGCATATTCCACTAAGGGTTTTCACTGGGGACAAATGTGGAAAATATTAGCCCACATGTTTTTCCTGTCACTTGATTCTCCTTTTCCTTTTTTTCTTCAGGGCCTTCCTCTGCTTTGGGGAACACTTCTCACTCAGTTTTTTGGTACCATCGCATTTGGCTGGAGAACCTTTCAGAGTAGAGCGAGAGTCATAAAACCTTGTAAATATATCAGAAATTTATATCCCAGCAGCTTACTAGCCCATCTGATATAATTCAGAAATCACCCAATCAACTATAATATCATTAGACAGGCAGGCTCATTGCCCCCTGCCCCCTGCAGGGAATAGGTGCTGCAATGGTGTTCGAAGTGGTGGAGTAAGGAATGGGTAGCCTCACCTAAAAAGGGTGCTGGGGTATGAAGAACCTTGCACTTCAGGAAAGAAAAAACTTTCTCTGCTACCCACTCACTTCATGAATTCAGGCTCCTTCTTGTTACAAAAAAAGCATCCAAATAAATGCTTCCTAAGCACTTCTGCTTTAAGATTTTTGTAAGTTCCAAAAGGTAGTCTTAAAATCAATAAAGAGGCTATAAAGACAAGAGCTAAGAAGAGTATTGGAAACAAGAGATGAATGGCATACAAGGAAAGCTCAGTTCAAGGTAGCATGCATTGAGTGCCTGCCTGTGCCTCATGATTGCGAGACATAGGGAGTACAAAGGTGAGTGACCTCATCCTCCCCAAAAAGTCAATGTGTAGTTAATTATTGGTTTAAATTCATAAGAAAAGTTTTATTGTAGGGGGTTTTTTTGTCTGTGTTTGTCTAGACTCCAGAAGGCTTGGACTAAGAAGACAGTGTTGGAATAATTGAGGGGCTGGCAGGAGAATCAAGGTGCCTTAGGAGGGCCCCCAACATTCCCCTATACTCCATTGTGGTTCTATCTCTGTAATGATGTACTGTTCAGTGGATCCAAATGGGGTCTTGGTGGTCTCCCAGATCAGGTTCACATCCCAGCAGTTCTGCCTTTCAGTGTCGTGGCCTTGAATGGCTGTTTGCTCTCTTCTGACCTTAACTCCTTCCTCAGTAAGTGAAGATGATATTATCTAATTCCCAGGGCATGGCACATATTAAATGAGGTAATATGGGCCAGGCACAGTGGCTCAGGCCTGTAATCCCAGCACTTTGCGAGGCCGAGGTGGGAGGGTCACTTGAGGCCAGGAGTCCAAGACCAGCCTGGCCAACATGGTGAAACCTTGTCTCTACTAAAATACAAAAATTAGCTGCGTGTGGCGGCACACACCTGTAGTCCCAGCTATTCAGGAGGCTGAGGCAGGAGAATTGCTTGAACCTGGGAGGCGGAGGCTGCATGAGCCTACATTGCGCCACTGCATTCCAGCCTGGGAGACTTCTGGGTCCAGGGCTTCCTGGACCCAGAAGTCAATGGTCCTTAAGAGTCAGAAATGAATGGGCTTTAAAAATGTGAGTGAGACTCCGTCTAAAAAAAAATATATATATATATGTATAAAATAAATGTATATACATACACACACATATATAAAGTACTTTGCATAACATTTGTATATAATTACTACTATTTTAAGGACTTTCAGAAATCATTTAATCTAAGCTTCTCAGAATACAGGTGCAGGAACGTGGGTGCGGTCATTTGCCCATTGATGATGCAGAGGTGCAGTTATCTGCCCAATGTTCTACTTATTCAAAGTTTATTCAACTGAAGTCCAGTTTCCTAAAGAGTCAGACCCAGGGTGAAATGAAATCATGAACCAACTTGTGCCACTGACTATGCTAGTTCTTTTCACAGTTAACCTCTGAGGCTAAGGATTTTCATCTTATTTTTCAAATAAAACTGAGTCTTGGAGAGGTTATGAAGGGCCTGCCTCTCCAAAGTCACAGAAATAGGAAATGGTAGTGACAGAGCAGAACCTGTTCTTTCAGCCTCTGTGCCTATGCCTGTTCAGCCACACTGTGAGGACACAAATGACCCATTATTTATAAGTTTGATTTTTTGACTGCCCAAAGAAACACATCCTCAATTTAAAAAGATAAAGTGATTTCGTTCATTTGTGTAGGTGGATTTTTCAAAAGCCTTCAGGGAGGCTCTGGCTCATCCTAGACCCATATTTCTGCTAACTGCTCTTGTTAGAGTTTCAAGGTCATGGAAACTAAATTTTATTCCTATTGCATTAAAATGCCCGGAAAATAATTACAAAAAAGGTGGTTTTCTTTATTTGCTTAGCTTACACAGAGCTATCTTTGTTTTAGATAAGCCTCTTGGAAACATGAATGGCCATTGAGATTGCATTTATCTATGAGAAGGCAGATAGTTTTCTGAAGGAGGAAGCTGGATCCTCAAAAATTCTGCAGGGAGCAGAAAGCAGTAAAGGACAGTAGAGTCAACTTCCAACTCTGTGAATAGAGATCCAATAAGTTTTTAATATTTTGTCAAACCAAGAGGTTCTGGAAAGTTTTTAAAGCCCATGTAGGGCAATCTTGAATCTGTCAGCCAGGACTTCCTGGACCCAGAAGTCGATGACACTTAAAAGTCAGAAATGAATGGGCTTTAAAAACCATCCTTTTCTAAAATGTCTAGAATGGACACCCAGGTGCATCTTGTCTTTCCTAACAATAATGACAGGATAACTCACACTCAGTAAGGTGTGCACTTAGTTGCCAGAAATTGAAATTAACTCACTCATTCAATCAGCCCATGCATTATTAGGCCTACTGCAAGTTTCAGGCACCATGTATAGTTTTCCTCTTCCGAGTGACCATTTTCACCTTTGCACATATTTACAAAATGAAAGTCAATGGCTGCAAAGCTGAGCAAAGTTGTGTGACCATAGGCGTGGTGGTTCTCCAATGTGTGTTCAGTCTTCTCATCTGCAGTATCATGAGGTTGGACTAGGTGACCTCAGACCTCTTCCAGCTCTGACATTTAAGGATGTACAACACAGTAGCCAGGGGAAAATAAAAGCATGACCATAACCCATTAGTGCTGTGGTCTAGGTCAGTGACACATACATGGCTTCCATCTATTCATCAGTTCCTCTTTTTCATACTCTGATGGCAAACATGTACCAAGTATCTCCTTGGTGTGTCTTAGGTATCAGAGAGCCCCTGGGCTACTCAGCAAGACAGAGCTGTATGCAGACATTAGCAATCTAGGGAGCTGCAGTATCCTAGAGCAATCAAAATGGCCAGGGGCCAAAAAGAATGGAGACCATCTTTGTCTGGATAAAATAAAATAAGCTGTTCAGTGAAGAAATAAGCCAAGGAGATAATGAGCCTAGCAGGGAACTGGGATTGAGGCAAATCTCAGGTCTGTCACTTACTGAGAGTATATGAACGTGTTTCTTATCTCACTAAGGCTGTTTCCCCATCTACTCTATGAGGGTGGTGATAATACTACTTTAAAACAATCATATCTACAAAGTGTTTGGGAGCACTCAATAAGGCAATCAATGAGAAGATACTTGTTAGACTGTAAGGAAGTCTGAAAATCATTTTTGTTTCGTGTCCACTTCCCTCTTTTCCTGATCATTAGCACAAAATGCAATACTCACCAAATGTATATACTTAGAAACCCTTAGTTGATATTCTTTCTTCCCAATTGAAATGCTCATCTCCAGCCCCAAATAGTGAAATTGCTGGGTCCATTCTGTCTCCTTAGAGATTGCAAAATCTCCCTACTTATTTAGGCCTCCCTTTTACAACCTCCCAGGGTGTAAGGGAGGATTAGATTTTATCTATGACCACCAATGAGCCTCCACATTTGGAAGGCTGAAGCTGATAGAGCAAATCCACAACAATTGATTTTCCTCCCAACTTTAAGTTCACAGTGCTCTATCTTCCCCACCTTTCTGCATCATCTTACAAAATAATACTTCCTCATGATCATTTAATGCCTGTGGCAGAAAGGGACAACAGAGCTGAAATTAGCATGAGGTATTCTCAAGAAATCAGGAAAGAAAGAGAGAAACAAGGAAGGAAGGAAGGAGAGAAAGAGAAAGAAAGAGAGAGAAAGAAAGAAAAAGAAAGAGAGAGAGAGAAAGAAAGAAAAGAAAGAAAGAAAGAAAGAAGAAAGAAAGAAAAGAAAGAAAGGAAAGAAACCAGGAGTCAGAATTGGGGAACCAGGTTCAAGATTCAGTTCCAGCCACTGATGAGGTGTGTAAATTTGGCTAAGGTCCTCAGTGTCATTGAGCCTCAGTTTCTCCATCCAGTTTTATAAGAATGCAATGAGGATCAGATAAAAAGAGATGATCAATATAAAAACACTTTTAAAATGCTAAAACCCAATACAAACATTGTCTGTGTAGATAATTAATATTAACATTAATAATAAAATATATTAACACTAAGCTGCATAAAGCAAAAACACCAAAATAAATTTTCTTCATTCATTCCCTAGGACAAATGTATGGGATAATGTGGAAGATAGTGAGCATGCTTACTGATGGTCCCATTGTAGAAACAGAACACAGGGAAGTCTGGACCACACGGGCTCCTCCCACAATCTGATGATATAAAAGGAAGCAAGCCCCTTGCTTCAGTGCTTTTCCAACCTGGTGGGGCATTCACATTTTGCAGATGGCATTGATCCCTGAACTTCTTAATACCTCCATGGGAACCAGAGAAACATTTACATTGCTTATTTACCAGTTTATGGATAAAGTGCAACTGAAAATAACTTAAGCTGAATCTCAGTTGCCATCATTCCCCCAGCACCGAGATGTCGATCAGCCCGAATTCTGAACTAACCCAGATAGATATCTCTTCCCTCCTCTGCTCTTCCTCTGTGTACTTTATATAAACTTCTGTCATGATACCCACAAGATGTCACTGCATTTATTAGTTACTTATTAATCCCATGATGTTAGACCCTGAGTCCCTCGAAGGCACAGGCCTGTAATGCAAGCCTTTGACTCATAGTCAATCATTAATATTTACTATGTGACTATATGAATGAATGGATGACGGGGTGGAGAAAATACAACAGGGGTGGAGATAATATGCATGACTTGGATCCTGGATAAATGGATGAATGTGTTCTGTCTGCTTAGGACACAGGGAAAAGAAGCGCATGACATCTTTTGATGTAATTTGACTTTGGTGTCACAGAAGAGAGTTAAGATGACATCTACCTCGAAATTTACCCCTAAAGCACCCCCCCCACCACCACTACCACCATGGTCCTTTGTTTATTTTTTCTTCTCTTCGATGTTTGTTCAACCCAGTATTCTGGCTCAACCAGGTTCTGACCTTTACCACTGAGGTCCATCCCTGGGGTCCTCTCTAGATTTAGCTCCACAAGGGAAGTTGATCTTGACTCTGGTTACTGTCTTCACCAATGAGCATCCTTTGTAGCACAAAACACAAAGACCAGAGAATCTGGAACTTTCTGGTGGCTTTAATGCCAATCAGATGTTTCCCCAGTCAGTTTCTTTGCGTTTGTCCTATCTGCCACATCTGCAGGGAAATCCCAGATTAGCTGCTTAACACTGAAGGTATTCTAGTACTTAGGTCAGCAAATCTTGACCCACAGGCCAAGTCTGGCCTATGTCTTGCATTTGTAAGATTTTATTGGAACGTAGCCTTGCTCCCTTGTCTGTGGGTTGTCCGTGGCTGTTTTCATGGATAAACTGCAAATGAAAACAATTTAAGCCGATCAACACTGCAGAGTTGAACAGTTGTAAGAGACTGGGTGGCCCACAAAGCCTAAAATATTTACTATCTGTCCCTCTCCAGAAAAGGTTAACCGAAGTCTGCTTTAGCAGATCAATCCTCCTTTGTAAATCAGTGCAGATATGTAAGTTATTTGGGTAACTTGCTGTGATGATGTGCTTGGCTCTGGATTTGGTGTTGAATGGACCATCACATTTTTCATCACCCCCACTTCAAATCCTGACAGCAACAAAAGAGAATGACTGTGTTGCACTAGCTAACTGTCAAGTAGCAGTCAGATAATTATTAATTCTAAAAGGACATTCATGAAAAGAAAAGAGGAAAAATCAAGGGAGGGAGGAAAAGAGGGAAGGAAGGAAGTAAGGAAGGAGGGAAGGAGGGAGGGAAGGAAGTAAGGAGGGAAGGAAGGAAGGAAGGAAGGAAGGAAGGAAGGGAGAAAGGAAATGAGAATGAGAAGAGAATGCAATCAACATTCCTGACACTAAAATATCAATTCAGGGCTCATGAGACCAGCCTAGGAGAGTGACAAAAATATGGACAGACTTGGATTCTCTGTCCAGTTTTAATACTCACTGCCTGAGTGGCTGTTTGCAAGTTCCATGCCTGTGTTTCAGTTTCCTCACCTGTGAAATGGTTAGAATGATATTTACATATAGACAGTATTTGAAGTGAATGTATGTGAGGCAAATAGGAGAGAATATGTATGCCTTGGATTCTGAACAGAGGCCTTCCTAAGGTATTTTTCCCAGGGCAACCTGACTTCTTCAGACCCCACACTCACAAGGAGTTTTCACTACAGGCACTTTCTATTTTATGACATTTTTATGTTAGAAGGACACCCGTCTCTGCAAGTTAGATGCCAGTATGTGTTGTTACCAGCCTGAAAATGTGTGGATTAAGAGTGGCAGAGAGTAAATCACTGCATGGCAGGCACAAATCACAGCTGGAGTACAGCAGAAGCTGGAAACCTAATTGAAATGAATGGCATTCACACAAAGGGAAATCTGGGAATCCTGCCAGCATCTTCCCAGAATAGTAATTTTTCATTTACATTCACCCCAATTCCCCCTCCCCGTCAAGGCAGACCTTCTGTATCATCATCTTAACTCCCTAACTTTTCCTCCCCTCCCATCCATGTGGCAGAAACAACTGGATTCTTCCTGGGCCCAGGGATATTATTTGTAGGCAACTACAAATCAATGTGCTGAGCACTGTCCATCTACTTCACAGAGAGAGGCCAGAAGAAGAGTCATGGGTTGGGAATATGGAGAGTTTTACCTAAGCTGCCAGGGTGTCATCAGGTCCTTAGGGCCAAGGAAGAATAGAGAAGGTTTCTATGCAATGTGGCCCTAGCAGTTCTAAGATAGACTGGTTGTTCTAAGCTCAGTGATGAAATAATCCCTACAAGAGAGTAAAGGAGACTTATCCTCACTACCATTGATCTAGTACGGAATGAGTACAACTGTGTTTCACAATTTTCAGCATTTTAGACATAGAACATCATCCATAAGGATTAGAAAGTATCTACATTGGAAGTTTCCCTGAAGTTTAAAAACCTAAAATACCATTTAAATTGAAAAGAAAATATAATGAGACTTTGGACAATAATGAATTTAACCCATAGTTGACTGCTAAAGCAACATATATAGTACCATGTTGTACAAGCCTAGGCATTTGCCAACAATATTAGAAGTACAATCTTTAAATTAATTTATTCTGCAAACACATTTTGAGTGTGTGGTATGAGTCTTAACAATAATAATAAAAAATAACATTTGTATGAAGCTTTCAAATTTATAGAATACCTTATCTCATTGAGTCTCACAAAAATTCTTTGAAGGAGAATTATTGCAATTCTTATTTTACAGATTAAGAAAACAATTCATCAAGAGCAAGGTCATTTGTTCAAAGTTACATGTCTTGAAAGTGATAGACCTATGGAAAAAAAATGTATGCCTTTTGATCCCAAGTCCTTGAATTCATGCCTATCTTTTTCTCCTTGTCTTTACTAATTTCACTGGAATTACATCTTAGTTCTAGATCCTGAGACTATTTTTTCTCATATTCTGATGAAAAATCATATTTTGTTTATTGTTTTCTCAAGTCTAATTTATTTCCACAAAAATACTTATAAGTTCAGACTTTCAGAGATTTGTCCTATAAAGTTGCCTCAAGAGATTAACTCTTTAGGTCGGTGTCGGCTAACATTTTCTATAAATATTCTAGACTTTGTGGGCCATACAGTCTCTGTTGCAACTACTTGACACTGACATTGTATTGGAAAAACAACTATAGACAATACATAAACAAATGGGTGCGGCCAGTTCCAATAAAACTTGATTTACAAAACCTGGCAATGGACCACATTTGGCCTGCAGGTTTGCCAATCCCTGCTTTAGATTCATATTTCTTTCCAGTAACCTTGCAAACTAGTAAATGTCCTCAAACTAGGATTTTTATTATCTGTCAAGTGTCTTAGGCATTTATGGGAAATGTTCAAGTTTTCCACCCTTTAGGTCAAAGAAAGCCCATGTCAATTAGAGGAAATAAAAAGCCACACAAGCTGACAAGATAAGTGGCTACCAGCACACAAGCAGAACAGTAGCTCAGTGCGTTCACAGCATAATGTAGAAAAAGGACTTCACGAGTGCTTTTCTGTCTTGAGTAAGAAGTTTAGGGTGTAAGGAAGTAAAGTGAGGAAAAAAATATCATTTTAAGTGCTTATTACAAGCCGAGAACTGTGCAAGATATTTTATACATATTTAATTCCAAGACCATGACTCTACCACGTTTATTGTTGGAGAAACAGATCTTTGGATTACTGAGTATCTTGCCCAAGTTCATACAACTGGCAAGAGGCAAAACTAGAATTCAAGCTCACTCTTATCTAATTCCAAAATGAGC
The DNA here is from genome assembly GCF_029289425.2 of Pan paniscus. Lineage (NCBI taxonomy): Eukaryota > Metazoa > Chordata > Mammalia > Primates > Hominidae > Pan > Pan paniscus. The sequence continues at coordinate 145,903,026 of NC_073256.2, read as the reverse complement.
ATTATTTCGAGTTGCTATGCGGTCCACCCAGGAATGGGCTGACATTCCTCACTGATATGAACGGTATTCTTACACATCCCCAGCCTTGAGCACAGAAGAGTTACTAAGGCAAGGTTCTTAAAGATATCATTGGATTAATTGTCATTTTGCTCAACTTTTACCATGAAATGAAAGGTACAGATAAATATGTAAATTCCAGAATCATTTATTGAAAGCCATTGTCTCTTCTGCTGTTGACAAACTCAATTAAATAGACTTTATAGTCATTAATGGGGGAAAATACATCATTGACCCATGTGATTAATGAGTTAGCAAAACCAATATCATGAAACTGTGAGTCAGCTCTGAACTATAACAGAAGGCAAAGCAGCTTCCAGGACAAGCAACACATTTCCCAAAGCTAATACACAATAACGATGTATGGCTTTATAACTTTGGGTGAGGATGCCGGGAAGATGTCAGTGACCTCCCTATTGCAGAGTATCTCTATATCTTCTATAATCTGGAAAACACAGAGTTCACAGGGCAGGAGATGGTAGACTCTTTTCTGAAGCAGCTGTTCTTTCTGATGATTTTTTATAATTATATTTCTTTCTTATAGTGGTGTGGGAACCTTGATCTGAAAAAAATCATTTGTCTAAAGGGTGCCTATTAATATGATATTGAATAAAAGACAAGAAACCAAGCTCTTTGGGATTTTAATTCAAGATCAGGATAGAAACATAATTTTTATTTATTATTATTTAGTTTGAACTATTGGGAAGATTCAATTATTTAATATCTTTTGCCATTATTTCTCAAACTGTATTGACTAGAGAGTTGGCATCTTGCAAGTAGACAACAGGTGATCCATTGCGAAGGGTGGGGGGTGTTGTGAAGTGAAGGTGCACAGTGACTTCAAGGACTGAATATTTGAGGAAGTTGTATTAATTACTTATTACCGTGTAACATACGGCTCCAATGCTTAGCAACATAAGGCCACAAATGTTTATTGCCTCACAGATTCTGCGGGTCAGGGATCTAGTCTCAGCTTAGCAGCATGCCTCTGGCTTAGGGGCTCTCATGAGGCTCTCAGTCACGGCTGTAGTCATCTCAAAACTCAACTGGGGCTGGAGAATTTGTTTTGAAGCTCAGCACATGGCTGTTGGCAGCCTCAGAACCTCCCTTTTCAAGTGTACTCATGTGGCTGCACATCTTGGATCCTCACCATGCGGGTTTCACTAGACGCTTCCTGAGTGTGTTCACAACATGGCAGTCAGTGATCTTAGAGCAAGAGAGAACCAAAGAGTGTCCCAGACAAAAACATAGATATTTTTATAATCCAACATCTAAAATGATATCCCATTATTTATGCTGCATTCTATTCATTAGAAAGAAAATTATTCAGTCCAACCTCTACTCAGAGGGAGAGGAATGAGTACACAGGCCATGAATAGCCGGAGGTAGGAGTCACTGAGGGCCATCTTAGAAACTGCCTACCACAGAAGTTCTGGGTTAAACAGAATTCAAAGATGTATTGAGTACAAAACTTCTCAGAGTTTTTAGCATACAAATGTATTTTGAGTCTCTCTAAAAGAGCATTAGAGTAGGGAACACTGAACTTCTTAGAGAGTCAGATGGTAAATATTTTAGGCTATGGGCCTCAAGATATCTGTCCAAACTATTTGATCCTGCTGTTCTGAAAGCAGACCATCCATAAGCAAGTTGATATGGCTGTGTTCCCATAAAAGTTCATTAACAAAAATACCACATTTTGCAAACCTCTAAATTAGAGGATACAGCTTTGGATGATAATATTTAACCACAATGACTTTTTGTCATGCAATCCCTATCCTCCAAACAGAGTGAACGGCTGCCACTCATGCATCTGCAATTTGTCCGTAAATGCAAAAATGTCAGCAACCATGAAATGCTTTAAGCACACTTGCTGAAATATTATTGTTTTTTCTTGCTTTTTTGAATCATGGAGCATTTTAGGGTCTCTAGAATTCTTGAAATTATAGATTATTCACTTCATGATTGTGGAATCCACGTCTGCAGCTACCACCATATTTGCCATGTCTAGCAGAGGTGGAGTCTTAATAGACTCTTAGTATCTTAGAAGGAATAGGTGGATGATTGAACGAATCCCAACGTTCTATGTTTCTATTTCCTTCTTCTTTGTCATTATCTATATTGTACCTCCCCAAATGCCCACATTCCAGAATATAAAGTGCTTTGACCTGCAGCTGACATCATCCCATAGAATCTACCTGCTTTTTTTCCCTTAGTCATGCCTGAGTCTGCAGGTCAGAATTATAGTAATGGCCCCAGATTAACTCAGCATGGGTCTGCTCACCCTTAGCCTTGGCTTTACCACCAAAAAACTTGAGAAAGGCAGGCTGGCAGGAAGAAAGGACCAGAAGAAAGAGATGAGAAAGAGGTAAAACCAACATGTTTGACAAGACCTCAAGGTATCATGACTGAGATGGGAACTTTATATACATTATGTTATTCAATACATAAAACACAACTTTGAAAGTGGTATTACTAATTACATTTTGCAAATGAAGAAAGAGTTTTAGAGAGGTTCCATGACTTGCCCAAAGTGACAAATCAAATGGCCAAAGGAGAAACCTGCTCTACATTGACTCTAAAGCTCATTCTTTTATAGCTAGTCTGACCACACACCCCAGTTTGCCTTGGACAGTCCCATTATACACCTGTTGTTTTGAAACAGTTTTCAAAATCATCCTTTGTACTCTCTAAAGTGTCCCATTTTACATAATAAATTATCTCATCATCTGCCTATGATCTTTTGTTTCTCTGGGGATAGCTCTGGCTTCTACCATGGAAACAACTACTACTTTTGGTTAGAGGCCATGGCTGGGAATTTTACCCCAGAGCCAGGGGCATTCCAATGGGGAGAATAGCAATTGCCCAAAATAGTGTGTAGAACTCTTGCCAGGCCAGTGGGTGTTATATTGTACATGTTGGGGGACAGAGGGCATGTAGCATGAGTGCCATCATAAAGGAGCACACAAGTGTGGGTAGACAGAGACAGGGACATGGCATTTATTTCTAAGCCATCCTCCAAAGTATTTTGCTTTCATTTGCCTCATGGAAAGAATTTCAAATGCAGTCGTTTTTCCACATGGATTCTTATAAAATAAAATGTTCTGCCTTTCTCTCTTAAAGTCCTCATTACTTGTTTTGTTTTGAGTTAATTCCGTCTGCTTGGAAGTTCACATAACAGATTCCTCATCTGGTCATGGCTTAAGGAGTCCACTCTTCCTTGGCACTTAACGTGTACTTATTATTCAGTCTACCAATCTTAGCACATTGTTAATAATTCTCTTCATATTGGTCACTTTCTATGTACATTTGTGATCCTCCTCTCTCCTCTAATCAAGATGCCTAACATTCTTAGGGTACTTTAGAGTTTGCGAAGAGTATCACATACATTATTGTGTTTGATCCTTACAACAACCCCGTGTGATTGCTGAATTGATCCACATTTTAGAGATTTAAAAATCTGAGATTCAGAAATGTTCAACAACTCAATCAAAATCGTATAGTTCCTAAAAGTTGACAAAGCTAGAACAACTTGCAGAAAAAGGTCATGTCTGATTCATCTCTGTATCTTGTAGAATGCCTTGCTTATAGCAGGTAAGCAAGATATTTATATTTGATGACTAACTGATTTAATGAGCAAATATTTAACATTTAGCTTTCCTAATGAAATATAATTTCTCTCCTAAGACAGTGTTTGAAATCATGTCACATGAGAAATGACTGAAGAATATGTTTAGACTGGGGAGAAGTGCCTTAGAGAAGAAGGTTGAGAAGAATTGAGAGTTCTCATGTGGAAGAACTATTGAATTTGGGTACTCCATCAATGGGGATTGTTGTATGGAGGTTATAAATATTTCAAGTCATTATAGAAACACACATTCCAGCAGGTAGAATTTTCTAGATTTTAGAAGACTCTCATGAGGAAGTGAGATTCCTATCCCAAAGGATATTTCAAACAGGATCTTGACACATTCTCTGCTTGAAGATGGTAGACAGGATTCAACATTGCACGTGGCAGTTGAAGTGGCTGATTGTTATTGCATTCTCCTGGCTGTAGGGGTCTGATACATTCTATTCAGATTTATTTTGATCTCTGAATTCTATTGAATTGTCTCCCTAATATGCCCAAAAGCTGTTTGAATTGACATGCTGCTGAGCATTCTGAAATACTGACACAAGTGTCCATGAATGCCACATCTTTGTTCTGTCTCCCAGCAACCATTCTTGTTTTCACGTCAAAGCATCCAAGCCTTAACCACACATATAGTAACAACAGGTGTAAACCATTTAAAGATGGCTGCATCATGCTACAAAAAAATGATGTTGATGTCACTGTGACATGCTGCCCAAAGACTACTCACTGCAAGGGGCCTTGGTCCCTTCCTCAGGTCCAGAGTCAAGGGATCACACACTCTGCAAATGGTTTCAAAACACTTTTCCAATCTGAGGTCCATAGGGGAAATGCTGAGGTTAACCCCCAGTATATCTGTATGCAGGATAACCTGAGCACACAAACCAGCTCATTGATTATTAAAGGTAACTGGCAAATGAGTAGTGGGGAAAGATGGAGTTTATAGGTTTTTAGCTTCCACTGCATAGGAGGTAAGATATGGGTGACTCAAGAAACAAAGCGGGGTAAAAGTGGTAAGAAATTTAGAAATTTTTAAAAAAATTATTAATTTTACAGATGAGGGAACTGAGGCATAAGCAGGGTAATTGACTGGTTCAAGTCACACAGGGTAAGCATTAGAAATTGAACTCCTCATTCCTATGCTCTCCTGTCTCCCACTTGTCTGTGTAAAAGTGGAAAGTACAAGGTACAGGAGTTTGCCTAAGCCAGGGCCCAAGAACTGCACTGCTTATCATAGTGGAATGCACCCCAAATCACAGGACTTGGGAGGATTCTGCAATTTCCTAATGTCACATATGCTTGTTTGTCTTTCCTAAATCGAATTTTCTTTCTCTGCAAAAGCAAGGCTTAACAGTGATCCATTCAACTCACATTTACTAAAAACCTATAGAAGCCATAAGGCTCAGTGATGAACAGGGCCACTGAAGTCAGAGTGCTGCGTCTACACCACATACACAGGAGTTTTACTTGCAGCAGCCTCTAAGGCTTGCTGAGCCTCAGTTTGCTCCTGAACGCTCACAATGTGCTAGACTGTGTTCTAAGCACTCTGCAAGTATTTTCTTATTAAAACCTTATGCCCATGCTCTGAGATAGTTCTGCAATTTTCCTGATTTTATATAATCAGAAACAGAGACACAAAAGTTAGGTAATATGCTGAAAATTGCACCAGCTATCTCAGAATACGGATATTAAATCATTTAACTCAATCAAATCCCTAAACAGAGAGCAAGTTTTCAGTAAATGTTACCTTCTCCTATTAATATTTCTTCTTCCTCTAGCACCAGCACCATCAAGACCACAGCACTACAGCAGTATTTCTCATCCACTGCCAGGTGCTAGGGATATGAAAGGAATTATTCTCCTTACCCTCAGGAGCTCACATGCTACCAGAGAGGAAAACAGTTCTCCCAATGAGAATGACAGCATGATGGATAATCTCAAAGTGAGTCTGTCTGCAGATTTTCTTAGAGGGATCAGGACCTGTGGTTCATTTACCCAGCCTGCTCATACTGACCACCAAAGCCAACAACAGTGACAATCACATATCCTGCAGAAATAAGTGCTACCTGCTGTGTTTCTCAGAGTCATCAACTAAGAAGGACTGTTCTTCAACTAGAAGTAATGATGTTATCATCATTATTATTATTATTATTAGAATTCATTAGAAACCATCTAGAAGTTGATTATTTGCTAGGTCCTCTCTTTAGTCCTTTGGGCCTGCTAGAACAAAATATCATAAACTGTGTGACTTCTAAACAATGGAAATTGATTTTTTTATAGCTCTGGAGTCTGGAAGTCCAAGATCAAGTCACCAGCAGATTCCATGTCTATAGGAATGGACATGGTTCCTGGTCCACAGACAGCTGTCTTCTCTCCATGCCCTCATATAACAGAAGGAGCAGGTAGCTCTCTGAGGTTTCTTCCATAAGGGCACTAATCCCATTCATGAGGGCTTCACCCTCATAACCTTATCACTTCACAAAAGCCCCAACACCAGTACCGTCACATTGGGGATTAGATTTTGATGTATAAATTTGATGAGGGCACATAAATTTAGTCTATTGCAGTCTTCTTTAGGATTAGCTAATGTAATTCTTATGATTCTTTGATGCAACTAGACTTGCCATGATTAAATAAATGGGAAAAAAGTCCAACTTCACTGTGCTAGCAGCAGATCCCAAATTTGAACCCAAATTTGTCTGTCTCTAAAACCAGCATACTTACCTCAAAAATAAGTATGAAACATTATTGCTAATGAATGCTAAAATAAATTATATGCTATTCAGTAAACAATAATATTGTATAATCAAATTAATTATCAAATAATAATTGATATGGTTTGGCCGTATCCCAACCCAAATCTCATCTTGAATTGCAGTTCCCATAATCCCCATGCATCATGGAAGGGACCTGGTGGGAGGTAATTTAATCACAGGGACAATTACCTTCATGCTGTTCTTGTCATAGTGAGTGAGTTCTTACGAGATCTGATGGTTTTATAAGGGGCTGTTCCCGCTTTTGCTTGGCACTTCTCCTTGCTGCTGTCATGTGAAGAAGAATATGTTTGCTTCCCCTTCCACCATGATTGTAAGTTTCCTGAGGGCTCCCAAGCCCTGAGGAACTGTGAGTCGATTAAATCTCTTTCCTTTATAAATCACCCAGTCTCAGGTATGTGTTTATTAGCAGAATGAGAATAGCCTAATACAATAATATTAATATGTCATAATATTCTATACTATAGAATATGATTAACCTATTTAACAGAAAGAAGTAGTATAAATTTACTATTAATACCAATATAAAGAAGAAAGAGGTAAATTAGTATAAATTTAGAGAAAATAAATAACCTATGTAGATAAATTAAGCAAAAAAAATAGAGAGCAGCTATAATAAATAAGGGCATTTATTTAAAAAGAAGATATATGCCGATTTAAGCACATTTATACACTGCAATTTTCTAGAAAGGTGTACATGAGACTTTTATTTGTGTTTACTTCCAAGGAGTGGAACTTAGGTATTAGGGGCAGGTAAGGAGGGATTTATTTTTCACCATATATGTTTCTGTTTAGTTTGAGAAGTGAAGTCGTATTATTGTACAATAAAAATAAATGTGTATTTAAAAATTAGATACATTTTAAATAAATAGATTTTATTTCATGAACTAACAAATAAATAAATTTTTGACCTAATCACCATAACGACTAACAATACAGGAAAATGTGCCACAGCTCATTAAGATGCCCTAGGAAATACAAAGGAATGGAAGTGGGGTTTACTGAACACTCACAAGCTAGGCAGCTTTCTTCACCCACAGAAGTGCATATGAGGACTTGGATCTTATATATGAGGCAACTGAAAAACTGAAAGCTTAAGAAATATGCCCATGGACACACAGCTGGAAATTCAAAACTGAGCTTGAATCCTAGATCTTTCTCATCCTGAAATGTGTACTCTTTCCACCTCTCTAACAGTGATAATTCTACAAGCACTTTGAAAACCACTTTTTCTTACTCTTGGCAATACCATGTAAAGAAAAAAGCTGTTAGGCTCTCCAGTGGCAAAGAATAAATGAAACGTGGATGCACTTAAAAGGTATCGTTATTACTAACAATAAGAGGTTTAAATTGTTTTAGGAGGCAGCGAGGTGCTCAAAAGTCATCAGTATTATTCATTTTAAGGAAAGATTCATTCCCTTGTGTTTCTGGGCAGGGAGCCCATATGAATAAGATCACAAGTGCTGTGGCTACTCTGAGGTCACTGTGAAAAAATAACAGACCTTGATGATAAAGGAACTAGTTAGTCATCAATTCCATCCCCTTTGCCAACAAAAGAGACAATATTTAAAGAGTAGTAATCATTTGTATTTAACTCAGGCTCAATTCTTCTTTGAAAGTAGGCCTCCAAACACTCTGACTACTAACGTTATGTGAATTCTTACAGTTTTAAATGAATTTTAGAGAAATGGAAGCCCCATAACTATTGTTTTATAATTTTAAAAAATGATTATCTACAAAGTGGAATCTACCCTTTTGCACAACACTCTAAGGGAGCTGAATGAGAATATGGGTGAGAGAATTAGCTGGAAATGGTAAGGATTCTGGTTCTTCCACATAGAGTGTATGCCTAAGAAAAGCCATAGGTAGCTGGTTTGAGTCCCAAATTGCTAAGAATGTTGCCTGGAACTTAGGTCAAAGTTGCTTTCACTACTAAAGAAGCAAACAATCGTTGGGAAGGGCACACAAGACAAAGATACAGATGAACAGACGTAATTCCTTGTGCTTCCTAGTTATCCATGGAAATGGGCCTGAGATTGAGTGGTTGTGTGGGAGAAGGTGAGAAAGTTATAATGTCAGAGCACTAAGAAAGGTAGGGTGGGGGTTGCTGGTGTTTATAATGTTAATTTGGAGGAAGGGCAGACCACCCTTCCAGCCTGACTACCAACAAATAAGGTAAACCCTGTGGTTTCAGAATTCACATACTTCCAATTGCTAATTTTCTTTCTGCATCTCAGGGACTACAGCAGGCCTGTCCACAACTTACAACACCTAGGGCAAATTACTTAACCTCTCTGAAACTTAGGTCTTAATATGTAATAGACGAATTGTAACACTTCTTTCATTGGCTTTGTATGTAGTAAACTTAAATGAAATCACCTATATAAAGCAATTTAGCATCAAGTAGGTGCTAAAAATATCACTTTTATTTCCACTGTGGCTTCATTCTCACCATCCACACATATGCTTATTCATACATCCTTACCTTTCAAGGCTCCTGGGTGCATATGAACAACCATGTCTCCAAGATCGTTTTATTGAAGAAATGAAAATTCATTCAACCCTGAATACGTCTCACAAGGTTCCCGCCCAGACATGTAAGAGCCCGTACCTCAATTTTGTGCAACACGTCAAGGCCCTTACATTTATATAGTGCTTTTTCACCTCCAAGAAACATTCACATACAGGCTCCTTTTTTGATCTTAGGACAGATGCAAAACAACTATTATTACACCTATTTTATAAAGTCAAAAATTAAGACATCAAGAAGCAGAAACAGACTTGCCTATGTCTTAAGAAGCTTCTGAAGCATTCATTTCAGCTCTTTATATATTTCATCTAACCCATCACTTCCTGGATTTGAAATTCACCCAACCATCCAGGTTGAATCATATTATGTTGGGCTTTCTTCTTATTGATATGGCAACAGATGGTATTGTCACTTACTCTTTACAATAGAATAATTTATCAACATTTGCATAATTAACAGCAAACTTAAGAGAGAAAATATGAGGAAGGATTAAAAGTGTATTCTAAAGTTTAAACATGAAAGAACCTTGTCCCAGAGGGATTAAGTATTCCAGGTATTAACTGATAAGTTAAGATCGGATTTTACAACTCAGCACTCTTTCCATGGGAATACACTGGGGAGTTGGTTGTGTGTTTCCAGCAACAGGTGCTCACTGACTCAGGAGGTTTGCATGGTTCTCGTAATTTTTCTTATTGTAAGCCAAAACCTGCCCGTGTGCCAATGAAAACTTTAGACTATTAACTAACTTTGAACTCCTTTGCAAATCTCTAGAGACAGAATCGTTTTGTCTGAAAATATTCGGTTATTGGTCTGATATACTAGAAGGCGTGCTAATAAAGATTATTTGGGGATGTTGCCTGTTAAAGCTTGTACCTGCCTTGCCGATCATCTAGGGATATTATACCTACTAAATGACCGGATTTGGAACCGGAACAAAGGATTTACAACTTCCAATCCAAGACATATTCTGTATACAAACAGTCGGTAAACTGCTTCTCAAAGAATCATAGGGTTCATATACATTCATTAATTCCAGCAAAAAAATTATTGTCCCAAATGGGACACTTTTAAGAATCAAAAGAGTAATAATAATTATAACAATAGGTGTGTGCTCAGACAGTCCAATTTACCAGGACTGGCAAATGAGGTATATAATCAACCAGACAGTGCCTCTATTTTTGCAGAGTGTTCTAGAAGGTGGGGAAAAGCAGACAATAAATAAGTAAAAAAAGCAGAGTTATGAGAAGAATCTTATAAAATAATAGGGTGATGTGACGGGCAGTGGCTGAAGGAGGAAAGGCTGCTTTGGAAGGAGTAATACGTTAGTGGGAAGGCTTCCTCCATTGAAGAAATAATATTTGACTGGGGAACTAAAAATTAAGAAAGAAGTAGTCAGTTGGAGAAAACAATGAATGCAAAGGCCTTTGGGTGGGAGAAAGGGTTTGCTATGGTGAGGATACAGAGAGGAGACCATTATAGAAGATGTGAAATGTGAAGCAGACAAGAGCCAAAATAAGTAGGGAGGTAGAGACAACAGGAAAAAATTCTCTGGGGGGTGTGTTGGAAGCTTCACAATATTTGACTCAACAATCGATTACATATGTACCATTTTTAAAAACTATAATAACATGCACACTCACATATATTACTTAAATTATAAAATCTCGGAGACCCGCTAGTGTGTTATATTGCATTAAATGAACCAGTTTTTGAGCAGAATTTAGGATAAAGCTTCTCTCCCTACCTCCGTACATATGGTTAAAATTCACGGAAATATATTATTATTTAGAAAATTTTTTAGCTGGCATTCTTTCTTCTTGGAATTCAGGCCTACACACATCTGCTTGCATGAAATTGCATAAATGAGTGTATATACCACTAATACACACATACACTGCACTCAGATGCCAGGAAAGGCTGAATGTGCTCAGTGCATACTTTCATCACAGCGTGGTGTAGGTGGTCCAATAAAAAGTATATGCATTACATGGAACACCAGAGTATCATATTTTTATTTCAGTGCTTGTAGATTTTGGATCTTCTAGCTGTTGTATTCATAAAAAGAAAAATGGCCCATGGCTAGATATTATTAGTGATTCAAGTTTGAATAAAAATGACCCAATGCTCTTGCAGCTCTTAGTCAATTTAACAAAAGAATGCATAGAGATTGCAAGGCAAGTCCTTACCTAACTGTAACTTTCACATCTATGCTCCCATGAGAGTAGACACTTATTTGATACTGCAAATTCAAAACAAGAAAAAAACACCCACAATCAAATTGAGAGCTGACTAATATGAAATAATTATTATCTCAGATCTGCAACTCCACATATTTATTTCATCAAAACAGCTTCAAGGATCTTTTTATTTATTTATAGTAAAATAAGTGTAATAAATTAGAACTTCTAAAATAGGGTCATGCCAATAGATTTAGTGGGTTTAATCAATGGCTTTCCACATAAGATTTTGTCTGAGAAAAGTTAGTTGCTAAATATATTTAAATAAAAGGGAGATACACCTCCTTTTCCCTTACCATTTGTTGAATCTTGTGGGGAAACTTCATCTTGTTCAGCCTCAGTTGGCTTATTACCAAATGGGTTTAATAATAGTTTACTATCTCAAGGACAGGGAATCGCAACAAATAAATGTTGACACTCCTGTTTGAAAGTCAACAATTCTACATTCACATGGTGCTGAAAATGGGACCCTCTAGGACTTAGGGTGTGGTAGTTGACTTCCAGTGATTAGGACTATGTAATCTTGTGAGGCCCACATAAATAAAACACATGCAAGCCAGAGAGTCCTTCCAGAAAAATGTGGCTGTCAACATCAAGAGACAAGCAAGTGCTGTGCTTCTGAGCTTCATTGAAAGAGTCACATTCAATCCACCCCTTCCTTCAAAACTGACTTTATTACTGTGGCTTCAAGTTCCACAGAAGAAAAACCACAAAGTATGTGCAAACTAGATGAACAGTCTGTGCTGATGAGAGAAAAAGAATAGAAGACCATTGAGGTACAGGGCAAGCCAGACAAAATGTCTTCTGTGCATCTCCTGAAACTGTCCATAAGAACTAGGTGCTAGAATCCAGACTTTTGATTGGCAGCCTTCAGCTAGGTTGGAGGGTGATAGGGCCACTCCAGGCCTGGAGATGAAGCAGGGGCCTGGTTTGGATTTAGGAGTCCATAAGGAACAGGGAAATTTTGTAACACAGTTTCTGGAGCCCAGGAAAAGCATGCAGGGAAAGGGGAGAGATTTATTTCTTTCTCTTACATTTTTCCTGCATGTTGAACAGAAAGGTGACTACATATTTGCCTGGAAAATATTAATAATTCATCCAAGTGGTGGGGTTTTTTTAGAACCCAACATTGATTGAAATTTCAGACAAGACATTTAACCCCCTGTGCCTCGGTTTCTCCCATTTGTAATAAAGGGGTACAAAAATGTCAATAATGTGATGTCTGAGATATATATGCACATATATACTGCATTCAGTTAAATGCCAGGAAAGGCTGAATGTGCTCATTCAGTGAACACATTCACACTGGGACCTTCTAGAACTTAGTGTGTACAGTGAGCACATTCAATGTGTTTGAAAAGTAGATCCTTGGAACTCAAGATTAATAAGTCTATGATTTTTGAGAATTCCTGAAATTTTGACTACCACTCTCATGTAGTTTCTTTCACAAAATGCAGTGAAGTATAAAAGAAAAATTGAAGTCCGTAATGTGTAGATACTTGGGAAGTGTTATGACATATCCAAAGTTGAGAAATAAACTTCTGGGAGGAGCCTACTCATTTGTATATATACTAGTGAGTGGTTCTCAGATTTTCAGATTCTGTGAATGAGTAAAAAGTTTTGTTTGCTTTTTAACTAAGAGAATTTTATAAGTTTTTCAGGATTTTATTTTAGCTAAATAAAATCATTAAAAAAAACCCCACAACTTCTGTCTGCATCATTTCATGACGGAAGATCTTCTTAATTAAAAAAAAGTAATTGAAAAGACATAATCTCAGGATAAAAGACAATTTTGTCCAAGGAAGAACAGTTGGTAAAACTAATATATGAAAATACAGAGAAATCTCAACAAGCATTGACAGATGATAATATTAAGGAGCACAAAATTTTTAATACTTGTTTGAAAATTGGGCATCTCTGTAAACATTAGCAACATGAAGTAGAATTAGAATATGCAACTTGATCTGACATGCCATTGTTGCAAATCTATTTTCATGTGATAGGAATGAGAACAATGCCCTGGATGCTATTTGTTCAATTAAGTTACAAATTTATCTGAGACTTCAGCTCAGCTTCAGACCCATGATATGTGTCTTGGTCATGAACGACACCAGCATTTGAAATCATTGTGATCTCAGTGATGCTCCCAGCTCACAAGCCCCATGATTCAAGCCGGAGCCACTATAAAATTAGAAAATAAACCCTTACGAGATGTTATTACTAATCCAGTGTTTCACAATGAGACGGTAAAGCCATAAAGAGGTTAAATAAGTCATTCAAATTCTAACTGGTACTAAGTGGCATTTGATTCAAAACCGTGATGCTTGGGTTCCTAACTAACATAATCAATACTACATAATAATAGTTAACATTTTTGATCATTTATTATGTACAAGGCATTGTGTGAAATATTTTACATTCATTATGTTAGCAGATCCTCCCAAAAACCCACAAAACAAGTTCCGTCATTATTCCCATTTTATAAGAGAAGAAAAAGAGGCCCAGTAATTAAATCTCTTGCCTGAGACCCAAGAAGAATGCGAAAAGGCAGCCTAATTCCAGCCCTGTCCTCTTAAACCCTGATATATGTCCCTGTACCTCAGGTGTTTAATTTCAATGTTAACAAGAACTTCAGTTTCTGGGAAGGTAGAAGCAACATGCATTGCTCCTATTAAAATTACTAGAAAAAAATAAAAATAATAAATTACAAAAAGGTCATAATTAAAAAAAAATAAAACATTGGCAAGCTGGAGAGACAAAGAGGACTGGATGACCTAGAACTATAGAAAAGAGCCCTCATAAGGCAAACTGAGATTCTATCATTTTCTTCTCTGAGGGTATTTGCCAATTCTGGATACAAGCTAAAGCTTGGGCTTGGGGAGGTTTGGGGATTGGCCTAGGCCAATAGTCTCCAGTGAGGCATGTTGGGGCCGAGAGAGAAAGCCATAGAAGTTTGGCAGCCATAGGGACTAGCAGAACATAATGGAATCTTAAAAAGCTCCAAGGAGGAATGGAGGCATAAAATCCTGAAAAGTCAGGGCAAAATCTCCTGCATTCTTGAAATATTTGGCAGATGAAATCCCTATAGGGAAAAAAATCCTGCAACAAGCATTCAATAGGCTTTCCTCTTAAGACATTTGCCTTATTTTGATGCTGCTTGGGGTAGGAGCTTAAAGTGATAAACTCAAACCTCTCAGAGGTAGACATATTTCCTCCAAAAGATATTGGAGATAAAATGGAATAATAAAAATTTACTCCATTAATCCAGAAGATGGCAAGAAAAGAGGAATAAAGGCCAAAGAAATAGGGCAAGTAGAAAATAAATATCAAGACACAAATGTCTTGATATTTTATTTATAATTATATTAAATACAAATTGACTACTCATTCTAATTCAATGAAACTGTCAACCAAAATTTGAAAAAGAAAAAAAAAGATTAAATGATATGCTGCTTATGAAACACACTAAAAATTTAAAAGATGTTGGAAGTTGGAAATAAAAAGACAGGAAATGCCATATCACATGTATAACCAAAAAAGTTGATGTGGTCATAGCAGCTTCAAATAGATACATAGTTAACTTTAAGGCAAAAAGTATTATCAGAGTTTTTTTTAAAAGAAAAATCATTTTATGATGTTAAAACTTTCAGTTCAACAAGATGACATAATAGTTCTTAATTTATAGACACCTAATACTACAGCTTCGACGTATGCAAAGATAACGGCAGTAGATAGGCACTAGAGAGGAAAAGAGGTCGTAACACTATAATATTTGCAAAAATAGACCTGTTTGGCTCCTAAGCCCATCCTCCTCATACCATGCCAATACTGTGCCTACTTCTCACCCTCAGCCTCCCAGAGGCTGTTATCATTGGCCATGTCAGTGGCAACTGTAGTCATGTGGGCCATTGCACAGTTCGTTTTAAGATGCTGTGAAATGTGCAATTGGAGAGTGGAAGTTGCCCCAAGCAAAAGACCAGGCACACTGTGTCCTTCAGGATTTATCTCTTTTACTTGGATCAATAGTACTTGGCTTAGTACTCTTTGTGGTTGTGGCGATAACCAATAATGGCTCATATTTACTTTGCAAAAGGATAAGTCTTCTGTGAGCCTAACTTTTGGCACAGTTTGATTAGCATGTGCACAAATATCACACTTTCCATCCTTGGGCAAGGAGCTGATTAATAATCTTGACCATTACTGTTTATGGTTTTGTGTTGACCGTTTTTGTTTTCTGTGAACTTTACTCCTTTTAAAAGGTTCTTAATCGTGCCTAGAGATTTGCTATCTCCCTTCAATTAGAGGGTAATTTAGGACAGAGGCAGTGTCAAGGCCAATCCTCAGGAATATTATGAGGAAGGCAGTTTCTCATTGGCCATGGAATGGAGGGAAGCAGTTTACCCTGTTGGAGAGATCCCCTTCCCCTCCACGCCTCCTCAGATGATTACACATCTCCCTGTATCTGTCCTTACATCCACTGAAACCAGCACTCTATGCCTTTAATTCTTATTTATATTTAGGCGTTTGTGACTAAAGACAGTCGAGAAGGTATCGCCTTAAAAATAGTTGATTCCTAATAAATGGAAAATGCAAACTAAAGAATGAAGCTTGCATAAAGCAGGTTTCAGTAAAGCATGTCCTTGAAGCTAACAGCAAAGTCACACAACCGGGAAGTGCTGGAGTGATTTCAAGTCACAAAGCTAGGTCTTTGCACACCTGAAGGACGTCCCAAGGTAGATCTCTGCCTCTTGTTTTCAGTGTTCTGTCACTTTTCCAGTCTATACTCTCATCCTTGGATTTTTCATTCTACCATTTATCCATTTGTTTAACTGATTATATTGTGCATCTACCCTGTGCCAAGCACTATGCTGGGGCCTGGGTGAATCTTTGAAAAAGAGCATCTCAGCCCTCAAGCTCACCGTCTAGAGGGCAGAAAAATGTAACTAAATAGTCGACCTCAATACATGATATTCACAGAGGGCAAAGAGTACTGAGAAAGTACCTTACCCATCACAGACTATTTGAGAAACGCTTCAAGGAAAAGATCACTTCTGAAAGAGAAATAAAGGAGGGTGATTTGGCCAGAGGAAAGAGGTGTGGGTAGCAGGACATATCAGGCCCTAAGAATTTCATGGGTAAAAAAAAGAACAGAGCAAAATATTAGCATTTTTTTTGAGAAAAGTATGAGCCACTTTGAGTAGCTTGAGAGAGAATGGCAAAAATGAAGGTGAGGTGGTAGCAGATATACTAGACCATTATTATCCTCATCCTCCTCATCCTCCTCATCCTCTTCATCAACATTCTCCTCAAAGAAACTAACATAATTGGAAGCTTACTGTGCGCCAACCACTGTTCTAAACAGTTTTCAAGTTTCAAATCATTTATTGCAAATCTCTAGGCACAATTAAGAACATTTTAAAGGAGCCAATTTCACACATTGTGTAATATGTTATATGCCCCTGAATAATGCTTAAAGTTTGTCCCGTAAAAATAAAATTAATCACACCCATTAGGACGGCTGCTATCAAAAAAATCCAGAAAATACCAAGCATTGGCAAGGATGTGGAAACACTGGATTTTGTGCACTGCTGGTGGGAATGTAAAATGGCATAGCCACTGTGGAAAACAGTATGGCAGTTTCTAAAAAAATTAAAAATAAAATGAATAAATGATCCAGCAGTTGGTTCTGGGTATATACCCAAGACATTTTACACACACCTGTGTTCACAGAAGCATCATTCACAATAGCCCAAAAGCGAAAGCAACCCAAGTCCCTGTCAATGGTTAAAAGGACAACCAAAATGTGCTATACGTACAATGGAATATTATTTTGTGTTAGAAAGAAAGTAAATTCTTACATATGCCACAACATGGATGAACCTAGAAGACATTACTCTGGATGAAATAAGCCAGACACAAAAAGACAAATACTATATGATTCCATTTATATGAAGTGTTTTGCTTGAAGTAGTCAAATTCATACAGACAGAAAGTAGAATTGTGGTTGTCAGGAGTTGAGGGGAAGAATGGGGTGTTTTTATTTAAATTGGGTACAGAATTTTTATTTTATAAGATGAAAAAATTATGGAGCTGGATGGTGATGACTGTTGAACAATATTAGGAATGCATTTAATATCACCAAACTGTACACTTAAAAAATGTTACTAGGGTAATTTTGATATAATGTGTTCTACTTCGATAAAGAAGTAGAAAAAAGAATAAAAAAATTTAATGGAATAAAAAAGCAAGCTTTTTATTTTAATGAATCACACTGATATCTACAGGAAGAATTGATTTAAAGAGGGAGAACCTGAAAACTGGGAGGCCAGTCTAAAGGCAGCTAAAACAGTTGTTGCAAGAGAGTAAGAATTCCATAGTTAGGTCATATGAGAACAGAGAGGAAGGAGGAGATTCAATAAATATGTATGAAATAAAATTTTGGAACTGATTATTGGATTTTGGAAGGTAATGGGAAGAAGATAAGAACAACTGGATTGACTATCAGGCTAATAGCTTGGCAGTCCAGGTTGGTGGTGTTACTGCTAATTGAAAAAGAAAATAACAGAGGGTAGGTTGCTATGTTCTGATCTAGACGACTTAAGTTTGAGTGACTGAGGACATCCAGATGAAGATGTACCACAGGTCATGCAATCTAGAACTTGACAAGGAAGTGACCCACCTACAGGTCATCATTGATGCTATAAGCCCAGTGAAATATTGTGAAACACCAATGATAAAAGAGTGGACAAGGGAATGGGAGACCAAAAAGGAGAAGGCCTATGGCGCACATGGAGAACAGAATCAAAAATGACAGTGATTGAAATGCAGAAAAAAACGATCTGGTGGGCTAAGGATGAAAACATACCTGTTTGATTTGACAAAATAAAAAAAGAAAATCATTGGGCATTTTACAGAGAGCAGCAACAAGAAAAAAAGGAGGGGACAAATGTCAGGTTGCAGTCAGTAGATAGTGAATGAATTAGAGGTGAAGTCGAGAGTGAATGGGATGCAGGTAAGAGGCTGGAGAGTGAGCAAGAGCACAGTGTCAAGTGTTCTATTTTTTATGGTGACTGAGCCTTGAGAAAGGAAAATGGTAGAGTAGAAGGAAGCAACTGGAAGGAAAAGTTGGAAATCCAAGAAAGGGAGTTATCTACAAAGCAACTTCCCAGAGCTGAAGGTAGGAGGGTTAAGGTCAAGGCACATATGGAAGAATTAGCCATGAATGTGAGGAGGGAAATCTCACATACTAAGGCTGAAAGAAAAGGAAGAAAGAATAGAAGCAGATGAGAATAGATATGTAGGTTGTCAAGGAAGACCACTGAAAATTTTTATTTCTGCTGGTCTCTATGGTAAAGTGATCTGCTAAGAAGAGTTTGATGAGGTGGCTGCAGGCAGTAGTGATAAAGGTTTGAAGGAGTCATGAAGGAATGAGAAACAGTGGCAAAGGACCGATGGGAAGTGAGAAGGCTCAGCAGGGTTTGTGTTGGTGCTGAGTTTCCCCAGTTTAGAAGCTGAGACAATGCATTGCAAATTGGTTTCAAGGCTGGTACCTTGCTGGGTGGGAAGGCAGAGGAGTAGAAGGTTTTCGGCTCCTCTTTTTCCCATCCATACCCTCCCATGGTGTCCATTACTTTGATTTAGCTGAGTATTTTAATAAGATAAAAGACAACTACAATTCGGTCACATGGGGTACTGGGAATATAGTATGTGATTATGAAACTGCCTGACAATCCTAGGATTCAAAGGCTGACTCCTCCACATATTATTAACCACCTGATCCTGGGGCAAGTTATGTAATCACTTTGAGCATCTGTTTAATCATTTGTAAAAAAATTATCAGCATTAAATAAGCTTATATCCATATAGCCCCTGGTTCATCATAGGCATCAGAAAATTCCAGTTTCTCTTTCCTTTATCAACGCCTCACAAGAGAATATTCTTTGTCAGACTGGACCCAGCGAATACAAACCTGAGAAATTTCTTTCTTATTGTTGAATTTCCATTGCAGCAGAACAATTCACTTGCAAAAATAAAGACTTATCCTGGGCCAACTTGATTAAGCCCTGGAGAATTGGGGTAATTCTTTCATAAAGTAATCCTTACCCCAAACTTCCATTTTTTTTTCAGGGCCTTAATTCAGTATGAATGAGTGTCTGCATGACTTAACACCACCATAAAATATACCATTATATCCACTCTTAGTTTTCGAAGGAGGCACAAACTGAATTAAGTTCATGTAATAACACCACCAATCCAAACCTCTGGCTTAAACAGGGGGCTTGACATTCTTAGAGATTATTTGACTCCTATTTTTAATAAACCAGAGCTTCAAATATTGAATGGTAGGTAAGCGACTCTGAAGCAAGGCTTTAAACAAAAATAAGTCCTCATGCTAATTACATAATAAAAATCTTCTGTACTCACTTTCAGCATCCATCATTTTCCAATGTCAGCTATTGGTAGCGTGAAGGAGGACATGATTAATATCTTCATGAATAAAACAAACTGTTTCTTTCTGATTAGTGCCACTGAAAGTATCCCAAGTTTTTTTCTCTCCTGCTGTATGTACTGAGACAGATCATCTTGTGGATTCCCTTCAGATGTGTGATCAATCCCCATGTGAGTCACGTCTATTTCTGCAAATGCTCTGAGTGCTGGGTTGACCAAGGAAAAGAACGAAATCCATTTGGTATCTTGTTTTTCCTGCCCTTCTCATCACTGCTACCTGCTACAGTCATTGGATATTCTGTTCTCCTTTGCTTTTTGGTGCCTGGGTTGAGTTCCTGATACCACTATGAAAAAAAGTCTTTATTGAATTGAAATTCTGACCTGGTTCAGCAGGGAGGAAGGGGAAACAGAAGAGGTTTTCACTGTTGCAGAGGGACAGTTGCAGAGGGACAATACTTCCTATTGTTAAGAGGAAGTAAAGAGTGTTCATCAGGGTGCCAAGAGCCAAGGAAGAATTAAGTGAGATAATTGAAAAGATACAAAACAACATATATGAAAAGGCCTTTAAACTCTCCATTTCCATACAAATATTGATAGTCCTTGTAAAGGTGGAATTATGCATAGAATAGGGGTGGCGCTAGATAGCTTAATAAAAGCACCTAAGATGTAGCAGATTCTATGCTGAACATTGAGGATGTGTCAGTGTATCAAACACAGTCCCAGCTGTTTGGCGGACTATAATTTAGGGTTGTCCTTAGGTCACCTTTCCATTGCTCTCTGATCCTGGACTTTACTATGACATCTGTCTGGAGAGGTGGGGACAGTGCCCATCCTAGAGCTGGAGGGTTGGCACAATGAAGAGGTCAGTGTCTTTTGCTTTTGTCCCATTTGTGAATCCTTATGCTTGTTCATCTGTCCCAGGGTTGTGCCTGGTGGATTTACTGTCATCCATGCAGAAACAACTTAGAGCATTTTTTCCAACCTGTTGCAGTGACGTAGGGCAATAAATGGGGGCAACCAGGAAAGGGAGAAGAGGACCTAGGAAGAGGAGAGGGGACATATGAAGCAGAGCTGCGGAGAGGGGAGCTCTGGTGCTAATCAGAGCAGACAAGCCTTGTGCATGCTAACTAGAAGAGCCCTGAAGGCCTGTCTCATCAAATCCCTCCATTGATGAGATTGGTAAACCAAGGTTCAGAGACAGGAAATAACTCATCCAGAGCCACACATCACACTCACCAAATGGCCAATTTCTTTTTACCTGACCATTACATGGTGATACTTCTTTTGGTATTTTTCATCTTAAGTGGAGCTCTAACCATCTTGTATAACACAGTGGTTAAGACCAAGGGTGTTAGCACCAGACTGTCTGAGTTCAAATCCCAGTTCTGCCTCTTAGTACCTGAGTGATCTTAGGGAAATACTTAACCTATTTGCATCTCAGTTTCCTCATCTCAGAAAAGAGATTATCTCTGTGCTTTTAGAACTAAATGTGTTAAAACATATAAAACCATAGAACAGTGTGCCTAGAATGCAATATGTTCTATGTAAGATTTGCTATCTGCATATGGGTATATGTGCGTAATTGCTGTCAAGTCATCCCTCAAATATTACTCAAATTAAGCAAGCAAATTTAATAAACAATTTATTTCCTCCTCGTTTATTACTTGACTGTTCTCTTTTATCTGTTCTAAATGTTCACTGTGTTAAAGTGGTGTGTTTATTAAATACACTTCAGGAAGTGGGCTGGGTTTATATACACAAATCCATTCAACAAATAGATTTTTATCAAGGTTGGAGGAATGCCATCCCCCAGAACACGTCTGCATTAACGCCTACTTAGGACAGTACTAACAACTCAAAAAGTTTCTCCCCAAAGAAGTGCTGACTCAAGACAGAGAATGCCAATGAAGTTAGGATGAAAGCTGGACTTCCGAACTCTCTAGAAAACAATATACTTTCTTACTGTAGTCACATTTTTGCCTCCTGCAGGACAAGTTGAATTTCACTTCACCTTCATTGAAAGATGGAGAGAATCAACAGAAATCTCTAAATCAAGTCAAGTCTCTCTTTTTATTTTCAGCCATTCAAGTCAAGGGAAATGTATTATCTCTCTTTTCCCTGCTGGAGGCACAAAATGACCCCCACTGCTGCTTGAGGGGAAAGAGGGAGTAAAAGGAAGGATGGCCCCAGGCCCTGCGTAGGTGCGCCTTAAGTGGAGCTCTAACCATCTTGTATATCACAGTGGTTAAGAACAAGGGTGTTAGCTCCAGACTGCCTAAGTTCAAATCCCTCCTCTCCCTCAGGTGTCCCTGAGAGCTGCTTTCTCTTGCACTCCCAGGGTGACACTTGGCTGGGAAATTCAGTAACCATGATAATGGAGGGAGTGTTCCAGATTGAGAAAGGTCAAGTGGTAATAATAAGAACTGACATGTATTGACTACTGACTCTGCCAGGCAGTGTTCTCAGCCATTCACATACATAAACTCATGTCACCTTTACAACAACCCTCTGAGGGGCTACTGTAAGTATTCCCATTTTGCAGAAGAAGAAATTGAGAGCCAGAATGTTAAGAAAATGAGTTCAAAGCCACACTGCTAGGAAAAAGTAGAGCTAGAATTCAAACCCAGACCAATGGACTCTGGAGTCCATCTTATAAATTAGTTGATCCTCAAAGTGTGACATGAGGACTGGTGCTGGCCCCATGACCTGTTAGCAATATGTGATGGGATAATATAGAAGCTTAGAATAAGCACTAGAAAATTTTATAGCAATTTGCAATTATCCTGGCATCCAGAGTGTGACCACTAGATTCATCTCAGTGAACATGGTATAGGGCCATTCTGGATGTGGTGTAGGCCAAATGTTAGTCATGCACAGTGGGATGATTTTGCCCATGGGCGATTAGAAATTTAAACATGAGTCCTTCAGTAGAGATGGTTTGATGAGCACTGCTTTAAAACATCATGCTATACAGCCTGCAAAAACTCAGCCCTTGCCATGAATGTAATGAACCAGTTAGGCATAAATGCTTGTAGTGAAAGGAGCATTGAATCGGGAGTCAGAAGATAAACGATGGGCATGATAAATAATGAGATGATATGGCATGTTAGAAGTTAATAAGTGCCATGGAAAAAACTTACAGAGAAGGGTAGGGAAAACAAATCAGGAGGCAAGGAGGGGCATGTAGTATTCAGCAGGGAGGTCATTAGGACAGTGTGTGATCATTTCCCCTAGGCAGATAAGCCTCTTAGTAAATGTTTAATTTTGCCTTGGCTTCTCCCTGCCTTTCCCTGTCTTATGTCCTGGCTCTCCTGTTTTCTTTCTGAATCAAAGCATAATAGGCAATTCATTCTGTGCTGACCAAGAGAGCCCAATCCATCCTAATATGTGCTCCAAAGCTAAATTATGGGTTTGGAACAGATGATTTCCAAGATCTCTTCCAGTTTTGAAACCCTATGACTTTTGCTAAAAGAGCTATGATATGTTACTCTCAAGGGACTAAACTTTTATGTCAGAGAGGTTATTTTGATGTGATTCATTCATTTATCCATTCATTTGCTTAAAATACACTTATTGATCACGTCTTACGAATCAGGCACCGCCTTATGCACTGATGTTACGGAGACACCTAAGGTACAGACTTTGCCTTTCAGAATTTCAGAGTTCTGCAAGAGAGCAAGACATTTAAACAAAAATGACAATGCCTCTTAAGTGCTACAATAGATGTCTGTACAGAGTGTTATGAGAATACAGAGGAGGGAGCATTTATTCCTCTGGGTAGCAGGAAAGTGAGCATCATGGCAAGATTGAGAGGCTGTAACATGTACTCCAGGTTTTGAAGGATGAAGAGTTGACCTTCTTGAGTAGGGAGGAGAAAAGCCAGTTCAGGCAGGGAAGTAGATGTGAAAACATCACAATGGGTGACATATTTAGGGAATAGACTAGTAGCTTAGTCTGATTGAAAGGTAGTATGCAAATACAGATCCTGACTGGTGAGAAAGTGACAGGGCCAGATATAAGAGACAAGACTAAAAGTATTTGTTTTTTTGTGGTTGTGTTGTAAATATGTTTTTTCCCCAGTATGTGATTTAGGACACACACACATACACACACACACACACAGGTGTGCACAAAGTCACCGTTGTCCCTTTTGGTCTCCAGATCCTCATTTATTACAAATTGTAGGATCCCTCGATCATTAAACTGTAATCTCCATTAGTAGTTCACCATTAGCATCCCACGGCCTAGTTGAGTGCTTGCAACATATAAGCACTCGATTTTGGTGAATTAATAAATGGACCAATAAATAAATGAATTAATCAATTATCACTAATTTTTTTAATCTCTGTTTATTACTTCTATATCTTTTATGTTTTTTTTACAGTTTTGGATGAACCATTTGACTGCATCCCCCTGACAAAGGAATATTTGTGGCTTGATCATACTTAAGAATATACTTATATACTTTTTTAAAAATAGGTCTACAGATGTTAGAGCATTCAGGAGTCATTGGTGGGGGACCAGAGTAGGAAATAAAGGAGGAAAAAAAAACAACAGAGAAAAGCTTGACTTTCAAATTGTTTTTGGTGATGGAGGACCGGCTGTCTGTTACTCATTATTTTTCCACCACTTCCATATCTATGGATTAGAATTGAATATATTTTTCTAAGACATCACTTCTGCAGTGATCACGTTTGGATTTTATCTCTGTCGTACTCATAAAAAAAAAAAAGGAATGGTCTCTAGAGTAAGGCACAGCAATCCCCTTCCTGACATGAACTGCTTATAGTAAATTTCAAAAAGTGCTCAATTTTCAAATGCACATTCTAGATGCTCCTCAGCCCCAGAAATCATGGCAATTTTTGTCATACTCTTTTTATGAAAATTTTTTAACGTAAAGAAGGTAGAACAAGTACTCCAGTGAGCCTTCATGTCTCAGTCACTCAGCTTCAAAGATAATCAACATTTTGCCAGTATCACCTCCTTCCTATTAGCACCTCCCCTCAATTTTGTTTGCCTGTTTCTTTTCTTGCTGGACTGCTTTAAAGCAAATCCCAGATGTCATGTCATTTCATATGTAAATGCTTGGTATGAATTTTTGAGTGATAATATCATGTTTTCTTTGCATAGTTTCCCCAGTACCATGACAGTAATGCACCTAACAGAATTAACAGCAATCTCTTAATTTTGTCTTATATACAGTTCATATTCAAATGTTCC
Source organism: Pan paniscus (assembly GCF_029289425.2). Lineage (NCBI taxonomy): Eukaryota > Metazoa > Chordata > Mammalia > Primates > Hominidae > Pan > Pan paniscus. Next base: position 145,878,132 of record NC_073256.2, on the reverse strand, counting down.
TGATTATCTAGAAGACATCTTTTACAGTTGGTTTATGCATATCGAAACTAAGCGAGATCCACCCATTGCATTTTAACATAGCAATTTTAGGCTTTTTTTTGAAATATTTACTTTTTTTCCCCTTATCTAAAAGCTAAGAGGCTGAAATATGCAAGAAAAGGGGAAATAAAAGCTGTCAAAGCACAACCTGCTGCAACAGCACCATTTTTTAATAAAGATTTTCACTCAATGCCTGCTGGTGGCAATCCATAATATGCAAATTGGGAATGGAGTCAATATGTCTTAAGCACAGGACTTCACATTCTTCCTTCTAGGAATACAAATCAAGGGAGACACACTCAGGTGAATACTCAAAAGGGGATCACTATGATCATCTCTTTTACTCTGGATTCATTTCTATTTTCCTTGATAATTATTATAAAAATAATGCCATCTTATATTTTATATAGTACTTTGATGTTTACATGGTATTCCCACATCTACTCAATTTACTATAATATATAACCAATAGCTCATTCTTTATGAAAAATACTTCATCTCATGGGATTCTTCAAATGAGCCAGTGAAGGAAGACAGAGCAAATATAATCTTCCTTTTCTACAGTTGTGGGGAAAGACTCAGGAATAAGCAACTAAGGCCTCACAGCAAGTTGGTGGAGTGGAATATTTGATCCCAGCTCAAGTGATATCAAGAACAAAAACCTTTTGATCAAATATACTGTGTCTTAATTTAATATAGAAAAGCTCAGGACCAGCCTCCTGCAAAACACCCTTCAGCCAGCTGCCATATGGTGAAATGTTATTTATTTCCTTTAGCACATCATCCAACTTTGGTATCACTCTGTGTACCCATGACTGAATAAAGCCTTGTCCCCATATACCCTTTCCAGGGTCAATGTGCCAGGTGCCTTCCCCAATCCCAAATTACCACTGAAGGCACTGTAATGGCTTAATTTTTTAGCCATTTATCCCACTAATCCAAAGGGGAAATTTGTACAAATTAGGTTAAAGCACTCATGGTAGAGATATCTAATACTTCCTTATATTCAGTTTTGTTCCATTTCTATGAACATGTAAGAATTATACTTTCTCATTCCCCTTATAGCTGGGCAGGGCCATGTGACTATCCTTCTCAGTGGTTCTGGAGAGAAGTGTTAGATGTTCTTCCTATCATCCCAATTAAAATCTAACTTAAGACCCTCCAGCATGTTCTTCCTCTGCATCAGCAAGTGTGAAGGTGGCTTTGTATTAAAATGACAGCAGCAAAAATCAAAGTACCCTGGGATCATGAAGTATGGAGGACTGTAACTCTAGGGTCGCCTTGGACCTACGGTATATGACAGGTGAGCAGAGAATAAACTTCTGGTTAAACCACTAAAATGTACGCTTTTCTTATCACTGCAGTCTAATTTAGCCTATCTTCTTTAGTACAGGACTCATTCTTCAAAGCACTTTACTTGTTATCTGCTGAAAAATTGTCATTAAAGACCATACAATTCAACAATGACTATGAAATACAGGGTGGCCCCTAGAGTTGAGAAGTACACAGTGGCAAATCATAAGCAACAACCCTATCAGCAATTTTACTAAGTGATATCTTCAGAAAATATTCACTTATTTACCCATTTAACAATAATTAATTGAGCATTTACTATGCACCAGGCATAGCTTAAGGCTGAAGATACAGTTGAGTATAAGGCAGTTATGATCCTTGACCTCATGAACTCTAAGCTCTATGCAGATAAAAAGATAATTAGAAACGTAATCTAAATTTGTAGTTTAAACATCTTGCTTTGGGATCATATAATGAGAGAACTTAATCAGTTTTTCTCAGAGATTGTAGAAATCTTCCATCCAAGGAAGACTACTTGAGTTGGGATTTAAAGTTTAGTGAAGGGAAGATTGAACTCAGGATGGAGAATCCAGCCAGAAAGAGAACACAGCACATGGGAAAGTTCAGTTTAGTTTATTCACAGGGAGAAAATAACCAGAGTATCTGGAGTGTAGGAGGTAGGCTGAAGGTAACAACCTATGATGGTGGTAAGAGATGAGTTTTGAAAGGAATAAGGGAGTGAGGCTGTGCAGAGAGCAATGCAGAACAGTTAAAAATGTGGGTCTTACCATAAAGACAATGGGAAGCCACTGAAGCACTTTAATTTTCATAATGATATGAAATGTTAATCTTGCTGCAGTAGATAATAAAATGGAGACACCAAAAGAGGAAGCAAGAACCATTTGAAAAGTCGTAGTAATAATCCAGATGAAAAAGAAATGGTGGCCGGGCGTGGTGTCTCACACCTGTAATCCCAGCACTTTGGTGAGGCCAAGGCAGATGGATCACCTGAGGTCGGGAGTTCGAGAGCAGCCTGACCAACATGGAGAAACCCCATCGCTACTAAAAATACAAAATTAGCTGGGCATGGTTGGGCATGCCTGTAATCCCAGGTAATCGGGAGGTTGAGGCAGGAGAATTGCTTGAACCTGGGAGGCGGAGGTTGCAGTGAGCCAAGATTGCACCACTGCACTCCAGCCTAGGTAACAAGAGCGAAACTCCATCTCAAAAAAAAAAAAAAAAAAAAAAAAGAGAAAAAAAAGAATGATAAATTAAGTTAGAAATGAAGAGAAGTAAAATTATAAATTATTTGAGAAACATTTCGGAGCTAGAGATAGGGTGACGAATCATTCTTGTATGCCTGAGACTGGGGGGTTGTCAGTGCTAAAACTGGGATAGTTCTGGGCAAACCAGGAAGAGTCTGTCACCCTATACAGACACAAGAGAGCCGGGTGGTTGGCTAGGCATGAGGATTGAGGAAGAGGATGGAGTCAACTTGGATATTGAATGAATGGTGGTGCCATTTACTGAGATAAAAGACTTGGAATAAAGAGCAGCTATGAGAGAAAAGAGATGATGTAAAATGAGTTTAAGATATTTAACCACGTGAAAATGTCAAAGAGTTTAAAACATGGGTAACTCTGATGTACTATTGTTAATTATAGATAATATTTGAATACCCTCTATGTGCAAGGAACTGTTATAGCCTCTTGGCTATGATATGAACTAAATGTTTGTGTCCCCTCAAAATTGCTGCGCTGAAACCCTAACTCCCAATGTGATGGTATTAGAAGATGGAGGCTTTGGGAGGTAATTACGTCATGAGGGTGGAGCCACCATAAACAGGATTAGTGCCCTTAAAAAAGGCACCAAAGAGCTTGCATATTCTATCTCTACTCTCCACCATGTGAGGATACAAAGAGAAGATGGCCATCTGGAAACCAGGAAGTGGGCTTTTTCCAGATGCCAGAACTGCTGGTCATTGATTTTGGATTTCTCAGCACCCAGAACTGTGAGAAATAAATTTCTGTTGTTTAAACCACCCAGTCTATGGTAGCCTGTTAGAGCAGCCCAAACTAAGACAACATAGTTCAACTTTATTACTCCTTTCAGTAGCCAAAACTGTGAAACTCCATTTCACAACAGAGGCAAATAAGTTACTCTAGTTAAACACTGTTTGAAAATGATGGAGCTGGAAATGAAACACAAATTAATCTGGATTTAAATGTAACCATTCCTGTTTTCTAGTTATGTGACCCCAAGGTCAAGACCCAGGGAATTTGGCCAACTGAATCAGATCAGATCCAGGCCAGGCAACACCTTCTGCTTCATTCACTCCCATTTTGTCCTTGCTGTGCCGCACTGGACTACAGTTTTCCCAAACACACCAAGCATAGTCTTCTTCATTGACGTCATGTTAGTATCCTTCACCTTGAACACTTTCCTCCCACTTATATGTACAATTGCTCCCTGAGATCAGTGGGTCTCTGCTCACCTGTTGCCTCCTCAAATGGGGTCTCCCTTGACTTACTTGTTTATTTTGTGTATATAATTTATACATGTATTTTTGTCTCCATTGTGTAGACTTAAAGTTCCTTGAGATCATAAAGTTTCTGTATCTTGTTTATTTCTGTATTTCTACCACCTTACCTAAAATAATCTGGCACATAGTAGCTACTCAATATATTTTTGTTAAATTGAATAAATATTCACATGTAGCTAGAACTGGGGCCCCAAGGAACTAGTCGCGGAAGACACAAGGATTACGATGCAGGGGGAAAAAGGGGAGCTAGGTACCTACAGCCAAAATGTAAATTAGAGCTTAATCTCAGTCAAGGCAGAGGCCCAGTCACTGGGACTGAAGACAAAAGTAAGGGTGAAGCAAGAGAAAGTCGGTTCTGTATCCCCGGAAGGACTAATCTGGGGCTTTTTAAAATCCCTTGAACAGCCATAACATTGGTGCTAAAGCCTGAGATTGAGCAGAGCTTTCGGATGAAAGACAAGAGTCTTCATTAGTGATAAGGAGCCTGGCAGAAACAGGACACTTTCAGTCCATTACTAGACAGAATGTGAAATGTCAAAAACATCTTTAACTTTCTTCAAATGTGGAGAACTGTGACTCAATCTTGTAGTATTTCCTTTATTTGGTAAATAAGATATAAACATTTTGCTGGAAGATCCCAGTAGAATAGTGTGTAAAAATAACAGGAAGCACTCAGCTCCTTTAATTGTGCATCTTAATGTGGCATAAGGACATTTGTCACTCCAATGCACTTCCCTTGGTGCCCACCCCAGTTGTTTCAGGAAGTCCGGTCAATCTTATGGGAAATCAAGCAGTGGTAAGATTCTGTAGTCGTCCTAGTCTAGACTCCAATATTGATCACGGAACAGACAAATTGGAAGAATGAGGTAGAGTGGCCTTCCTGTGTCTTAGACATAAGTGCAAATACTCAGTGGAGAATGACCTTTAACAAATGCAAATCTACTTTATAAAGCATCACATCTGTGACTCTTTTCAGAGTGTGTGCTAATGGTCAGCTAGATGTCCCCTTCTCAGATTCCTCTGATTCACTTAGGAAAACTCCTGAGAGTCCACTAAAGAGTTTTATATGTTTCTCATTGATGTTTGCTTTTCAAATGTTTGTCAAGGTCAGGCATTTGTGTTGCTCTTATTAAATTTTAAAGGATTTAAGAAGTGAAAATGGTCTACGATAAATGACAAAAACAGAGACTTCTAAAGACTGTATATGTATCCCTTTTGCTGATGAGAAAACAAAGAAATGAAAAAGCAGAAGGCTAATATGTGATAAAGTCAAGGCCTGTACCTACACCTAGAAAATTTGTGATGAAATGGGTGCTTAGTGTACCATTAACAGAAAGGCTCCTAGGATCTTTACTAGTGATACACAGTATTTCTTGGTAATTCCTACTCCCAGGAAAAGCAGTTCATTTTTTTTCAGGCTCTTCTGTTAAGATTGCAGCTTAGGAATAGTTAATGTCTATCTTACAACCAGGTTAGAGTCTGTGTTAGTTTCCTATTGTTGCTCTAACAAACCGCCGCAAATCTAGTGGCTTAAACCAACACAAATTTGTTATCTTATAGTTCTGAAGATCAGAAGTTCAACCCAGAAATGTTTGTACTATTTCCTTTATTTGATAAATAAGATATTAACATTTTGCTGGAAGATGTCAGTGCAATAGTGGGTAAAAATAACAGGAAGCACTCAGCTCTGTTGTTAATTGTTCATCTTAATGTGGCATAAGGACATTTGTCACTCTGTTGCACTTCCCACAGTGCCCACTCTACATGTTTCAGGAGTCCCAGATGGGCTAAAATCAAGCTGTCAGGAGGGCAGCGCTGGTTCCTTCCTGGAAGCTACAGGGGAGAATCCATTTCCTTGCCTTTTCAAGCTGCAAGAGGCCGCCACATTCCTCCCTCTTAGTGTCCTTCCTCCACTTTCAAGCCAGGAATGCTGGATTTACCACGTATTAGCCTTCTGTTTTTAAATTGCTCTGTTTTCTCATCAGCAAAAGGAGAATAATAATCATGTTTTTTGCAGCATCTTTGCATTCCAATATAAGGAAAGAAACAATGTCTTCTTCTTCTTCTTCTTCTTCTTCTTCTTCTTCTTCTTCTTCTTCTTCTTCTTCTTCTTTTTTTAATATCCTGACTATCCTTATTGACGTAATTTGTGTTTATCAGCTCATTAAAATCTATGTTTCAAATTCCTTGGATTTTTCTCAAGTTCCAGATTGGTAAAAGTATTTTTGCATACACATTTGATTCTTACATTAGATACTTAATAGCTATAAACTTGAAATTTGTTTTGCACAAGTTTATGGCTTTACTAGTTTTCAAGGCAAAAGTCACATATTAAAATGCAAACTATTCAAAAGTAAATAGTTGTCAAGAATGTGGTTTCTGAGATAGATCTTACAGACAATTCAGACTATATTATGATTTATCTGTTTGAAAACAGAAAGTAGTGTATTATACTGAATTCTGGTATAAGGTGCACAGGAAACCTTACCTACAATCCTTTATTTTCATAAGGTAAACACCAAACTATTTCACACATATATTATAACCATATTTTTTCAACCAAATTCTGGTTTAAAAATCACAAAATGACTACACATAAATATGAAATACTAAGAAAAGTCTAACATATGAGGGAAAAACATGTCTTATACATTGTAATATAATTGTTTACAATCCAGCATAAATGAAAATGCAGGTTTTTTTAATAAAGCCCATATGCAATTATAGAAAAAAATTAGTCAAGCCACCTAATACAACCAATTTCACAGATAACACTCATTTAATATTATGTCCAAAAATTTCCATGTGTCTACATATTTTAGTTAGAATAATGCCCACAAGGATCTCCAAACTACAAAATATTAGCAAGTAAATGTAAATCACACGTTTCTCTTTGAAAGAATGAAGCTTGACTATGAGTTAAAAGGCAACAACTATGAACTAGCTTTCTTTAAAATGGCTTAAATTGGCCAATCTAGAGCAATACACGTTTTCCCAGCTATACATGCAAACTATATTGTTTGGTAAAAATGACTCTGTTACTTAAAAAAGCAGAAAAGATCCAAAATAACCAGAGCTCAGCCAAGCTGGCAAAACCACAGAGACACTGAAGCCCAGCAACTCCCAAGAAGCTAAGGATTAAGATTAAAAATAAAATCTGGATATTTAATCCCACATCAAAATTCTGAATTTATGTTTATTGTTAATAATTTATATTATTCTTTTCTTTGGGTGAAAAAAAAAGTTTTAAAAAGAACGAATATGTTGGAATAAGCAATGTAACTTTGATCATTCCGCCATGTGACTACCAAAAAGGCTGCTGTTCTTTTAGCCCTCCCACTTGGTAAAATAGAAAGTTCTCCACACACATGGCCTAGAGAAGCCTGATTTCACAAGTCAGTGTGAGTTACACTGTTCTCATGCAATGGAGCTACTAAAATACATACATTTGTTCTTACGAAAAATTACAAAACTAACGAACCTCTTTTTCTCCAGAAATATAAAAGATAGAATCTATGAATCAGTAATCTGATGTGATCACAGAAAGATAGCAAACTGAAGTCAAAAAGCAAGGGCTGTCCATAATATAGTCCCTAGTCTATTTCCTGCACTCCTAATTCTTTCTACCTGTTCTGAGGATGGAGGGTGTCAACACCTTAGAAAACCACTATGGTCTTTAAAACTGGGTAAAGAATCATCCCTACGGTTAGGGCAAATGTAACTTTGTGTATTGCTTACACACAGGAAAAAACTTGCTTCATTTCCCAGGATATTCTTCTAAGAATTACTTGACAGTGGTTCTTTTAAAGATATAAAAAAGTGTCAAAAAAAAAAAAATCCTCTTTGGAATTCTCCCGGAATTCCAGAAAGATTAACTGGCAGTTCATTTCTCCACCCATCAAAATTTTTCCCTTGAAAAATTACAATTGACAACTCACATAAGATTTAATTAACTTACTTAAAATAAGGGAGGGCTTCTCAATAACATTTCCCCACTAGAAAACTAAAAAGTTCAGTGATACTCAGTGCCAGTAATTAAGTGGCACATATTATAAAAATTCAAAATTGGACACAGGTGTGTCATACCCAGAAAAGATTTTATACATTTATAAGCTTGTGCTTTCACACTTTATAAGCAATACAGGTTGGTTTCCACTTTCAGTGAGTAATGTGTATGCTGTATGAGGGATGGTCAACAAACAATCTCTCTTCCGCACACTTTAGTGTTTCATTAGAGCTGAAAAATAAACTGCCTTCTCTTTTTCTCTATGAAGATCCTCTCCACTTTGGGAAAACAATCTTCTATGCAATGTAGGTCTTGTTGAATTATATAAAGGAATCATACAACTGAATAAAATTGTAGAGATCAATCAGGAGCTAGAAGAAGAAAACCATGATGTTGATGAGTCCAGCTGTTCCCTTCCCCACAACATCTGCTTCCAGGTGACTCTTCAACAGCACATAGGCAGCACAAACCTCAGACTCAGCAATCTGCTCTTCCTCATTTCCCCCTTTCAGACAGGAGGCTCATTTTTCTCTGTAACAAATCGAACAGTATTTCAGGGGATGGGCAGAGGGAGGCTCAGGACCTTCTGGCGTAGGAAGTTCACTGGGGGTTCTGGCTTTGAGAAACAATGTATTCTTTTTTCACCTGGGTTAAGGGGCAGTTCCTCAAATCTTGTCCTTGTGCTGCTCCTGCCTGCATGTCCTCCTGCCTACTGTCCTCTCTGCATGCTGTGCCTTTTCTGTTTGCCTTCTACTTTTTACTTTTTCACCTTATCTTGGAAGACTTCTCTGACATCTTACTCAGATTTAAATGCCCTTTGTTAGTATTCCCATGTCACTAAAATCCAAGGTAGTAATTGCTGTAAAATAGTTGAGCTTGTTTCTGTTTGCTCTGATGTACTTAATATTAGAGGAAAAATCTATGAAAGAATATAAATAGCTGTAAAAGAGTAAAAATAAAAATTCAGTGGCTTAGCACACAGGCTTATTTCTTACTCATCACATGATCCTATGAAGATCTGTGGCTCTCCTGGGTAGCTCTCGCCTAAAAAATGATACAGTGATCTCATCTCCTTTCAGCTTGTGATGCCACCATTTTCAATATCTGACCTTCACCATGACCACTGGAGGGTGAACAGAATGAGAGATTAGGCAAGGGATTGCATGGTCAGGCCCTAAAATGGTGCACACCACTTCTATCCAGATTGCATTGTTCAGGAAGCAGTCACGTGACCTCAGTTGACTTGCAAGACAGGATGGGAGATACTGTCTTCCTGTGTGTCCAGGAATTGGAAACTAGTCTCTGCCAAAGCTGACCTGGAAAAAAAAAAAGAAAAAAAGATTTCATATTTCTTTTCTTTATTTTCCATCTTCAAATAAGGTTTCATTTGCAGATCATGGTAATTACTGACTAGTTGCCACATGCAATCCACAAAGCACTAATTTAGTTAATTTGATGAAAAATCGTGTCCTGCTGAGTCCTCATCTCAGTCTCCTGTCTCTTTAGGAAATGGCCAAATATTGCATAGATTCTTTACAAATTCCACATTTGCTAGCTACTTTTAATCCGATTCAATGTTTAAATGCCTCTTAAAGTTATGCCATAATTAGCTTGGGATTTGTAACTGCAACAAGGCTTTTTCCCATCTAAGATAGAATTCATAATATAAAATTGGAAGGGAACTGCCTCCTAGTAGATGAGCAAACTGCAGCACTGCATCACATTTTAGACAAATACCCAAGGGTAGAAAAGATTCTCTTGTTGAAAAGAAGAAAATTGGTACTTCCTATTTTGGAAAAAATAATCAGGGATTCCATGCTGAGTCCAGTGTGAAAATGCTGCTATAGAATTACTTCACTTCTCATTTTTGCTGACATGTGGGGATACAAAGAGACTCCTTTTCACTTTGCTAAGAAGAAATTAAGTAGTTAGGGAGGGAGAATGCAAAGAACAGCCAGTGACAAATCGTATAACTCAGTAGCCAAAGAAAGAGTCAAGGATTAGTGATGTTGACAGCTAGACAACACAGGACAATGACACTCATTAAGGCGCTTTCTGTGTCCAGGGACTAGTCCATGGCTGCAGAGATTTAAAATTGTATGAAGTTCCTAAAATTCTAGGGTCTTATGTATTAACACTCAGAAATCCAGCAAGTTATTTATGCCAAGTAATCTGTTTTCCTTTCAAGTGGAAGCTTTAAGAATGTATGTGCTATTCGCCACCCCACCCCAACCTGTCTCTCTTTTATTCTCCCATAACAATGACAAATACTTTGGATGATGGCTGCCCCATTGTCCTGCAACTCTGAGTGAGGAGAACAGAGAGCCCATCCACCATAAAGCTGCATGTAAGCTAGGAAAAGGAAAAAAAAAAAAACCAAAAAACAAAAAACACAACAACTAGTAGTCTTAAACCACTGAGATTTCAGGATTTTTTTTGTTACCACAGCAAACAATAACCTATTCTGACTACGTATTTACCATGGAGAAAAGTGACTTTAGGTTAACTGGTATCAGTAACACTAAAGGTTTAGCAGGCAGCACCTGCATAAGATCTCTTTGATTAGCAAATAGTAAAAGCCAAATTACTGCGACTCATATAAAAGAGGGAGGGTGGCCAGGTGGGGTGGCTTATGCCTGTAATCCCAGCACTTTGGGAGACCAAGGTGGGTGGATCACCTGAGGTCAGGAGTTCAAGACCAGCCTGGTTAACAGGTGAAAACCCGTCTCTAGTAATAATACAAAAATCGGCTGAGTGTGGTGGTAGGCACCTGTAATCCCAGCTACTCTGGAGGCTGAGGCAGGAGAATCACTTGAACCCGGGAGGTGGAGGTTGCAGTGAGCACAGATTGTGCCACTGCACTCTAGCTTGGTGACAAAGTGAGACTCTGTCTCAAAATAAATAAACAAATTAAATAAATTAATTTAAAAAGGGAGAGGGTTCACACACCTGGACCTCGATGCTAAAATGAGGTCCCTGAGAATCATATTGTTTCTTTTATTTTTTATAGCTTCATCCCACTATAGTGGTTTCATTCTCAAGCAAACTTTTCTAATGTGGGCACAAGATGACTTTATGCTTATATAAAACCAGCTTAGCAAACTTCAGTGGAAAAAGAAAACCTCTTTCCTGATGATTAAGAAAAAATCTCAGGTGTTGCCTTTACTGCCCTGTTTGGGATCACATAGTATCTCTACAACAGGGGTGACCAAGGGATGCAGTTTTCTTACTCACCAATTCTGGGTCATGTCCTCACCCAGAGAATCAGGATTGGGATCATCTCTACCCAAACAGCACAGGCAGAGAATAGGGGCAACACAAAGGAAAATTGAAACTTTCCCAAAGGAAAACTGAAATGCCACTGTCAGGAGAATGAATAGATGCTTGGGAAAAAAATAAAAATGATCGCCAAGATTCATAAAGCCTAAATGAGAGCATGGAACGCTATTTTGTCTAAGTGTCTTTCAACTTCAATTGTCTGTATCCCTGCTTTTCATTGTTTCGAAATGTATTCTAATTTTTCATTTATGTTTACAAACATGGCAATTAGTTAATCTTTGTGAGTAAATGTTCTTAATAATATAGTTTAGGTTTGTGGTATAATGAAGTGGAAAAGCATTCCATTATCTGTTTTCTATTATTATTCTCTTCTATGTGGGCATCTTTCCACACCCAGTGGCATTATATCCTAACTCAAGCAAAGCAATTGGGGGGATGTAAAGTCTATTGTAAGCACTGGCTTCATGAACTCAAAGCTGTAAAGTGACCACAAACCACAGAAGAACATTAAACTTGGTCCCTTCTTTCTATTCAGGGGTATTGTGAGAACATGATGTGTGTAAACTCTTTAAACTCTACTGAGAAAAGGTGCTATATAAATCTAAGTGATTATTCATACCATTATCCAACACAAATTGAACCTCCATCCCTTGGAGACTGTTTCATTGCTAATATCACTGACAGCAGTTGATAAAGTTGACATTTGGTTTTAATGGCATCAGCTAATAAGCTGTCAGAAGGTTTCACAATCTTATCAAGTCATATATTACATTACAAATATTAAGAATTACTGTTGGAATTAACATAATCTGCTTTGGACACTCCACTGAATTAATCGGATAGGATATGTCAAGTTTTGTTTTCCTCTTTTCAACTTAGGGAGACTTACATATTCGTTGGATACGAGGGTGAATGTTTATAGAGTCTTCTATGTATTTGTGTGTGCTTTTCAGGTATGTACTTCTGATGAAGAACAGTCTGTTTTAGAGTAACTAGTCTTTTTGGCTTGATGCATTGAACTTTTAAAAGTATACACAAATTCGCAGCACCTGGTTCTGCTTAAGTCCCATTATAGCTTTCCATTTTTGAGACCACTGCAATCGTTATCATGGAAAGAGTATAGTATTTAAAGGAAGCTGAAAATGAAATTGCAATAATTGCTTCTATTTAGTGAGCACCTCCTCTGGATTAGTGCTGTTGATCATTATTAATTTCATCCTCAATACAACCCTTTAAGACAATTTGATCACTTTAAACTCTTATACTTGCAAGTGAAAGAAAATTCAGCTCCGCCAGGCTGGAACCAGAAAGGGCATTTATTAATTTGCACTCAAGTCCAGTGTAGAATTCAGGGGCCTCAGACATGGCTCAGTCAAGGGCTCAAAGGATACCCCCAGAACTTTTTTTTCCAAGATGCATCTTTTAGATAGGCTCAATTTTTAGGGTCGTGATGGTGACTTTCATTGGTTCAAACTCACAAAATGTAGCACCTGCTCCAGCAGTGAATATAATCTATTTATTTCTTTAGCTAAGAAAAGATACACCATGATTAGATTGTTTTGGTTCTGATTGGCCTGACTTAGGTCATTAGCTCTTTCCTATAGTCCATCTGCAGAGCAATTTATCTACTCTGTAAGCCATCCATGAAGCTGGCTCAAATATTCCCAGCTTTAAGCCAATCAGCAAAGCCTGAGGTATAGAATGTGCTGATTTGTGCTGATTAGAGAAAACCTGGCATTTGTCACTGTTGCACCTGGAGGGAAAGGATAGACAACTCATTTAAAGTACAAGAGCTGAGAGGGTGAGGTGGGACCATCAGAACAAAATTGTGATATGATTTTCATAGGGTGGAATGAGGGAAAGGATGGATGCAGGACAGAATATCAATGCATATCCATTACATTGGCAACCCAGGAGGCGGAAGTTGCAGTGAGCAGAGATTGTGCCACTGCACTCTAGCTTGGTGACAAAGTGAGACTCTGTCTCAAAATAAATAAACAAATTAAATAAATTAATTTAAAAAGGGAGAGGGTTCACACACCTGGACCTCGATGGTAAAATGAGGCCCCTGAAAATCATATTGCACCTGAGATTTTTTCTGACTCTGTCAGGAAAGAAGTTTTCTTTTTCCACTGAAGTTTGCAGATGATTGGCATCATCGTTGTTTTATCCATGAGGAAAAAGAGGCTCAAAGAAGCCAAATGACTTGTGTGCTGTCATATATCTAATGAGTAGCAGGGCCACAATTTGAAACAAAGCACCTATGATTCAAAGCTAATGTTCACTGTTTTCAGGGACACGGCACAGAAGCAGCATATCTAACTGCACCTGAGAAAGGCAGGTCCCAGGTGCTCAGTTTCCTAGTGATAGAGAGAGCCTTTTAGCTCTTTCTAACAGTATCTGCAATTCAGCGTATCTACTCTGTAAGCCATCCATGAAGCTGGCTCAAATATTCCCCCTTAATAGCTCACAATGTCAGTCTGAGCAGAGAAGGAAGTCTCCATGTTTGTGCATTTAATTTAAATGATTAAATTTAACACTTGCCAGGCACAGTGGCTCATGCCTGTAATCCCAGCACTTTGGGAGGTCGAGGCAGGCTGATCACTTGAAGTCAGGAGTTCAAGACCAGCCTGGCCAACATGGTGAAACCCCATCTCTACTAAAAATACAAACATTAGCCAGGCATGGTGGCAGGCACCTGTAATCCCAGCTACTGCAGAGGCTGAGGCACAAGGATCACTTGAACCTGGGAGGAGGAGGTTGCTGTGAGCCGAGATCCCGTCCCGCCACTGCACTCCAGCCTGGGTGACAGGGTGAGACTGTCTCAAAAAACAAACAGACAAAAACAAAAACACTTACAAATTTCTTCTGTCCTGAAATATCAGGGCCTTCAGACATACTATAAGAGTGACACCTTGCTATTTCCCTTTGTTAGCTCATCTTCTGCTTGCCCTCACAGCGTTGAATGCCTCGTCCGGGCCTCTTGTCTCTTTACTCCTGCTTCCTAGATTTTCTCATGCAGCCCTGGATTCTGTAGGCTTTATGTGTCAGTAACCCCAAAAGTGTGTCTCCAGCCCTTCTTATTCCAGTATCTGCATCCACCTTCCAGTGTGTCACCTCCACTTAGGTCTTAACAAGTGTTCATATTTAACATGGCTAAAACAAAATTCTGAATTTCCATTCTTATTCTCTTCTCCTAGTCTACTACTTCCTTAGTCTTTATTATATCAGTGAGTTTATCCTGGATTCCTGTCTCCTGCATGTCCCACATCTGAAAATTCAGCAAATCCTGTTGACTCCTTTTACCTCCAAATCATGGCCTGAGAGTATCCTCTTCTGCTCCACTACCATCACCCCCAGTCCAAGCCTCCAGTATCTTCTCCTTTATTCCTACAACAGTGCTTTAGTAGGTTTTTCTGTTCTCCCTCCTCCCCACTACAGTCCAGAAAACAGCCAGAGTAATGCATTCAAACTGCATCAGATCACTGCATTCCCTGCTCAAAACCTACCTATGGCTTCCCATCACCCTTGGATGGGCAAAAAATCCTGTATGATCTACCCCAAATGCTTTTTTAACTTCTATTTTATAACTGTTCTCCTAGCTCACTATGCTTTAGCTTTCTCAGTTTTCTCTCACATCCTAGAATTCCTGCCTTAGAGCCTCCACACTATGGGAAATTTTCTTGCCCTTGATTTTCTCATAGCTGGTTCCTTCAGACCTGCCGATCTCAGCTGAGACATAAACCTTTCGGAAGAGTTCTTCCTGGCTTCCCAAATTAACAAAACCACCCATCACTCTTTATCACATCACCTGCTTTCATTCTCTGTATAATGCTTATCACTACCTATTATTTTTCTTGTTTATTTATTTGTTGGTTTAGTTTTTGGCTCCCACCAGGATGTAAATTCTGTGTAATGAGGGACTTTAGATTATTTACAGCTGCATTGCCCCAGCCTAGAATGATGTCAAGCACTGAGTGAATTAATAAATGGAAAAATAAATAAATGAGTGAATGAATGAATGATAAATTATGGCTTTTATTTTAAGGCCTGGGCCCCCCACGTGGTAACCTTTCCACAAATGATTGAAATACATGTGAGCTTACTAACTCTGTGAGGGTAGGAAGGAGCCATGAACTTCTATTTCCTTGGTACCTAACAAAGTGAATTGAATCAAACTTTATATCAATCTCATCATGGAGAGATCACTCAAGGTTTCCTGTGGTTATGAACTGTACTTCTGTTTGCAGTAAGAGAGTTGCATGGTGTTCGAGAAAAAGCTTGGACCCACAGTTGGCTAGGCCTAGGCCAGAACTCCCTTTTTGCGCCTATAGATGATGTGCCCGTGTATTAAGTTGCTCAACCTCTTTGACTTGCTGTTTTCTCAACCTGTAAGATGGCTATAATCATAATTCATCTCACCAAGTTATTGTGAGATTCAATAAAATTAAACACCTGGTAACTGGGAGGTACCTAATAAGTGTTACTTTCACTTCTCTTTGTAACTTCATTGATCATTGATAATCATAATTCACATAGTTCTTGCTAAGAATATTATAGGTACCAGACCCTACAGATATTGGGGGTAGGCGATCACATCGATAAAAAAAAAAACTATTGACCCTGTGCAGCTATCTTCCACTTGCCCTTCTGCATTCACTCTGCCTCCTTCCCTAGATTATCCCTGGTCTGTGACTTACGTGTGGATCTGTATGGACTTCATCAATGGGTATTTTGTGTTTGGAATTCTGGTTGGGTTTGACCAATGAGGAGCATGAGCAGGAGACTGGATAGATGGAAGAGAATGGTCAGGGCATTTATTTCCTTGGCTCCATCTCTTCACGGTCAAGAGGTCTAAATGCATCCTTCAGCTGAGTCATAATCCTCTCCTGCCTTTAGTTTCTATAACTGTTCCTTTTTTCTCATCAGGCCAAGGAATTCTAAAGGCTCCCATTTCAGTAATTATTCCTTAGCATTTCCACACACCCTGCTAACACATTTGAAAACAGATATTTAAACTTTCCTCAAAGTATCCAATTTGAGGATGTTATCTGTTTTCTTCCAAGATCCTGTCTGATAGAGTCCCTGTCGTTAAGGAGTTCACATTCTGAGAATTCATCAAATCAGGGGTCATTAATATTAAATGAACCAAAGCAGCAGTTCTTTGCACCATTGCAGTGACCTCATGGTGCATCAGTTCAGCAGAATATACTGACCTTATTTATTGCCTATCTTCTACAAGAAGCCGTGAAAAATATCTGCATGTTTACTAAAGAATGGACAGAATTGATAAGTGGTATATGTTAAATATTTTATTTTTTGGATCAGTGGTTTTCAATGAATCAAGTCTCCTGAGGAGCTTTTAAGAAATAATTGTGTCAGGCCATGCCTGGGCCAACTTAACAGGAGTCTCAGGGGATGGGAGGCCAGACATCTGTACATTACAAAGCAAACCAGGTGTTTCAAATGTGAAACTAGGCTAAAACCAATGTTTTTTTATACACCTGGAGAGTCCAAAGCAGAGGCTGCCACTATTACATAAAATGCTTCCATGATCTGCATTCTCCCACTGAAATTATTCCAGGCTCATCTCTCTACCTACCTCCAAATTCCTCTCTCACCTTGGTCTCTACTTCCTTTGATTCTGTGCTAGCAACCATTCCTCTAGTAGCTCCTATTGACTTAGCCACCAAGGCATGAACTGTTTGCTTATAACTTGTCTGTTACTTCCCTTGATGGTATTCAACAGTGGCCCGTCGGCTTCAGCCTTCCCCTCCAAGGACAAGAAACGCACTGCCTTGGCACCTGCTCAGAACACACCCAGTCCATAGCCTGCCAAGCCAGAAATGCCTGGGAATCTCCATCTTTCTGGAATGGGAGACTAGACAGGTAGGGGGATGCACTGCACCACTCTAGAAAAACATTATTGTCAGAAATAGATCTCAATAGAGGTACATTTTTTCACATCTCTCACCATATTGGGAATGTTTAAATAGGCTTCATAATCCTTATCATCAAGGAATGTTACAATTATCTCTCTTTAAACAAATTAAGAGACCTTGGTAATGAACTTATCCATATCTCTTAATGCACATGGATTTGTACTAGAACTGTCCCTACCCTTGGGAGCTAATACATGGGATAGTTCTTTGTAAAATACAGTCTTCTACACATGCATGCAATTATCGTTAGTGTTTCTTTGGTTATAACTTCAAGCCAAAACTTTAAAAATGCTACAAGCAAATGCATTTAAGAGCATTTAAGATAGACTAAAATAAACAAAAATAAATTAAATGTATTTAAGCCATTTAACAATACTAGTCAGGAATAGAATAATACCTAATAATGATACCATGCTAATAAAAACCTTGCAGAACAGAATATTATGATTCTGTGTAGATTTAAGTCTGAACACTCAAAATTACATTTTAACCAAATGTCTGAACCATACTTTCTGGAAAGCGGTTAGGTAAATAGAACAAGGGGTCAGTGGGGTGGTTAGTGAAGAGGGAATGGTGGGTATTGCATATTGGAAGCAATAACCGTGGTCCTACTCATTTGACTAATACCAAGATAACATAGCTATTGTTTACTGTCTAAGTGGCAAACCCATTTTGATGAACTTCTAGTCAGCCAAGCCAGCCAAGATCTATTCTACTGTTGACTCCACTGTATCATTGTGGATTTGCAGGCAAAGTCTGTCTCCAGTTGAAATAGAGAAGGTTGAATATTCTGCTTGTATGACCTTCAATCTAAAGAAATAATTTGACGTGATTAGAACACATGGTCCTTTCTAAATACTGATATACTGGGGATATTCATATATAATCATTCATGCATTCATTCAGCAAACATTGCTCAAGCAGCTAGGAAGCCCTGGGCACCATCTAGGTATTGGTGCTATGGAGAGCTGCGAGGCATAGACATCGCTGCTCTAGCACTCATGGGCTAATGTCAGAGAAACAGACATGATTTTTAAATTAACAATATCTGACAAGTGTTATGATAGACATATAAACCTGGAAATGGGGACATAGAGAAGGAAAAGATTTGATTGAATGGGAAATAACCAGATTTGGCTTACCTAACATTCCTTCTCAATGTGTCATTGCTTCTAGTCTAAATTAACTATTTGTACTAAATCCCTTGCTTACTCCATCTTTCCAAACAGCACCTGCTTCCAAGCCAATCTTTCTGGACTCTCTAAATTCCTGATGCACTGCTAAGATTATGACTTTTTTTTTTTTTTGTCTGGATCTCACTGTGTTGCCCAGGGAGGAATGCAAGGGCACAATAATGGCCTACTGCAACCTCAAACCCCTGGATTCCAGCAATCCTTCTACCTTGGCCTCCCAAAGTGCTGGTATTACAAGTATGAGCTACAATTCCTGGCCAATTCTGACTCTTATTACCTTCTCAGACTCCGTGAGGCAATGTGACAGCTTGAGCCTGACAGTCCTGGGTTTGACTCTTGTTTGTGTCAAGTCACTGCCTATATAGCCTTGTCCCAAAAGACTAAACCTCCCTGGGTCTCCATGCTCTCAGGTAACTAGAAATATTCAGAGTGTGGTTAACATTAGAGGAATATTTGAAAGGTAAGTGGCAGAGTGCCTGGTAAATACAATGGACTTCCAGGGAATAAAACCCTTTACTTTTACTTTCACTGTTTTTATTATTCTCAAACCTTTCAAATCTTGCAACATCTTTGAGTTTGTGCTCTGGGTTCTACTTCAGCATCTTTGACTTATCTCTTTGTGGTTTGGAAATAATAAATATGGAAAATAATTAAAAGTGAAAAGGTAAGTAAAGATTCCCCTCTCCAGGAAGTGAGGCTTAATTCCTACTCCACACTCTCCACTCCCACATTTTGGGCTGAACTTAGTAACCTGCTTCTGAATAATGGAGTATAGAAAGGGGGGAAAATGGTAACTTTTCGGTAGAGAAATGTGGCAAGCAAATGATCATGGTTGACATCACAGTGGTAATCCTGTTGATATCATGTACCCTGATATGACATGATGAAAATAGCATTTCACAATTATGTTATTCTTTCCCAAGTCTCATTACTCCAATAATCATGAGAAAAAGTTGTCTAACAAACATCAAGGGACTTTCTACAAAATACTTGGTCAGTATTCCTTAACATCGTTACAGTCATGAAAAACTAGGAAAGAAACCAGAGGAAAGAAAGGAGACATGGCAACTAAGTACGATGTGGCACCCTGGGTTAGATGGAACCTGAAAGAGAAAAAGAAATTTCTGAGGAAAAAAAGCCTGAAGTTTAATTCATAGTAGTTTACCAATGTTGACAAATATGCTGTGGTAACTTAAAATGTCATGAAATTTGGGTCAGGGGTATACAGAGCTCTATTATCTTAGCAACCCTTCTGTAAATTTACAATTATTCTAAAGTAACACTTTTTTAAGTGAAAACTGGGATCCTTCAGTGGAATTCCCACTGCAAAACCTCTTTATCAGGACTTGAGGATTCTGCCTATGAACCAGTCACTGCTCACTCAGCTCCAGACAGAAATGTTTCTGCCACTCACCTACTTCTCTGAAACATAGTCATAAGCAAACCTATGTTAAAAGTCTACTATTTTTTTTCTCTTCAGAGGGAATAAATTTTTTTTAATCAATCAATGGTTTCCTTTGAGTTAAATAAATTAATGGTTTTTGAACATCTTCTAAATGAGTGAGTCGGTAATTGGGGAAATACATTCAAAGCCTGATCTGATTGTCCATGGCTCAAAATTCTTAATATAGGTGTTATTTTTTTTTTTTCATGAAGAAAACACTTTGCAGGCACCTAAACAACTGGGTAAATGATTGGTTAGTATCTTTATCCCCATTTCAGGCAGGGCATGGTGGTGCACGCCTGTAATCACAGCACTTTGGGAGTCCGAGGCCGGTGGATCAGGAGTTTGTGACAAGCCTGACTAACACGGTGAAAACCCATCTCTACTAAAAAAAAAAAAAAAAAAAAAAAATAGCTGGGCGTGGTGGCGCATGCCTGTAATCCGAGCTACTTGGGAGGCTGAGACAGGAGAATCACGTGTACCTGGGATGGGGGAGGTTGCAGTGAGCCAAGATCGCGCCATTGCACTCCAGTCTGGGCAACAAGAGTGAAATTCCATCTCAAAAAAAAAAAAAAAAAGGTAACTTTATCCCCATTTCAATGAGAAAACCAGGTCAGGGAAGATGTGCGTCACTTGTACCAAACCCAAGTGACAAAATTAGAAGATTTTCTTCAAAGATTTGTGTCCCAATCCCGGTTCTTTCTGTATTCCACAATGATATTATCTGGATATAAGGACTTTGATGAGCCCATTAATAATGGGCATTTCCAGGGTCTTACAAAAATGAGTCATTACACATTTATGAATTGTCTCAAACGTTTAGTCAAAAAACCTTTAGTCAAAAAAGATAATAGGCCAGGTGCATTGGCTAACGCCTGTAATCCCAACACTTGGGGAGGTGGAGGCAGGCAAATCAAGAGGTCAGAAGTTTGAAAGCAGCCTGGCCAATATGGTGAAATCCCATCTCTACTAAAATTACAAAAATTAGCCAGGCGTCGTGATGCACACCTGTAGTCCCAGCTACTCGGGAGGCTGAGGCAGAAGAATTGATTGAACCTGGGAGGCGGAGGTTGCAGTGAGCCGAGATCATGCCTCTGCGCTCCAGCCTGGGCAACAGAGTGAGACTCACTCTCAAAATAATAATAATAATAATAATAATAAAGTGAAGATGTAGAAGAAATTCTTCACTCTAATTCGTTTTGCCTGTGCATGTCTGTGTGTGCATATCTCCTTTCTTTGCTACAGTTTGTTTTGCATGTGCTGTGCATGCCTACCTTCTATGTTAGAATGTGAGATCCTTAAGGGCAGGAACTAAGTCTTTTCCCCTTATTGTTCTCAGGACTTAGAACAGTTCATGAAACACAACATATGCCCAATACATGAAGGGATATTTATTGTTATCTGGAGCCTAAATTTTTTTAAGTTCTCTTTATTACAGTATTTCTGTATCTAGATGCAGAGACACAGTCACAGGTGCAAGAGGCTTATGGGGTAGAAGGCAAGCATGGGGAAGATAAAAGAAGGAAGGAGCAGGGGTTGGCAGGGAGGGCAGCAGAGGTGCCCTAGTGCCACTACTCCCCTCTTTAGGCAGAAATCTTTTAATACTCTGGAAGAGTGTGGCCTCACTCAAATGCTGTGGCCAATCCCAAGGGTGCTTCAGCTAGAAGATGTCATCTGACTTCACTTTTTACATCTGATCAGCAAGTTATTTCCTGAAGATTTATCTGAGTGGTGCACCTCAATGTTCACCTCTAATTCTCTAGCACTTGCTTTAATGCCATCCTCTCTCTAGTCATGACCGAGTTGGCATATGGATTGATGCACTTCACATTTATTGGAAATTTTGACTCCAAATTGATCACTAACTTCTAAGATTAAGCAACCTTGCCTACTCCACATTTTAAAAAACTGAAATTAGTGAAAATGCTGCCAGAAAAAGACTATGACTGTAAAATATCACTATTTTATATGCACAAACACCAAATTACCCTAGTTTTCCCAGTGAGCTATTGACTTGAGATATGTGTTAGCAGATGAGGGAGATGAGGCAACAAGGTTCTGTCATGAAAAAAAAAAAGTCAGACAAAGGTGAGTTTGAATCTCAGAGCAATTATTAACAGATGATGTGTCTCAGGTAAATTACTTAGTATATTTGAGCCTCAGTTTCCTCACCTGCAAAAGAGAGAGAATAATCATCTAAATTGCAGGTTGTACATAAAGTGTGACAGACAATCTATATGGCATGTTAAACAAACGTGTTGATTCCCAGTGACCCCTGGTTGTGCCTGATGGCCCTGCAGCTGTTCTCTACCTAACAATGCTCAAAAGAAAGACATCACTGTCAAGCTCTGAGTTTCAAAATAGAGTGTTGTTTGCTTATGTCTACAGGGAGATAACAGCCTTGACATCAGGCTGATTTGAGAAAGAGAAAAGGACTTAACAGAACTTACACAGCTGATTTCCTTTTTTTCCTTATCTTTTCTTTCTTTCTCTCTGTTATCTGTGTACTATATTAAGAACTAGAACCTGAAGGAGTGAGTTTAGAGAAAATTATAGGGTAAGGAAGAATAAAGGCTGAGACAGAAGGGAAGCCAAACCCTACAAAGAAAAGGAAAAGCTTCTCTGTGATTACAGAAAGTAGCTTGGGAAGATTTTGAACAGATGAGAGTATATGCCCTGTGGATCACTAAAAAGTGAGCTGGCACAGCCCACCCATGCTAGGACTTGGGTCAGGTAACAAAATCACAGGATTGTGACCAGGTATCAAAAAACACAAGACTCAGGGATGTCTCTTGGTGGTTACAATCTCCAAAGTCTGGCATGAGTCCTTGTGAATGTCTCACCTTGTCTACACCTTTCTAAATAGTCCCTTTATTAGACCCTACTTAAATTACCCTCATGCCTATGCACCATCTGGTTTCTTCTGGGAACACTGACTTTACAGATGTTAATATTATAATATTATAAAATCACACCTACATAGGAAGATTATGGAAACCAGCTGCTTTTACTTGACCACTAGAAAACAAAGAGATTAGAATCCTTTTGGAAAATAGAAATCCATTGCAGAATACCCTAGTTTTTTGATACTCAATGTCTGACAAATATGCCAGAACTTTATAATAAAAAAAGGTTTTACATTTTTTATTGATCCATAATAATTATACATATTTGTACGTATTGTACATCATTTGTATATACGAAGTACAGGTGATATTTTGATACATGCATACAATGTGTAATAATCAAATCAGAGTGTTTAGAATATCCATAACCTCAAACATCTGTCATTTCTTTCTATTGGAAACATTTCAACTCTTCTCTTCAAGCAATTTTAAAATATAAAATGTGTTGCTTTTAACTATAGTCACCCTACTGTGCTATTGAAAATGAGAATTTATTTCTTTTATCTAACTGAATGTTTATATTCATTAACCAACCTCTCTTCATTTTCTCTTACCTACATACCCCAGCCTCTCATATCTATCATTCTATTAATACTTTCTACCTCCATGAGATCAACGTCTATACCTCCTACACAGGAGTAAGAACATGAAATATTTGTTTTTCTATGCCTAGCTAATTTTACTTAATATAATGACCTCTAGTTCCATGCATGTTGCCATAAATGACAGGATTTTGTTCTTTATGTGGCAGAATAGTATTTCATTATGTAGATAGTCCGCATTTTGTTTGGTAGACACGCATATCCACACAAAGAAGATTGCATTCATTTTTCCAGTTAAAATTTTTAAAAATAATAACAAGTTCTAAAAATTATCAAACTGTTTCTCTTTCTGTTTCTTTCCCAAATAATTCAATATATTGGTGATAAGATGGGGCTGATCAAGGCAGGAGCCTGTGGGTGGAAGGAGCAGAGGGATGTAGCCCTGTCTAAGAATGGGAGGCTGAGCTCAGAAAGAGGGTGTCTACGTGGCAGGAGAGTCCAGTGCAAAGGGTTATAGCCTAAGCGGGATGCTGGAAGGCATCCTGGGGGAGGAAAACAGCTGCTATAGAGTGTCAGAGCCAGAGTGGCATCTGGAAGACCTTTGTGTGGCACTGTCACCCCACAGGGTTATTGGAGCTTCAGCAGGATAAGGAGAACATGCCCATAGGACTATCTGGTATGGGGTATTAGAGCCCAAGAAAGATGAAAAGGCATTTAAGGCATTTATGTAGAGGGTATCCCAGCATGGTATAAGAACCTGAGAAGTTAAGGAAAGTTTCTACACGGGGAGAAGGGAGCCCTGATGCAGGGTACCAGAGCCTGGGCACAGTGGAGAAGGCATCCGTGTAGGGGATGGAAAACCCAGCAGCAAGAGCAGCAGCAACCCAGCCGGGAGTGTTGGAGCCCAAGTGAGGAGAGGAGGGCATCTGTGCAGTGGGGAACGGGCAGCAATGGTGGTGGGCAAGTGTGTCAGAGCCTGGGAGGGTTGAGGAGGGTATCCATGAGTGATCATGGGGTTGGCAGTGGTAGTTTGAGATCAGTGGTATGAGAGGCCCAGGGGAGAATATGACAACCCATGCAGGGTGAGCCAGTGGTCTCTGCAAATGTGAGCAGAGCTGTGACAAGGGACTGGTCATATACAAGAGGAATGCTCAAATAAGTAAATGTATTAAGGATCATGGGAGTCAGGATTCTAGAAATTGGAAAAGGGAGCTAGAAATAGAAAAAAAGAGAAAACCAGAATGAACCCTGTAGTACTGAAGTGGAATTGAAGGAATTGATGTAAGCTTGGGATTTTCAATATACAGATAGATAAATACACCTATTAAGATGGAAATGTGTGCACATGCATAACTGGTGTATATAAAACTGCATGTGTTCCCTAGCTCTGGACTCAGAGATGACCTGGGAGTAGGAACCCTCCAATAGCAATGAGCACACATAGCACTCACATCTTGGCTTCAAAATACTGTTTTCAACCAAATATATATATATTTCTTTAGAGAAATGGCTGACCCCAAGGCTGGGACAGGGAAAGTACAAAATGACCCTGGAGCACCTATCTTGGCCTGAATATAAAGAAGTCATCAAAGACAGATGGGGACACATCAAGATACATAAGCTAGCTTGAAGGGGCTCCCACTGCTCAAACACAGAAACTTAAAGCATCAAAAAATACAAACAGTAATGGATTGTGACTTACGGAGTAAAATGAGAATCCAAGTGTTTTTATTAACAGAAATATATCAATGAATAAATTGAAAGGCCAATGAATAATGGAATATTTACATAGTTTCATACACAGTACATTTTTCAACATACTCATTAGCCACAAAGGGAAACGAATAATTTTATAGCGGTGAAGCCCATCAGAACCCACTTAATCAAGTGATCAAAATTAACATCACCAGGAATGGGACAAGTAGAAATCATAAGTTATTAGAAAGCAAAAAATTTAAACAATGAGGAGGACAGAGCATCACTTCAATGATATCCCTGCCAAAGGTGCATACCACGAATGTAATTTTTTTAAAGTAGATGTTTTACAAAATAGCTGGCCTGTACTCTTCAAAAAATGTCAAGGTCTTCAAAGTCAAAGGAACACTGAGGAATTTTTCCAGACTGAAAGAAACTAAAGAGACATAGTATCTAAACACAAAATTAAAATGCATCTTTTTGGTATGAAGGACATTATTACAGCACTTAAAGAAATTTAAATGGGGTCTGAGGATTAGATGATAGTAATGTTAACTTCTGATCTTGATAGTTGTTTAGTGATTACACAGGAGAATGTTTTTGTTTATAGAAAATGAACACTGAATTATTTGAGGGTGATAGGACATCATCATGTTAGTAAATTACTCTCAAATGGTTTAAGTCTGATATTATCTTAAAATCACTCTGAAAAAGTTATTGAACTTTTTTTCACAGTCTAACACTAAATATTCTACTCCACAGTCATTTTAAACATGAAACTTTGTGCTTAATGAGTATCTCACCTTTTGTAGCTCTTTCAGCAAAGAGAACTCAAACCTATTCCTAGCAAGATAATCCGGACCAAATAATTTATAGGGTAACAGTTGGCAACATGACAATCCCAGTGAGATTTCTTTCTCTTTTTTTTAGCTAACTGCTTCCACTTAGAAATGAAACTTTAAATATTCTGCTCTGACCTTTTTGCCTGGGAGAAGAGTTTAATTACCTGCCCAGTTTACATAAATTATGTCGCCTGTTTGTCTAAAATTGAATCCTGGGCAAGATCAATATGGCCTCAGAAAAGCCAGAGCAAATGACTTATCTCAAATGCCATCAAAGGTCACCAAAACCTTTCCTGTTTGGATGGGGACACATTCTCTTCGACAACCTGGATCACGTCATGGGCCTGCTTCCCGCTGCCTTGGGTGCCAACCACAAGAGCATGATTGATCATCGGTTAGAGGGCATTGGATACAAACTCCCTCAGGAGTCAGCTGTGTGAAATTAATTGAATACCATGATGAGTCTGATTCATCATTCTCCAAAAAGGAAGGGGGAAAAATGGCACAGAACACACAAGCCTCGTGGAGGTAAACTGCAATTTATGCTCAGGATTCTGATGGTCACAGACCACGCATGTGTTATCTGGTTGCCGTTTCACAAAATTATTCAGGGAGAAGAAAAGATACCTCTGAATCTTTCCTTCATTTCTTTATTCTTCCTGTCAAAAGAAAAGATACTTGGTAAGGGCCAACTATGTGTCTGGCTCTATTCAAACAACCACATTATAAAATATTTCATGGTAGAGGTATAAAGTATAAAAAGATTTCATACAGAGATAGAGTTTGTTTTTACCTGGGACATTCAGAGAAAGCTTCATAGAGGGCATAACATTTGATTTTTAACCAGAAGAAGGTGTACGATTGCAATAAATATTTGAAAAATGAAGGTAAATAATAACAAGAGTAATGTCACAGAAATTGTTCAAATGTGAAGCCTAGCAATTACTTCAATATGACTGGAGCAGTGAGAAGTCATATTGGAAAGAGAGGACAGCTCACACGTGCTGAAGTCAGGCCCTAAAAGAACACATAATTTTAGCATAAAGGGAGAGAAGTCAGCTAAGAAGAAACAGAAACATGTAGAAAAACTGGAGTTCCATTAGCTTAAAGAGGAAGGTGATGATCCATTAAGAAAAAGAAATTAACAAGATCATCAGGTAGACAGAGGTCAAGAAGAGTGGAACTGAGCTCTAATAATCACTAAAACTGAACATCACTAATAATGTGATTCTGACCTTTACAAGAGCCATTCCCATGTAGGACAGCATGGAGCACATCAGACCTCAAGGGGAAAAAAAGTCCCTGTACTGAAAGTCAGTGCAGTCGGTGTGGGCTGACCTTTCTCACAATTTGGTGATGAATAGAGATAGGTTTGAGGTAAAGAAAGCAATGAAAAAAAAGAAAGAAGGAAAAGGAGAGAGATGAGGAATGATTGAGAAGAAAAAGCACAACATTGTGGTAGACAGAAGGGCTGAATGCAACATATAATGAAGGATTGGTGCTATAAGAAAAGCTGCAGATAATTGTTATGTCAAGTTATACTGGAAGGTGAGGGAAGGTGGAATTGAGAGTACAGACATAAAAGTATCTCTTCCGGCAGAAGAAGGAAGAAAAAGATAAGAAATTTTAAGATAGGTGTGATGATGACTAAATGAGAGACGAAAATGAAAGAGGGTAAGATAAATTGACTTATGATTTTACATATGCAGTATTGAGAGCTGAGATAAATGTGCAAGAAGTAAATGAGGTTTAAGTAAGGGGAAGGACTTGAGGAACATAGAATTAGTTGGGAATAGCAACTGTTAGGAGAGTTTCAAACAAATGCAGAAAACTGTGATAATGAAAAAACACCTATAGTAGGGTAGGATAGGTGGTACAAACTACTGCAAACCACTGAAACAAATAGAACTCAAGATTCAATGGCTTAAAGAATAAAGATGTTTACTTCTTTCTCATTGGGGTGCAGGAGCTACGTTTGCAGTAGTTCTTCTCCACTCAGTCACTTAAAGACTCTGGTTTGCGACAGCTCTGTCCTGTATAACATGTAACTTCCAAGTTTGCTCTGAGTGTCACTGTCCCAGTGGAAAAGATCTTAGAAGATTGTGCATGGGAGGTTTTATGCTCCAGACATGAAGGTGGCACACATCATTTCTGCTCTGATTCCATTAGTTGGAACTCACTTCTACAGCCCACACTGATATGTGTGAATTGTGAGCAGTTTCTGTGAAAAGATCTGCACCTCTATTCTGGGGGATAAGCACCAGCATTAATATGTCAGATCCCTTATGGCTTAGAAAGTTCTTCCCTGAAGACAGAAGCAAACACAGACAGTATTAAATTATTCAGGATAATAAGCTTCAAAGTGTGAAGGACATCAAGGGCTACATGCTTACTGGAGCTCTCCTTGGTACTGAGCACTATAGCTGCCTAAACTATTCCAATAAGATTCCCATAAAAAAGGGTAAGGAGCCCCACGGTATATACACCTGCAGATGCGATATAAAAAGTAATTTTGCTGCTCATACATGAATTACTTTGGACACTCTGAGGTCCACCCTCTTGATGATGATGATTAAATCAAGGAGTAAAAGGACTGAGAGTTAGATAATCTGGAATACAGTCCAGGTTTTGTTGCTAATTTGCTGATAATAAGGCCAAGTAACTTCTTTCCTCTGAGCCTCAATTTTTCCTCTTTCAAATGCTAATTTTGGTCTCAGTGGACCTTGTTGGCTTTCCTAGTTCAAAACTAAACATATAGTAGGGCCTCTTCGAGATGACCATGTTTTCTTGCCTCTTTAGTTTCATGAAATGGGAGCCCCAAGTGAATGTTCAGAAGTAAGGCATCCTTAAACACTGATGTTTCGAATTCACATTATTACTCTTTCCTGGAAGGAAATTTGGTATGGGCTTCAAGAGCCTTAAGTAATTTCATGCTGAAAGAAATATGATGAATCTAGGTGTCTGCAGAGAATTACAAATAAAGATATAAACAGAGAAAATTAGCAGCAATAAAAATGTCTGAATTTAATAGGAATGTTGAACACAGTAAATATATGCAGTTACTATAAATAGGGTTTTTAAAGTTTAGTTAACATAATGGCTATTGAGAAGTCCTTAAAATGTTTGGTTAATTATTAAGATGATGGAAATATACTTGTGGTTTCCCTCTCTATGAATTTCAGCTCCTCTCAACATTCTCTTTTATTTCAACTAGCTCCTACCACCACATAAAATCTATGTGTTCTCCTTATCTTGTGTCTTGTTTGTCTCTCCAAACTGGCATATGCATGCTCCATGAGAACTATAACAGGTTTTGCCTCTTTCATTCTCTGCTCAGCCTCCATTTCCTAGAAAAATATTTGTGGATAATTGGCTTTTAATAAATATGTGTTAAATTAGTAACTTAATATCAAGTGAACTGCATAAAATTATATGCATAGCACAACTATTCTAACTGTATACAGCTAAATATATGTGTATATCTGGGTCTGAATATGTCTTGGATATTTCTCGTTAATTTATTTCATCTTGAAATACAAAAGTACAAATGAGATATAAGATAGCCACTCATTGGCCTGATGTGGTGGCTCACGCCTGTAATCCCAGCACTTTGGGAGGCCGAGGTGGGCAGATCATGAGGTCAAGAAATCGAGACCATCCTGGCCAACATGGTGAAATACTGTCTCTACTAAAAATACAAAACTTAGCCAGGCATGGTGGTGCGTGCCTGTAGTCCCAACTACTCAGGAGGCTGAGGCAGGAGAATTGCTTGAACCTGGGAGTCAGAGGTAGCAGTGAGCCAAGATCACGCCATTGCACTCCAGCCTGGTGACAGAGCCAGACTCCATCTCAAAAAAAAAAAAAGAAAAAAGAAAAAAAGGCCACTCTTTTTTTTTTTTTTAAGATTTAGGTGATTTTATTTGATTTTAATTTCAATATGATTATCAGTGAGATTTAGTTGTGTGTGTGTGTGTGTGTGTGTGTGTGTGTGATAATGTTAGGTTGACAATTCCTGGCCTTTTCTTTCTATTGTTTGGCAGTCTTAAATACTTCCACTTTTCTTTGCATTGCTTCTTCTACAGTCTAAGCTTCCAGCATCATCAGTCACTTGAACTGCCACAAAGTTTTTAAACAAGTATCCCTATAGTCACTCCCAGTCCTACAATCTATCTTTCATATAGCTTCTACAGTTCAAAACTATAAAATTCATCCTGCCATTCTCCCATTAAAAACCCTCAATGGCTTTCCATCAGGCTCAGAATAGAATCCCAGCTTCTTACTTACCATGGCCTGAAGACTCCTGCCAGCTTCCCCAGCCTCATCTCTTGCCAAGTCCTCCCACACTCACCTCACTTTATTACTTTTTCTCTTCCTCCAAATTAAAAAAAAAACAAAAACATGAAACATGGACTTCCCTCAAACCCATGTACTGCGCTTACCTCTGTCTGAAATGCTCATTTCGGACAAGTGCTTGGATCCAGGTCCTTGGATCATTTCAGTCTGGCTGCTTGTCATTCTCCAGGCTCAACATCACTTCCTAGAGAGACTTCTGGGACCACTCAACCACTCCAATTCCATCTGAGTCACTTTCCTCATTAATGTTAAAACATTAATGTTTTAACTGCATTAATGTTAAAACATTTATCTTCATCAGAAATTCTCTTATCCATCAGTGTATGCATTCATTGTATGTATCTGTGTCTTTCGCTAGAAAATATACTTTTGTACTTTCCAGCAGGAAAGTTTTTTTCCTTTTCTGTATTCTCAAGACCTAGCACAGTTCTACATATATGGAGTCACTTGAAAACTACTTGTTCAATGAATTAGTTAATGATTCTGACCTTGAGTCAAATCTACTCCAAGGCGTAGTATTCCTTCTTCTCTATTCTTAGTATCTTCCATTCTGCCTCTTACGAATAAACTTAGTTTTTGCTCCTTGACATTACTTTCAAACGATTCTGAAGCAAGGTTCAGACTTCAAATGATAAAGGCTTGATAAAGATATGTGCAAAGGACACTTTAGGATGAGAATATATTGGAGCAAAGGGACAGAAAAAGGTAGATATTTGATGTGCATTGGAATATACAGTAAAGTCTACGGTGACCATATTAATCAAGACTGTGTTTATATGGAGCAGGCACCCATGTCTACTGTTTATTTTTTTTAAGGGAGGGTGTGGAGATTTATTAATTCATGTCACAAGAAAGTCCAAGTGTATACTGGCTTTAGGCACTGGTAGTTCCAGGTGCTCAAATAATATTATCGGAAATGTGTTTTCAAGGCTGGACATGGTGGCTCACACCTGTAATCCCAGCACTTTGGGAGACCTAGGTGGGAGGATCATTTGTGGTTAGGAGTTCAACACTAGCCAGAGCAACATAGCAAGACACTATCTCTACCAAAACTTAAAATAAAACATTATTTGGGTGTGGCAGTGTGCGCCTGTAGTCCCAGCTGCTCAGGAGGCTGTAGTGAGAGGATGACTTAAGCTCAGGAGTCTGAGGCTGCAGTGAACAGTGATTGTGCCACTTCATTCTAGTTTGGGTGATAGAGTGAGACTCTGTCTCAGAAACAAAATAAAAATAAAATAGAATAAATAAAATAAAATAAAATAAAATAAAGAAATATGTTTCCATAATCTTTTATACCTGTTTTTCTTTGCTTGCATTTTTATGCAAATTCTTCTCAGGTAGAAAATGACTACCAACAATTTCAGCTTAAATCCTAATAGCTTAGCAATGTCAATAAATAGATATTACATCTTTCCCAGTAGCTACATCCAAAACTTCAGAAAGTCTCTACTAGCTAACAAATCCCTGTAGAACTTATAGGTTAAAGTAGTGATAATTTATCATTGCTCATGAGTCTGTAGGCAGGGTTTTGTTCTGTTAGTCTCAGCTGGGCTCATCCACGCATCTGCAGTCAGCTGTGGGACAATCAGAGGCTGTGCTGATCTTTTCTGGATTCTTAGCATCTTTGAGCAATGACAGACTGGCTGTTGTACATTAGCTTCAGCTACAGCAATTGGATTCTCCTCCATGTGTTTCTCATATTCTAGCAGTTCAACCCATACTTTTCTCATGGCATTGGCATGGTTCTAACAGAGACGGTGGAAATTCACAAGACAACTTTAGGTCTAGACTTAGAATTAGCACATTACTTTTTCTCCATTCTATTGGCCTGACTCAGTCGTGAGGCCAGTCCATATTTAAAGGACTGGGATGAACTTAAAGGGAAGAGCTGAAAAGTCACACTGAAAAGGGCATGAATACAAGGTAGGTGGAAAATTGAAATCATTTTTACAATCAATCTCATGCTGGATTTTGGTCAAAGGTCCATCATTTAATCAGTTACTGTGAGCTAAGTGTGGACAGAAAGCTTAGGAGTAATGGTTTTTGAAAGAGAAGTAAAGTACTATTCCCATATGAAAGGGTGATGAGAAAGCAAAACCAGAAATTTTCTACTACATGGTTGTATAAGCAAAGAGCCGGTTTATTATAGTCATTTAGAGCCTAAGGTTTTGATTCAGACTACTTTCTAGGTATGTTAAATGCATTACTTAATGTGTCTAGTTTTCTTATCTGTAGTAAAGAAAACTTTTTGAGTATTAAATGAAGCAATACAAGTAAAGTGCTTATAGAGAAACTGGCACCAGGTAAGTCTTCACTAAGTCTTATTTTTTTTTTTGTATTATTCTTTGGCAATTGGTAAGCCTTTGAAAAATTATGAAGAAAAAAGGGACATGTCAGGAATGTCATTTAAAGAAAATAAGCTTGGTTTTGTTTATAATGATGGAGTAAGAATCCCCCCTTTTATCTCGACTATACCTGCCTTACTGATTTCAGTTTCCAGTATTATATTAGAGTCCTGGGGGAAAATATTTTTCCACAAAGAAATTAAGGTAAATTTTAACTTAAGGAAATAAAAACTATAAATATAGGCCAGTGGAAAGGGCACAAACCTGTGTCAGCATGGTTCCAGGGTAGTACTGGAGTCCATCATCAATTATTAAACAAGGTCAATATTTGTGGCACAGAGAAGCATTTTAGCATATATTATTTATGCGGATGGTTGTAATAAGTACTCCATGCTTGAATAGGGAGATTCAAGAGTGGAATACTATTAACAAGAAAACTAGTTGGCACAGAAAATAGCATATATTTTTTTCTCAGAAAATCTCTGTCTCTCTGTCTCTCTCTCTCTCTCTCTGTCTCTCCCCTTCTTTCTCACATATTACTATTTTATTTCTCTACAAGGAAACAAATACTCTT
Organism: Pan paniscus; assembly: GCF_029289425.2. NCBI lineage: Eukaryota > Metazoa > Chordata > Mammalia > Primates > Hominidae > Pan > Pan paniscus. The sequence continues at coordinate 145,845,137 of NC_073256.2, read as the reverse complement.
TATTATATCTGTGATTACTGTGTTTCTCCATACCTAATGTTACACTAGATGCTATAGGGAAGATGGTGAAAGGTCCAAGAAAAAGAAATATTGTTCCTGGCCTTCAAGAAGCCCACAATCTGGCTGGATAAATATAATTTCAAGGGTGAGGCAGGGAGGTAAATGGTCTAGATTAATAAATGTCATAACATGGGACTGAGACAGATGTTCAGCAGTGAAGTTCAGAAGATAGGTGATCAATGTGAGCTATCAAATATGATGGGAATAACATACGGTGTCACATTTCCCCCAAAATTTGAAAGATGACTTCCGGGGGTGAGGGGAGGATGTCAGAGGTTGCATTGGAAGATCCGATGTTGAATAAGAGTTGATAAGTTTGAGAAGAAAACAGCTTAGAGGTGATAGTGAGTCAGCCAGCTGCATTTGGAGAGGCAAGGTACTGTTAGAGGAGATTCACTTGGGTTAGAAGAGGCAGAAAGAGCTGAGTATTCAAGATATGACCCTCTCATTCCTCCATCTATGAGGAAATGTGACAGCCGAACTGAGGCCTTTAAACTTGATCTTATAAGCATTATGGAGCTGCAGCAGATCAATGTCACTCTTTCACTGACTCAGCAAATAGTAATAACATTTTACGGAATGCCTACTGTGTGCCAGTCCTGTGCTAGAAGCAATGGCACTACAGAGATGGACAGACTGCAGATTTCCTTCTAAGTAACTTTTGTGGGCATAAAATACACACATATACATATACATATATGTGTGCACACATACCTCTACTACCATCACTAAAGTGAGAACTGCATTAAGAGGGGTAAAAATGGCTACTCCAAAGCCTGACAGCTTTAGACAGCAAAAAATAGCACATACGAGTGACTGCCAAGTTTTAAACTTTCACTGGAGTGAACTTAGTTCAGCTATCTGACTGCAACAAGCAGTTGTTGATTTCTAGGTTCAATTAGAAAACTCTGGTTTTTTGTTCATGTCATGTCAGGCCTATGAGCCAAGTAAGAGCATTTATCCTTTGCTCTGGAAGTGGTTCCAACTCCACTTACCTGTTATCCAGGACTCTCCCTAGTATCTTATTACCCACTCAGCTCTGAAAGCCTAACATGGATATTATTCAGGGAAAAGGACATTTCTAGGTGTCTGGAAACAGAGCAAAGTTACTTGCCCACCCAGAGTGCTGGCTTTGTGCTAATAGATGAGGGGCACGTGGAACAATGAAGCAGACAGCACCTTTTCTAATCCCATTCATTGGGGCTCTGTGTTCCTCCCTGAGAGAGATAACGACGTGAAGAACATGGAGTTGTAGCCAGCAGATCTCCAGAAGAAAATCATCAGATAGTAATCACTACTAGGCAGCTGCTCTCACTACTCCCACCTTAAATAATAGTAGTTAGCGGATATTAAGGACTTCCAATGTGCCTGAACTAAGCTTTTAACTTACAAAATATTTTTTAATCCTTATAGAAACTCTGTGAAGTAGGTATCATTATTATCTCTATTTTACAGATGAGATTAATCAGAGGTTAAATAATATACTCAAAGTCACTTATCTAGTGACTGCTAGGAGCTAGGATGCAAATCAACATGTATGGAAGTTTAATCTTAAGAAACAGTGCATGGTTTTCTGAACTTACCCCAACATAGGGTTCATAATAAGATGGCTTTTGCCCCAGAACCAGGAGAATGTGTCACCTCTAAGGATTGTCTTGTACTGTAGCAAATGCTCAATTAATGTTTGTTGAATAAATAGATACAATTTGTGTCAAGTGTTTCATATATCCAGGTAGGTTTATATTTATCTATCAAAAAACCATGTAGCAATGTGCAAATGTCATGTGTAGATTCTAAAAACGTACATATAGGTAAATAACTGTTGATTCTATCCCCTATTAAATAATAAGCTTCATAAGAATTACACTATGCATAGTTACTGCTGCATTACAGCTCCTCGTAAAGCGTTCAGCTCATAATTAGGCTCTCATTACATATTGGTTGAATTACAACATAAATATATATCTATACTAATCAAGGAATATGCATCCAACTATTTAATGTATATGCAAGCCTACATATGTACATATCAGAATATATGGTGCCTTTCTTCCAAGTTATTTTAGTCATTTCTCAATGGGCTAAGCCTTTTTTTTAAGATAAATCTTTAGACTTATCTACATTCAAAAGTGAAGAAGGCACAGGCAACAAGATATAAAGAGCTATAGTCTAATAACTCTGGAAAAAATTTGATTCAATTTCTGGGTTCTTGTTTTATCAGCTTGTTGATGGATGGTATAAGGGAAACACAAAAGTAGAAAATAGTTCCTGTCTTTTAGGCCCTCACTGTGTTTGGGGGTGATGAATCCCACCAATGAAACAAGTAGAGGGTGATACAATACAACATAGGATCATGTCACTGTTGTCCATGAGAAGAACAATCATTGTGGTAGTTAATTGACAACCAAAAAGTGTAGAAAACATACAGGGTTTTCCATGGATATCCGTCAAATGACCAGATAGGAGATTTGTTCTGAGTGTTTAACATTTTAGTATAATTTAAAATGAGTGAAAAGAAGAGGCAAGGGATAGAATTCAGAATGCACAGGGTTTAGAAACATGTACATTGGGTGCCTCATTTTACCCTACACACCTTTCTGTTGAATTTTATCAGTCCTCAGTATCTACATCTGTAAAATAGATTGCAATATTAACTACTGCATATGGTGACCATGAAATCTAAATAAGATACCATACATGACGTGGTTAACATGGTGTCTGCCACAGAATAACTGCTCCATAAATGTTAGAGCTATTACCTTCTATTATTAATATAATTTGGGAAGTCAAAGAGTAAGAATGTACTTCTGGAAGAGACGTGACATCTTTAAATCTAACTCCGTAGGTTCCAGAGGTAATGAGTTTATTTTTACCATTTTACTTGTGAGAAGAGGTGGAAATTCAGCAAAGCTAAGCAGGATGTTTTTATTTGTGTTTATCTGCTGAGATACGTCTATTGATTTCCTCCAGAGCAGAGCTGCAGTAGAGGGCCTTTATAAGACCAACTTAAATCAGCATGTTTCCCCATTTTCATCAGGGATTGTAGCCAAGGTCACTCTGTATAGAGATGAGCTTTCAGCAGAAACAGCAATTACATTATGCTCAATGGTTTCATCGAAAAACTCTTCCAGATAATGACAAGAGTAAAACATGCTCATATTCCTCCTTTGTCCCTTTATTAATAAATTAGAGTATACAGAAACTCAATAAAAGTGACAGAGAAGGCTCACGAGCATCATTGGATCATCCTTACCAGGGGCAGCTTGCATCTCACAAAGGCCTTTTCCACTAAAAGGCCTTACCCAAAGCAGAAAGCCACCCTTGACTGAGTTTGTACTATGTGTAGTTGGAGTTGCTCACTGGACAGGTGGCAAAGACCCATGAATGCAAATTGAGCCCTGTTGCTATGGAGTTTCATTGGCTTTGCTCTGGTCTTGGCTCAGTCCCTTCTTGGTCCACACTTTTGACCAAGTTCAAGCTCTCATTGTCTCTTATGTCGACTTTTGAGAGAGTCTTGTAGCTGGTTCGCCTGCCCTTCTTCTCTCTCTATCACCAACCAATTCTCCCCAGAAATGACCAATGTATCTTTTTCAATCACAGGCCTGCAAATTCCCTACTCTTGTAAAGACATCTACTGGCTCCCCATTTGACATCTTAGTTCTAGTTGCTTCTGCTGCTATTACTGATGTTGTCATTAATTATTAATAATAATTATTATTATTACCATCATCATTATTATTATTTCTATATGAAGTCCAACCTCCTTGGAATATGTTTCAAAATTTTCAAAATCAGTTCAACATTTTCAGCTTTGTAATAATCAAGACTGGCCTTTATTGAAAGTTAATATGCCCCAGCTAATGTGCCCAGTGGTTTACTTTCGTTAAGTTATTCTATGCTCACAACAATCCTGAAAGGTAGTCATCATGCCCATTTAACAAATGAGGGCACTGAGGCAAGGAAAAGTAAGGTATCTTGCTTTAGGCCGCATAATCAGTAAACATTCAGTAAGAATTCAAACCTGAATTTGTGCCACTCCCAAGCCCACATCATTAATCACCATTCTCTCAGCCGCATCTCCTATAGCCTATCCCTCACTCTCATCTCACCCACAACTGACTGCTGGCCCCTCTAAGGCAAATCAGTTCCACCCACCAACTCTCTTGGGCCTTTGCACATACTTTTGCTTCTCCATGGAATTCTGTATCGCCCTCCAACTCATTGCAGCAAACGAACCACTTCCAATGTCACTGAAGTGAATGCTGGGAGTGACCCGTCCAACTACTACTTATAGTGCTGGTGAACTGACTTATCAGCTGCTACAGATATTGACTGCAAATCACTCATATATGCTTCCTTCTCCAAAGAGCTTTTCAAGAGCCACCTCCCCCAGAGTTGTGTAGGAGGTGACCACATACTCCCACCCTCTCATGGCAAATGACTGACTGATGAAGAGGAATGACAGCTCAGGCCTCTTGCCTCTGGATGAGACAAACTTTGTGGCACAATTTGAAAGCACATCTTTGCAGAGCTGCTTCCCCTGCCCTATCCTGCTTCCCTCGCTATCAGGCTCCTCTAAGAGTTCACCCTAAATAAAATCCCATCTCAGGCTCTGCTGCTTGTAAACTGACCTAAGACAGACATGTCCACTGAGATGCCATTCCTGACTTCCCCAGGAGCACATACCATCTTCTGGGGGGATGGTCTACAAGCAATGACCATCCCTCATAGGGGAATGTTCATAGACTATCCCTTCATTGTGGCATTTGACACATAATTCTCACATTATTGTAATGAAAATCTCTTTCCTCCTCTAGATTATCACTTTTTCTTTTTTGAGGCGGAGTTTTGCTCTTGTTGCCCAGGCTGGAGTGCAATGGCATGATCTTGGCTCACTGCAACCTCCGCCTCCCAGGTTCAAGCAATTATCCTGCCTCAGCCTCCCAAGTAGCTGGGACTACAGGCGCCTGCCACCACGCCCAGATAATCTTTTGTATCTTTAGTAGAGATAGGGTTTCACTATGTTGGCCAGGCTGGTCTCGAACTCCTGACCTCAGGCAACCCACCCGCCTCAGCCTCCCAAAGTGCTGGGATTACAGGCGTGAGCCACCGTGCCTGGCCCAGATTATCACTTCTTTTAAGACAAGAACTGAGCCCTTTGAAGCTCTGTACCTCCCCACATCACACAGTGGCAGCATTTAGGTGGCACCCCATACCTCACAGCTCAGTGTAAACCCTCCTGTCCTGCTCATCAGACTGTAAGCTTGCTGTCCTAAGAAACTGGCTGCTGTTCTGCCTGGCCCTCCTCACAGCCCTGCTCCCCCACCACCCAGGCTCACATCATCCCATTACATTTTGTTCATCTCTTCCTATCAGGGCCAGCTTTGCCTCTGCTTTCTCACCCAGACTCCCAACCCTCTGCCTCCTTCTCTTTCTACATCAGTTAATCATTCTTTCTCTTCCCCTTACTTCACAGCCACGTAGCACTTATGGCTGTGAGAGCCAGCACTTGGCCAAGTGCAAATGCATGACCTTATTAATTTATGCATGTAAAACTTTTCTTAGGGAGGGAGAAGTATTCCATTAAATGATATCTATCTCCCCAATTCCATTAATTAGTTAATAAAAAAGTTAAAGAGAATTTCATGGGGATACACTGGCTTCTGTGATAGAATATCAGCTAAGTGAGGTATTAATAAAAAGACAACATGTGTCTGTATCAGACTCCTCAGTAAGGTGACTGAGGCTAAAACTGACAATGTAAGTTTCCTCTCATTTGTCTGATGTGTGGATTCACTGTTCTTTTTATCTGGGTTAGTTTTTGCTGTGATGAAATAAGCTTTAAAAACACAAGCTGGATAGCTAGAAAGAAAGAATTCATTGTGAAGCAGGTGCTATACATTGCCTCATGTAGTAGTCTCAACCAGCGGCTAAGTATTGTGTAAGCCTGTTTGCTATACAGGATACTAATGCTCAGAGAAGGTGATATGTTTTCCTTGGGTCACACAGGTAACAAGTATCAAGCTGGACTTTAATCCTAGTTGATCTGACCTAAAAGTCTACTCTCTTCTCACTGCACCATATTTTATGAGGACATGCTGTAAGTCAAGACAGGATGTGAACAGAGAAGTGACAATTGAAGGGAGACAGAGAAGATCAGGAAAGTTCCTTTCACATTAAATAAGTTCATGGAATGAATGGGGGAGAACATGGAGGAGGTGGGCTAAATTCCTGCAATTAGAGAAAGTTTTTCAGCCAGCTGAGTATTCTATTTATATGGGTTGACACCACACTAGATGTGAGGCCAGGTAAGCTGTCAGCATTAGTTAGTGTGAGGGACGATTGACCCAGGAGTATTGTTTGGCCAAAGCAAAGGATGGACAGGGTCGAAGGGTGGTGCATTTCTGGACAGGTGAATTTAGTCCAAGGATCAAGAAAGAGGTAATACAATTTATCACTAAAATTCCAGGCATGAACTGGGCGAAGGCAAGTTCTCCAAAGAAAGAAAAGACTTCCATTTGAGAAAGCGAGACATTACAACACAGGGTCTCTTGAATAAGGGAATAGTCATAGATCCAATTACTATGACTGTCGGGGGCTGGGGTAGAAAAAAGATATGAAGTGAGAGCCAGATTAGTAGGTATAAATAATATGTAAACTGTAACAGCTTTAGTTGACAGGCAAAGCAGGGCAGTCCCCTCTCCCATAGCACCTCTGCCACAGTGGATTTCTTTCTGCCACAGGACCTTGGTACATGCTGCTCTCTGCAGAGGACATCTTCACCCACTTCCTCATTGGGATGAATTCCAAACACCATTTAGCGCTCTGCTCAAACATTCTACCCTCAGGGACACCTTCCCCAACTGACCCATCCACCCTCACTGTATGTTCAATCAAGTTTATGTCTTCCTGGCACATGCATTTACAGTTCTTTTTCTTTTAATATGTGGCAGTTCCTGCTCAATTAATTAATTAAATAAGCTATGTAGTTATTTAGTTGATGTCTGTCTCTCTCATAAAGGAGTTCCCTGTGTGACAGGAAGGATAGCATCCTTACTCAGCACCACGTCTTTGGTGTGATGCATACTATTTAAAATAGAGTGAGCATCATATTTACAAAGTTATAAATGTAGAAAATAAGTATTTCTGGATGCAGGGAAGAAAGGAAAGAAAGAAAGGAGAAAAGTTGACTGGCTTCATCAGATTATATTGTAATAACTTGCTTAGAAGGCTTTCCAGTTGGACTTTAAGCACTTTGGTTCAGGGAAGGTTTCTTATTCATATGTATAGCTCTAGAACCCACAGCAGCTGGCAAGTAGTAATTAATAAATAGCTACTTGAAGGATAAATGTTGAGCTTGGGCTTCATAGAATTTCACTCCTTTCTCCACTCTCAAGAAAACGACTTGTCTCAGATCCTGAAGTGGGTCCCCAAGTGGAGTCAGATGACTCCAACTCAGACAAATAGGTGGCCATTCTCATCAAGCAGGTCCAAGCATTAGAACCAAAATACAAAGGGGACCAACTTGATGGTGTTGGTTTCTTTAACTTGGTTCTTTTTACACACTTGTGATTTTGTTGGTTTGTTTATTTGCTGTGTTTTTGTTTTTAAATTTTCAAATAGTTACAGATATAGCATAGTTCCACTTCATGTAACTAGTTTACATATCACGGCAACATCAAATTGCTGTAAGAGTTTCTAAATGCTAGCTTTCGATTTCTGTGCTCTTCTCATCAGCATCAGTCTACAGAACGTACTTTGAGCAGCATAGCTCTAATGTATTGCCTTCTATTGCTCAAGAAGTCTTCAAAGGTTAATAGGTTTTACATTTACATGACCTATCTGAAAGAAACATATTAAATTTTTTCCAAGACACAAGTTGGAAAACTGCCAACAGATGAACGGTGTTTTTAGTCTGACTCCTCGGGCCCAGAGGTAAGACTGAGCAGGCAAAAGTAGCCTAGCAGAGGAGCAAGTCTCTGACTGTTTCCCTATAAAATATGTCTTTGCATTAAAAGCATAATATAAATTGTCTGTTCATTACTAGCATATATAAATTATACATCATAATTTAGAGAAAGATTTACAGAAAAGTGAACAGGCTGGTAATTTTTCTCTATAGTAACCTTCAATTATCATCAATCATAGCTTAATCTAGCTCTGATTCATACATTCTCTCATTCATTCTTGATATGATCCAGGCTTTGTGTGGTAAACAACTTCTACTTTTCTATGCAGAGGGCCTACCCCTCTATCTGTGCCAGCCTAGTCTAGTCCCCTGAACCATGTTTTAGATTGTAGAGCTCCTCTATCGAACAATTTTTAATATACGTCTTAATTTGACTTATACGCGACCCATCAGACAGAAAGAATCTTTCTTGCAATTCAATTTAGTCCCACTTATATTATGAAGTAAAATCTGTCTATCTATCTTATTTGCAACTTTTTACTTACTTCCCGCTCCATGGACAGAGATAATTTTAGTAATAACATTGGGTTATGTAATGTTCTTTGGGATCCAGCAGAAAAAAAATGCAAATAGCGGATAGCCTTGCTCCAATTGAGGAAAAAAAAATTGCCTTGGCATTGAGTTTTTATATCACTGCAATTGTCTAGCCATCCCTACTTTATTGAACAATATCTCATTATCACTCAGGGTACTCTTTGTGGAACCAAGATCCGAGCAGCTTTTATGGCCTGTTTTGATCCCCTAGAACCAATTGATTTTCTCATAGTGGAAATAATCCTTTTTTTGTTTCTCTTAAATTTTTAAAAATGCATTTCAGCAAAGTAAAGGATGTACACTATTTTATACAATGTGGATTGTTTTTTCACACTGGTTTCTCATTGTGTTTCTTGGGTGGGTTCATGGCAGGAGATGGCTGTAAGCTAGAAAATGAATTTTTGAGTAAGATAAAAATAATAGAACTTAGAGCCAGAGGCTAGAGATGGGAAGATGTGTCAGTGTCCAAGTCCATGTTAGCCAACAAGATTTAGCTGAGATATTGTGGAAAGAAAAAGGAAACTGACTAAGTGAACATTTTATGAAAACTCTTTCTAAAGAAATTCTTTATCTCACTCACCTCCAGCACAGTGACACTATGAGTCCCTTTTTGTTTCCAGTTCAGTCAACCCTTCTTTTTCATACCTGCAGACACATGAGGTTTTCTGAGGCCTTTGAAGCAGTAGAAAGCCACTTTGAGTTGTTTACAAAACATTTTGAAACTTCCAGGTATAGATTGAGCACACAGGTGTCTCTCACTTTTAACTTGAGACTGATTCAGGACTTTGTAAAATTGTTGAAACTCTAATGCTAATTGTATAATCTATTCAGTTTTCATTTAAAATGAGTGCCTTAATGATCAAAATATTCACACTTGAGATCTCGTTTACCAGAGGACAGTGGCGTGGACACTGAAAGAGAGGAATTTGATGTCCAAACCTCGTGCAAGGCACTATGCAAGGTTGTTATAAAATATCATCTCCATCAAGTTGTCATCATCAACCTGTGAGCAATTTTTATAACCTCCATGTTATGGTGAGAAAAATGAGATGTAAAGAGACTAAGCACCTTGGTCACAAAGTACACCTCGTGTGCTCTCTGAGCTCAGGGTTGGACACCTGCCTTCCCTCTCTAGGGAGCTCATCCAGTCCTTGGATTTACTTACCATTTATATATGGCTCACTCTAAAATGCATATTCTCCCTGAGTTTCTCTCCTATAACCCTAAGACATATGGCCAACAATTCAGCTTTCCCACTAGAATATTCTCAAACATAACATGTCCACAGCCAAACTATGGGTTTTGCCACCACTCACCCAAATTCATTCCCCATTAAATCTTCCTCTTCTCAGTAAATAACACCACAGCCACCACCCTTCACAAGTCAAACACTGGGGATCATTCTTGCCTCCCCTCCTCAATATCATCATCTAACCCCTTAATGGATCCTATTCATCCATCTAGAAAATAGGTCCAAATATGGCTATATTTCACCATCCATTCTACTAAAAAACAATTTAAGCCACTCTCATTTCTTGACTGGCCTCTGTTTCTTCCTCTATTGGTTATAGCTAATAAGTTCCTTATAGGGTTTCTGTAAGGATTACATTAAAGTTTGGAGTATGCCTTTCTCAAGTTAGTAGCTCAATAGTTATCATAATTATACAAAATTTTATTTTTTAGAAATAAGACAATATCCATGTATTTATTCAGCCGATATTGTCAACACTTATTTTGATGTGGATCATAGAGAACCACAGCTAGGGTTACTATGGCAAATGAGGCTGATTGACCTAGGCCAGATATTTGAAAGATGCCATTGGCAGTTGGTATATTGAGAAGAAAGAAGCACATAGTCAAAATATAATTTTTGTATTATAACATAATTTCAGATTTGCAAACTTAGCCACAAAACTGAGCTATTGCCCCTCCAGGCCTGCTTCTTGATATCTCTACTTGCTGTTATCTCCCAGTCCCATTTATTACAGCTTCCTTTGATGTTCACTTTAACCTCGGCTTTCACAACATTGACATTATTGATGTGTTTTGGAAATGATAATTCTTTGTTATGTGTGTGTTGGGGTGGGAGGTGACATAGCTGCCTGCCCAGTGTATTATAAGACATTTAGCAGTATCCCTGGCCTCTTCCCACTAGCTGCCACTAGCACCTCCCCTTCCCCTACAAATCAAACAGTGAAATATGTCTGCAGACATTGCCAAATAATTGTCCCTGAGAGGCCAAATAGTCTCAGTTGAGAATCACCACAGTGATATTTAAACTGTCCAAGCACAGGGGAAGTTTGCATTGGGGTTGGGTGTTGTGCACTGAGGTGTAAACCTCACTGAGAAATAGCCTTGACTTGCAGATTACTTGGATCCAAGAGCCCAATTCTTTCTTTGCATTCTCAGTAGAATGCTTCCACTGGGCCAGTTGTTATTGTCTTTGAAAATGAGCTCAAATCCCCACACGACCTGGTCAATCTTACCTTACCCCCTCTCCTTCTTATTCTCCAGGTAAAATGACCTGCTCTTGGCTCTTGGGCAGTCCTAAACTTCTCTCTTTGCCCAGGATATCACCCACCCTACCCTTCTCGCCTTGCCCTGTCTGCACCTCTTTTCTTGGTGATCTAACTCTCTTGTCCCCACTTCTTCTGCCAGACAACATTAGAATTCCCTGTTTCAAGATCTCCCAGCACTCAGCTCTTCTATTTCATAGCAATTCTTATCATTGGAATTAGTGCCATGAAGAATATTTGCATAAATCTTAGTTACTCTGCTCAGTTTTCAACCTTGCTGTGGGCAGGGACCATGACTGATTGATCTAGCCTGTGCACTATCCCCAACATGATACCAGTGACTTGGCATGAAAACAAATGCTCCGTAAATGCTAAATAGTTGAAAAAATTAATTTTATCAACAAAAAATTTAAGTAAAAGCAAATGTTTTCATAGGAAGTAAATAACTTATTATATATACTTCTTATCCTCTGTCTTTTAAGAGAAGCTCTGTGTGTCAAACAGAGATCTGAACATCTGCAAAGCTGGCAATTGCCAATCTTCCTTCTGTCGGCTCCTCTTTTTTGCTCTCTAAATTGAATTGATGAGAAAAGATCAGAGACAGGAACACATCTGTCAGTCCTGGAACATCATAGCCTAGTGCAGGTGTTAGAAGTTTCTGGAAGTAAAATTCACAATACATTCAACTCAAAGTTTCATTATTTTAGTTCTCTCTGAATTGTAGTATATAAAAAGACCTCATTATTCAGGTATATTATTTACACTTGATGTTTTCCAAGAGTTCTATAATATTTGGATAATAGGATCAAGGAAAATTCTTCTAAGGAAGTTTTTGTGAAGTTTTTGTTTCAAAACAGAACTTGCAACCTGGAAGTCTCAATTCTATTTCCAGTCTCAAATCTATTTCCAGCCGATGGGATGTTTTGTTGGTGTTTAACCAGATTTAAACTGCTCATGGAGACTATCAAATCAGTTGTCAATATTAAAAATCAGGAGTTTCCATATGAAAGTCTAGATTTCCAGCTTTTCATAGAACAGCAGAAGATCCAAAAATACTGGAACTACCTTCTTTTAGCTAACATTTGGCTGGACTGGAGCCCAATTGCTTCCATTTAACACAGCTGGTATATCAGTTCTCCCTTCCAAGTCATTGCCTCTGCATATGTTACCACCTGGCTCTTATGGGTTGTAGCTTTGCAACCTCCATTTTCTGCCTTATCTAATTCTTATCTCTTTGAGGAATATATGTTGCTGATATTTATCTCTCATATTAAAAACCATGCAAATCTGAATTCACATTGGATATGTTATTCCAAATCTCAGGCATGTAAACTATTTACTTTTGATGAGTAATTTGGCCCAATCTCCCAACATTTAGAACTGTGAAACCCACTGTGGTAGCCACTAGCCATATGCAGCTATTTACATTTAAATTAAAGTAAATTACTAGTAAATAAAATTAAAAATTCATGTTTTGGGGGCCACAGTAACCACATTTCAAATGAATGGCTACCTTCACTACAGGCTAACATATTGAAGAGCTAAGACAGAAAATAATGTCTTTCTCACAGAAAGTTCTATTGAACAGTGCTGTTCTAGAATAAGTCTAACAAATGGAGAAAGTAGAAGAAAGAAGGGCACACAGAGTTTTGGAGACTTTATTCATTGTTATGAGTTGAATTGTGTTCCTTGCTCAAAGTTCATATGTGAAATTCCTAACACCCAGTGCCTCAGAATGTGATTTCATTTGGTGATAAGGTCTTTATAGCAGTAATCAAGTTAGTGTTATCATTAGAGTGGGCCCTACAGTATGACCGTTGTCCTTATAAAAAGGGGAAATTTGAACATAGAGGCATAGAGAGAAGACCATAGAAAGAGGCACAGAGAGAAGACAGTCATCTACAAGCTAAGGAGGGAGACCCAGAAGAGATCCTTCCCTCACAGCCTGCAGAAGGAACCAGACCTGCTGACACCCTGATTCTGGACATCTGGTTTCTAGAACCCATGAGATAACAAACATCTTTTATTTTCTCACAAAAAGTGGTAAAGCCACTCAGTTTGTAGTACTTTGCCACTTTAATAAGTCAGCCTTAGCAAACTAATACAGTTATTGTTCATTCATTTGTTGAATAAAACAGTGGCTATCAAATATTTACTCTGTACTAAGAATAGCAGTGGGCATTTTTTTTTTCTTTGAGATGGAGTTTCTTTCTTCTTGCCCAGGCTGGAGTGCAATGGTACAATCTTGGCTCACCGCAACCTCTGCCTCCCCGGCTCACATGTAGCTGGGATTACAGGCTTGTGCCACCATGCCTGGCTAATTTTGTATTTTTAGTAGAGATGGGGTTTCTCCATGTTGGTCAGGCTGGTCTCGAACTCCTAACCTCAGGTGATCCTCCTGCTTCAGCCTCCTAAAGTGCTGGGATTACAGGGGTGAGCCACTGCGCCCGGCCACAGCAGTGGGCATTTTTAAGGAATACCCAGGTAAGTTGATTTTTCCTCCAAGAAACTTATCATCTAATTTGAGTGATTAAAAATATATTAAATGGGCTGGGCATGGCGGCTCACTCCTTTAATTCCGGCACTTTAGGAAGCTGAGGCGGGCAGATCACCCCTCTCTACTAAACATACAAAAATTAGCTGGGCATGGTGGCAAATGCCTGTAATCCCAGCTACTCAGGAGGCTGAGGCAAGAGAATCACTTGAACCCGGGAGGCAGAGGGTATAGTGAGCCGAGATGGCGCCATCGCACTCCAGCCTGGGGGACAAGAGCAAGACTTCGTCTCAAAGAAAAAAAAAAGTATTAAATGTATTTTAATAAGTAAAACTGAGGTAAAAAGTAATAAATTATCTGTGAAAGGCCTTCTTGTTCCTTGAAATTACTAGAGGAATTAAAGGGATGCCAGATATTCCAAACCCCCTACAAGGGTTCATTACAGTGAAGGCTCAATATCAAGCCTTTAAAAGTAAAAGGGCACAAGTGATTATTTCTTTTAGTGGTTAAAGCAAGAAATATTAGTACTTTTTCCTTTTTGCCCCAATTTCCCACCTTGGTCACAAGCCAGGAGACCCTCATTGTCCTGACATTCTCCTGCATGGTGGATGTAGCTGGTGACAAATTAGACATTAGTGTCTTCACACAATTCACAGCGTGGCTGCTAGTGGGTTCCTGCTACCAGTGTTTATTATTGGAAAGACCCAAAAAATCAAGTGGAGTCTTCAGAGATCGTCCAGTCAGGAAAATGAGGACTGCAGAAGCTGGTTATGACCAATGCCAAACCTCAGATTCCCCTGCACCCCCAAAACCTTACTATCAGAAGCTATAGACTGATCCTCACTAGTCTCATTTCTCCAAGATTATTCTTTCAAAATCAGGGGCTTATTTCTCATTAGCTCACTTACTTCTAAGACCAAGTCTTTAGAGTTAGGGGCATAATCATCATTGGTTCAATTGCTTGTTTCATTTAGAAAGATGATACACTTTATTAACAGAGTATGAAAGTTCATAGTCTGATGCTCATTTACTTTTTCCCTCCAATTCTCAGACATAATCACAAATAACAGTGTCACCTGCTTAATTAAAGTCCTTGTATCCTGCTCAGTCTGTCATCGTGGGCAGGGACCTTGTCTGAAATGGTCTATGTATATCTCTAGCACAAAGCCCATACAGCAGGTACTCAATAAATATTAAATGGTGGAAATAATTAATTTTATGAACCAAAAAATATCAATGCAGAAAGTTTTTTATGATTAATAAATTAGTTTTATAGACTACAAAAGGACTGTGCTATTTAAGGGGATGGAAAAATTGCTTCTAAAATGTTCTCTAAAAGCTCTTCGGAGGAGATGGTAAGTGAGCAGAATCTTTAAGGATTACAAAACTTTATACAAATGGAATTGGAAGGGGGCAATGATACAGAACAGTGTAAGCAAAGTCCAGAAGGCAGGAATGTATGAAAGAGAGTTACAGTAAAGAAAGTTGAAATAGTAAATTGTAGATCAAATTAGGAAAGAACTTTTAATTTTTTTTTCCAGTGAGTAATGAGGAGGTATTGAAAGATTTTGAGAAAGGGATTGATATATTAAAAGCTGGTTTTCAAGAGAATAAATTTGGCAATAATGCTTGAGACCGAGGTAGAGAAAATTGGAAACAGAGAGAATGAATATGAGAGTGGAATCTTCTTATGCCTCTAGGTTTATATATTATTTTTTAAACAGATGCTGTAGCTACTGTGTTGTATTGATATATTCATCTTTTAGATTAGAGAAAGCTAACTATCATAGTATAAGTATGATGTTTTGTACTTCATTTTTAAAATTTCCCTTCTGTTTAGTATTTGTAAAAAGTCTTTGAAAATTTCCATCCTGTCTTGAGGTACAAAAGTTTTTTCACTTTTCCAGCAAGAGTGGTGGTGGTGGAAATGTCAATCAAAAAGGGGAGAAAAGTGGGTTCTCTTTGTCTAGTTTGGTGGTTCTCAACCTTAACTACACATTAAAATTATGTGGAGATATTTTTTAAAAACTTTGATGCTCCAGGACACATCCTGGATCAATTAAATTAGAGCCTTCGGGAGTAGAAGCAAGGCATGAGTGTTTTCCAGAGTTATTCTGGTTAATTCCAATAGCAACCAAGGTTGAGAATCACCAGTCTAAATTCCCCCTCCTCCTCCTCACCTGAAAAGTCTCCATCAAGAGAAGAATTTTGAAGATCTGATTTTGCTAAATAGAGAGTCGTGTTACTCTTATGGCTAAAAGTACACTACCTACATGAGAGAAAGAAAATGAGGTCCTGAAATAGGATAACAGTAGCAGGAAGGAGAGAAAATGGCAGGAGTGATAGCACAGAAAGAGAATCAACAAAAAATAGTTGGATGCAGAAGTGAAGAAAGAAAAGGCTTGATTCAAAGTTATCAATGTGCACCAGAGCCTGTATCACTGGCTTCAGCGGGGAGCTGTTAACAAAATAGGGAGCAGGATGGTGAACAGGTTTTGTAGAAAAAAGATGAGCTCAGCATTGAACAAATTGAGTTAGAGGTGTCAGCAGGACTTTAGGTGGAGATGTCAAATAAGAATTAGATCTATATGGATGAAGCTGTGGAAAGAGGTCATGCTGGGGAAATAGATTTGGAAATAAGCCTCATGAAGATTAGCGGAAAACATGGCATGGAATAAGCTACTAAGGAGAAGACCCTAGAGAGAGAAGAGAAGGAAACCAAGGACGAGGTCTGCTCACACCTTAATAACCTCAACTACCAAAAAACATCACTTCTTCTTCACTTTGTAGTATCTTGTACTCTGTCAGGGTATTTCTCATGTCACACTGATGTAATAATATGTTTACATCTCTGTCTCCCAACTTCATGCTTGCCAAGGGCAAGGGCATGAGCCATTAGTCTTTATATTCACCAGCATGGAATCAGTGCACAACACTGAGGTGGTCAATGTCAATGAATGAATATAAAAGTGAGTTGATAGAAATTATGCATCCCCAGGACAAGAGCCACAGCCACGTGGCATGGGCAGCACCCTCATGCTAACCTGGCGTGTCACAGCCACACCCAACATTCTATGCTACCAGCCTCTGCTCCAGCCTCCCAGAGGTCATTGCAACAAATAACATTAAATCAGGAATTTATCCAACACTCCTTGGGTACCTGCTACTATGCTAGGCAAAATGGATAATAAAAAAAATGTAAGACAAGATATCTGCCTTCAGGGTACTTATGATCAAGCAGAAGAGAGAAGTTACCTCCTGTGTGACGCCTTCCGTGACTGCCAGGCAAACCGAGTCACTCTCGCTTTACCTCCTTAGGACTTTGCACACATTAATAAGTATCACTTAACACATTTTTCCTCTGATCCTCTGATACATTCCTCTCTTTCATCACAGATGAAATGTTCCTCAAGAGATATAATTTTATTATTCATTTTTACACCACGGTGTCTAATACTCCTATGCTAGACTACCTTTTGTTCCTCAAAATATTGCTCATTCTTCATTTCACAGCATTTGAATATGCTATTCCCCCCATTTAGAATTTTTTAAATTTTTTTTAACTTTTATTTTGAGTTCAGGGGCAGGTGTGTAGTTTTGTTATATAGGTAACCTTATGTCATGGGGGTTTGTTGTAAAAATTATTTCGTCGCTCAGGTATTAGGTCTAGTACCCATTAGTTATTTTTTCTGAGAGTCTCTCTCCTCCCAGTCTCCATCCTCCAGTAGGTCCCCGTGTCTCTTGTTCTCCTCTGTGTGTCCACATGTTCCCATTATTTAATTTCCACTTTTAAGTGAGAACATTCACTATTTGGTTTTTTTGTTCTTGTGTTAGTTTGCTAAGGATAATGGCCTCTAGCTCCATCCATGTTCCTGCAAAAAACATGATCTCATTATTTTTTATGGCTGCATAGTAGTCCATGGTGTATATGCACCAAATTTTCTTTATCCAGTTTACCATTGATAGGCATTTAGGTTGATTCCATTTCTTTGCTGTTGTGAATAGTGCTGCAGTGAACACAGGCCTGCATGTGTCTTTATGACAGAATGATTTATATTCATTTGGGTATATATCCAGTAATGGGATTACTGGGTAGAATGGTATTTCTGTTTTTAAGTCTTTGAAGAATTGCTACAATGTTTTCTACAATAGTCGAACTAATTTACACTATCACCAGCAGTGTATACGTGTTTCTTTTTCTTCACAACTTCTCCAGCACCTGTTATTTTTTGACTTCTTAATAACAGCCATTCTGACTGGTGTAAAATGATATCTCATTATGGTTTTGATTTGCATTTCTATAATGATCAATGATGTTGAGCGTTTTTTTAATATGCTTGTTGGCCACAGGTATGTCTTCTTTTGAAAAGTGTCTGTTTATATCTTTTGTCCCCTTTTTAATGGTGTTGTTTGTGTTTTTTAATGAGTTTGTTTAAGTTATTTATAGGTGCTTTGGTAATTTTTTGTCAGATGCATAGTTTGTAAACATTTTCTCCCATTATGTAGGTTATCTGTTTTCTCTGTTGATAGTTTCTTTTGCTGTGAAGAAGCTCTTTCATTTAATTAGATCTCATTTGTCAATTTTTGTTTTTGTTGCAATTGCTTTTGAAGCCTTTCTCATGAAATATTTGCCCATGCCTATGTCCACAGTAATATTGCCTAGGTGGTCTTCCAGGGTTTTTATACTTTTGGGTTTTACATTTAAGTCTTCATCTTGACTTGATTTTTGTATGCAGTGTAATGAAGGGGTCCAGTTTCAATGTTTTCCATATGGCTAGCCAGTTATCCCACCACTGTTTATTGAATAGGAAGTCCTTTTCCCATTGCTTGTTTTTGTCAGCTTTGTTGAATATCAGATGATGTAGGTGTGCAGTTTTATTTCTGGGCTCTCTATTCTGTTCCATTAATGTATGTGTCTGTTTTTGTACCAGTACCATGCTGTTTTGGTTACTGTCACCCTGTAGTATAGTTTGAAGTCAGGTAGTGTGATGCCTTCAGCTTTGTTCTTTTTGCTTAGGATTGCTTAGGCTATTTGGGCTTCTTTTCAGTTCCATATGAATTTTAAAATAGTTTTTTTCTAGTTCTGTGAAGAATGTCATTGGTAGTTTGATAGAAATAGCAGTGAATCTAAAAATTCCTTTGGGCAGTATGGCTATTTTAACAATATTGATTATTTCTATCCATGAAGATGAAATGTTGTTCCATTTGTTTGTGTCTTCTCTCTGATTTCTTTGAGCAGCGATTTATACTTCTCATTACAGAGATCTTTAACCTTTCTGGTTAGCTGCATTCCTAGGTGTTTTATTCTTTTCGTGGCAATCGTGAATGGGATTACCTTCCTGATATGGCTCTCGGCTCCACTATTGTGGGTGTATAGGAATGCTAGTGATTTTTGTACATTGGTTTTGTATTCTAAAATGTTAATACTCAATTTCATCTGGGAATGACCTATTTTATCTAAAATACTTTGGCTTAAGTGTCATGTCCTCCAGGAAGCTTTCTCAGACTTCAGGTCTGGGTTAACTGGCCCTCCAAAACAATCTATGGCACATTATTATTGTCTGTGAAAAGCCATATTATAATTGTCTGCATGTTTATAAAGCCTCCTCATCTATGTATACTGCATCACTAACTTCTTTAAAATGAAGATTATGTCTCAGTTTACATTGTGTCCATAGAACCTAATGAAATATCTATAATATATTGAACTCCCAATAGAAATTGAACAAAAAAAAAGAACAAACAAACGAATAAACAAAATAGATTATTCAACATGCTGCTAAATAAGCTGAATGTACAGATATGCAAAAATGGAAAGATATAACCAGAGAGGAATATGTGATCATGTGAATGTGTGTGATAGCTTTACCATGGGATATAGATCATGAGTACAACAGAGTATAGAAATAAGGCTGGTCAATAACAAACAATTACAACCAGCTATACATGGCATTCCAACTGTCCTCCATAGTTTTTACTAATAATTTAATTCATTTTACATACTTTTAAATTTATTTTTATTTTTATTTTTTTAGAGGTAGAATCTCCTACTGTCACACAGGCTGGAGTGTAGTGACATGATCCAAACTCACTGCAGGCTCAAACTCCTTGCCTCAAATGATCCTGCCAACTTAGCCACACAATTAGGTAGGACTATAAGCATTTACCACTTTGTTTTTACCACTGTACACGGCTATGTTTTTGTTTGTTTGTTTGTAGAGACAGGGTCTCACTGTGTTGCCCAGGCTGGTCTCAAACCGCTGGCCTCAAGAATCTTCCTGCCTCTGCCCCCTAAAGGGCTGGAATTACAAGTGTGAGCCACCAAACCCAAACATTTTATATACTTTTGGCACATTTTATCATGATCACAATTAACAATAGTATTCTTTTTTCAGACATCATTTAATGAGTCTAATAATCAAACTCTTGAGAGATGAATAAGCAGTTATCTATATGTTAACTATATGTTAACAAAATTTTGGAAATTATAACCAGATTCTTTTTTTTTTTTTTTGAGATGGAGTCTCACTCTGTTGCCCAGGCTCAGGCCAGAATGCAATGGCATGGTCTCAGCTCATTGCAACTTCCACCTCCCGGCTTCAAGAAATTCTCCTGCCTCAGCATCCCAAGTAGCTGGGATTACAGGTGCCTGTCACCACGCCTGGTTAATTTTTGTATTTTTAGTAGAGATGGGGTTTCACCATGTTAGCAGGCTGGTCTTGAACTTCTGACCTCAAGCGATCCACCTGCTTCAGCCTCCCAAAGTGCTGGGATTACAGGCCTAAGCCACCACATTCGGGCTACAGATTCTTAAAATAGTAATGAATCTAGAAAGTGCATACAATTCTTAATGCTTTTATTGATTGTGTTAATTTAAAATATGTTTTTAATAATACACGCTATGGAAATTCTATGTTTAATTTTAAAATACTAAATAAATCCTCAAAATTGTATATAATTTTGTCTAATAACCATTTACTTGCACCTATAATTGTCAAACTTTATGAATCAATAATCTTAAAGTTAATGTGTGAACTAGAGACTTGTTCTTTGCTTTGAGATTATCTGGAAAATACAGTAGTTTAAACTTAACCAACTACTCTTAGCGGTGAGATAGAGTGATAGATAGATAGGTTGGTAGATAGATAGAGGGTGGATAAAGAAAGATGTACATAAACACCAATTATTAATTGCCTCTTATGGGTGAGATAATGTGTTATGTGTTTCACATATATGTAAGCTACTTTACTCTCGACCACCATGTTAAAAGATAATATTATTATTCACACACCATTAATTAGAATACTAGGCTCAGAAAGATTAATTAATTTATTAAAGATGCTAAACGAGTAGGCAGCTGAACCATGCTTGAAACCATAATAATCTGACTCCAGAGCTTTGAAACTTTCTGTGTCACATTGTTTTGCTGTCTATCAAGACCAAAATCAATTATCGTTGGTATCCATCTCCATTCCTTTACCCTGAACCCTGCTGTTCTTATCAAACAAGTGATAGAGCTACAGACCCACCCAGATCCTGAAACCTCCAATCTGGCTTCAACATTAATGTTTAACCAGCTGAACCAAACAGCCTCTGATGGTTGATGACTGCTATCTCAAATGACTGTGTAAGGGCTTCCATATTCAAATAAGAACTGTCCTTAGAGACAGATGACTACTGATCCACTCTAGTCATCAAAAAGGTGAATTAAAATGATAGTTGAATTCGCTTGACAGAGATTCTACTTTTTAGTAGTATCTTGGATTCTCTTACTTAGGGTTTAAAAAACCTAACAGAAGGGTTGGTTGAAAAAAATAATAACTCCAGCATCCCTACCATCCCCACCACCACATAAACACACACACAAACACACACACACACACACAGAGAAAGAGAGAGAAAGAGAGTTAATTCTATAATGTTTACACATATCTCTATATATGTATAAGCATATATATATGTAAAGTTATATAATGTTATATAAAAAAATGAAACCCAAATATTTACATGAGCTCAGATATACACCTGTATTTTGTATGCAGTAAGGACAAAACCTTTTGGGTTGTTTGTTTGGTAGCTTCACAATCTGTCATAAATTTAGCACTGAAGAACCAGTTATTAAATGTGTAAATCAAGTCCAAATACAGTATTAGCTCCCTCACTCCCTCCTCACTTGGCATTACAGAAATTTTCAGCCAGCATTTATTGAGGTAGATTCTCTTTTAATTCCTGCTCTGGATCCTCCTGTTGTTGCCTGGTTCTGTCCTCTGCTTTCTCCATCCACACTAGTCTCAGCTCATATCTATATACAAATCTAGGGCCACTTCCTTCTATGAGAGCTTACTACAAAGAGTTCTCAGGCAGCCCCTCTGCAGTCAGCCAGCACTCAGTCATTCAGCTCAAAGGTCATATGCCTTGAACTCAACTGTCTTTGTTTTTATTATCCCAGCTCTTGCTATTTTTAATTACTAATAGCATTGACTTGAACACCTAT
This sequence comes from Pan paniscus, assembly GCF_029289425.2. Classification (NCBI taxonomy): domain Eukaryota; kingdom Metazoa; phylum Chordata; class Mammalia; order Primates; family Hominidae; genus Pan; species Pan paniscus. The sequence continues at coordinate 145,823,070 of NC_073256.2, read as the reverse complement.
AAATGCCCAGGGTGTTATTGTCCTCCCTCTTTGGTCCAACAAACTCTGCTAATACTTTTCTGTGTCATGTTTGCTGTTAAGTTTCTGAGACTGTCCATGAACACCATATGTGTAGTAAAAAGAGAACTGGACTTAGAGTTGCAAGTTTTGGTATCGATTCAAAACTCTCCCATTTATTAGTTGTGGAACCTTAATCAAATTACTTCACTTATCTATTTTACAGTAACCTCCTCTTTAGCAAAGAATTGTTGGTGGATTAAGGAGGATAGGACCTGGGGAATGCCCCAAATTAGAACCTTACAAAAATAATACTCAGTAAATGTTATATTTTTTGCTTCAACCTACAAAATGAAGTCTTTCTCACTGCTGAAAGAGATTTTGTCAATCTCCATGGCTTTAGGCAAAAAAGAAACAACACTATATTTAATATGATTTAGTCTATTCTTCTTTACTGAGTTCCTCTCCCTGTGGTCCTCACGTGGGTGCCATAATCAAACATCACCTCAGCCACAACAGTTGAAATTTAGAACTACTGGCTCCCTTGCTAGGGCTTCTTTTTTAACTGTTACTTGCTTCCAAGTTGCCTAAAATCACATAGAATACTTCAGTTTTGGGTTACAGTGAGAAACGTCTTCAGTTAATGACAACCACAATGAAAAGATCTTTTATATGACATTGAAATTGACAAGATTTGCTTCCTTCTGAGCTAACTAGAGTGAGACAAGGGATGCCTGTTAGGCATAACAAGACTGACGGGCTTCCTCTGTGTGGTAGCGATCTGAAAACATTCCTAAAGGATGGATGAAAACATTCCTAAAGGATGGATAGAAATGCAAGGCAGTGACGGGCAGGTGAGGAATGGAGCCAGCGTGCTCCATAAATAATGGATCACTCGGTCACAGCTGGCTAAGGGTGTCAGTTCCACTCTTGTGGTAAAATCGCTGATTGTAACCTTCTTTTTTTTTCCCTCAAGAACTAAATTAACAGAGCAAAGAGAAATGCCAGCGGGTGTGAGATTTACCACTTGCCATTGAAATATCTTTCTGCTGAGGGCCTTGTCATTTTATTAGAGAAAAAAAAATCAGAAGGTTGTTTTAGATATGCAATAGTACCCTGTTGGCATGAAATACTGGACATATAGGAGGCCCACTGGGGAAAAGGAGCATAGGCTTTGAACAGAAGAGCTGAGTTCGAATTCAAATTTTGCCACATTCTTGCTGCATAGCGGTGGTGGGTCGTAAATTAACTTAGCCTCACCGAGCCTTAGTTTTTATGGTCAATAAAATGGAGATGATAATGACTTTTTGAAGGGTCGTTATAAGGATTAAACGGAAACATTTTTATTTCCATGGGCATATTTGTCGTTTTAGAAGATGTTAGCCCCTTCCTTTTGACCTGTACTTACGTATTCAGGAGAACAAAGGCAGATGGACCACATTCTGGCAAGTGTTTTCATGCCCCAAAGCTTGTATATTAAGCAGGTATTAAACATAGACTCTCTCTGGCTCAGTGCCTTCACCTGTAAACTGGGGAAACAATAGTAATCTCTCCTGTTCCTGCTTCAGAATAAATTTAAGGCTCAAATCATATAATGATTGTGAACACTCTGAAAAGAGGTAAAGAGCTTCCTGTACTCTTATTTTCTGTCTTCCTTTGGTCCCTTGGTAGTTACTGAGAAAGACCACACAGTTCAAAATCACCATGGCTCATATTCATTTCCTTTTTCTATGTTCCCCAATATCTTGGAATTTCTCAGCCCAAAAATAACCTGACATAAACCTTTAAAGGGGTATAAGTTCAAGTATAATTAATAATTCTGACTTCTATGATGTTGAGTTCTTAATCTGACCTTTCTAGGTTAGACTGGGCAGTAGATAAGAAAGCATTCATCCAAAGACTCTCTAAATAATATTGCAGAGTATTTTAATGTCTGTTTCCTCAACATAGCTGTGGAAAAGACTTACTATCCCTATTTCACAGATGGAATAAAGCAAGGTTCAGAAAGTTTTATTGACTTTCCCAAAGTGACAAAGTTGTTAAATCATAGCTCTAAGATTTGATACTTATAAATTTGTGCATTTATTAAAAGTCCTAGATTTTTATCTTCAAATTACCCTGCTCTTATTCAACTAGGGAAAAGAAATGGTAAGAAAATCCAGGGGAAACTTTTTTGTAGCAAAACAAAGATGAGCGCTGCATGCTAGAAGAAGTTGATGGCAGAACTTGAAATGCAGACACAGTCAGGGAAGGCATGGAATTAGGCTTACCTCTATGGAGGAAAGCATGTACCAGGATGCATAATCAACTGGAGGCAAAGCCCACCTCTTTTCTAGCCATGGTTTCATTGGTATGTGTTCTGCTTTTCATTTCCTCTATTTTTTTAAATAATTTCAACTTTTATTTTAGATTTAGGGGGTACATAGTGTGATGCTGAGGTTTGGGGTATGAATGATCCAATCACCTATGTAGTGAGCATAGTACCCAATAGTTAGTTTTTCAACCTGTGTTCCCCTCCCTCCCTCCTTCTTTTAGTAGTCTCCAGTATCTACTGTTGCCATCTTTATGTCCATGAATACCTAATGTTTAACTCCTACTTAGAAGTGAGAACATGCTCTCTGTTAGGCAGTTTTGTGTTGCTATAAAGGAATACCAGAGACTAAGTAATTTACAAAGAAAAGACATTTATTTTTGCTCATGGTTCTACTCATGGTTTTGCTCATGGGTCTGCTGTATAGGAAACATGGTACCAGCATCTGCTTCTGGTGGGGGCCTTAGGAAGCTTACAATCATGGTAGAAGGCAAAGGGGGACTAAGCATATCACATGGCGGGAGAAGGAGCAGGAGGTGGAAGGGGTGTACCTCTTTTAAAACAACCACACTAGTGAGTACTTATTAATTACCATGGGGAGGGAAATATCTTATTTGTGAGGAATCCAGCTTTATGACCCAAACGCTTCCCACCATGTCACACCTCCAACACTGAGGATCAGATTTTTACATGAGACTTGAAGGGGACAAATATCCAAACTACATCATGTGGTACTTGGTTTTCTGTTCCTGGGTTAATCCACTTCAAATGATGGCTACCAGCTGCATCCATTTTGCTGTAAACTATGATTCTATAAATTTTTGTCTTCACAGTATTCCATGGTGTATATATATATCACATTTACTTTATGCAGTCCACCATTGATGGGTGCCAAAGTTGATTCCATGTCCCTGCTATTGTAAACAGTGCTGTGATGAACACACAGTGCATATGTTTTTTGTTTTATTTTGGTAGAACAATTTATTTTCTTTTGGATATATACCTAGTAATGGGATAGCTATGTCAAATGGGAGTTCTGTTTTAAGTTCTATAAGAAATCCCAAAACTGCTTTCCACAGTGGCTGAAGTAGTTTACATTCCCACCAACAATGTATAAGCATTCCCTTTTCTCTACAGCCTCATCAGCATCTGTTGATTTTTGACTTTTTAATAATAGCCATCCTGACTACTGGGAGATAATATGTCATTGTGATTTGATTTTCATTTCTCTGATGATTAGTGATGTGGAACATATTTTCATTTGTTTGTTGCTCACTTGTATGTTTCTTTTGAGAGGTGTCTGTTCATGTCTTTTGCCCATTTTTAATGGGGTTATATGTTTTTTGCTTGTTGAATTTTTAAAGTTCCTTATAGATTCTGATATTAAACATTTTTCTGATATGTAGGTTGAGAATATTTTTCCCATACTGTAAGTTGTCTGTTTACTATGTTGATAATTTATTTTACTGTGCAAAACTCTTCAGTTTAATTAGGCCACACTTGTCAATTTTTGTTTCTGTTGCAATTGTTTTACAGAACTTAGCCATAAATTTTTTCCCAACACTAATGTCCAGAATAGTATTTCCTAGGTGTTTTTCTAGGATTGTTGTAGCTGGAGGTCTTACATTTAAATCTTTATTCTGTCTTGAGTTCATTTTTGTATATGGTGAAAAATAGGGGTTTAGTTTCATTCTTCTGCATTTGGCTAGCCAGCTATCCCAGCACCATTTATTGAATAGGGAGTCCTTTCTCCATTGCTTATTTTTGTTGACTTTGCAAAGATCTGATGGATATAGGTGTATGGATTTATTTTTTGTTCTCTATTCTGTTCCATTGGTCTTTGTGTCTGTTTTTGCACGAGTACTATGCTGTTTTGCTTACCGTAGCCTTACAGCATAGTGTAAAGTTGGGTAAAATGTTGCCTCTAGCTTTGTTCTTTTGCTTAGTGCTCTCCCTAGGTCTTTGGCTCAAGAGTCACCAACATCAATTTCCATGCTGTCTTGGGCCCTTTCTAATGCATCTGGGGAGGTCAATGCTTTCAGTGCTCTTTGCAGACCCAGCCTCTTGCATGGGCTCACTGCAGAGCTACTGCTGCTCAGACAATGTTGTGCTCTTTCTTCTCTTGTAAGGAAATACTTTTTGCTCCCATGATTTTCTTTTCAAAGAAGGTCCCACAACAGGATTGCTCAGACCTTCAGAGTGATTTGAAACCATTTTCTTCCCATATGCAAGTACCTTTCCAACCTGGTTGTTTAAATATTATAGTCACTGCACTGAAACAGCACCAAGACTCCCACTCCCTCTAATGTTTGCATTGAGCTGCTAAATCCATTTTGCTAGTTTTGCCCCTTAAGCACTAAAGGATTTTTCTCTGAGTGATCAACAGTTTATCATTGAAATTTGGCTTCCATTGTATACCCAGTTACCCGGTCTTTATTTCTCTCTCTGACTGAAGCCCTGTATGTCCATAGATAGAATTATATTTCAGAATGCCCCTAACCCATACACAAATGTATTCTTAGGATAGTCACCTGAGGCCACTCACCAGACAGAACTGTAGCTTATCTTCATTTACAAACAACTGCAAATTAAAATGTTGCCTATTTTAAGGCAAGAAACAGTTTGAAATTATAACAATTTATAATTTAGCTCAAGGTTTACACCTCCTGTGTGTTTTCCCCCATAACAAAAATTCTTGCTAATCCTTTACTTACTAACTTCTAAAGTTATTTAAATTTAGCAAACATTTAACAAGTACTAATTTTGTGCTAATACTTGCATTAGGAACTTTTCTATATCTATTTTCCAGTGGAACTTTCAGAATAACTTCATGTAGCAGATATTATTATCAACAGGTACAGTTAAAGATGCTAATGTTCTAGAGGTTAAGAAGCTTGCCCAAAGCCTTTTAAAGAATAAGACAACTCCTCACAACAAAGAATTACCTGACCCCAAATGTCAACAATGCTGATGTTGAGAAAATCTGCTTCTGTGATTCCAATTCAGTAAACTTCAAGAACCCTGTATTATTTTCCATTTAATGAATGTATCTTAACATTTTTTAAATACAAATATTTGGTTTTTCATTTTTCTCTTTTTTAGTTATGAGGTCTTTCATATCAAGACATCATAAATTACCTGAGGACATCTGTTACTTCTGTTTGGTCATGTATTGGTGCAAAACAAATTACCTCCAATGCATTATAGCTTAAAATAATAACCATTTTATTATATATTCCAATATTTTGGAGCAGCAATGCAGGCAATAGTCAACTGGGCAATTCTTCTCAGTGGGATGTTGACTACAACACTTCACCAGTGGTATTCAGTTGTTGGACCGACTGCCGTGGAGAGTCCAAGAGGTTTATTTACATGGCTGGTGACTTGGCTGGGGTGGCTGGAAGGCTGGAGTCAGCTGGGACTGTCAATGGGTTCGCTGACAATTGAATTCTCCAGCATGGTGGTCTTAGGAAGTCAGACTTCAGACATGCTAGCTTGAGAGTCCCAAAGAAGGTGTTCCAAAAGGCAAAAGGAGGAAACTGCTAGTTTCATAAGCTAGCATAGCATCACTTCTGTCATATTGTTGTTGTTGTTCAGAGCAATTGCAGAGCCTGTCTGGGTTCAAGGACAGACAACAGAGACCCCACCTCTTAATGGGTGGAGCGCCAAAGAAATTAGAGTCATTCTTAATGCACCATAGCTTCTTCCAGATTTTCTAAATATATACTCAGTATATGTAAGTGGGAAAGATATTATAATTATATTTTAATAGCTACCCTTTTTAGTGCCTCCAGATGGCCAAGCTTACTCCAAGGCAGATTTTCTCAACATCAGCATTGTTGACATTTGGGGTCAGGTAATTCTTTGTTGTGAGGAGTTGTCCTGTGCATTTTAGGATATTCAGCAGCAACCCTGGCCTCTATCTGCTAGATGCCATAACATTTCCTAGTTGTGAAAATAAAAAATGCTAGTAACTGGCAAATGTCCTCTAGAGGACAAAATTGCCCCCAGTTGAGAACCCTTGCTCTATGTTAAGTGCTAAACACAGGGATACATTACAGTATCACCTATAACCCAGGTACCATAATTATTTCCATTTCATAGAATAGTAAACTGAGTCTCAGAAAGTTAAGTGGCTTCGTCATGGTTACTCAGAAGGAAAAACCCACCTCCATCAAAATGCAAAGCCCGGGCTCTTTCTACCATGCCCTTCACTTCTGTTTTATACTTCAAACTATCCAGAATCCAGATGGATATTAGGGGATATAAATAAACAGTTCTCTAAAGTCAGAGGCAGAACTCCAGTCACACACATGCAGCACTACCACTGAGCCCCCAACTGATTCAGCAAGGGGACCTGGCTGAATCCTAGAGCTGCTTTAGGCCATCTCTAGCACAAAAAGCATTGATCCACTCAAACTTAGCAAGCACTTCTGTTCCTTGTCCTGCTGTTTGCTTACGGAGGGAATTCAAGCCTAATTTGGATATGTGCCTGATGCTGGGCCATGTGCCAGTATTCAGCGAAGGGAGCACTGGCACACACACTTTTGCCTGGTGTGCAGTCTATTTCGGGACTCAGTCTCAGTTGCTGCTGCTGCAGGTGACCTGACAGATGCAGGGTGCCCTGCATTTGCCCTGGATTAAAAATGCCACCATTTCTGATGCAAACTTGTCCAACCATCTTTTCAGTCCTCTCACTCAGAGCATTCATTCACCCTCACAAGTGCACACTCATCATTATGGTTCCTGCCTCCCTCCTCCACTCCTATCTACCTGACTACCATTCCTACCTATACCATGCCCCTCTGGAATGTGCCATCTTTTTGAGGGAAGACAAATATGTGACTGGCAATTAGGAAATGAAAGGTCTAATAAAGCTGGGGATACAAGGAAAGGAGTAGTCAATTCTACTTGGCTGTCTGGTTGGAGAAAACTTCACGGAGATGGTAAACATCTAGCAGTTCTCCAAGAATAACCAGAGTGAAGAGGAGATTTCAGTCAGGAAAAAGAATCTTATGTAAAAGAACGAATATGCTCTAAGTGTCCCCGTGTCCTGTGGGTACCCAAATACACCAAGAAGACAAGAAGTGAAATTCGAAGAGTAAAGACCAGTGAGTGAGAATGGGGAGCTACATGATTCCTTGACTCTAGAGAGAATAGCAGGGCTTAAGGAAAGGAAGGAAATGCTGGATTTTTGCTTTATAAAGATTGCTCTATCACCTCTGAGATGTATGGTTTCGAGAGGGGCAAAGCTGTATGCAGGGGACTGGTGGAAACCAGTTAGAAGTTTGTTTAAATAATTTGTAGCTTAATCATTCAACAAATATTTATTGCACCCCCAAATGGCTGCCAGATTCTCAGCTAGATAGCCCACATAGAGCACTGAGTGAGCCTGACATAGCCCCAACACAATTAGATCTCCTGTTCTTCACCTTATTGATAAAGCCTTCCCTGACCATCTAAGCACTTCTTCCATAATGTCCTGCTTCCCTCTGGCACTGAAATTATCACCCTGAATTTGGGCTGTGCCTTGGAATATCTGCCTCTTTCGTGGATTGACAGTGACAGGGACAGGGCATTACCTAGACCTTCTTTGTTACCCTATTCACTGGTGAAAAAGTAAAACAGCTTCCAGTCTAATGGAAGGATGTTTTAGAAAGGATGACAGATATAAAGCAAGAAGCAGAATGAATTGCATAATTTGGATGAAGGGTTTTAAGGAGGGAGAATGTAGTGGCCAATGAAAGCTTTCAACACAAGAGCCCAGCACAGTCTGAGGTGTCAGTCAGGGGCCTGGGAGAGTTTCTTTTTTCTGTTAGATAACTTAGTCCCCCAACTATCTTGTGAGTTAAGCAATCATAGTCATCAATTTACAGATGCAGAAACAAAGGCTTAAGGCAGGGAGTCAAAACTCTTGCCTGAGGTAAAGTCTTCCAGCTCAAAAATGAATAGTAGCTGCAAGATGAGAAGGCAGGAAGGCAGATTACAAATGAGACTTTCTCACTCTGCCTAGTCATGGCAGTTGTTTGCCATTACCTGGAGGACTCAGGTTTCAGCCTGGAGTCTAAATCTTCTCTCTCCCTCTCTCTCTCCTGGTTGAACTGGTTTGTTGAACTTTATGGATGGAGCCAGCCAACAGGATGACATTGTGGCAGAGAAAGAAGCTTGCAGCTTCTTGCATCAGAAAATCAGATAGAGCCTCTCTGGCAAGAAGCTGCAGACACAAAAGAAGCTTGCATTGAAGGTGACTTAGCTCTGGCTTTTCAGCAATGCCCTAACATTGGCTATTTAAAAAGAGGCAAAGTAGCTTCAGTGAGACCTCAAACCAATTGCACAGCTAGCCACTGCCCATAAAGAAGCTACTGGTCAGAAATGCTGGCTCCTTCATGGACAAAACGGCAAAGTACATTGATAGGGGCTGCTGGTCCAGGAGGATCTTTATATCCTGGCCAAGTATGGCATTTGTCTCTGTCACCTGGAAAATGGCCCTGGGAGCAGGCATGTGACTGACTCATTCTGCAAGGCCTCCAGACAGCTAAATAAAGATGGCTTCTAGCTAAGAAACAGAGGGGTTCATACACATGCAAAGATATCTTCCCCACTTGCCTCTGATGGAAACTCAAGGGCCAGGTGGAAATGGAGTGGATTTGGGAGTCAGCTGATGAACTTGGAAGCCCAGCGCAGCCAGTCAGCAGTTTGGTCCAGAACCTGTCTGCACCTCAGTGTCTAGTAAATGGAGGAAGGGAGAAGGAGATGAAACTAATTGACATTGGGCCTCTTTTATGAACCAGGCACTTTGCTATTCTCATCCAGTCTTACCTTGGTATGTTCACCCCTCACAAGGTGTTTGTAAGACTTGATGAAATAACATAGGTTAAGTACTTAGCACCACAAACCTAGGAGCTATATATGATTGTAGCTATTGTAAGTATCATCCCATTATATAGATGAAAAATCTAAAGCTAGAAAGCCACATAGCAGGGACTCTAATCCAACTGGCTAGTTCCAAAGCCCCTATTCTCAACCACATAAAAATATTGCTTCCCCCTCTCTTCCTTCTTCCCTAGAGGTTGGCTGAAATCCATTAAAAAAAAATGAGTACAAGAGAAAAAAAAAGAATGTATTCAAATGAATCTTGAACAAATAATTTAATAATAATTAAAATCACTAAGCAAGTATTAATAACTTAAGATAATGTGTTAATAATTAAAAATCATTCCATAAATATTTGTCAAGAGCTATTTATGTGCTAGTTATTGTGCTGCTATGGGAGATAAAAAAGGAATTAGATATGGATTCTGCCTGTGCACAGTTTATAGTCTAGTAAATATATATAGAAATCATTCTAGTAATAGTAGGAGTAACAAAGAATAATAATTCACTAATCTATATGGATGTGTACTGTATTCCAGACACAATCTTCAGTATCTTGTTTGCATTATCTCTTTAGCATTTATAATTCTCTGTGATAAGAATTATTACTCCAGTTTTACAAAAGAAAGACCGGAGCTCAGAGAGGTTATATAATTTTGCCAAAATTATACAACTTAGAAGTGGGACAGAACCAAAAAGCAAACCCAGGTCTGTCTGATTCAAATTCACCTTCATAACCATTGGGTAACACTTCCTCACTCTCCTTAGCCAGCCTCTCTACTTGCAATTCCAAAAACACATTAGTTTGCCTAAATGGCTTTCATAAAAAGCAAAATTTCACCAGTCAGTGCTAACAGGTAATGATACCAAATAAAATCCTGGAAACTCCTTTTTGACCTTCCAGTTTACTCTTTTGGGACAGACCCAGTTTATTCTACCACCTCTGGTCCTCTGTGAAGAAAATGCAAATCCTGCAGCAACGACTTCCCATTCACACTGCGGTTCTCACAGAACTTTGCACTTGCAGGGTACTCAGGCCCACTCTGGGGCAGCAGACTCAATCCTGACTTGCTAAAAGCATAGGCACCATCCTATCACTCTAAGCCGCCCTTAATCCAACAGTAATGACAGTTTGATTCTTCTTCGAAAGGCATATTTGAAAGTCATTAACGAAGAATAAAATAAAAATGGCATGTCTTCTTTGTCCCTTTCTTCCACATTGCTCGAAGATACCCAAGCATGGGTTTAAAGTCACGTGAAGGATATAATTGGGGACAATATTGAGGGCAAGAAATTAATTATAGTTAAGTGGAGTCTTCTCCTTCAGAAGCACACCAAGGAGACGACTTTCAATAGAGGCATCACTCTCTCACTGAGTGTCAGCAGCTGGAGGAATACACTGTTTCCCTAGATTCAAGGTATTAGGGGAGGTTGACACACTCTCCACTTTGCATCATCCAAATGCTGTGAGATCTGCCCGCAGCTGTCTGCGAATATCTCTCTCCCTCCTTCAGCTGCTGCACACTGCACACCACACAAAACACTCCCTTCATTATTCAACACATGGAAAAGCTGTAGCCCACATTCTCCATCAGCAAACCACTCAGTATTCAAAGCCCAGGTCAAAATTCATTGTACTGGTGAAGCCTTCCTTGGCCACCTAAGCACTTCTCCCTGTATTTGGGTTGTGCCTTGAAACACCTGTCTCCTTAGTGGCTTGACAGCAACAGGGACAAGGCTTTGCCTAGACCTTCTTCGTCACCGTATGCACATTGAAAAAGTAAGACAGCTTCCATTCTAATAGGGGAAATAGTCAATGAGCCAGAAAACAAACAAATAAACAAGTTAAATATTATGGATTGTGGTAACTCCTAGGAAGGAAAATAAATGAGCGATATAGTATAGGACATAGGTCAAAGACAACCAGCACAGACAGGTGGTCAGAAATCGCTCTTGGAGGAGGTAGAATTTAAGCAGAGACCTAAAGGAAAAGAAGGATCCAGGCCCACAGTGAATTGGGCCTAGAACATTCAGGTAGTAGGAATAGAAAGCACAAAAGTCCTGCTTTGGCAAGAACGTGATGTGTGCAAAGAATTAAGAGGAGGCTTGTATGATGGAAAATGGTAAGAAACAGGGAGTCTGGAAAGAGACAAGATAAGTACAGAATAGACACAAGGCCAGGCCAGGCAGGGCTTTGACAGCTGAGAAAGGTAGAGTTTTGATGGTTGTAAGTGCAGTGAAAAGCTGTTGAAAGGTTTTTCTTGGGCAAGCGACCTTTGATTTTTGTATTTTAAAAGGACATTTTGACCTCTATATGGGAAGAAAACTGGATTAAAGGGTGAAAAGGAACAAGAAGAAGTAGGGGGACCATTAAGCGGCTGTTGTCCCGTTACCAGCCACAATGGCTGATATAGAAGAGGTGCTCAGTAAAAGTGTTTGAAATAAATGAATGAAAGGGTTAGACCACCCTGGGCTTACAGAAAAATTGTAGCCAGCTCCCTGGCTGATTCTGATGATGTCTACCCCTCATCCTTAGCATCCCCAGCACTTGAAATATTCCGAAAAAACAATTTTAAAAAGTACTTTCTGAAAATTTGTCACCCATTTTAGGCCCGGGCTTGCAAAAATTACCATCTTATCTTAGTGGCATTTTTATCATTTGACATCATTTCTTGCCACTGTTCTTCATTCCTGTGAACAAAGAACAGCCTCCTTTTTCTGACAAAAGAAGAAGAAGAAAGAGAAGGAGGAGGAGGAGGAGGAGGAGAAGGATGGGGAGGAGGAGTGGAGGAGGAGGAGGAGGAGTAGAGGAGGAGAAAGCAAGTTCTGCTCCAGCCAGATGTAGAAGAGATGGTGAAGAGAAGTGGGAAAAAATTCTAATGGAGACTTTTATTCCCTTTCCAGGAAGCTGGCTGAGGGCCATACTTGCAGTTTTGACTTTAAATCTGTAAAACCTCAGCTTCCCCCAGGGAGCCAGGAGGGGCGGGTTCTTGGCACATGGAATTCCTGAGTAGCACAAGTATCTGCTTTTCCTCAGCAACCTCCTGCTTTATTAGTTAAGCCTCTCTGAAGCCCGAATGGGCACATTTCATGCCAATTTTAGGGTGAAAGCGATTTGGCTAGTTATATTCCCAGGGTGCTCTGGAAAAGAGACAAGGGGTTGCTGAACACAAGTCATACTAGACACTTCCCTAAACCAACAGGAATCAGCTCCTCTTTGACAGTGGGGTCTGCTAACAAATGGACAATTCTTCAAGAGGAAGAGAGAATCAGGGAATTTAGAAGGTGCCGAGTATTCTGTATGGATATAATTCTAACGGAACATTTTCTCCAATATTCTGTAGTACCTGTAAGGACCATTAAAAGAACATAGAAGTAATTCTCCAATAGACATACTTTAAAAAATGAGAAAAAAATGAATTTTCAGTTTAGGAGGGAACTTGAGGATTGAGTAGTCCCATTTCTGATGAGGAAACTGACATGTGAGAATGCAGGGTTGTTTCCCAAATTTGCCAAGCTACTGAAGGACACAGCAGAAAGATACCCCAGGACTCTGCTCTGTCAAGCCTTTCTGATGTTATACCCTATTGCTTATAACAAAGTATAAGGTAGTAATTAGTGACTATTACTATTTGAGTGGAAAAACACTTAGCTTAGCGTCATATAGGTCTGAGATAGGATCTTTGTGTGACACTCATTAGTTCTATAAACTTTTATCTGTGCCCTCACAGGAAATAAATTGAAATAATAGCTTCTACCTCACAGATGTAAATGAGATAATGACTATAAAGTCTGTGCACAGAAATTGTGTTCTTATGTATTTACCAAATACTTTACTTCCTCCCAGATATTGAGGACAACTATGTTTTCTAGCCCCTTTGCACCTTAGTGGGGCCATATAAGGGGTCTGGACAATGGAATGTAGGTATAGGTGAGGTGCCCCTCACCTCCCAGGAGTTTCATATGCATGTTCATATTTCTCTTCTCTTTCTACAACGATTGCATGTTGAAGACGGCAGGAATGCAAAATGGCAAGAGGCTCCATCCTTGAATCACCATTTGGAGAAGAGTTAACTGACAAACAAGATCTGCACTGAATTATATGGTGAGAAGAAAACATTTAGGGGATTGCTTATTATAGCAGCTACTCCTATGTACTCTGACTAATATGATAATGATCATAAATGACATGATTTTGCTTACTTCAGAATCCACACCTGCTACAGATTCTTTTTTTTTTTTTTTTTTTTTTTTTGAGGCAGTCTTGCTCTGTCACCAGGCTGGAGTGAAGTGGCACGATCTCGGCTCACTGCAACCTCTGCCTTTGGGGTTCAAGTGAGTCCCCTGCCTCAGCCTCCCAAGTAGCTGGGACTACAGGTGCCTGCCACCATGCCCGGCTAAATTTTTTGTATTTTTTAGTAGAGACAAGGTTTCACCATGTTGGCCAGGATGGTCTCAATCTCTTGACCTCATGATCCACCTACCTTGGCCTCCCAAAGTGCCAGATTACAGACGTGAGTCACTGTGCCCGGCCACCTGCTACAGATTCTTATAAATCAGACTTTCTTTCCACAGTTCTGAACATTGACAGCCAACATCAGCTCTGATGAGAGACAACTCTGATGAGATTCTGAAGTGAATCATTGAAGGATTCAATTATTTTTCATATAATCTGGCTGTAGGTATATATTTATTATGTTTTACTTCTTCAAAAATCAGCAAGTGTGAATTCTCATTTTTCCACATTCATTTATTAAGAAATGACTAAGCCCCATTGTCCCGGCCCTTTCACATATGTTGCTACATGCTATCCTCACAATAGCCCCATAAGATTGTGAGATCACTATTATTTCAACCATGACCACCCTCACCTTGAGTTTCTTACACATAACATTCTTTCTACCAAGAATACTGTTTTCCCAGACATCTCCATGGCTCACGCCCTAGATTTGTTCAATCACTTGCAACTCTGTCTAAAACAATGGCCCTCTGCCACCCACATCACTGACTTCCATTATTTCCATCTCATTTGCACATATTTTGCTGTTGATTCCTAGCACTGTTTGTTCCTAGCACACCAGAGCCAATCCCTGCAGGAAATGGTGCTCCTTCACTGATGCCAGGGTGGGTCCTCATTGCTCCCAGGATGGGGAAGATCAGTGCCAGATCTTTATTGGCCAACAAACCAGCAGAAATCGAAAACTTCTTGAACACATCTAAAGACTTCTCTCTCTCTCTCTCTCTTTTTTTTTTTTTTCAATTTCAGAACTCCTGGTCGGTGGATTGAAGCCATTCTCCACCCTTTTCCAATTTCTGAATCAATCTACTCCAGATCCCTTTGCTCACAGAATGACTGGATGTGAAACAGTCTTTGTTTTGCCATAGCATTTTATTGGCACCAGCTCTTATTCTTGAATTTACATGTTTCAACCTGCCTCCCTCTTTTTTACAGGGTTCAATCAAATCCAAAATCAGTTTAAATGCATCAAGGAAAACAGATTCAAGGCTAAATAAATTTTCCAAGTAATATGTTCATGTATATTTTCCATCCAGACCCGTGATGCAGGACAAAATGTCTGAGGAGGACTTTTAAGAGCTAGTTCTGTAGACATGACGTTGATGTTCTAAAGATGGACACTGTTATCAATGGCAGCATTGATCTGGCTTCAAGTAGCCTCATAAGCAACAACTATTCATTTTACAGATATTTAATGAGGAACTTCTAGAGTCACTTTACAAACATGATTGCTTTTTTTTTTTTTTTTTCTAGCCACAGGGAGCCAGGATAGGAGGACAACATGGTGGATCCAGCATGGAACTTACAATTGAGGCTAGTTTGATGGCAAGTGTGACACACCTTGTTAAAAATTTTCTAAAACAATGGGGCATTTTGACAGTGGTTTAAATTTTTTATTGAGCAGCCAACAAGCAAAAGTGTGGGTGGGGTTGTCCGGAGCCAGTGTATTTGGGATGTCAATGTAAGTTTGAATAGGTTTTAGCCACAGCTTATTGGGCAAGAAAACATTTAGGTGAAAGTGTAAAAACAGTAATTTTCTGTTATATGCAAGGATAGTACTTAGTGCCTGGGAAGTAGAAAAAGTAAATAAAGAAAAAGCCCTAGGATTTTATATTTATTCAACCATAAAGCAAATATTATTTGATATCTAATATGTTCCAAATACTGTTCTGTTCAAACTCTGCATCCAGAAACTTCAGTATTGGACATTATCAATAAGAATATATTCATGGAATCACAACCAAAAATATGTCTATTTCTCTAGTTTTAAATTGGTTTTCAAAATGATGGCACTTCTTGTTACATCAAAAAGCAGTCCTGCGATGTCACATAGGTAAAGAGTAAAGAGAATGAAATAAAATTTCATTCAAGAAACCTGAAGACAGACCATAGAACACTATACTCTGTTTTCCAAAGACAACACAAAAAATAGCATCTGACCCTCAAAGGTATTATTTTGAGAGTAGAAGAGAAAAGGTTGAAGGTTACATAAGCAGCTTAGTATGTTGAAGTTATATAAACAGCATAAGCAAATGTATAGATCATACAAAATGAAGAAAAGATGTGCCGCAAGTCAAATATAAGTCAATACTCTCTAAAATTCCATTATGCATTTTTAGACCATCCTTCAGAGACCTTACTCAGTTTTTTTCAATATCTACATGTTAAAAGGTTAAGATGACCTCTGCTAAAACTAAGGGTTATTTTTTTTTCTTTTCTTTTTTTTTTTTTTTCAGAGTCTCGCTCTGTCGCCCACCCTGGAGTGCGGTGGCGGATCTCGGCTCACTGCAAGCTCCGCCTCCCGGATTCATGCCATTCTCCTGCCTCAGCCTCCCGAGTAGTTGGGACTACAGGTGCCCACCACCACGCCCGGCTAAATTTTTGTATTTTTTTTAGTAGAGACGGGGTTTCACCATGTTGGCCAGGATGGTCTCGATCTCCTGACCTCGTGATCCACCTGCCTCAGCCTCCCAAAGTGCTGGGATTACAGGCGTGAGACACCGGGCCCAGCCAAAACTAAGGGTTATTGCCAAGGACGTTAGTGAAGGATGTTGCCACTGACTTTGAAACTGGTGTCCTTCTTGAATAGTGACGCTACAACTTCGTGATCATTCATCTAGAGAAGTTAACAGCACATGCAGTTTGTTAAGAATAATAATTAAGGATTTCTTGAATCTGCCTATAAAGAAAAGCACGCACTTGGTCAAACAGAAGTCATCGTTTTGGAGCAGGCTGGTTGACTGATGAGGTAGGTTTCATCTAAAATGCAAATTCACATTTTGTGGAAACTGGAAGTTCATTCATCTAAATCATTTCTGCTACAGTCTATGATGGCTTCGGAAAATTGCCAGAGTAGGGTTTTTATTTGATCTTTCAACATTATTGGAGGTCATATAAACAGGATTATATGAAGTCTTTCACTGTCAATTAATGTAATTCTAAATCAACATTCTGTCAACAGTGAGCAGATTTTACAGGGAAAGGAGGAAGAAAGAGGAGCTGTTTTTCCCCTCAAATGAATTGCCCTGGCTTTTAGTTAATTCTTAAACAAAAAGAGAGGGAGGGAGAGCAAGAAGGAGAAAAAGAAGAAAGGAAGAGAGGAAAGAAGGGAGAAGAGAAGAAGGGAGAGGGAAAACAGGGAGAGAAGAAGGAAAGCGAGTAACCTAATTTATTTTAAGGTGTTTTGAGAAAGTAATCTATTCCTTATTTTATCTTAAGAAACAAAATCCTAGAGTTATTGAAAGGTTAAAGACAATTCATTTTCTGTGAAAATTGAATGCCTAAATGGTATTCTAATTTTATAATCTAAAATGTAACCCCTTTTGAACCTAACATTCAGGAAACTTATTTTTAGCCAATAGTGATAGCACTGGGCACTAATTTTTTTTTTATGGAAATGGAAAACAGACCAAATTTCCTATATTTGCAGAATATCAGCCCTACTATTAAGTATAATTTGTTTGACTTACATTTGACTTCAAGGATTTCAGAACACTTCTGGGACAATACTTTCCATAAGTCTCTATAAATATGAGGAAGAATCCCCTTCATTTGAAAATGTTTACTGGATTAAATTTTCATCTTCTTCTTTGCAACTCCACAGGAAACCTCCCAGGGATGCATAAGAGAAGTTTCAGTGTCAAGTCAGTTACCTCACTTATATCGACAATTTCCTTGCAAAAAAAAATGATATATTTTAAGCTAATCAAAGTTGGAAAGAGTCAACAGATGAAACAAAATAATACAATGAATAGGTGCTTTTCTGATCTAGCAATCTATGAGCTACAGAACTGGCTTTTTTCAGGCGGTGTGTTTTGAACTCCAGAATACATTTAACCTCTACAGTTTGACCTACTGAAGTGGAATCTCAGTTCAGCCTCTTCGCCTTTGTGTGACCTCTATGTCTTCATTCATAAAACAGGGAAAATTATATTCTCTATCTCAGAGTTGTGATGAGAATTAACCCACATAATGTACCGGAAATGATTAGCAGTGTCTGACATGCTGTCATCATCACTGATGTCATATTCCTCTATCAAAATAGTTCCAAAATTAATTCTATGTCCAATATTATCTCCTTTAATTCCATTCTCAAAATTTTAGTAAGAATGAATTTTCCAGAATATAAACTGAATCATATCACTCTCATTCTTAAAATCATGTAATACTGTTTTATTGTCCAAAGAATAATGTCCATGATCCCTAATGTGTCAGTCCACATCTTTCAAAACCAAGCCCTTGCCCATTCCCATTACCATCTCCCATCCCGACTCACCCCAACTATTTCCTCTCCCTGTTCAGAACTTCTAGCCACACAAGCCATTTGATGATCCTGAATTCATCCTTCCACTTACTTGCACTCCTCTGCCTATACTTTCCTCTGCCTAAAACATTCTTTTCATTCTAACCCTCAAAAGTTTGGATCAAAACTGTTTTTTGTTTTTTTTTTAAATCAAGACACCCTGATCTCAACAATGCACAGAGGGAAAGAAAAGTAATCTGCTCCAGTGATGTTCAAAGAGGAGCAGGTGCCATTTCACTTACCAAAGAGAGGATCCATTATGAACTCATCAGTCCTGCTGCTTTGTTCATTCCCATTGTGGCCTATTTGCTTGCACTTTTTTTTTTTTTTTTTTTTTGAGAAGGAGTCTCCCTCTGTCACCCAGGCTGGAGTGCAGTGATGTGATCTCAGCTCACTGAAACCTCCATCTCCTGGGCTCAAGCAATTATCCTGCCTCAGCCTCCCAAGTAGCTGGGATTACAGGCACCTGCCACCATGCTCGGCTAATTTTTTTGTATTTTTAGTAGAGATGAGGTTTCACCGTGATGGCCAGGCTGGTCTGGTCTCAAACCCCTGACCTTGTGATCTGCCTGCCTTGGCCTCCCAAAGTGCTGGGATTACAGGCATAAGCCACCATGCCCAGCCATGCTTGCACTCTTAATGCAATCATAATCCAAACATTCCCAAAGTCAGCCTGGTCAGCCTACAATACATCTTAAAGTACATCTGTGGCACAGATTGAAACAACACTTAAAGATATTGGGAAGTGATAAACATGTGATTTTGCTTAAGTAGTTACGTGGCTACAATTAAAGTTGAAGATAATTTCTGCTAGTGCCCTGCTAAACTGTGCTTGTACACATAGATGATAAAATAGAGATTTCTCAACTAGCTTTGGTAAATGGGGAGAAATGGAACAGATAGCTGAAATGTACTGATAATTTGTTTGGGGATACTATTGATGGTCTTTATAGAATCCATGAATACCTACATCCCCCCAAGGGCCACCCACCTTTTTAAATGAAGTCTCTAAGAAAGGTAGATGTATGTAAAAGAGAAAGTGGCAAATAAGAAACGAAATGCCACTTTATTATAATTAGGTGGGTTTTTGCCCGAGACTCCAGTGATAAGCTCTTTGGTTATTTTGGATGGAGACATGGGCTTAGAACACATAGCGTGGAAAGGCACAAGGAGCTTTACCTACCCTTCAAGCCCAGATGTAAATCTGTGGTTGCCTCAGTAGTTCCAAGTAAAAAGAGACTTGAGAGACTAACACACTAGAGCATGCATTTGAGAAGAATAGAGCAAGATTAACACGCGGGGCTCCTCCTATGTATAATCATTGCCTCCTATGTAGGATCATTACTTCATCCAGCTGACTGTTTTAGCCTTCAAAGGTAAGATGAAGAAAGAGGTGGCTATGTAGGCAAACTTGTAATACACACAGTTGTCCTGCCCACTGGTATATGCAGTCTGGACAGTCTTAGAACCTGACTTTCCCTAGATCTTCCGACTTACTTTTACATGTGACCTTCTTCTGGTCCACACTGTAGCCTTCGAACTGTGGATCAAGTCTATTTCAGACTCTTTACTCAGTTTCTTCATCTTTCAATTGATGTATTAGGCAAGATGGATCTGTGGTTCCTTCTATCTCTGATGTAATGTTATATTATCATAAATAAACATTGCTTTCTATAAAGCAAGAACATTAGTAAGATCTGGCAGTACTTCTCCCAATAACAAAACAAAATTTCTTTAGATGTGAATTGTATTTTCATAGTCTTCACATTTCTCTCTCTAGGCAACTCTTTCATAAGAGACTCAATGAAAGAGGGTGGTTGATTCAACAAACTTTTATCCCTACTCCTGGAATGAAAGCCCCAAATATTCTTACTTCAGAAAGCTCAAAACATTAAAAAATTAGGAAATTTGCCCAATATGCTTTCTAGAGAATTCTAATAAGAATCAAAACAGTCAAAAACAAGGAATAAGCATTTCTTATATGAACATAATAAAATAATCGGCATTTTATACTTCTCTTCAAAGAAATCACAGTTTAAAAACATCAAGAATCATTTCTTAAAGCCAGTAAGTTCCATATTTAGTTAAACTAAGAGGCAGCTATAATTCACAAATATATAAAAAGGCTGCCAAAACTGAGTTTGGTAGAAGGCAAATGTGGAGATGGGAGGAAGTGACAAGAAGGTCTAGCATGTCAAATCTCAGAAAACATCAGCAACGACACACTTCCTAAATGTGAGGTTCATGATCTAAAGTGCAAAAGCTATCACCCTTCTTTGTTACAATAAGAGAATCAAGTGAGCAAGTTTGGTGGAGAAGCAGAGAAGGCACAACTCACAAAGAATCATACAGACCATCTAAATTTGCTGAGATTATGGTAACAACAGACAATAACTCAAAATATATATAAAGCAATTGTGCTGATTAAAGAAGACCACAAACAAAAAGGTAGTATCTTAGAAAATATATAACAGAAGGAGGTTAAAGCTAAGCTAAAATAGCGAAGCAACGGTGTAGAAGAAAAAAGCAAAGCCATCTTATGCACAAAGATAAAATCGAAGGAAAACAAAAGGTATAGATATTGAAGAGAATACAATAAGAGTCATAAAGGATAAAAAGAAGAAAAGCAAAAAGGAAGTGAAGGGACTGAAGAAAAAGAAGAGAGAAAAAACAAAAAGAGAGACAGAGGGAGGGGAGAGATATATCAAGGATGGAAAGCAGGCAGGCAGCCAGGCAAAAGAAAGAAAGAAACAGACTGAGAGATGAAGACAGAAAGAAACAAACTTAAAAAGAGTAGAAAAAAACCCTAACAGTAGAAAGCAGGTAAAGGAGAGCCAACATATGTATAATGCTTGTATATGCACAAAGAAATTTTAATGAGTCAGAAGATTCCAAGGAAGGCTTTTCACTATATAGCATTTTATAATAACATGAATTACTGCATGTAATTTTTTAAGCAGGAAGAAGAGAACAAGCTAGATAGAGGCACAATAGGAAGGAAGAAAAATAACAGTCTTGGTTCAATAATTTATGTATTCAATTTTATTACCACACACTTAATGAATACCTATTATATGCCAAGCACTGTTCTGGTTACTGAGTGTGCAATAATTAAGAAAAAAAACAATAATCTCTGCCCTTATGAACTTTCATTCTAAGGAGGGGTGATGAACAGCAAACAAAAATATATTACATATCAAATGATAATATTAAAGAACTATCTGGAAAAAAAAAACATAGTAGGGGAGATAGAGCATGCCAAGGAAAAGAGGAGTTGCTACCTTGGCTAGGGTAGTCAGAGAAGAGCTCCCAGACACTTGTGCAGAGACCTTGAAGAAGTGAAGGAAGAAGACATAAATATTTCAGTCAGAAGAAATGGTAAGCATGAAAAACACTAAGGCAGAAATGTCTTGGTTTTTTAAAAACTCAATGAAGTATAGAATGGCCACAGTACAGGAAGCTAGAAATGAGTGGGAGGAAGTACCAACAGAAAAAAAAAAAATGGGAACCAGGTTAAATACGGCTTTGAATATCATTTTTAAAACTTTTTCTTTGACTGAATGATAAGGGGAGACATTGGAGAGTTTTAAGCAGATGAGTGATACGAAATAATTTCTATTTTATTTCACAAGTGTCACTCTGGATACTGTGCTAAGTTAGCTACTACTTAAAAATAAGGTCAAAAGAGCAAAACACTCTTTTCATTAAGACAACCACTGATATTTGGGGCTTGCCACCTTCCTGAAAAGTTATGCAGAGCTAGAATTTAGAGGATAAGCCCCTCCAAAATAACAACAAAAACAAAAACAAAACACATTTCCCTTCGCTTTCTCCTTCCCCTGTGTTGTCAGTACAGAATAAAAAGAGTGATGGAGATTGTCTTTGGGAATATAATGATTATGAGGAAGGTGTATGCTACCTTTCCTCAAAGTCAATGGAGAAAGATTTCATAAGCATTATAGAAAAGATTAGGAGAGATACTTTCAAGAAGAGGTTTTCATTCTCAGATTTGTTATCTAACCATAGACTTCTAAACCTGCCCCTCTGCTATCAGAAAACAAGAATGGAAGATTGGGAAGAGATGGCATAGTGTGGATCTGCCCGAAAAACATGCACAAGACCACTTTGCCTCCAAACTCAATTTCAAAATCTATGGAAGCTGAATCCCAAGAATGCCTGCAGACTCAAGGGTTATCCATGGGAGGTAAAAGAGATTGGAGATTTATGGTGTTGTTGAGATCACCCCAGGACCTCTAAAGCACAGGAGATGGGGTAGACACACAGAGGAGAAAGTAATGGAGGCACTTTCTTAATACCAACTTTCTGTTGTCTCCAGGACATGGCACCAAATCTCATGAGAGTGACAATAAGCTAGAACAGAAGTTTTGGAAAGCCAAAGAAAAGACTGTAACTGCACACAATAAACAGAAAACATTTGTGCTTTCTGTCTCCATCTATCACCCAAACAGTCAAACCTGGAGAAAACTACTTTTCCTCTCTACACCAACATGCATGATATTTGCATAACACCGTAAGTACAATGATGTTGTATTGTGCATAGACACACATTTAAAACAAATTAAATTCTAATGTAATATACAAAAAGGACAAGAAATTAGGAGGTAAGAAACTGGTTGAAATTTAGAAGTCTGTGATTCAATTAAATGCACGCATTTTAGATACCATGAAAGTGAGGGAAGGACTATGACCTTCACAAGGTTATACAAATAGTAGTAATGCTAAGTATAGAACACAGAGCTCCCTTCTCTCAGTTCATTGCAGGATCTTGCAAAGCTGCTCAGAGAGGCAGACAGCAGACTAATCATGTGATGTGAGAATGCGGACATATTTATGCTCACATCTCCTTGTACCATCTCCAAAAATAAATGGTTGCACATAGAGAAAACACAAGCTGTGAACCAGACCTCTGATGCACTCACTCTATGCTGTTATGACAATAATTTATAATGCTATTGCAATTACAGTAGAATTATAGCACGCCCAGCACCTAATAGAGCTGTGTGCATACTCTTGAGAAAGACGGATGTGCTAGCATCTTGAGCTGCAGAAATGAGATTAAATGGCCCCCATCCCTGATCCTGCCATTGATTTTTGTAGCCCTCCCATTAACATGATATTTCGCACACCATCCCTGTATCGTTCCTCAGAGGTGAAGACATAGTTTTAGAGTGAAAATAATTAGACCCTCAAAATCCAAGGTGACAAATCTTCCACGCCTCCAATTGCCATGAATCAGAAGACATAAATCAAAGCCTCTTTTGAGGATGTGTTCCTGAGGAGGAAGACATGTTTGCAGAATGAACCCTTGTTGTTTCTTCCCCTTTCTTCCTTTTGTCTTCTGTGCATTCTTGGCTTTGAATGTGAACTGGTTAGGATAGGGTGGCTATATTAAATCAGGACAGTTTTGTTAGAAGGGGAGGGTGCTCTCACAGTAGGATAGCAAGGCCAACCAGGGATAGACCCTAGCAAACAAGGGCACACAGTCATCCTGGTTGGGGGTTATAAGGGTTTACATCAGGAGTGTTTGTATATGCTCTGACTTCTCATAAAATACTTTTCTGTGGGTTGCTCAATATTGCTAATGGGATCATGCAATAAAAGATAATAAACATAATACTTACAGTGGCTATCTTTTATCGAGTGCCTACTTTATAGTACTGAATGTGTAGAGTAATGATTAACAACATTGGATTGCTTATCACAATTTGATAGGGTTATCAACTACCATGTCTCAGTCTTTGATAAATATAAAGCACTGTTACAGACTAAGCACTCAAAGAGATGAGCTATTGTTATTCTGTACATAGTCCTTTATATACATAACACTATCTAATCCTTTCAGGATATGAGGCAGATATCATTCGCCCAATTCTTTAGATGAGAAAACTGAGGCTCAGCAAAAACAAGCTCCCTTCCCAAGGTCACAAAACTAGTAGAAGTTGGAAAGTTTGCATTCAAACTCAAGCATTGTCTAACCTAGACTTACGTACTTATTAATTTATCCATTTATTGATTTGACACCCTTAAGGTTTATTTACACATGTATTTATTTGTTTGTTTGCTGCTTACTTGTACAAGCTTTTCTCATTCCAGAAAGATTTACAGTAGTTTGTAAAAATACATACATTTTTAACGGTATGTTAAGAAATTAAAAATAAAGGAAACACGAATAGGAAAACATAAGATGTGCCCAAACATGAAGTCAGTATTGAAAATATGAACAAGCATTAACTGAGCACATTCACTGTAGCTGACATCATGTAGGAAGTGGGAATTTAGAAGCAAACTGACAACGTTTTGTCTCTTCATAAATTTGGATTCCAATGGAGAAGACAAATATACAAAGAAATAATTACAGGGTACTAGGCAAAACTGGAGAGAATGTACAAGACCCAACTGGAGCACGTAAAGAGGAAACTTCACCATATCTGAATAACGCTCATTCCAATCTTGTATTTTCACAGTTTATCTCTTTGTCTTCTGTCTTCCTCTTCTGGCATGTAAGAAAATCTGCTATCTTGTTTCCAGCAGTATGTCCTTTATCTAGAACACTCTTGGCCACATTACAAGTGCTCAACGAGTGAATGAATGAATGAATGAGGCTTAAAGAGTATGGTTTAAGAAGTGTTCCATTTCCCACAGCTTGAAAATTGCAGAACCACCCCACTATCTGCCATAGACCCTGGAGGTGACTAGCACAGGTAGTGATATCCTATGAACATTAAAACCAGACTGGCCAGGCACAGTGGCTCACACCTTTAATCCCAGCACTTTGGGAGGCCAAGACAGGAGGATCACCTGAGGTCAGAGTTTGAAATCAACCTGGCCAACATGGTGAAAACCCGTCTATACTAAAACTACAAAAATTAGCTGGGCATGATGGCTGGCGTTTGTAATCCCAGCTACTCGGGAGGTTGAGGTGGAACAATCACTGGAACCTGGGAGGCAGAGGTTGCAGTAAGCAGACTCTGTCAAAACAAACAAACAAACAAACAAACAAAGAACTAGGCTAAGATTCAAAAACAATGCACTGAGAGTGAATTAGCAAGTAAATATCAATCCACAAGCAAGAGAGGGGATGGTAATAGCTAAGGCAAGAGTAATACTTCTAGAAAAAAAAACAGCATGCCAAAGAGGAGTGATTTGATCTTGACACAGCTGATAATAATAAATCAAAGTGTTTGAATTCAACTCCCTCTGACTCCAGGTCTGGACTCTTTCTATGACACCACAATATACATATGAAATAGAGCAGGAGAGCTGAGACAATGAGAAAGAAATAATAAGAGGTTTAGGGGATAAATGTAGGACAAAAGAAGGTGGAGAGTCAGAATATACAATACTTATCGATTCACTTAAAAAAAAACAGATTTCAGTAAAGAGAAAAATTGCTGTGCATTAATCAATGCAGCATTAAAATGCATTGAAACAGAGTGATGACCTTAGCTTTTTAAACATTTACACTAGTTTTTACTCCTTTTATTCATATTTTTTAAGTATAAAAATCTCGCTATGGGTTTGGGAAATTGGTCTGAGAATCAGAATAGAATGCTTGGCCAATCTCTAGCAATTCTATATTCTAAACCTAGTTCCTTCAGTTGTAAAAGAAAGCAGAGGCAGTAACTTCCCCTCTTGGGGCTTCAGTTTCTCCTTGTGTCAAGTGAAGAATTTGAAATCAGTTATTCCTAAATTTCTCTCCATCTCTGTCCATATTTCCAGGGCTCTAGACAAAAACAGGAGGCCTTGTTCTGGTCCCATCTCTGTGACTTATTTTTGGCTCCACTCTCTTTTCTCTGTCCCATGTTTCCTGCTCTTATAAGTAGGAATAAAATGCTGAATATTTGCATAAAGCTTTCATGTTTGAGGACACCCGTTTATATGAGCTTGCTTTAAGGCAATGCCATCATCTGCCCTCTCTATCAGAGCCTTTGTAGATCAAATGAGGTCATGAATATGTATGTACTCTGGTAACTATTAATTGCAGTAATATAAAATAATAAAATGTCTTCTGTGTTATTCCTATTTTTACTTAGACTTGGTAGTCTGTTTTCAAGAGAAGCAGAAAGTCTGTCAATATTTATTTTCAAGTCACTCTATAATGAACTTTGCAGTTAGTTAAGAATAAAATAAGGTAAAATTAAATTATGTGAAATAAAATAAAATAATAAAAGAGAAGATGTGGTCTCCTAATGTGTTGGAGAAGACAGAACATGGACCCAGATAACAAAAAGCAATGTAGTAAATAAGGACACCTAGAGTAAAAGGAAGAGTGAGTGGGGGGCCTCAGTTTCCTCATCTGTAATAGGGTAGTACAAACTGGGAGGAATGGGGGTGGGCAGATGGCCAACTCAAAAGCCTACAATGGGCCCAGGCCCATCTTAACCTGATGTTAGGAAATGGGGGGAGGCCTGGGATGGGAAGCAGGGCTACCTGGGCAACTGTAGTGCATGTACACTTTGTATAAGAGGCAGCTCTACTGAGCTCCAGCCAATGTTTGCCCTGTATGATTTATTAGGAACAGAGGCCAATTCTTGTAAAAGATGCCAGAAATCTGTATTATGATGTAAAAATCTCTTGATTTTTAAATGTTGGTAACTGAATTTAAAAAACAAAACAAAACAAAACAAAACAAAAACCTCTTGCCAGAAAAAAAAAAAAAAAGAGAGAGAGAGAAAGAAATTAAGCCTAATCTAAATATTTCGTAGTTTTTCATCTTAGGACTGGATAATCTCTAACTTCTCTTTCTGCTCTAACATTCTAAAGTGCCATGAGATGCAAACTGGTATAAGAATACTGTCTGAAAATAGACCCATTGGTCCTGGGTGATACTAAATAATCATAATTACAGCAATAATATTAACATCTTATACATATGTAACAAATAACTACTTGCAAACCACTTTGGTGCCCATCTTATCTACAATTCTCCTAGTAATCCATGTGCTAAGCCAGATATTAGAGAAACTAAAATCTAACAGAGGTTAAAGGACTGGCTTAAGATCCTATGGCAGGTTAAGAGCAAAACTAGGACTGAAGGATGATGTCTCAAATGTTATAGATGAGTATTTTCCTTACCAGAGTGTCAAAGATATAATGGGGACCATTTTTCCTGCTGATATCTTTACGTCCTCTGAACAAGGGGCACGTTCGGATGAAGAGTGGTGTGTGAGAGTCATTGCTTGCTAATTGACAGATTGGCAGGAAGTAGGTAACAGAACTTCCCTCCAGGTGTTGCCCCCTTGGGGCTTCCAGACTTAGAGAGAAGCCCTGGGGTAGGGGGTGCAGTGACAAGCCAGATCCTCCCAAGGCCCTGGGAGGACAGCAGCAGAACTTCAGTCATGGTGCTGGGCTGGGTATCAGTCCCTTAGCTACTGAATAGTGGGAGATCCCAGGATTTTGAAGGAGAGGTCAGAACAGAGGATGGTGACATGGGCCTATGTGAAGCTCAGGTCAGCAGCCATTTACCAAACAGCATGAGCATCTTTCAGAACTTCAGCAGCCAGTGAGGATGTAGCAGAGCCTCCAGCCCTGGCTCTCAAGGGCAACACATTTTTAAGTGAAAAAATTCAAGGGGCTTAGTGTTGTAAGACTTCCCAGAAGAATCCCATTTGGTGGAGTTTGTTTATTGGAAGGAGTCTTTGGGGATGACAAGGCACAGACTTCTCTCAAGGAATCAATAGGGAAACCTAAAGGAGAACATCTGTGAGTTCCACATCTGGCAAAAGTCTATTACTAGGGTGAGCACTTGATCATCTGGTTTGTGTTGGGTGGTTGCAACTTGACCTGGATTTTTCTTTCAGTCTTAAGAATGTCATCATTAGAAGGATAAATTAGGTCATTAAATTAACAGTAAGTGTTGTCTGACCAATGGAGAAATGTGGGAGAGAAACCAGGAATGAGAAATGAGGAAAGAGTGAACCTCAGCTGATACCATCATGAGTCAACATGATCATGTGGGCATAAACAGCACTGATTAAAGTAGACATAGACTAAAGAGAGAAAGACTAGGAAAAAGCTGTTGGACTCATTATTTGGTAAAATTCCTGAACAAGATGATTTCTATAGAAGTTGAAACTTAGGAGCAAGCAACAACAATAACAGTAGCTATCATTTAACTAGTGCCCACTAAATTCCAGGCACTTTGCTAAGAGGCTAGATTCTAATCAGATTTCATCCTTACAGCAGCAGTCTGAGGCCAACAGAATAGCCCCAAGTTAACGACGAGAAACTCTGGAACCCAACTAGGTTTAATGACTGAATAAGAATGCATGCAATGAATAAAGCATTAAAAGAGCTCTGTCACACACTAGCTGGGAATACCTCTAACAAAAAACTGTGGAGCTGAAGGTAGGAAAGCAAGAAATGATTGTCCTTTCACTCCCAGGGCAATAAGGCTTTCCCTTCATCAACATATATTAAGTTCCTCCCATGAGTCCAGAAGGTGCAAGATTCTCCAAGGATTACCACTGAAATATAAGAAACATTTTCTTCACTAGCCATGGAAACTGTATTCTATGGTTGGAGAGGAGAAATGATGTCAGAAGCACCCTAACATAGTAAAAAGCACAGAGAGTCTTGAGTTGGATGCTCTGAGACTGATGCCAGCTTTGCCTAGTACCTGTCACATGTCAGGGGCTCTCAGTCACTTAGCTATTCAGACCTCAGTTTCCTCATGTGTAAGCTGGAGCTGGAAATAAGGTCAAGTGCATGAGACTGTGAAAATCAAATATGATAATGTAAAATTATCCTGTGCACTGTAAAGGAATTTTCTAAAATAAGCTGTTCTTCTTGTATGAAATATTTAGAGG
Source organism: Pan paniscus (assembly GCF_029289425.2). Lineage (NCBI taxonomy): Eukaryota > Metazoa > Chordata > Mammalia > Primates > Hominidae > Pan > Pan paniscus. The sequence continues at coordinate 145,794,241 of NC_073256.2, read as the reverse complement.
AAATTAAGCAAGACACATAAGGGCAGCGCATGTCCAAGGAAAACTAACTCCCAAGAGTCCTTACAGTCTCTAGATCAGTTTATAGTCTCTCAGTGCCTAGGGGTGCCATCTACCTCTGTGTGTGTGTACTTTCTTTCTCATTCTCTTTTTTAATTGAGAAACTGCATTTTGCTATCCCCTTTAGCTGTTTCATAGGTCATTGCTCTTAAGTGCTGGATGCCATTTCTGCTCTTCTGTTTCCTTTTTATTCAACCACGTAATAATTTTTCCATAGCTGGTGAGCTCACTCTGAAAATGGGGCCAGCAAGTTGCAAATCTCTGTGTACTGGGTGGAAGTCACTTGCCTTGATTTAAACCCTCAATAATGTTTTTAATACTTAGTATTAACCAGTTCCATAAATATGTCAAATATAATGGCATCCTTTCTGTATGAGCAGTGACATCCAATAAATTATGGAATTTGTGGATTGCCTGCAATTCTATACAAAGTATGAAAGGCAGAAACAAATAATTGTTTGGTTGTGTGAGTGCCTACAGTCATATACATATATGTGTTTTAATAGTGTTGTCCTGAGAAAATATTGCATTGTGTATAGGCACACATCTCTCCTGTCACCTTAGAAACAATCACACCAGCTGATATAAAGTACTGCTTCTCACAGCTTTTGTCTTCATAATAACATTTTTGAAAGAATTTATTGGTTATTGTTATTTTAATTCACCAGCAATTTCATTATGATAATAAACCCTGAGGGTCTGCTTGTTTAGTTCTGCAAAGTTCTTGTCTACCTCAGCTCCCTTCCTTCTTAAGCTGAAGACATTTGTACATGTGAATGTCAAAAAGGTTGGAAAAAAAAAAAGGAAGGGAAAGGTTGTGACAGAACAAGAAATAGGGTCTTTTCATAAAGAGGATAGGGAAGAAGAAAACAGTGGGTATACCACCCTCCATGGACTTTATGCAAATCAACCACCCAGAGCTGCTTATGTTCTTAAAAACAATTGCAAATTTCATAGAACAGCCATCTCCTGCCATGCACTGGACTAAAAACTTAGCAAGCATTATTTCTTTTTATTCTCAGTAACACAAGGAAGTGAAGCAATTTGCTCAAGATAATGTGTCTAGTCATCAAAAGGACTGGTCAGTGCCTCAGTGAGTAATTCTGTTTAATACTATAGGTTCTTATTAGACACTCCACTTGTCGTCCACAGACTTAATTTAAATCCTGTGAGATGAAGGAAGGATTTTGATTTGCATGCATCTTACACTTTATCTTGTTTCTATGTTGATTTAGATCTTGATGATGATGGATACTGCTTATTGGATACTCTCACAACTCAACAATCCAAACACCTTACCATGTTCCACAATGACCTGCTTAATCTGACCCCTGGCACATCTCAAATCACAGTCTCTGTCTGTAGTAGATTAAAAAAATGGACACATACTTTGCAATACCACCCATCAAGAGATTAAGTAACTTTCTTCATCCCTTGAATCTAGTGGGCTCTTGTGACTACCAATAGAATTTGGTGGAAGTGACACTGTGCCTTCTGCAACAAGGCACCTGTGCCGAAGGAGACTTTTAGCCTCTGCCCTTGCCTCCCTGAATAGTGCCTCCATGTGAAGAAGGCCAAGCTAACCTACTGGAGACATGGCTCCACCAAGAACCAGTAGCAGCTGCCTGGACAAGGCCATCTTAGACCACCCAACCCTAGTCAAGACAGCAGAACGACTGCAGCTCGGAGAATTGTGTTTTAAGCTGCTAAGTTTTCAGTGGTTTGTTAGGCAGCAATGCATAACTGAAATACCCTTTCACCCTCTTGACTTTAGGCTCCAGCCTTTCTGATCTTCTCTTAAGCCTTGGAACATGCCATTGACTTTTCCACCCTGAGACTTTGCATGTTATTCCTTATGCATAAAATACGTTCCTCTTTCCACCTGTCAAATGGTTTAACTCCCTTTTATCATTTAGGCCACTAGCTTAAAATTCACATGCAGAGAGAATTCTTTACTGAGCAACCGTATACCCCAGATTTCTTATTCTTCATATCAGGCTTTTCTTATTTTTTCATTGCTCATATCACAAAGGGCAATTAATTAATTAATTTGTTTGTTTGTTTGTTATTGCCTATTTTCCCCCTATCCAGATGTAAGCTCCATGAGAGTGGTTGGAGGCAATGTTTATTCTGTTTTCCACTTCACCTTAAGAGAGTGCCGGGAAGAGGGTCTCATCCATATTTCTTTGGATCCTTTTATCATTTTCCTGCATACTTTCACTGAGAATGCTCTCATGTCCATCAGCCAGCACTTGCTTCTCTTTTCTGAGGGCTGCCCCAGGCTCCTGAAGTCCAGCTTGGATTGCCTGCATGAAAACATGGAGAGCTAAAGGCTGGGAACTTGCATAGCCTTAGCCATTTGCCAAGGAATGGGGTGATAACTGTAAACACTCTAGCTCCCTTTTTCCCTGATCAGGAAAACACTAATGTGTGATCTCCCTGTCTGCAGTGCTCACCTGCAGGACCTTCCTTGCTAGTTTTCTTCACGGTGTTTGCAGTAAGTGCATTGTACCCTTGATTGCCTTTCTTCCTTGCCCTGTCCTACTTCTCCAGTTCTCTGGAGGTTTTTCCAGGAACACTTCTTAATAAACACCACTTTCACACAAATCCTTGTGTCGGAATCTACTTCGGGGGAAGGTACTCTAAGACAATGTGTTTGTGAAATAAATGTATTAAAGCAGTCCTTGATTTCCACACAATTGCTTTTCACATTGACACCCTTAAACCAATTTCACAATCAGAGCTCAGACACACTGCATCAACACCATATTTTGCAGTCAAGTTTGTGTAATTATTGCAATGTTTTATTGCAATTTGTCCCAGTGTTTTATAAAGATGAGTGGGAAATGGTAATAAATGAAAGCACTGACACTAACAGTAAGCCAATTGAGACAAAGATAAATACCACTTGTGTGCTGAAAGTGAGGAATTGTTGGTCATATTGGAAGGTTCCACGGACTGAAGCTGACCATCTGGGAAGTAAAAACCAAATACCAAATTAAGTCACACATAGGAAATTCATGAAACAGATCATCAGGGACAGTATTAAAAGATGAGTTTTATTGAAGAGTCTGAAGAAGTCTTTAAAAGTAGGGAAATTATAAAAGTTGGCACCAAAAAGCCTTCCAGATATTTACCAAGGCAGAGAAGTTTACAGAACCAGAGAGCAGTTCTCAGGAATGGGCTTGCTTTGTGCCCCCTTGTTGAGAGAAAAAACAGTCTTGTGCTCAAGACTCGCCTGACAGATATTTCAAGAAATCTTCTAAAATCCTATCAAAGTCACCCTCACAGTCTCATGCTAAATTATCTACTCAGTCTCTTGCAAAATCACTACCAGTCAGTCATCGTCCTGCATTTTAAAATAAATTTCTTCTGTTTTCTAATGTTACTTTAAATAAGCTAGAAAAAAATAGGTTCTTTGGGCAAGAAATTACACAAGAAAATGAATTCTACTTGCATTTAAAGTTCAAGCCAATTTTTAATGTTTTAAATAATCATTTTTGCATAATTTAAACTTTTAGGAACACTTTTGGATTCCTTGGAACATAATCCTCCCATATCACATGCAAGGTTTTGGGTGCTTTCAGTTTTGTTCATTTAGCTTTTATTTTCTTTCTTTAGGATTTGATGTGTTATGCGTGGTAGAAGAAACATCCATAGTCTGACAGAGTAAGATATAAATCACAGCTCTGCCTCTAATTATGCAATCTCTTGGTAGCTTATTTTTCTGAGCCTCAGTTTATATATCTGTAATAATCCTTCCCCTGTAGTCTGTGGTGAGGAATAAGTGAGGGAACTGAGATAAAACATATAGGGCAGAGCTGGCGCTCAGTGAATCTTAATTCTCTTTTCTGGGCTCCCCATCACAAAACAGTTGGGTTGAAAGATTTGTCTAAGAATTGGACTGCCTTGGCTTGAAGACAAAGTCTGAACTCCTCAGCCTGACACACAGAGCTTTACGTGATTTGACCTCCATGTATCTCTCCTAGCTCAACCGACTCCTGTCCTTCACCACAAGGCTTACCCTGTTCCCTCTGTCGCCAGGTTGGAGTGTAGTGGTGCAGTCTCAGCTTACTGCAACCTCTACCTCCCATGTTCAAGCGATTCTCCTGCCTCAGCCTCTTGAGTCTCTGGGACTATAGGTGCGTGCCACCACACCCAGCTAGTTTTTGTATTTTTAGTAGAGACGGGGTTTCACCATGTTGGCCAGGATAGTCTCAATCTCTTGACCTCATGATCTGCCTGCCTCAGCCTCCCAAAGTGCTGGGATTGCCGGCGTGAGCCACCATGCCCGGCCATGGCTTACCCTGTTCTAAAGGAGCATAAGGAGCTGCTCACTTCTCCCCTGGACCCCATCCAGATGAGACATCCACCTAGACTCCTGGAGTCCCCATGTCCTCCAGGCTGGGCAAAGTATTTGTCCTGTGCAAGTGCCCACACACCTGGGTCTCCCTTAACACAGCACTTGTCATAATTTTGTAAACCTCTTTAATGCCCATCTCCTTTTTTAGATTATAATCTCCTCAAATAGGAATATTCCACTACCTTATTTTTATATACACCAGTCACTGCTCTAAGCTCTTTCCATGTTGACCTCATTTTACTATGCTTATAACCCTATGAGATATGCATTATCATTAGCCCCATTTTACAGGTGGGAGAAACAAAAGAAAAAGAAAAGTTAAATGATTCTGTCATGATCAAATATCTAGCAGCAACAGAGCAGGCTCTATTATCTCCATGCTGTAACCCTATCTCTTGTCGCAGTGTGGGATGAGAGACCTGCAGATAGTCAATAAAGGCAGAGTGAACAAGTTATTCCATGCCAGGGAAGAAAATGACATCTGAGCAGGGATATAAATAGATTGAGACAAAAGCACACACTGCCAAGGTTTATTAAGAAAAAGGCAAAGAGCTGGCAAATAAAACCTAGAGTTTAGGAGAACCTCCTACCTCCAATGTCATCAGTTGATTCTGAAGCAATGGGGCATGCACCTGAATCCATTGTCTAGCTAGATGACCTTCCCCTTGCAAATCTTCAGTCACTTCATCTATTAAACAAGAGTAATGAATGAACTCTGAAGCCCTCCCAGGAGGAAATGTTTATGTTCTGTGATTCTAACAGAGGAATCTGACTTTAGGGACTTGCATTTGCTATCTCTCTGCCTATCAATGGTCACCTTCTCATCATTTCTGTCTCAACAAAAATGTCAATACAGAGTAGTGGTTAATAGCATCAACTCTGAAATCCCGGTGTTGTTAACTTTTAAGCAGTGTGATCTTAGATGGGTTACTTAACTTCTCAGTACACCGCTTCTGCGTATCTGTCTCTGCTACTGGAGAGAGGGCTAACATATTATTGCTTAAATGCCTAGTGCCTAGAATCTCATATCTTGTAGTCGTGGCCATGGGAGGAAAATGGAAATTGTTTCCAGATTTTTTATTTTTTTATTTTTATATTTTCCGAGATGGAGTCTTGCTCTGTCACCCAGGCTAGAGTGTAGTGGCACGATCTCGGCTCACTGCAACCTCTGCCTCCTGGGTTCAAGCAATTCTCTTGCCTCAGCCTCCCGAGTAGCTGGGGTTACAGGCACCTGCCACTGTGCCCAGCTAATTTTTGTATTTTTAGTAGAGACAGGGTTTCACCATGTTGCCCAGGCTGGTCTGAAACTCCTGACATCGTGGTCTGCCCGCCTTGTCCTCCCAAAGTGCTGAGATTACAGGCGTGAGCCACCACACCTGGCCTGTTTCCAGATTTTTAGCAACTCATGGTACATTATTATTTACAAGAATCTAGTCCCCCAAAATAAAAACCAATACTAAATATAGTTAAAGATACAAGTAAAAATAGAGATAGAGACAGAGCTATAGGGACTCAGAAGTAATTTTCTCAACACTATCTCCAACCTGTGAGTCAATGATTGAGTGAGACAGCTATCATAAGAGTAGATGACTGATCATCCTTACAGTTTTATGTGCGGGTCTAATTTGGATTAATGCATGAGACAAACATAATGTTTATACAAACTGTGGTTGAAAAACGTTGGCTAGATACGGAGGTCAAGTCCATGTAGTAAAAAAAAAAAAAAAAAAAAAAAAAAAAAAAAAAAAAAAAAAAAAAAAACCTGACAAAAATCAAAATGTTCTGTACCAGTTCATTAAAGGACAAATGTAGGGAAATATTAAAAGTAAGATTTTGTAAGTAAGATTTAATTTCCCTTTAATTTTCTTGCTTGCTATTTTACATCATATGGAGCCTGGTCCAATTTGCATATCCAAAGACTTTCAAACATAAAATTCACACTTTCCCCTGATTTACGTTAAGTGAACTGTTCTTTACCAAGTCAGTTGACTTAGGTCTCTCTTCAACTTTTCAAGAAAATGAAAATGGGTAAGAAGATGAAAAGGAGGAGAAACAGGAGGAGAAAAGAGATGAAAAAGAGAGAAAGTGGAAGAAAGAGAAGAAAATTAACCTCTGAATTAAAGCTTACAGTTTTAACGACAGACAAAATATCAGAATCTTTTTTCCTCAAAATGAATAAAGCCATAAAAACATTTCCTTAGATATGACAAACTTTACACATCCCCCAACGTACACAAATATTTAAATATTTACCTGTCAAGGTATGATACGTGTGGTATTACATTAAGATATATAGACTATTTTCTAGATAAAAGCTACAAAGGAGTATCAAAGTAATACAGAAGTTGAGTATCCCTTATCCGAAATGCTTAGGACTATAAGTGTTTTGTGTTTGAGGTGTTTCTGTTGTTGTTGTTGTTGTTGTGTTTTGGAATATTTGCACTATACTTATATTAGTTCAGCATCCCTAATCCAAAAATCCTAAATTTGAAATGCTCCAGTGAGCATTTCCTTTGAGTGTCATGTCAACACTCAAAAAGTTTCAGATTTTGGAGTGCTACAGATTTCATAGCTTTGGATTTGGGCTGCTTAGCCTGAAATGTGATTATTAATACTCTCTCTGTGTGTGTGTGTGTGTGTGTGTGTGTGTGTAAGTTGATAGACAAATGGAACCTTAAATTTGGTAGAGCAAATAAAAACCTACCATCTCTTAATTTTCAGAGAGTTTTAGAATCATGGAATGTGTCATCTTGAGGTCAAAGTAATCATTTTAATATTAGGGACTGGAAGCCCAGGGAGAAAAGCTCTGCCATCAGAGGGGCAGAGATAGCTGGATCTTCACCAAGGGTTTCTATTTTACTTTGTGCTATAGAGTTGCTGCTGAGAAGTGGCTGTCCATTTCCCAATCTCCCTACATCCAGGTGAGGACATGTGATCACTCTTATCAATGGACTTCTAGGGCAACCACAGGCATCCACCCCAGGCATCTCAGTTGCCTGAACCATCTTGGGTTTAAAAGTAACTGTGCTCCCTCCAATCTCCCTTCCCCAACTTTCTGACTGAATATAGAGAATCCGGAAGTTCTTCAAGATGGCGATGCCACAAGATGGAAAAATCTTGTGTCCCTGAATTATTAGGTGGAAAAATGCCCACACTTAACCAAGAATGACTATATAGAACTTTCTTTGTGAGCAAGAAATAAACTTTATGATAACCAACTGAAAAACTGAGGAATTTGCTTGCTTCTGTGGCTAGTGTTCTAACAAGTAGCACAGATCCCTAGATCCAAGATTACAGACCAGATGTGCTGATCGCCCTTCCAGTATTTATTTCATTATTCAGACACATTTGTAGAGTCCATAAATTCTTGTGTCTCTGGATGCAGTCCAGATCCCGTTACTGGCTGTATCTTTTACCTCCTTATCCCAAGAACCTAGCACAATGTGAAACACACAGTAGATACTCAATAAACACTGGTCAAGTGAAAGGCCATCAGTTATCTCAACTGTAAACAGGGAATTATAACTTTTTAAATACTTGAAATTAAGATAATGGATTGTAAGATTTTGTGAGTTCTTAATGCTCTGAAATCTGTAGAATCTCTAGTTCAATAAATCCTCTATAGTCTTCTGCTTTGATGTGTTTTCAGTTTATCCTTGGCTCTGATATTGTAAAATTTCAATTGTGTGATTTTTTCCTAATATTTATCTATGTTTGTTACTGTATGAACTATCTGGTTCTAGTTTGAACTGAGGGAAAACATGGCTCTATAATTTACCAATGCAAGTCAGAGAAGCTAATATTTATTAAGGAATCGATAAGAAAACGCTAAGTAAATTGTGTGATTAAGTCCAGGCATTCTGTTTAGCATATTATATATGTCTGCTATATTTTTATTTCATAGGTAAGAGAACATATTTAGAAAGATTAAGTAACATTTCCAATGCCAACTACTTAGAAAATAGTGGAGTTAGGATAAGAATAGAGATCTCTCTGATTTAGGAGTCTCTGATTAGGGTTTCTAATTCTCCAGGCTCGGCCACCCAGTTGCATGCAACAGAGAAAGACTCTGGCTAACCTATACAAAAAGGAAATGTATTAGGATTGAAGATGAATGTAAGAGAACAAACCTACCAACACAATTAAAATGGAACAAGGATCAAAGCAGTTCCTGGAATTCAAGGACAGTCTCTTCTTCAGAGGGCATTTGGAATGGGGACACATCAGCTTCATCTGTTTTCAGGGTTTGTGTTACTCTACTCAAGAGACGTATTCAATGGTAAAAGACTCTGGCCTCATTCAAGTCACCTGCCCACCCCTTGTCAAGGAGAGAGTGGGACACCATGGGTGGCAGTCCCACCAAAACTCTAGTCAACGGAATGAGGTAGTCCCCAAAGTAAAACAAGTGTTCATTGCTAGAAATAGGGGGAATGGACATTGAGAAGGCTAAAAAAGAGACGTCCACTACAGCAGGATGCAAGAGGAACATATGACCTGTCCTGAAGCTACCAAAAGCTACAGGGCCAACAAAATGCCAAAAGATGTATTTCTATCTCCTCCCTGTACTCAGCCAAGCTCTGGTTCAAATCCCTCCCATATTTAAGAGGATAGGCTCTGCTTTGACTCTAGACTAGAATCTTGTTATTTGCTGAATTAGTCTTTTCTCGTTCTGCTAATAAAGACATACCCAAGACTGGTAATTTATAAAGGAAAGAGGTTTAATGGACTCGTAGTTCCACATTGCTGGGGAGGCCTCAAAATCATGGTGGAAGACTAAGGAAAAGCAAAGGGACACGTTACCTGGCAGCAGGCAAGACAGCTTGTGCAGGGGAACTCCCCTTTATAAAACCATCAGATCTCATGAGACTTATTCACTATCATGAGAACAGCATGAGAAAGACCCACCCCCATGATTTAATTACCTCCCACCAGGTCTCTCCCATGACACGTGGGAATTATTACAATTAAAGGTGAGATTTGAGTGGGGACACAGACCCGAACCATATCATTCATGTACTAACTGTGTTTGGGCAAACTAAACCTTTGAAAGTCTCAGTTTTTCACCAGGGGAAAGGGCTAGTTTCTATCCCTTATATACCCAGTTTATAGGGTTGCTGTGAGAGTTCAATTCAATAATGCAAAGAGCTTGTTGCATAGCATCTAAAGCATTCAAAAAATTCAGTAAGTGTTATCTATTACTACTATTACTAAACTACCAGGGTGCAGTTCCTGTCCTTCCTCAAAACACAGAACATTTGTGAACAAAAGTAATGGTTTTCAAATGTCAGTCCATGGTCAAGTACTCAACAATCTGCAATAAAATGAGAAAAAAATGAGTGAAATTATTTTTATGAAGCTAAATATATTCACTTTTTTAAATGTTAAGATCTTTATAAATTCATAGTGATAAAGTAATTGGGAATTTTAAAAACGTATTTATGTATTTTTAATTGCCAAATTTAAAGGTCTTCAACTTTATGTCTGTCCATAAGTTGTTTTCATTTTTACTGGCCATGGATCTTGAGACCTGAGAACACCTTGCTCACGTCACTTTATCAGCATCCTTTCCAGATGCTTCCCCCATGGTGTCCCTTGTATTGGAGTTCTTAGTCCCTGTCCCCTTGTTCTCTATCCCCAACTTCATTTTTCTCTGAAGTATTATTTCTCTGTGAAATTACACATTTTTTATTTATGTATTTATTGTCTGTCTTCCCTTTTAGAATGTGAGTTCCAGGAACTATTATTAAAACCTGTATCTTCAGCTCTTAGCATAGTCCCTGACACATTAATATATTAGTCCAAAAAAACAAAGATTTTAGAAAACACAAATGAATAAATAATGCAGAATTCTGTAGCTGAAAAATCCTGATTTTTAGAACCAGATAGAGCTCATGTAAAAACCAGCTCTGCCATCGTTGTCATCTGCAATATGTCCATAAGGGTTATTGTGAGGGTTAAATGAGAAAATGAAAGCAAATTCCTGCATATGATAATTTCCCCTCAATTGCTATGTCTCTGGCCCTGGCTTGACTTTAGTATTGTTCCAAAATACTTTTTTTTCAAGTTTAATGTCCTATTCCTTCTGCAGAGGAGAAAAAAATAATACCTTTCCCTCAGCCATCACAAGAGTCACAGCTGAGACCCTTGTAACAAAATACAGATTAATTTTTAATAAGCATAGAAGATTCACTTATCAAAGTTTCACTTGACACAGGAGCCTTCAAAATGGAGACCCAAAGACTCAGGGAAAATGTGTTTTTATGCTTAGGTTCCATGAAGAACAGACAGCCATGTAGAAGTATGATTGAGCAAAAATGTTATGATCTAATGATAATAAATGAAGAGAAACTCAACAAGGCCTTTCTGTTTAAATTTTTCTTGGTCTCTCTTGAGCAGCATTCCTTCCCCCCACATATGGGGCAGAACCCTTTGGAATGAGGGTCTTATGATCTACTTTCAGACAAGGTAGATCAGAGAATTCCTTTATGACCATGCTTCACATAGAAAGGCTGGGGAAGGTCAGAGTGACCTTCTTACTCATGAGTCTTTCTCAATTGCCAAGGTGCCAGGAGGTATCATGCTCTGAGCCCCAACACTTCAAAATCATATCCCACAGGGAACACATTCTACAATCCTCTCACATCCTGCTGCTTCAACAAGCACAGTCTGGATTAGAGATGGTGCCTCATTAGCATAGGTGCAGGCTGCTCCCATCCACCAGTCACAGGCACCCAGAAGGACACATAGTCTCCCTGGCAGAGACCTACCTGTCTTGTTTCCTGCTGAGCCCCAGAGCCAAATGCAATGGCTGGCACACTGCAACTACCCTGCCATCACTGGCCGAACAAATGATTCTGAGTGGGTGGGGATGATAAGAGCAGGCAAGACCTGAAGACAAGAACACAAATTGGTACATCCTAAAAAGCATGTGGGAGTTGGGCAGCTAAAGAGAAAAGGGGGTCTCTGGGAGAAGAAAAGTGACAGAAGCAACACAGAAAACACAAAGGAAGGCCTTCCTGTTCTGCAATGATCAAGGCTTGTGGGGAGAACCGAGAAGTGGGAGATGGCTCTCAATTTCCTGGATGGTTGTTTCTTTAAAGGAAAAATCAAATGAAATATTACCATTCTCACTTGGAGAGTTTTCCATTTTCATAAAAAGCTGCACAAACTTGCTAGGAAGGTCTGTTTGCTTCTCCTGAGAGGGCAGAACCTTCACCTTCCCAGTCCTGCTGTAGGAATGTTTGAGTGTTCTCTCCCGTCTACTTTCCATTCAGGTCCCAGGACAGACATATAGTGTGGTGTGGTGGAAAAAGACCTGGCATTTCAGTCAAGAGACTCAATTTGGCCTTCCTGTGACTTCATTTCCTTATCTGTAAAGTGGGCATAACAAAAAAAGTCCTATATAGGGGGGCCCTTCAGAGGGATAAATGTTATTATGTGCTCTGCACATACTGCGGAGCAGAGTAACTGTGCCTGCAACAGAGGCAGCCCTCAATAAGGGTGGAAACTGGGTTTGTGAGTCTAGGCACAGTTGTATTCTGGGAAACTTTTCTTCATCTTTCTGTCTTCACTTTCCACATCTGAAAAAGAAAAGATGGTGATGAACCAGATCCAACTCTAGAACTCTTTGAGCCACTGGGATATATATACGTGCTTGGGGGTTGATTGAGAAAAATAAGTCCTTTTCTTGATTTTTATGATCAATCATACCTTAGCATGTTCCCAACAGCCAAAGCTCCAGGATTACTGGAGAGAGATTATTGTCTCAGTAACTTTTAAAGTTGGAAAAAAGAAGGAAAATAGGAAAGAGAGAGGGACAGAAGAAAGGAGGAAGAGAAGAAAGAAAGAAAGAAGAAAGGAAAGGAGACTCCAGCTCTACCCAGCTGGTCCTACGAAGTTGATTTGTACCCTTTGACCACACCTGGATACCTACCCTGGGGAAATAGATAGATAATAGATACATGAGAGAGACAGAAAGACAGAGATTTTTGAAAGATTTTAGATTCAGATATGTTCATGCCCTCCTTAAATGAGTAGAGAAGAAAAAATACCCCAAATATCCAACAGTTATGCCCAGATAGGTAAAATTGTGGCGTAACTCCTCTACAGAATTGTCAATACCAATTTAAATGACATGCTTCAGGATTATACAACAACATTATAAATGTTTATAATATAGTGTTACATTTTAAAAAGCAGGCTATAAAATCCAACAAATAGTATGGTTAAAGAACTGCATTTCTTTCTGGCTTTTTACATTTTCCAATATCCTTTAACATGTTTTATAATTTTATGATTTTTTAATAAATTTTTTAACTGCATATATAAATATATAATGATAAATATACCCTAATTTTGATACATTAAATATATATTATGATAAGTATATCTCTATCTATCTATCTATTTATCTATCTATCTACCTATCTACTTATCTATCTATCAATAATTCACCAGAAACCAGTTTAGGCCATTAAGCATGGTGGCCACTCAAGTCAAGAGTTTAGCTTAGTCTTAGCTATGCTCAGATTTATTCTTTCCTTTCTCTTTTAAACATTACATGAGAGCCATGTTAGAGACGCCAACATTCTGGCAGTGGAGGAGAGGAGAATGGCTCTTTATCACCTGGAGAGTCTAGCCCCATTCATCACCCAGGACGGACACACTCACATCGCTGAGAGACAGAGAGGAACCCTGCAGAGCAAGAAACAAATGGCCAACTAATCAACTGTCTTGAAGATGACCACTCAAACTGGAGACAAATCGATCCAGCTAGCTTTATGCAACTGCTTGCCTAGAATTCCCTTCAACTAAGAGTGTTTAGTTTGCTCAGATGCCCTGCTGCTTTAGAGAGTGATTGACTGGCTCTCCGCTTCACTCTGTGATGCACAGACCCGGTTGCTGTGGGTTTTCTTCAGACTTGTGGCTTAATGCAAATGGAGGCAGAGGTTGGAAAGCTGTTGAGGATTAAAAATTTGACCTAATTTTTTAATGGTACAACTAGCTTTTAATTTAACATTAGAAAAAAACAAAAGAAGGAAAGAAAAAAGCTGTGTCATCAATCCGTGCAGATGTCAGTTACTGTTTGGTTAACGCTGGCTTTTTATTGCACCTAAAACTGTTAAGACGTATTTTGAAATTATTTACCCTCCTTTGTAATTAGAGTTAGCAAGACCAGCCTTTCTTAACACGAGAGTATTCTTTAAATATCTGTCACCATTTGGAAGGCTTCCTCCCTTGTGAACCTATAATTATAACTTTTACTGTATTATACTGCTAAGTTTATTTTAGATGAAAAAGTTTTTGGCTCTTTGGCCATAGTCACTGAAAATAGGCTGTCAGAATGAATGAGACTACCAGGATGAAAGAAGAAAGGCTGGGCACATCTACTCTTCTTATGTTTCAAGTTCAGTGTGAACACAGCTCTTCAGTGCAAGGAAAAAGCTTTGCCACTTACAAGTAAGCAGGTTTTATGGGTTGAATGTGCCTGCCAGAAAGACATGTCCATGTCCTAACTCTGGAAATTGTGAATGTGACCTTATCTGGAAAAGGGTTTTTTGCAAATGTAATTGAGTAAAGGATCCTAGGACGAGATCATTCTGGATTATCTAGGTGGGTCCTAAATTCAGTGACAAGTATCTTTATAAGAGACACCTAGACAAGAGACATAGGGAGAAGGCCATGTCAAGACAGGAGCAGAGACTGGAGTGAATCAACCACAAGTCAAGGAATGCCTAGGGCCTCCAGAAGCTAGAATAGCAGAGGTTGAGTCTCCCCATGTGAACCTTCCAAGGAAGCATGGCCCTGATAATCCCTTGATTTAGACTTCTGGACTCCAGAACTATGAGACAATAGATTTCTATTGCTTTAAGCCACTCAGGTTGCAGTAATTTGGTACAGCAGCCCTGGGAAAGTACTGCAACAGCTGTGTGATCTTGGGTGCATTACTTCCTCTCCCTGGGCCACTTAATCCCCGTTTGCTAGATAAGAGTGATAACACCTACCTGCTGGATTGTAATGATGAGTAAACCTAATTTAGTATAAGAAACCCAGTGCTTAGTTGGTGTTCAATAAACAGTAGTTGAAATTATGTTGTTGTTGTTTTTAATACTATCAAGTTCACCAAAATTAAAAAGAAGCAATAATCAGAGACCCAAGAAGGCTTAGACACTCGTTTTTTTTCACAAGATACGCTATAAAAGGCTGAACTGTTTTAATCTCCCTGTGATGGGCAAAGTTTAAAATCTTAAGTTTGCATACAGGGAATTTTTAAATGACCTCCATCTATACTGAGATACATGCTAAATGCTAAACTTAGTAAATATTAAACTAAAGAAAGCAGTTAAGGAAACAGGTATAATTAAACTGGTGTTACAGTCTATTAACCCCCTTTATAGGAACAAAACAATGGGCTTTCCATGAAAGAAACCCAACTTGAACCACTGTCTAAAAAATCTGATGAGAATAGAGTCTAATGTGGTTAGCCAGTCATCTTTCTCATCTCAAAAACACTCCAGTCTGGTTAAGATCAATGGACTCCTAATTTCAGGAAGAAATCCAATCTATCTTCCTTGCTTGCATGTCCTCTCAAAGCATTCCTTCAACCTTTTATTCCAATTATTAGCATCTATTTTTCACTTCCCTCATTTCCACCACAGCCATCCTAGTCCAGGCTCCCAAAAACTCTCTTGTGAATGATGGTTGCCATCTCCTAGCAGACCCTATATTCTCATGTGTGCAACTCTGTAGACCATTTGCACGCAGCAGCCAGAGTGAATAAACTTTTGAAAACATAATCGCTCCATGCCAGCTCAAAGCTCCCCAGTGGCTTCCCATAACACTTGGAACAAAATCCAAGCATCTAACCCCAGACTCTAAAGCCAATATTATCTGTATCCACTCTCTGCCTCTCCCCCTGGGCAGTCACACTGGTTTTCTTTCTGCTCCCCAAATTCTTGTATCTCATTCCCTCCTTCGGGACTTTTCTGCAGTTAGTGTCCCTGCCTGCAAGGCAATTTCTTCCCTTTACTATGGCTAGCTCCTTCAGAAAGGCTATCTTTGACCATCAACCTCTTGCAATCCCATCACTCTGTTTAATTTTCTTCTTGGCATTTATCGCCATCCAAATCACTGTTTATTCATTTGTTGATTTGGCTTCTGTCTGCCTCCAGACGTAGAATATGGACTTCTTGAGAGCAGGGACTCTGCCCATCTTGTTCACTGCTGTGTCCTTGCTGCTTTGAAGAGTGCCTGGCTCATATAAAGATATAAAGTGATCCAAAATGTTTATTGAACATTCAAGCAGTAGCAGCAAACAGCAAGAAGGAGCTCAGAAGTGATTTGTCAGAAGAAATAACAAAGCTTTTTCCATCATACCAACTTTTTATAAACTTCCATGAACACATTCACATACCACATCCACATATTATATACTACAACATACCACCAAACCACTTACACCATACTATGGTGTATACAGCGTTCTTCTCTAAATCCACTCAGATTTTCTCCAAATACATTCATTTTAAAATTTTTATTGCATGAGTTTTATGTGATGGCTGTATTTGTCCACCTACTTTTTTAAAAAAGCTTTATTTTTAATTTAGCTTTGTTGAAAGTACATATATTTATGGTCTACACATAATGTTTTAAAATATATATACACTGTGGAATGGCTAAATCGATCTAGATACAGCATGAATTACCTCACATACTTATAATTTTTTGTAGTCCCTTAGCAAATTTTAAATATGCAATACATTGTTATTAGCTATAGTCACCATGTCATACATAAGATCTATTGTAAAATTGCTTTATCAAGATGTAATTCACATCCCATATATTCAATTCACCCACTTAAAGTGTACAATTGAATGGGTTTTATTTGTTCACAGATATGTACAACCATTACTGCAGTAACTTGGGGACATTTTAATCTCTACTTATTTACTTTTTTTTGAGACAGTCTCGCTCTGTTGCCCAGGCTGGAGTGCAGTGTTGCGATCTCGACTCACTGCAAACTCCACCTGCCAGGTTCAAGCAATTCTCCTGCCTCAGCCTCCTGAGTAGTGGGGACTACAGGCACATGGCACCATGCCTGGCTAATTTTTTTGTATTTTTAGTAGACAGAGGGTTTCACCATGCTGGCCAGGCTGGTCTCGAACTCCTGACCTCATGATCTGCCTGCCTCGGCCTCCCATAGTGCTGGGATTACAGTCGTGAGCCACCACGCCCAACCTCATTCACTTTTAAAAGTGCTCATCTACATTCTCTCTGTGGGCAGCTTGCCAACCAACAGGATAAAAAGTACCTTCCTTTTGGAAAGACTGCTTGACTCCCAGTATCTGGGGTAAAGAACAAGGCAGGGGTGGTTGGGTTTCCCATGATGTGTCAGGCCTATGGTTTGGGAAGACAGGAATGAGTTAGAAAGGGTAAGGGCCTATGAAGCAACACTATAGGGCTCTGTGGTTTGTGGAGAAGCCTGGGGTCAGGAAAGAAGCCAAGAGCAAAGTCTTTGGTTTGAGGTATTCAGGGCACAGATCATAGTAGAAAAAAGAAAAAAAAAAGAGAGAAAGAGAGAGAGAGAAAAGTCTTGGAAGGCATTAGAGATTGGGACTCAAGGCTGAAAGGTGAGCTTTTCTTAGGGGTGGAGGGGAGGGTATCAATTTCAAGAAGACACTTGTAGCAAGATGGAGCAGAGTACTTACAATAGATCAGACCAGCCTCTCTGCTCATTCACATTCTGTCTGGTTGGCCCTTAGGAGTTAAGGGTCCATTCAGTCCTTTGAGTGCATTTTTTCACTCTCCTCATCCTGCAGAAAGTGGCTGCTCAGTGATATTGCTGCATTCTTAGGAAACCAAAACCCAGACCCTAGCCGCCTCCTTCACCATTCCTGGTGCCACCCCATGAAGGTCTAACAAAACCTGTAGAAAGGAACCTAAAGGCTCCGTTCAGACTATCAAAACTTCACAAGACAAAAATAGTATACCCAACCTTTAGATGTGAAATATTGATAGAAATGGCATGATTTCTGCATTGGCATCATTTGGACAAAAGCACGCTTGCTGAGAGATCAAGCCCTCTTTGCGTTGTAGGAATCAATGTGATAAACATCACATAAATATAGTGTTGGCACATGGAGCTTTCATTTCTATTCTTCTGACACCAGACACTCTGTTGCCATGGAAATTAGTCCATCACTGCACAAACACAGCCTTCCTTCCAGAGGTGCAGAGGCACCAAACATGCCTGCATTTGAGAATCAAATTTGGCCAAATGTTGTCCTTCTATCCTATATAGAGCATGCCTCTCACATGCCTGACATTGAGTCTTCTGGCCTCATGATCAAGGATTTTGCCACATTAAGGAAGCCTCTTAAAAAGAGTACCTTCTCCTTTGCTGATGAAAGCATCTCCCTCTGTCTTGTGTCCTCCCAGCCATCAAAGGAAAATGTGGTGCCTCATTTACTTCAAAGAGCCCAGCACCTGCTAAGGATCTGCCTATCCTGCCTCTGAGTCTTGGGGAACAAGCTCTTGAGATGTTTCAGAGCTGTTTATCTATTAAGAAGGCATCTGGTTCTATCCTAAAAATATTTATTTGACATACATTGAGCAAGACGGCTAGTTCCCAGGCATCTTTTAAGGTTTCCTAGAACACACAAAATATGAACTCAGCTCAGCACTTGCTTCAATGTGTTCAGTAATACGTTTTTTTTTTTAAAACCATGTTCCCAGTCAACAAAGTATTATCTCTAGGCTTTCTGATTAGGTCTCATAAGACCCCAGAGGTAAGTAATGCTGCTTTTTGTACCACTTACTCAGTGAGCCTCAGAAACATCAAACCAATGTCTCGTGATTCCAAAGTCCTTGCTAAGAGCACATCACACATCCTCAGAGAACCACACTGTCTGACAGAATAGGATCAATGACAGAGGAGAACATTATAAATGAGGAAAATTAAATTGCATGTTGTAGGAAAATCATGGGAGAGGCAGTATTTGATGAATGGGAGGTTTGAAAGTAGAAATCAGGAGATAGATTCCTAGCCAGAGGCAACAATTACAGGTTTCTCCAAGTTTGGCTTCTCTGATACAGAGTAAGGGAGAAGTTTTCCTAAAGACTTGTCCACATTTGTTCCATGCATGCTTTAAATTCATATTGTGAGGATTAAATAAGTTAATTCAGTAAAGCTCTTGGTACTATGCCTAATGCAAAATTAGTGGTGAAACTGTTATCTACAGGATGGATCTTTGATTCCATCAAATGAAGATATTAATGATCATTGAATTTCTTCCCACACTTGTTAATATTTATGTCTTAAGAGGGAAAAACTGTATTTAGGAAAGAAATAAGTGGCCATAAGTCTGTTTTGACCTCAATTTTATGTGGGTTTTTTTTGTTTTTTTTGTTTTTTTACTTACTGGCTGGAGAATGAACTTCATAATGTCAAGACAGTGAACTGGTTCAAATAAACTTACATAATCTATATAGAAGTAGGTCTCTACTAACATCTACCATCCCTAATCACAAACTCAGATGTAAGGGCAAATCATTTTTAGCCATCACAAAGCTCATGCACGTTAATATCTTTAATTCATGTCAAGAAACCATATTGAGTGCTTCAATATCTACATTATTGCCTTAGTCCAGAACAACTCATACTTATGGAATTCTTAGGACCTGACACACCTTCAAGACGAAAATTCTTTTCTGGTTCACCAAGGTGAGGGCAGGGCCTTGTGCTTTATAAATAAGATTCATGTGTCACACCGATTTGCTTTTACATATCACTGCTTTTTTGGAATGCAAAGAGAATAGAAGAACAAAAATCATTAAGACACACACACACACACACACACACACACACTTAAAATTAACCCAGCATACATTATACAATCAAAGCTGTAGGACAGAGAATCACAAGCAACATAGACATCAGTGCTTGAAGAAGTCACTTGCCTCCTGACACCAAGATACCTCTGTCCTTGAAGGTATAGAGAACATCTTCTCAATGGCTGCAGTCCAAGTAGAGGTTACACTTCAGAGGTTATTGATTTGCTACAATTTATAGAGTTCTCCAGAAACTTGCTAGTAGGATTTAGTAGGTTAATCCTCTTGGGGCACCAAAACAAAGTCTTCTTGATGTGGTTTCCTGTTGGATACAGCAGACCAGATGTATCATTGCCACAGGACTTCTCAAGAAAGTCCTGACAACATCAACTAACAAACGTTGACAATGAAGGAGAAGAAATGTCAATTAGAAAACTACACTACTCTGTGGTCAGTGTGGCAAAAAGCTTCTCTCATCTCAAGATCTCTTCGGAGATCACTGGGATAGGAGATTTTGCCTTCATAATGGAGGCATTGACTCTTTGAGAACAACCTAACTCATGTTCAGAAATAGTATAGTGTGATGGTTAAGCCCTCAGGCTCTGAGACCAGGTTGTCTGGATACAAATGCTGGGTTTGTAATTTAATCACTGGGGGACTCTGGGCAAACCTCTTAGCCTTTCTGTGCTTTATTTCCCTGATTTCTAGAAAAAGGTTATTAAGAAGATTAATGAGTGACTTCAATAAAACACTTTTTACTAAGCAAAATGTGTTAAACATGTTATCTATTATTATTTAAGCTCTGTTTGAGAAGGGTGGGAACCATGTAATATTTCCTAAGATATTTACATTAAAAAGTATCTAAATGTTTTTGTTTAACTTTGTTTTATATAAAGGAGTAAGCACCACTTATATAGAAAACTAGTTGCTTAACTAAACATAAAAAACAATAATTAGTGCATATTAATATGTGCCAGGGACTGTTCTAAACCTGGGTATATAGCAGAGAAAAGAAATAAACAAGAAGATAAACATTTCTACTTTCATGGAGCTTACAAATCTTAGGGGAAACATGCAATAAACAAGATAAATAGGAAAAATGGATGGCAAGTTAGAGAGTATTAAGGTCTAGAGAGAAAAAGCAATACAAGGAATGGGTATACGAAATCTCTTGCATATAACCATTTAATCAGTCAACTCTACTGAACACCTATAGAGACAGCCAGGATTGTGCTGGCCTTCTATATGTATAACATATACCCTGATTAGGTGAAATGAATGAGGTGTCATTGGAAGCGTATACAGCTTCTGTTAGTAACATGGGACCAACAGTGAGTTATGCTGGAAAGGTCAAGCTACATCCAGCCATCCTTGGCTTGTCATACCTGTAACTTTTGTAGACATACATTCCATTTTCAGATGACTGTGCTGTTTTGATATGACCTCTTATCCTTTCTCTGCAACTAGACAGGAACCCTCCTATTCCTGAACGTAGCACAGGGTAATGTGTATTCTGTGTTGGATCAGCCTCCAGTGGTCCATTATCCTCATATTTGCATCTTTTGAGTTCTGTTGTTCACTGTTGGGGGCCCAAATTTTCCTGGAATTGGTGAATTATCCATGGAACTCTATCCCAGAAGCTAGGATAGAGGCTGGGAATTATGGGTCGAGGGATAGAGTCACAGATATTGACAGTCACAGGCTCTAATTAAAAGAAAAAAAGATTTAAAAAATGAGTATGAGGCAGCAAAGATGAAAGATGAAAAGCCTCTAATGATCTGAGGTCAGTTATTTGTTAAGAAAACATTAACTGATTACCTGGCATTTTGCAGGGACACTGGGAACTCAACAGCAGAAAGATGGAGACGTTTTCTATATTTCCAGATCTTTCAGACTAAAATAAACTGTGCACAGGCTGTCACAATAATATTTAACATTTGAATAGGTTTAACAGTTTAAAAAGCCCTCACTTGATCTTCAAATAGCCCCATGAAAGTAAATGCTATTATCCCCGTTTTAAATGAGGACACTCAGATCCAAAGACTAAATAAGGAAGTCAGAAGGTAAGGAGGCCATTTAAGTCATCATTATAATGGGAAATTGACAGCTCAAGTTATTTTTATAGTAAAAGGATTGACCTCTCTGCTCCTCTGGAGCTAAGGAAATATCATACTTTTAGAAACCAGGCAAAAGCAGGGATAAATTTAGCCCATACATAACTTGTCCAGTACGAAAACAAAAAGTTCCCCAGGCAAGTTGATTGAGAGGTCAGGGGATGTGTGGACAGCAGCACATCCACACAATTTCCCCAGTGGCAAACTACTATGGGGGAGCAGTAAAGGACTCTACCTTCCAATCACCAGGATTGAAATCACTCCCCAGGAGGCAAGGTCTAGTGGCAACAGGTGGCATCAGTTTCATCCCATGTTGATGAGAGGGAAGGGAGAGATGGAGGTGGGAGGAAGTGAAGAGGAAAGCATGAGATCCTTCATGCTATAACAAGCCCTGGGAGAGCACTCTCTCATGGCCTCTAACAGCTCTTTGCAGGTGGTACTATCAGCAAGTTAGGTATTAGTACCTGCACACAGATGAGAAGCAGAGGCTCAGGGAGATGACGAGAATTCCCATAACATTCTTGTTGGCACTGGGCAGGTCAGATGTCAAATGGTGGTCTCTTGGACTTTGTGAGTTTCTGTTACCTACCAGCGCTGGGCTCTGAAGGGATGTATACAGGGTGGCCGCTACCCTCAAGGAGGATGTTTCCAGCCGTCTCCTGGAAGAAAGGAAGACCCTGGTTCAGGAAATGCTTGGAGACTGACCAAAAGTAATAGTTCAGAGGAGGGAGAAGCCATCTGGATCATCTCGAAGGTGCTGAGAGCCTTCTGGAAAGTTCCTCAGTCTTGCAGAAACTCAGGAATAATCCAAGTAGATCAGTAGAATGCTTTTAATGGAACAAAATGCCATCAAAGAAACAAGCTTCCTCTCCTGGTGCCATCCATCAACTCTTTCCATGTGATGACAACAGAGGGTGTGTATCTCCAAAGCATTCACTTTTGAGTCAGAAGACAGAAGGGGTCAGGGAAGTGGCATCTGAACTGGTCTATAGCTCCGATTTCATTTTGTGAATATTTCATCTAATCCAGTATTACTCATTAAGTGGTAACGACTGTCTCTATCTTCTTTGTCCTCACTGTGTCTCTTTGCCTCTCAAGCTCCTCTCCTGTCTTCCTTCTTTCCTTCTCTCTTCTCTGTCCATTCTTTATGTCTCTGATTTTCTTTCTGTGTTTTTCCTCTCCCACGCTTCCCTTTCTTTCTCTACCTTTCATACTTTGCTGCTCACTCATCATCTTATCTCACTGACTCTCTGTTCTCTCTCTTTCTCCCCATACCTGCCACACATATACACTCCACTCATCTTTCTCTCCCCTGTCCCATTACCTGACCTCATTCTTTGGAATCAGAAAGCTATCTAAATCTACAGATTTCTAGCCACATATCATGTATGACAATGCCCATTATAGAAAATGTATGAGGGGCTGGAGGATGCCCAGATCCCAGAAAGCCAGGAGCCAGAAAAGGCAACCTGGAAGTTTACAAGTATAGCAGGGTTCATATCTGAAGGCTCCAATATTTTCCTGTCATTAACAACTCAGCAGGCAGCCGGTGCAGGAATCCAGCACAGACATGCAATTCATTTAACAGCAAACAACACTCTCTAGTGCCACAACTCCACCAGGGACAGAAGGGCCCTCGAGCTCTCTGTTCTCTTTACCAAGTAAGAGAGCACCTTTTCCACAGCATATCATGTCAATGTGTTTATGAAATTCATAAAATCAGAAGGTCATAAAGCAGGAAAGGGAGACAGAGAAGTTGAGAGTTTATGGATTTCCTCCAAAAAAGAAAGCAAGAAGGGAAAACTATTGGTGCCTTTTTTGCAAAATCCATATGACTTGTCTCCAACCATATCTTCACCCAAATTTCCCATCCAAGACCCAAATATCCTCCTTGCCCAAGCCAAACATCTGTGTTTAAATAATATTAAAAAACTAAATTTTCTCTTCTATTTCACCAAACTAAGTCATATATGGTATAGAATTTTCAAAAATGTTAACAAGTACTACTTTTAAGTGGGAAGATTAGAAATTCTTTTTTTGTTTTCCCCTCTGTTTTTATAAGTATGTATTATTATTGTAATAAAAAGATACAAATTTAAAAATTAGCAAATATCCAGTAAATCTATTGTGTCTAACCCAGCTCATTCCCCAGAATCTCCAGTGACTCCGCATCACATTAATTTCTGCCTGCTCAGAATCACCAAGGCCTTTTATTCTCTTTGCAGCACTCATCATAGAGTTTAATAGGATAATTTTATGCAGATTTTCTTATCTAAACTTCTTAATATTTCTTTAAACTAAGGCAAAGGTAAGCCCAGAGAAACCAGTGATTTGCCTATGGTCATATATTTAGTGCCAGGCTCATCTCTTCCAGACTCTTCCCGATTCTTCTAACTGCTGCACAGTTGATAACAGTGATGATGGGATTTTTCTTAACAGTCTCTTTAGTCTCCAAGGTGGATTACTTAGTCTCTGGTGTCAGGGAGTGGATCTGGATTTGTCTGAACATATTCACTATATAGAGTGTACTCTCTTCTTGCTGAAACCACCCCAAGAGAATTCCTCTCTCCAAGCTCATTCTCCAGGTCTCTGGCTGACCTTCTTCATCCCAGACAAGCTGCAGGTCAAGAACTTCTGCAGGAAGATTCTGATGAGATTATAACTTTTTCTCATTCCTACTACTTTCCTTATTTGTTGTTGTTGTTGTTGGGGGGTGGATAGAGCTTTGATTTTCTAAGAAAATTGGCAGCCTCGGAAGAACAGGGTTGGTGTCAAGATTCAGGAGCATTCTTTCTCCTGTAGCATAGAGCAAAGCAGGCAGTGCGGGCTTTTGAAGGAACCAGACCCTTTCTACCCTGAGCCCATCAGCCTGACAATGAAAGAAATGCCACCACAAGTTGGACCATGATCGGTCTATTCAGCCTAGTGTTCAGTCTTCAACCAGATACTCCTACTACCAAAAATGAACTTTTGGGTCTCAATGAAACTTTAGAAAACAAACTGCCTTCATACTTTGTCTTGGCTTCCGCTTGGAATTCTCCCAACTCAAAATATCATTTAAATTAAGAGTTTGGGAGAAGAGAATCAGAAACTTCATCTCTACTCTTCCTGGCCAGCAACTCATCTCATTTTCATCTGACTTCTCTTTTCCCTAAGACTTAACGGAAAGGAAGTCAGTAGGGAAAGAGATGATATTTTATGAGTTATGATAACAGACCATGAAATGGAATTAAATTGATGCTTGTGGATTGCATCAGTTGGGAGCAATTATGTGTTCATAAATGAAACGTTTGGGTTCAGTGGAAGGTGGTCACAGAGCTAAATCTCAATGGAGGGGAGAATAATGATATCGAACATTGTCTCAATGGAAAATTAAATAGCCTCTTTCTTACCATTCTATAGATAGGAAAATGAGGTACAGAGAGGTAGTATACTTAAGGTCATCCAAAAAATAATCATTGCAGTTGGTATTGGAACCTAGGCAGTGTATCTCCAGGGCAAAGGTTATTTTCCAACCCCACTATATTGCCTGGGGTATGATCTGGGGTCACCCTCTTTGTGCCACTTTGTGTCCTTGTATGTAGGCTCTGTGTATGTGTAAGTGAATCATAGAGAGATATTGTACAGTCACTGAAAAAAGATGTCAACGTCTCTTTATCTTCCTCTACACCAGCACTGTTCAATAGAATTATGTAAGCTACATATGTATCATTAATTTTCTAGTAGGCACTTTTTTGAAGTTTTTAAAAAAGGTGAGATATTTTAAACTCTTCTGCTCATTTCAAGTCTCATAGTGTGTCCAGAGTTGGTTTCTTCTGGTGGGTTCATGGTCTCATTGACTTCAAGAATGAAGCCACAGACCTTTGCAGTGAATGTTACAGCTCTTAAAGGTGGCACAGACACAAAGAGTGAGCAGCAGCAAGATTTATTGTGATAAGTGAAAGAACAAAGCTTCCACAGTGTGGAAGGGGACCCAACCAGGTTGCCATTGCTGTCTGGGGTGGCCAGCTTTTATTCCCTTACTTGTCCCCACCTATGTCCTGCTGATTGGTCCATTTTACAGCGTGCTGATTGGTGCATTTTTACAGAGCATTGATTGGCACATTTTGCAAACCTCTAGCTAGCCACAGAGTGCTGATAGGTGCTTTTTTACAGAGCTCTGATTGGTGCATTTTACAAACCTCTTGTAAGACGGAAAAGTTCTTCAAGTCCCCATCCAACCCAGAAGTCCAGCTGGCTTCACCTCTCAATCCACCCTCTAGACAGGACACCCCAACTGCTGTTGGGAATGGGGTGAGGACTACTCTAGCTACTTCCTGCTGGATAGGGGCAAAGAAGGGGCCCTGCAGTTGTAGTGTCCTGCAGATGAGAACTCTCTAGGCCAGTCAAAGGGCCAGTGGGTCAATCCAGGGGCCTTGGTAGAAGTTGTTAGTTGAGCTCATTTGGGGTTCCATTTGTAAGGCCATCTGTAGCTTGATGGCCTCGATCCTGGAGGAAACAAATTTGACAAGGAGGTTAAAAATACAGGGCCTGGGACAACCCTTCCAGGTCCACTTCCACTGCATGGAAGCTTTACTTTTGCTTTTGTTTTACTTTCACTTTCACTTCAATAAATCTTGCCAACACACACTCTTTGGGTCTGTGTGTTTCTCTAATTGAGCCGTAACACTCACCACTGCAGTCCATGGCTTCATTCCTTGAAGCCCGTGAGACCACCAGCCCTTCAATCGAGAAAAGACCTTTGATTGGGACATTACCTCTTGTCTCATTTCTGGGGGCCCACCTGGGATTTCTCCAAAACAGAGAGTAACATCAAACCCTTTTCACTTGCTATTCTGTTCTATCTTCTCACTAGAACTTGGAGGAAAACACCAGGCACCCATCGGCCATTTAAAAGCAACAAGCACTGCCACCGGACTTAAGACACAGGTGTGAGGCTTTCTGGGAAAGGGCTCTCTAACAACCCCTGGCCCTCCAGGCTGGGAGCATTGGTTTGCCTGGAACCAGTTCCACCTTTCTCTACCTTTCCTGGGAAAAGCTGAGGGCTGGCTGGAGGTGGAAAACTGTCCCCCAAACTCCTGGCACTGACCCAGTCAAGATCATGGCACAGCAAGAAGCCTCTAGTCTGCAGCCGCCCATGCATGCATTCCCTGCCTTTTCTGACCCAGGCCTCCTGGGTCCTAATGTCCTCAGAGAATACTTTAGGCCCTCTCTTCTAGGATCTTTCCTACCCCTGAGTCTAAGAATCTTTTGGCTAGAAGCCTAAGTCGAGTGGAGTGGCAATCCAAAGACCCTTGCCCATGGTGCCCCCAGGCTTATTCTTATGCAAATATGTATCAATATACTTATATGAGACCTGTCCCTCATAACCTGTACCCTAGGCACTATCCGGGGCATCAAAAGGCATGTGAGTGGCTGACAGAAGTCCTAGGACATTTTTCCTTTTGTTGCCGTAAACTTACTCCAGATTATAGAGGCCACTTTAATTACCACCTTTCCTGTTTGGGATCAGCGATTAGAACTGTAGAACTTCTCCACTCGAAGCAGTCAGACTACGGGCCAAAAACAATATAATAGATAATAGGTCCCCCTATTCAAGACCAAAGGTCAATGAATATTCTTAGGAGGGCAAATAGGGAACAGAAAATTCAGGTACAAAAAGCACTGCGCCAACCATGGTCCTCCAATTTGCCACTGCCTACCCTAAAACTGTTGTGCTTCAGTGCCATTTTCAAGGAATTTATCTTGCTGGGACAGCTCCAAGCCTGGAAATATGCTAATTGGTGACTGGTCTCTAAACTCAAAATACACCCTGAACCTAAGACCCACTTGCAGATGCAAAGGCAATTGTGGGCACACTGGTAAGGAGCCACTAAAATCCAGCAGCCCCAGCCCCCTTTTTTGCAGCTAAAAAAGGGCAGGAAATGAGTGTGGGCAAAATTGCTACATCAGTAAGTGCAAATAAATCTGATAAGCAGGGTTCCATGGGTGATTGTGCACCCTGGAAAGAAAAGGACATTAGAACTGTAGGGGACACTCTAGGACTAGTGCTCACTAGGGCATGACTAGGAGCACGGGCACTCCTATGCCCTCCCTTCAGATGGGAGATGTTCCCTCAAAAGTGAAGCCACCTCTGAGGTGTATTCTGGATAATTTGGGACCAATTTGATTTACATCTTACCAGGGATCCTTAAAGCCTACCCCCACACCCAGGTCCCCCCACTGCTCCCCCTCCCACTAGTAAGGACTCTCCTTTGGCCCTAACGGCCTGAAAAGGAACCAGACAAAAAGATAGTCAGGGAACCAAAAGGTGCCAATGGCCCTCAATTGTGTCCCCTCCAAGCTGTGGGAGGAGGAGGAGACTTTGGCCCAGCGTGAGTACATGTCCCCTTTTCCCTCTCAGACTTAAAACAGATCAAACGGGACCTAGGAAAATTCTCAGATAATCCTGATGGATACATAGGTATCCTGATGGATACCTCTTACAGGGGTTAGGACAATCTTTTGATTTAGCAGGGGGAGATATTATGTTGTTGTTAGGTCAAACGTTAACTCCCAACAAAAAAGAGGCTGCCTTAGCTGCGGCCAGGCAGTTTGGGGATCTCTGGTACCTAAGCCAGATAAATGATAAAATGACATCAGAAGAAAGGGAACTATTCCCCACAGGCCAACAGGCAGTTCCCAGTGTGGATCCCCATTGGGACCTCAATTCAGAGCATGGAGACTAGAATTGCAGGCATTTACTGACTCGTATACTAGAGGGATTAAGAAAGACCAGAAAAAAGCCAATGAATTTCTCAATGATGTCCACCATAACGCAGGAAAAGGAAGAAAACTAATTTTAAAGGATAAGCTTATCACTCAGTCAGCTGCAGACATTAGAAAAAAACTTCAAATGTCTGCCCTGGGCCCCGAGCAAAATTTGGAAACTCTATTGAATTTGGCAACTTTGGCATTTTATAATAGGGATCAGGAGGAGCAGGCTGAATGAGACAGATGAGACAAGAAAAAGGCTGCCGCCATAGTCATGGCCTTCAGGCAGATGAACTTCGGTGGCGCTGAAAGAAAGAAAGGCTGGGCAGGCAACCCGCCTAATGGGGCTTGTTATCAGTGTGGCTTACAGGGGCGTTTCAAAAAGGACTGCCCAAACAACAATAAGCTGTCCCCTCGTCCATGTCCCTTGTGCCAGGGTGATCACTAGAAGGCACACTGCCCCCGAGGGCAAAGGTCCTCTGGGCCAGAGGCCACTAACCAGATGGTCCAACAACAGGACTAAGGGTGTCCAGGGCAGGTGCCAGCCCATGCCATCACCCTCACAGAGCCCTGGATAAGCTTAACCATTGAGGGCCAGGAAACTAACTTCCTCTTGGACACTGGTGTGGCCTTCTCAGTTTTACTCTTCTGTCCTGGAAAACTGTCCTCCAGGTCTGTCACCATCAAAGTGGTCCTAGGACAGCCAGTCACTAGGTATTTCTCCCACCCCCTAAGTTGTGGCTGGGGAACCTTATTTTTCTCACGTGCCTTTCTTATTATGCTTGAGAGCCCTCCTCCTTTACTAGAGAGGGACATATTAGCTAAAGCAGGGGCCATTATATAATTGCATGCAGGAGAAGGAATACCTGTTTGCTGCCCTCTGCTCGAGGAGGGAGTTAATCCTGACATCTAGGCAGAGGAAGGACAATATGGATGAGCAAAAAATGCTTGTCCAGTTCAAGTTAAATTAAAGGATCCTACCTCCTTTCCTTATCAAATGCAGTACCCCTCAGACCAGAAGCCCAACAAGGGTTACAAAAGATCATCAAAGACCTAAAAGCACAGGGGTTACTAAAGCCAAGCAGCAGTCCATGGAACACTCCTATTCTAGACATACAAAAACCCAATGCACAATGGAGGTTAGTGCAAGACCTCAGAATTATCAATGAGGCAGTTTTTCCTCTGCATCCGGTTGTACCTAATCCTTATACTCTACTCTCCCAGATACCAGAGGAAGCAGAATGGTTTACAGTCCTAGATCTTAAGGACACTTCCTTCTGTATCTGTCTGCATCCTGACTCTCAATTTCTATTTGCCTTTAAAGATCTGTCAAACCCAGCTTCTCAGCTTACCTGGACTGTCCTGCCATTCATTATCAGGGCTGGGATATTAGGAGGACTATGGACCGGCATTGGAGGCATTACCACCTCCACCCAATTCTATTACAAATTATCACAAGAGTTAAATGATGACATAGAATGAGTCGCAGGTTTGCTGGTCACCTTATAAAGCCAGCTTAACTCATTAGCAGCAGCAGCCCTTCAAAATCGGAGAGCCTTAGATTTATTAACAGCCAAAAGATGTGGAACCTGTCTTTTTCTAGGAGAAGAGTGCTGCTATTTTGTTCATCAATCCGGAATTGTCATCAAGAAGGTTAAAGAGCTTTGAGACCAGATACAGTGCCAGGCACAAGATCTCCATGACACAGGACCTTGGAGTATTGTCAACCAGTGGATGCCCTGGCTTCTCCCATTCTTGGGACCTATGGTGGCTATTGTGATGTTGCTTATGTTTGGACCCTGCATTTTTAACCTCCTTGTAAAATTTGTCTCTTCCAGAATAGAATCCATGCAAGTGGTTCTACAAATGGAGCCCAAAATGACCACCACTAGCACCTACTATCAAGGACCCCTAGACTGACCCACCAACCTGTTCTCGCACCATGACACTGAAGACTCCCCTCTCGAGGAAACCTCAACTGCAGAGCCCCTTCTATGCCCTAATTCAGCAGGAAGTAGCTAGAATGATCATCGCCCAACTTCCCAACAGCACTTGAGCTTTCCTGTTGAGGAGGGGACTAAGGGACTAAGTGGCTAAGTTGGCTGGACTTCCAGGGTCAATAGGGACTTCCCTAAGGGGACTTTCCCCTAAGCCAAAATAAATTGTAGCTGCAAGCTAAGGGATTGAAACTTCAACCAATCCAAGGGGACTTTCCCTAAGCCAAGATAAGTCATAGCTGCAAGCTAAGGGATTGAGACTTCAATCAATCATGTAGGGAGTTTAAGCTCTAGCTGCAGCCTGATGTTTTTAACCAATCAGGCCCACCAATCCACAAGCAGATTGAAAATAAGCTAGTTCTACAGGACAGAAAAAGGAAAAGAGGAGGGGTCATAAGGGGTAGACAAAACTGGTTGTGTATGTTAAAAAGGTGTGTGAGTTTGTTGTTTTCATTTTCCCATACTAAGTTATATCCTTGACCAAGTTGGCTCTTTCCTGATCAAGTAGGAGGTCATTTGTGAGCAAATGTCATCCCTACAGCATTTCATATGGACTGAACCCCATTTTGTTAGGAGGATTTCGGATTCCCAACAAGGCCATGGGCAAGAGAGTAGGCCATGGGAGATGAGTTTCTTTTGTTAGTTTCCTTAAGTGCCTCTTGAGTATAAGCATAAGACATCCAAGCCAAAAAACGGCAACACTTCCGGGTCCCCTTCCACCCTTGTGGAGGCTCCACTTTCACTTTTGTTTTACTTTCACTTTTGCTTTAATAAATCTTGTGCTGCAAAAAACAAACAAACAAACAAAAAAAAAATACAGGGCCCAAAGGTGAGTAATAGCAAGATGGCTGTCATGGGACCTAGAAAGGGGAGAAGCCATGTCACCCAACTCCAGACGTTGGTATAAGAGTTTGAAAGGCATTGTCTGATTTCAGAAGCCTTTTCCTGTAAATGCCAGGCGGCATCTCGTACTATCCCTGACTGATTAGTGTAAAAGCAACACTCTTCCCCTAAGAAGGTGCAAAGTCCTCCTTTCTCAGCAGTGAGGATGTCTAGGCCTCGGCGGTTTTGGAGAGTCACTGCTGCCAAAGAGTCTATTTGGGATTGTAGAGTAAGGATAGATTTTGTTATTTCTTGCAAACTGTCTGAGAAATACCTTGAGAGTGTGTGGTAGTAGGATAATGAAGTAGATAAACTGGCTATTCCTGTTCCTGTAGAAGTGGTCCTTTGTAACCCTATAAGTAGGAGTATTAGTTGTATGGCCCTGCGTTGACGAACTTGAGCCTTGAGGGGCACTAATAGGGTCTGATTTCCTGGGGCAATGTCAATGTTGGAACTTAGGAAGACTAAGGTGCAGGTGCCAGTCCAGTTGGTGGGGAGGCAGAGGTTGAAGTTCCACATAAGAAGAATATGCCTTGGCTGGGTAGACAAAACTGGCTGTGTATGCTAAAAAGGTGTGTGAGTTTGTTGTTTTCATTTTCCCATACTAAGTTATATCCTTGACCAAGTTGGCTGTTTCCTGATCAAATAGGAGGTCATTTGTGAGCAAAGGTCATCCATACAGCATTTCATATGGATTGAGCCCCATTTTGTTAGGAGAATTTTGGATTCTTAACAAGGCCATGGGCGAGAATAGGCTATGGGAGATGAGTTTCTTCTGTTAGTTTCCTTAAGTGCCTCTTGAGTGTTTTGTCTTCTTGGCCTTCCCTGAGGATTGTGGCCTCCAGGTGCAGTGAAGGTGACATTGTATCCCTAGCGCCCTAGAAATTCCCTGAGTTATTGTGGCCTTAAAAGCTGGACCATTGTCACTTTGTAAGCTTTGGGGAAGCCCAAATCTAGGAATTAGGACTTTAACCACTTACCAAGCCTTCTCCGTCTTGTAGGGGAAGGCTTCTATCCAATTTGTGAAGGTGTCAACACAGGCCAACAAGTATTGAAATCTCTTTGACTTAGGCATATGGTGAAGTCTAACTGCCAGTCCTCTCCGGGATAGTGACCTATTCTTTGTTCCCCCAGAGGGGCCTCACGATGGACCAAGGGATTATTCCTTTGGAACATCTCACAGGATTTGACTACTTGTTGGATGGTCCAGAGGAGATTTGGCCCTGTAAACAGGGATTTAGCCATTTGATGAGTGTTCTCAAAACCCATATGAAAAGTTTGGTGGAGGGTCTTAAGTATTTTCCACTGGCTAGCTTCAGGTATGAGTACCTTTCCCTCTTCTGTTGTTAACTACCCTGAGGGGAGAAAACTATGCCCCCGCAAAAGTCCCCATTCTGTTTCAGTCAGGGAATACTGGGGCTTAATCTCTTGGAAAGGGTTATTCCATACCAAAGGCCCTTCCATATATATTTCTAATGGGAGGTTCAACATGGCAGCAATTTTGGCCTCAGTGTCTGCCTGATGGTTTCCTTCTGCTTTTTCTCCTTCACCTTTTTGATGGCTTTGGCAGTGTAAGACTGCCAACTCCTTGAATTTTTACACTGTGTACAATAACTCCATAATTTCCTTCTGGTATTTAATGTGGGTTCTCCCAGAGGTTAGGAACTCCCTTTCTTTCCATATTGCAGCATGGGCATGTAGGATTAGATAAGCATACTTGCTATCTGTATGCACATTTATTCTTTTTCCCTTTCCCAGTTCTAAGGCTTAGATAAGTGCCACTAGTTCTGCTAGCTGGGCACTGGTCCCTGGGGGAAGAGGCTTACTTTCAAGTACTGTTACTGAGTGCTGATTGGTCCATTTTACAGAGTGCTGATTGGTCCATTTTACAAACCTCTAGCTAGCCATAGGGCGCTGATTAGCGCGTTTTTACAGAGCACTGATTGGTGCATTTTACAAACCACTTGTAAGACAGAAAAGTTCTTCAAGTCCCCACCCAACCCAGAAGTCCAGCTGGCTTCACCTCTCAATAGCACATGGCACTATGAACTAGCCACATTGCAACAACCACCTGTTGGACGGTGCAGCATTCAACTGAAAATTCTTCATCCTGGAAAGCTTTGGAAAACATCAATACCTGGACCCCTTCAAAGGCCTATTAAATCAGAAACTCTGGAACCAGGGCCAGGCTTTGGTGTCTGTTGAAATACCAGGATGCCTCTAAGATGTAGCCAGACAGTAAACTCTTAGAGAAAAATACTTTTCTTATTCCCCATGTATGTGGATTACTTTGCATAGAACCTACAACTTAGTAGGCATTCAAAATATATTTTGTGAACAAATGAGTGGGTTTGCATTTGCATTTAGATGTTCTGAGTTCTAGTCCTGACTCTGCCTCGATGTGTGATCATGACCTTATGCCAATAATGGCTTTCTGAGCCTAATCTTTCTCATTAACAGCAACAATCCCGCCAATCACTGCTCCCTTAGCCTCTTCTATCTCTGAAATTAATAACTCCCACGTATGTGCCGAGTACCTGCTATACCCAAGCACAGCCCAGCAATGCATGCCCCTTTCATCAGGTCTTCACCTCCATCTGAAGTCCATGGCCTGGGATCCACAATTACAGGGAACCCTCCTGCATTGCACTTGCTTGACACATGTAATCACTGTGTTGGTGGCAGCTCTACAGCCACAGGAAATTTAAATTGCATCTTTTGAGTCTTAATATGATGTTTCTGGGCCATTTCACATACAGCTCCTAAGATAAAGGCATCTACTTGGCATGCACAGCAGTTACACTAATAACAGAGGGATGGTGACATGCCACTGTTTATAGCATAAGAACAGATGCATCTCTGTGAGCTTCGGGTTCTGCTTACAGAGAGGAAGGGAAAGATGCCTTTCTATGAATGTGTCATTTGCATCTGTGGTTTTGTGGAAACATGAGAAAAGACATTGTGAGCCTTAGATTAAGTCCAGGTACCCTGAAATATTAGGGAATAGTTTGTTAATGTATCAAAGCACAGGAAGGAAAGCAGGAGAGGGAAAGGATGCTGTAATGAGAATTCAGGGTAAAGCCAAACTCTGAGCAGAGCATCAGACTTATGATGTACACTCCATCAGTGCCAGCACATGCAGCAGCACCAGCAGTACCAGTGACTGCACCAGCACCACCAGCACTAACACAGGTAGCACCAGTGCCAGCACCAGCAGCATTAGCACCTGCACAAGCAGCACCAGCGCCTGCACCAGCACCAGCAACTGCACTAGCAGCACCAGTGCCTGCACCAGCACTAGCACCTTCAGCAGCACCAGTAGCACAAGCAACACCAGCACCAGCAGCACCAGCAACTGCACCAGGAGCATTAGCACCAGTACCTGCACTACCAGCAGCATCAGCACCACCAGCACCTGCATCACTAGCAGCACTAATAGCAGCAGCAGCAGCACCAGCACCTGCACCAGCAGCACCAGGACCAGTACCACAAACAGGACCAGCAGCACTGCACCAGCACCAGCACCACCAGCAGCAACAGTACCGGCAGCACCAGCAGCAGAACCTACACCAGCAGCAGCAGCACCAGCACCAGCATCAGTACCACAAGCAGCACCAGTGCAAACACCAGCACCAGTACCACCAGCAGCACCAGCACCAACACTAATAGCACGAGCAGCAGTAGGAGCACCAGCACCAGTGGCAACAGCACCAGCACTAGCAAAACAAGAACCACAGGCAGTGCCAGCACCAGTACCAACAGCACCAGCAGCATCAGCACCACCAGCACCTGCATCTCCAGCAGCACGAGCACAAACAGCACCAGCACCTGCACCAGCAGCACCAACAACAGCAACACTGGCACCAGCAGCTGCACCCCCCTGCATTCCTGGTTCTCAGCATATCCCTCAGGGCTTTTCCTGTGCTCCCTGCACACTGGAGTAACAGTAGTTGCTTTAGTGGACTATAATCTCTCAAAGTTCCTTGTATTTGCACATGCTCTTTCCATGTTCTTCTCTTGCTAAATTCTACCCATTCTTTAAAATTTACTTGGATACTACCTCTTCCAGAAAGTGTTTTTTGGACACTTCAGCAAGCCCAGGCAGGATTAGAGATTTTGCTTTTGTGTTCATCCAGTATCCAGGCTCACTCTTATCATTGCACCTATCATCATAGAGTGCAAATCCCAAGTACTTCCTTCCCAACAGATTGTCATCTCACTAAGTGTAGGAATAGTATATTTTGTCTCTGCATGACAAGCACACTGGGTGGACATGGCAGGCTTTTAATGTGAAGACTGAAGAAGCAACGGAGGGAGGAAAGGAAGAAACATTTACTGAATGAGGTATATGAATAAGTTACAGACTAAATTATGTCTCCCCCAAATCTATATGTTGAAGCTTTAACTTCCAGTGTCACTGTATTTGGAGATAGGGACTTTAAGGATGTAATTAAGGATAAATGAGGGCATAAAGGTGGAGCCTTAATTCACTAAAACTAATGTCCTTATAAGAAGAGGAAGAGCTGCATGCACACAAACCGCAAGAAGGAAGCCGTCTACGAGCCAGGAAGAGAGGCCTTAGGAGAAATGAATCCTACTGACACCTTGATCTTGAACTTTCAGCCCCCAGAACTATGAGAAAATAAATTTTGCCACCCAGTCTGTGTTGTTTTGTCATGGCAGCACAAGCAGACTGATAAAGTGAGTAATAGAAGTCTTTATCCTCAAGGTATAGACAAGAAAAAAGATGAAAGAAGAAAGAGGGGTGTGTGGAAGCTGTGATGCTAGGAGAGTAACCTGCTCAGATGTCCCCTCAACAGAGAACCTGCTGAGTAGAATGAAGGAAGTCCACAGACAGCCGCCAGCTGCTGAGCCTTCAGGATCCACCATGGTGCTCAGGAGACTCAGGCAGCTCCCATCTAATGACTGAGCACTGTGAGGACAATAGAGCCAGGCCATTTTCACCCAATGCAAGACTCCTCTAGCAGCCTGTCTTTGCTCCTGGCTTCCCCAACTGCCTGCTCTATCAGTGCTGCCGTGGGTCTGAGGCTCTTCATCCCTCTTCCTCTTTCCCTCTCTGCCCTCACAGTTGTCACCCCCACATCACATTCTGAGCCTCTCCACCTGCTCTGCCTCCATTTCTCCTTATCCTATATGGGCATTTCCTCCAACAAACCTCTCATCCATTTAATTCTGTCCTGGCTTTCTGGAGTACCCAATCTGACAAAGGATTGGGGAGGGGCATTCACTGAGTGCTATTTGCTTTAGAATCATCTTCTAATTATATTACTGTATCTA
This sequence comes from Pan paniscus, assembly GCF_029289425.2. Taxonomy (NCBI): domain Eukaryota; kingdom Metazoa; phylum Chordata; class Mammalia; order Primates; family Hominidae; genus Pan; species Pan paniscus. The sequence goes on along the minus strand of NC_073256.2, from coordinate 145,757,948 downwards.
GCAACCTCGAGAGGAAATTTTAGTTTCATTATAAAGAGTAGGAAATGGACATGATGGAGAAGAGGGGCTTGCCCTGAAATCACACGGCCAGTGATGAAAGAGCTGCTTCCCAACTCCAAAAGTAACATGGTGTATTGTGCCTTCCTCCCATCCCTTTTGGTCCCCTCAAGCCCTGCCCCTGCCTGACACTGTAAGCAGCTCCTTTGAATGCTGGGAAGTTCTTGGCAAGTTTCCAAGGGGATGTCTCCAAGTGGCTTCTACAATAACAGGTTTCACCCCAAGGGAACATGATGTCAAAGTCATATCCTGAAACCCGAAATATGATCCTCTTGGGGGAAAAAGAGAAGCCCTCTAATAATCACCTGATAGATTCTTCTTGCCCACTGCACAGATAAAATTGATTCACTGAGATAGTGGTATTGTAGTAAAGAAAGGATTTCGGCCAGGAGCAGTGGTTCATACCTGTAATCCTAACACTTTGGGAGGCCAAGGTAGAAGGATCGCTTGAGTCCAGAAGCTGGAGACCAGCCTGGACAATATAGTAAGATCCCACCTCTACAAGAAAATTTTAAAATTAGTCAAGCATAGTGGTGTGCACCTGTAGTCTCAGCTAACTGGGAGGCTGAGGTAGGAGGATAACTTGAGCCTGGTAGGTGGAGGTTGCAGTGAGCCAAGATGATGCTGCTGCACTCCAGCCTGGGCAGGAGAGTGAGACCTGGCTTAAAAGAAAGAAAGGAAGAAAGAGAGAGGGAGTGAGAGGGAAAGAAGAGAGGAAGGAAGGAAGGAAGGAAAGAAGGAAGGAAGGGAGGGAGGAAGGAAGGAAGGAAGGAAGGAAGGAAGGAAGGAAGGAAGGAAGGAAGAAAGGAAGGAAGGAATTGTTTAATACAAATCTAGCCATGTGCCTTCCTGAAAATTCAGAGACTGGAGTTTTTAATAATTTGGTGGGCAGATGGCTAGGGAATGTGTGCTGCTGATTGGATGAAGATGAAATCATAGGGGTGTGAAAGGCAGTCCTTGTGTGCTGGGTCAGCCTCTAGGAGGGGGTCGCAGGATTGATTGAGGAACCTTTCCTTTTTCCTGTTTCCTGAGGCTGCATGAGGTCAGTTGACCACCAGAAATATAAAAGCCTGAAAAAACATGTCAAAAGATCAATCTTAGTTTCTACAATAGTGATGTTATCTATAGAAGTAATTGAGGAATTTACAAATCTTGTGACCTCCAGAACAATGGCTGGTTATTATTTAACTATGACTACATCTTGGCAAAATTCAGGCCCCTCTCATAATCCTAATCTTGTGGCCTTTCATTAGTTTTACCAAGGTTGTTTTGGTCCCTGAATGAGGAGAGGGCAGTTTGAGGAAGGAGTGTTGTCATCCTTACTTTAAAGTTAAACTATGAATTCCTCCTAACTTCATCTATGCCTAGGAATGAACAAGGACAGCTTACAGGGTAGAAGCAAGATGGGGTGAGCTATGTCAGATTTCTCTTAATGTCATGATTTTGCAAAGGCAGTTTCACAGATTTTCAAAAAAAAAAAAAAAGTCAGAAGGGAAATGATGTGGAAGAGAAAGGTGTTCTGAAAGTGGGCCCCCAACAGGCTAGTCATTAGCCAAGAATGCATTGCTTAATAACTCCACTGCTAGGAACTTCACTCGCAGTCTTATGTTGCATAAATAATACAGCATTTCCACTAGTTATTATGTTACTCATGCTCATAGCCTCATTGAGAAAGAGGCAGGACAATAGGGCCTTTCACAGACAATACAGAGGGACAAAGAGTGAGTTCAAGTGAACCCAACATGTGCCTCAGAGCCACCCAAGAACTTTCGTCAAAATTCATACACCTAGCCTACAGCCCGCAGCTGCCAGCCTGTGTCTGATCCTGTCATCTCTGGAGAAGTCTATCAGGAGCTCACTACGTTTAAGAACCACTGGTTTTGGACTTTATCAAATAGCTGCTGGCCTAAGCTAGTTAATTTCAGGTCAACAAACATTTACTGAGCACCTATTATGCAGCGTCATGCCAGTTGCCAGGAATACAGTTTAAATAAGATATGGTCTCTGGCCTTGGGGAGCTTGCAATTTTCTAAAGCAAGACAGGCAAATAAACAAGCAATCCCAAAGGTGCGACAAGTATTTGACAGAGTAAGGACAAGATGCTCTGGGAAAACCTAATGCAGCCTTGGGAAATAGGAAAAAGGAAAGGTTTCTTTTTCCCAGACTGTTAGGGAAGAGAGGTTGTAAGTCTGTTCCAAACACAGGAGATTCTTGAGAAAAGGAGTAGAGGTCTAGAACAAAATGGTTTCTCTTAGGTATATATTAGAGCAGCAGTTCTAGAGCATATGTGAAACGATAGGGCATTGCACTAGGTAGGACTGAGAGGTAGATCAAGGGTAAAACATGAAGCATGTCGTATGCTAGTCTAAGAACCCAGAAATCTCTTAGTCACTCTTGGCTCCTTCACCTTCCCTGACACTCACTTCCAGCTCTTTCTTCTTGATTCTCACTGCTGTGGCTTGAGTGAAAGTCCACTCATCTCTCTTGGGACTCCCCAGGTCACACTATGTCCTCACTAGGTTCCGCCTCTTGTCTTTACTTCCCCTCCAATCCGTGGCTCTTGTTGCTGCCAGAGACACTGATCCAAAATAAACCAATAATGATAATAGTAATAGTAGCTGGGGATAAATATTAAGCATTGCCATGCATTATCTTAAATTGGCTGATTTATTTTATTTAATTCTTAAAGAATCCTATGAATCTCATTTTGCAGATGAAAAAAGGAGGACACAGATGGGTTTCTCACCTTGCTTAAGGAAAGCCATGTGACTCGTGAAAGATGAAACTCCAATCTCTCAGAGCCTTAGTCTCTCAGAGAGATGAAGTAATTATTTCAATGATTATTTCAGGAGCCTATCCTAATGAGGCTAAAGAAACATGACCCCAAAATATGACTGTAGGAGATCAAAACATGACACCCCAAAATATGCCTCTTTGGTGTAAGAATTATTTTGAACTGGATATTTTGAAAAACTATAGACACAGGAGTAGCTCTGAAAGATTACTATTTTTAAAGAGAAATTCACATCTATAATGGAATTCTCCATTTGTAAGAGTATCTCCCTTTCTGCACTAGGAAAAGAAGGACAACTCTTAAACAACAGGGAAGGCAGCTCTTAAATCTTCGTAACAAAACCTACCTTTGTTTTTCAGTGATTTTCCTGGCCACCTCCTCTTAACCAAACCTTTTTCCACATACTTATTTCTTAGTTTCTGAAAATGATGGTATTTAAGTCTGAAGTTTAAGCTCTTTCTTTGAGATCTACTCTAAAGATTTACTCCTAATTTGTTCCAATCCACACCCCCACCTTCTTCCCACGATACCAAAATTCGTGAACCCTCAGGTCCCGCATTGTAAAACGGTGTTGCCTTTGCATATAACTTACACACATTCTCCCACATTCTTTAAATCATCTCTAGATTACTTACAATACCTAATACAATTTTAATGCTATGTAAATTGTTGTAGTTTTTCAATTGGTATTATGTTTTACTGTGTGTTGTTTTTCACTGTTTTTGTTTTTTTAATATTTTTGATCCATGGTTGGTTGATGCAGAAACCATGGATATGGAGGACCAACTGTATTCATGAGCTGTACAGGTTGATAAACTTGTTTTTCTCTTGTTAATCTGTCTTTTGTCATGGAGAATCTCAGTTAAAAAAACATAAAAAATAGAAAATTATTTTTCCTCCCTTACACTTCCCTGACTTAAATGATCCAGTGGCTTCCTATTTCCTACAAAGGATGAGGTCTAAGCTCCTCAGGATGGCATTCAAGGCTTGCATACAACCTCACTTCTCCTCCCCACTAGCCTCAGCTCTGCCCAGGCAGCTCTACCACAGCCAGACTCCAGCACACTGGACAGCACACAGTCCCCCAGTAGCTCCTGAATGTTTACACCTCCTGTCCTTGTCCTATTCACCTCTCCCCTCCACGAACCCTTCCTCTATTCATGTTCCTGCCATGTAAAATTCTCCAGAACTTAAATTTGAAAACCTTTCCTCTAGGAAGCCTTTCTAAACTCTCCCAGAACAAGTTGATTTCTCCCTCCTCAGTGTCCCTACATCACTTTTTTATATTATGTAGTAAGGGATGCATCCACACTACTACAAGGGGGTGTAAAAATGCCTGCCCTCCACCAGCACAACTCTCCTTTGAGAAAAGTGCTTTCTTCAACATCATTCCTGATATCCAGCACCAGGCCTGGAACTAATCATGCTTGCTGAATTATTAGATTAATGAATTGTCTTTAATACATCTTTAAAAACCATGAGGTTAGATCCTGTAAGCTGTTAACACGGGACCTTTTCAAATGATCAAAGTCCTGCTACCATGAGCTAGCATGACAAAGAAAGTAACTTCGGGCTTTCCCTCAACCAAAATGTTTCCTGGATACTTGGTGCGCATTGATCATCATAATTTTAAATGGTAGAATATCTCTTTTGCAACAGGTCACTGGCTTTTTATTAGGTAAAGATTCTTGAGCTCTCACGATGTGATTTGTATTGTGTCAAATACTAAGGGTTAAGCAAGGGAGTCATCCTGTCTACAAGAAGCTCTATGGATAACAGGAAAGACACACCTTCTACTATAATACTGTTCAATAAATGCCATGACCAGGATGAACCCAAGGCACATGGAATTAAAAGACTCAATCCTTCCTGTGAAACAAAGGCAAGGCCTTGAGGAAGTAGCATCTGAGCCTGAATTCTAAAAGTAGTTTTCGAGACCAAGAGGAACATTCAAAGTAGAGGGAGATATGCATGCTGAGTCAGCATGCCATGACAAAGTAGGTTTAAAGGAACTCCATGTTATTTGGTGGAAGGTGGTCCCCTTTTAGGTTCTTCTGTGTCTGAACCCACTTCTGTGTTTTGAAATTTCCCTCCTTTCTAAACCTTAATCAGAAACCAAACCCTACCTCCCACTATATATGCTAAAAAATGTATACATCCTTATTTTTCCATATTCTTGTAACTGAGCTATGGAATGTGATCTATGCTTACTCAATCAGTTGCATCTACCAAAGATTTTGAATTTAGAGCAAAGAATTTAAGAGATAAGACATTGGAATATCTTGTTCTGATGGTAGCAGTAGCAGCGGTGAGAAGAATTTCCCAGGTCACTGATTATTTTCAAATGGTTTCAGTGGTAACCACAGGGTGGCCTGAGGTCTCTAGTGTGGTGGTAGGTAAGCCTATGTATAGCAGGTGTAAAATCATCCAGTGGCTTTCTACTTCCAGTCATGTATAGCAAGAGTAGCTGGGTATCTTTGCTGGACTCGTGTATGGGGTAATTTATTCTGTGGTTTTGTCTCATCACTTCCCTTTGTTGCAATTTTTTTCCAAGCCCAATTCCCCTACCTTCTAGGTGATTCTGAGAGCTACTCACTATATCCCAAGGTTGGATGTCCCAGAAGTAGACCTTGAAACAAGGATTGAGGAAGTGATGCTGGAAGGAAACAGTAAAGGAGTGAAGAAGAGAGAAATTTAAAAAAAAATAGAGAAAGAAATCCAATATATTACACATGATTAAACAGGTTACTGCTGGAGGAACCTAGAGCTCAATCCTTCTGATTTATTCTTCAGAGTTGTCCCATCTGAGGAATGAAGAACCTAGGGTATTTATTGTATAATTTCCATCCATCATTGGTTGAGGACTTCTCTCAAGCATGAGCTCCCTGGAACGTTCAGTCTGCCTACGAAAGTGTCAAGAAAAATTCTGCAGGTAGAGTCATAAATGCTCCCAACAGAATGCTCTCGACTTCTATCAAAATGGTGAGTGCCAAGGGTATACAGAGAGACACACTCAGGAGCTGCTACACTATTGCTTCAGTACATTATTTTTGCTTAAATTAGGTCTCATTAGTTTCTGTTTGTCGCAACCAAGAATGCTGACAGAATTCAAACATGAGAAGGAGCAGAAAGTAATGCAATGACAGCTAAAAGTCTAGAGCTTATTGCTAGAGTAATGAGGAGCCCTTGAAAGGTTTTAAGTAAGGAAAATAAGTCCAATTTATATTTTAGAATACTACTACAGATTGGGGTTAATATGAAGCTATTGACACCACTAAGGAAGCTGTTTTGTAATCCAAATGTAAGATAATTAACCATTTAACCCCCAAACCTTACTATTGAGTCCAAAAGTGGGCTTACTTTGTAGTCTCACCTATATAGACATCAAATTTTACTAGAGTCTCATAAGTTGCAGCATTTAAAATATTTAATAACAGCACAAAATATACCTGCTAATATGACTGCAATTAAGGAAAATGTTTTATGAAGTCAATTTACTGAAGTTTATTTGTGGATCTGTGGATCAGTAGAGCAGTCTTGTGTATAAAACTTTTCATTTTCAGGAATTTTTTTGTGTGTGTTTTCCTTCGTTCCTTCTTTCCTTCCTTCCTTCCTTCATTTACTTCCTTCCTTCTTTCCTTCCTTCCTTCCTTCTTTTCTTCCTTCCTTCCTTCTTTCTTTCCTTCTTCATATGTTTATAAGCACACCTGTACAAATGCTCTGACTCTGTGTCATGGGGCTCTGTCAGAGCTAGAAAGGTATTATCTTAGTCTATTTGTGCTGGAATAACAAAAATATCAGAGGCTGGGTAATATATCAGGAACAGAAAATTATTTTCTCACTGGTCTGGAGGCTGTGAAGCCCAAGATCAAGGCACCGGCAGGTTTGGTTGTCTGGTGGGGACTGCTCTCTGCTTCCAAGATGGTGTCTTGCTGCTGTGTCCTCCAGAGGGGCGACATACTGCGTCTTCGTATGGTAGGAGGCCCTTGAAGCCTCTTTTATAATGGCCTTACTCCTATTCATAAGGGGAGAAGGCTGTCATGACCTAATCACCACTTAACAGTCCCACTTTTTAATATCATCATATTGGCCATTAAGTTTCAACATTTGAATTTTGGAGGAGACACATTCAAATTATAGCAGGGCTTTATTTTATAGACGAGAAAAACTGAGACCCAGAAAGAAACACACAGAGATAGCAGCATGTTTGTTTTTCCCTTCTCACTAATTCTCTTCTATACATTTCTCCCTATTCTCCACCCACTGGTACTGTAACTCTTCTCTTTAAAGTTGAACAGGAAAAAAATTTGAAGGAGGAAAAATGTGTCATCAGCATTTGTTCATCTGTTGTGCTCATGCCTTCCCAGGACAGGTGCTGCAGAATAGGTGCTCTTCCTCAGCTCTTTCCTTCCCACATTCCATCTCTGCATCTGGGACAGCCTTTTCAGAAGTGGAAGGGGCCTCAGGAACCATTCGGTTCAAACATGGAATTAGAATATCACCATTTTGCAACTTCTGTGAATTGTTGAATCATGGCTTCAATCAAGTATTCTTGCCAAAAAATAGAACCTGGCTCCAAGAAAAAAGAACATGCTAATGAGGTCACGAGGATGCAGTCTGCAAAACCCAGACTGTTGGAGTCAGAAACTCTAGAACAAGCAACCCAGTATCTTCAACAACACCAATGAATGAAAATAAACAAATGAATAAAACAATTGAAGGATGACACAAAATGAAAAACAAATGAATAAAAATAAAATTTTTCAATGGAATAAAAGAGAAAATGGAAAAGCTGTAGATTTACAGAGATAAACATCAACCAGTTGACTTGTATGGAACTTATTTGAAATGATTCAAACAAAATGCAAAAAATAAAAAATGCAATAAAAAATTGAACACTGCATATTTTATGGTATTAGGTAATTGTTGTAGAATTCTTGAGTTGTGATAATTACATTGTGGTTATGCTTTAAAAAACAAAATAGAGTCCTTATGTTTTAAAGATGCATATTGAAATATTTATGAGTTAAATAGTATAACCTGTGGAAATTTGCTTCAAAAGATTCATGGAGGTGGGGAATGGGTAGGGTTATAGATTAAACAATATTGGACAATAATTAATAATTGTTGAAGCTGCAAACTCATTATACAATTCTTGTTTTTTGGACACTTCTAAATTTTGTGTAATAAGTTTAAAAATAATACCAGTTTCTTTGTGTGTTTTGTTCCTCTACCTTGCCCTCTCCCACTCCTTCTGGTACTATCCGCCCCTAATTCTCACAACTCCCAGAGTATTTTAACACTAAGCATGGCCAGTTGCTTGCCTTTACTTATGCTGTTCTCCACCTCTGGGTGCCATTTCCTCTCTCTTCCACCTATTCACACGGTAAGACCCAGTGCAAAAATATTATCTGTTAAATCTGCTTATTATCTCTATCCTGGGGAAGAGGTGATTAATCTTCCCCTGAGCATCCAAAGTTATATATATACATACACGTATATATATATATATATACACATATATATATACGTATATATATATATACGTATATATATATCCACAGTAGTATCTACACCAGTACGTTAGGTTAGTAGAGAGTAGAGCTGAGATCTCTAAAGGAGTGTGAGTTCTTCACTCACTCATTGTATCATTAAGCCATTACTTTTTGAGCACCTACTCTATGCCAGGTGCCATGTGTCTGTGAGTGAGATGGAAATGAATGGACTCGGTCTCTGCACTCAAGAGATCCCCACCTACTTGCTGAAACAATTCATTTTAAAACAACTTCGATCAAGCCAAGTTATACCAGATTGCAATGGAAATGTAAAGGAAGAAGAGACCAATAAAGAAGATTCAGCATAGTCATTCCTTGCGATTAGACTTGATGGTCAAGATGTTCAAAGGAAGCCAAGGTGCATCAGAGCCTACTCAACTAAGACAAGGGCATGTACAAAGAAGGTCTGTGACCCAAGGAAATGTTGTTCATTTGGAAACTAGCTCATATTCTGATGAGGGGGAGAATGGTAGGATAAAAAGACTAAGTATGGAGCCCAGAGCCACATCAAGAAGAAACTGTATTTTTCGTTGTTGGTTCTTTAGTGCCTAGCACATAGACAGGCCCTTGATAAATGTGCATTATAATAATGAGCCAAGACATAATCATTGAGCTTATGAGCATCAATTTGACTACTAGGTTAAATTAATGCAATATAAAAATGAACAGTGGTTTAATATTTTTCCCTTTTATTCTTTTTTTTTCATATCATTCCAGTTTGGGGTAAATTCAAAGCACAGATGATTCAGGAATGGACAGTTCTGACAAGAAGAGAACACTGTTCTGATAACTCTCTGCTGGTGCTTCATCTCTCCTGTTCTGAGGCTGTTCAGGAGGGCAGCTACTGAAGAGTTAACTCCTGGCAGGATTCCAAATCTGCAGCCAGGAGGCCAGCAGCTTCCTCCTCCACCTCCAAATCAATTACACAAGAAGGCTTCACTCTAAGTTTTTCTTTGATCATTATCTTGTCCCCTGTTACAAACCCATTCTCTGTCTTGCCGCAGCAGCAGGGGAGAAAAACGGTGTTAGCAGACTGACTGCAGATACCTTGGAAGTTTCAGCCATTGAGAGGCCACCTGCTGATGCTTTTGCTCTGCAGAACTTCAGAGGGGAACCCCACACATTTAAACACCAGAGGGGAGAAATGCTGGAAATAGATGCAAACTCTACCTCCAGAGGCCTGGCAGTGTTCTCTTTAGGCTTCAAGTAGAGCTGTTCTCTGAGGAGGCATTAAAAAAAAAAAGAGAAAGAAAGAAAAAGAGAAAGAAAGAAAGCAAAAGAAAGAAAGAAGAGAGAAAGAAAGAAAAAGAAAGAAAAGAAAGAAAGAAAGGAAAAAAGAAAGAAAGGAAGAAAGGAAGAAAGGTACTGGTTAAGGAAACGGGGTGAAAAAGTAAAATTGTAACCAACACTGAGTGCCTCTGGGCAAGAGATTTCTCTCTACTGGGCCTCAATTTCCTCATCTATAAAGTGGTGATCTTTTAAATACCCTTCAGTTCTTGAGGATTTATCTATTTCTGGGAAGATGGATGGATGAATGGATGGATGGATGGAGGAATTGATTTTTTAAAAGGATTACATAGACAAATACAGATGATCAGAGATAGATTATATTGATGATAAAGATGAAAGAATGATAGATTACAGAATGAAAGAGAAAAGAAAGAGTGAGCAAGAGAGAGAGAAAGAGAAAGAAAGAAAGAAGAAAGAAAGAAAGAAAGAAAGAGAAAGAAAGGAAAAGAAAGAAAAAGAAAAGAAGGAAGGAAGGGAGAGAGAGAGAAAGAAGGAAAGAAAGAAAGAGAAAAGAAAGAAAGAAAAGAAAAGGAGGGAGGGAAGGAGGGAATAGCAGATATGGCATGAGAAGATTTGGATCCAGGTGAGAACAGGACCCGGGTTTGAATCTTTGTTCCACTGGTTATTAGCAGATTTTACCCAGTTCCAAAATCTATACATTGTCTCATGTTTTCACTCCTCTTGGTCTCAATTTTCTCAACTGAAATTAGAGAAGGACATTTCACTGCATATAAGGCTAAATAAAATAATATGTAGAAATTGCCTCACATTACTTCATAGCTACCTATTAGATGTAAAGTAACCAAAAACAACAATAGATAAAAAAGTTCATTGGTTCTCAGAATCGTCAAAAGAAGCAAGACATATGCAATTGCCAGGCTTGCATATTCAGTTGTCTCTCCACTTGGATGTCTCACATCTATCTCAAAAGCAACTTGTTCCATACTGAAAGTTTCATCTAACGCTTAATCTTCTCCTTTGTCCTCCCTATTTCATTGAGAGAACCACTGTCCATCAAGTTTCTTAAGCCAGGAATCTGAAAGACATTCCTGATCGCTCCTTCTCTGTAGCCTTCATGTTTAACTTTTCACCAATTCTTATCAAGTTCACTTCCAAAGTACCCAAATCTCCTTCTTCAGCTCTTCATCAATGCCATCCTAAATCAAGACATTATCATCTTATTTTCTGGACCACTCCAGGGACCTTCTAACTGTCCTCCCTGCTTCCACACTTGCCCTCTTACCTCCTTTAATTCAATCTCTGTAAAGCCACAGAGAGATTCTCTGAAATTGTAAACTGCACCAGGCCACTTGTCCACTCAAAACATTTTGGTGTCCCCTTTTGCCCTTAAAATGTAATCCAAGGCCAGCCACAGTGGCTCATGCCTGTAACTCCAGCTTTGGGAGGCCAAGGCGGGAGGATTGCTTGAATCTAGAAGTTTGAAATCAGCCTGTGCCACATAGGGATACTCCATCTCTACAAAATAAATAAATAAAAAGTTAGCCAGGCATGGGGGAGCACCCCCGTAATTCTAGCTACTCGGGAGGCTGAGACAAGAGGGCAGAAGGATCGGTTGAGCCAAGGAGTTTGAGGCTGCAGTAAGTTATGATAACTCCACTGCACTGGAGCCTAGGTGACAGAGTGAGACCTTATCTCTAAAAAAGAAAAAAAAAAGATATAATCCAAATATTTTTCCATAGTCAGCCTCGCCCTCTGTGCCATAGCACCCCGGCACTCTTAGCTTCACGGTGTACTGTGCTTCCTCCACACCTCTGTGTTCTAACTACACTGCTCTTCCTCCATACTCTTAAATACACCAAGTTTAGACTTCAGAGTCTAAACTCCCATTCCTCTTATTCCTCTAGTCTACCCCCTTACCACCCCATCTCATAGGCTGATTAAGTTCTACCCATTCTCTACCAGGAATATCATTCAAAAGATTTCCTCTGACTCCTCAATTAAATTAGCCTCCTGGTTACACCATCTCTTAAAACCCTCCATTTTTCTTTATGGATTCCTGTTAGTGTGAATCTGTGTTTTTGTATGTGATTGTCTGTTTCAGGTCTGTCTCCTAAATCAGACTACCATGCCTACAAAAGCAGAGATTGTACTGTTGTTGTTTCTCACTGCTGTATCCCCAGCACTTTGCCTAGTTCCAAATACGTATAAGCCATGAACATTTGTTCAATTGTTGAATGAATGAATGAACGAAGTTACTGTATCTTCAGTGGCTTCTAATAAAAATCAGTGTTAAGATGTAGTGTCTTAAATAATGTTTTGTCATTTTTTCACAGTTAAGCCTCAAAAATACTTAAAAAATAGGATGTTTCCAAACTGAATTTCCTAGAACATTGGAATCAAGGGAGGTAGGGTCAAAAGGAAATTAAAAGCCTTCTCATCCAATCTACAATTTGAACTTCAAGTTTTTTTTTCTCAACTTGGTGGCATTCTTTATAAAAAGTAATTGTGATATAAAAAGTATTAGTGGTTGTGTTGAAATGGTAATACTAAAAAGTTTTTTTTTTATTTTTAGGTATTTCCCAATTTTTAATTATTTTATATAATTTTATATTTATTCTTACAATGAAATAAATTCTATAAATGCATTTTTACTTTCCTAGCTTAGGTAGCAAACAGGAATGAATATGTTTGACTGGTGAAAAGTTTGCTATTATTTTGTATTACTATCAACATCATTCCCATAAGCAAACATTTCCTGACCAGGGATCTACTTAATGTGAGGTTCTAGGTTCTCGGTTCTCTTTCTGCAAATAAGATGACTATAGCCAAAAAACATTGAGAATCTTTTCTCCAAGTCTCACAGCGAATAAATGCTGAAAGCACTATACTAACTTGAATGTCCGACTTGAAAATCCATGCAATGTAGAAATTTAGAAATTGAGACAAATCCTTGAAGCAATCAATAATCACAAAGATTTCTGGCAGGTTCTACATTTTCATCTCTAGACTCAATTTGCCAACAACCCAGATGCACATTTCCCCTAGTAACATCTTCTTTCTTAACTATTTTATACTTTATTACATATTTTGTGTTTAGAAAATCAATATCTATTCCATGAAAATGAAAATACATATTAACCCACAATTCAACCCACCAGAGGCAACATCATTCATTTTAACAGCCCAGATGAGTGAGTTCCATGCTAATAACTCCAAATATTGTTTGTCTTATAGGTGATAATATTTATTGTCAAAGAAAAAGTAGATATCAATGTTTTGTTTATTTTTTAAATCATCATATGGCAAACAATAACCTCCCTTGAAAATTTAATCTAAAAATCATCGCTGGTTAATATCATCCAACTAATTTGGAAGTCTGAAAGGAGAAGTACATGATTTGCTGCAGTTTACTTTAACATGATGCCCAACACAGTTAATGTTTACAACTCCAAGGTGCTCACCTCCACTAAAAGCCAGCCTTGCACATCAGCCCTACAGGGAAGGACAGCTCATGACAGTGTGAAAGGTGGGCTCCAAGATAAAGAGTAACCCAGCTTTCCGGAAAGCTAAGGTTCAAATGCATCTGGTTTCTATTAACTGGGATTGCAACAGCCTCTTCAAAGGCAAAGAAAATTCCTCTGTCCACAGCTATAAATGCAGCTTCCTCCAAGCTGGCAGGTATAGAAAATGATACTGGGTCAGAGAGTGAAGCTCTCAGTGGAACAGTTATTCTTTCATGCTGATTTTAGACAAATTGGCTTTGTTTGTTTAGTAAGACAAACAATACTTGTTCATTGCAAAGAAAAAATCAAAAGCCCCATTCATCATAAACAAGAATTAATTGATATCCTATTATTATTAATGTTTTTAAAAATATATAACAAAATGAAAGCATACAAGCATTTTTCATATATTGCTATATTATGATTATCCTTTCTAACAGTTTGATGCTGCCTCATATCCAATTGAAAAGATGTATGGTTTGCTTCCAATTTCTCCCTATTATAAACATTTCACCAAGGAGCACCTTTTATACTCAACAAATCATTCTACAAAGATTTATTGAACACCTACAATGCCAGCCACATAGTGTCTAAATTTTTGCTCACATCCTTAATTATTTCTTTAAGGTAAAGTTCCCAGAAGTGGAACTGTTGGGAAAAGTATACTTTTCAGATTTTGATTGGAATTGCCAATTGTTCCGCCAGAGAAGCTGTACCAATAGATACTTCTATCAATACCACCTGTGAATGAATGTCTACCTCACCCTACCTCCACCAAGGAAGGCAACAGGTCTGGTTTTAGAGCAGTTTTACTTTCAGTAGGCCTCAGACAAGTAGCAGTAGAATCATATGGTAATACACATTCTCAGCCCCCAGCCCAGATACCTACTCAATCAGCAATTCAGTTTTCAAAAACTGTTTTTTTTTTTTTTTTAAATCATTTTACTTTAAGTTCTGGGATACATATGCAGAACGTGCAGGTTTGTTACATAGGTATACATGTGCCATGGTGGCTTGCTGCACCTATCAACCCATCATCTAGGTTTTAAGCCCCACATGCATTAGGTATTTGTCCTAATGCTGTCCCTCCCCCCAACCCCCAAAATGCCCTGGTGTGTGATGTTCCCCTCCTTGTGTCCATATGTTCTCATTGTTCAACTCTCACTCATGAGTGAGAACATATGGTGTTTGTTTTTCTGTTCCTGTGTGAGTTTGCTGAGAATGATGGCTTCCAGCTTCAGCCATGTCCCTGCAAAGGAAATGAACCCATTTTTTATGACTGCATAGTATTCCATGGTATATATGTGCCACATTTTCTTTATCCAGTCAGTGTGGCGATTCCTCAAGGATCTAGAACCAGAAATATCATTTGACCTAGCAATCCCATTACTGGGTATATACCCAAAAGATTATAAATCATTCTACTGTAAAGACACATGCACATGCATGTTTATTAAAAACTGGGTTTTAACAAGCTCTTCACAGCATTCCTAAAAGTTTAAGAACCACTAATTTTGAGCATAAGACACAGAGTTATAAGTGCTACCACCAAGGAACTCACACCTCCCTTGACCCTTCCCACTGACTTTTTTTCTCAGTAACCTTCCCTATGGCTGACTGACAGGTAGCTCTTCAACAGGGGCCCTAGGGGATTATAAACAACATTGCAGTCATTTTGGCAAGAAAGTGAACTCCAGAACCGAGGTGGGTGCAATATAGAGACCAGTAGAAAGGATAGAAGTACATGGTCAGCAGCCAAGGGCCTGAGAAGAGTGGCCACAAGGTTTCTGTGAAAAGAGCAGTATGTGGAACCAGGACCACTAGCTGGAAGACTGGCTTTGAATGTCGGCCCCAGCTCACTCCTAACTCTAGGACTTTGGACAACAACTTCTCTAGATCCTTAGTTTCCTCTTTATTTTATCAGGAATAAAAAGTTCCATTTTGCAGGTTGGTGTGAGGTTCACATGTGAGAAGCAATGTGAAATTCTTTGGAAACTGTCCACATCAGGGGGCAACATTATTATCACAGACTTGAGCGTGGGTGGAGGGGAAGGTTGCTCTTCCTGTGCGCAGTCCCCCTTCCTCATTCTGACCATGAAATTCACATTTTCCTGCGAATCTTCAAAGGCCCCATTTATCAGCCATCGAAATACAAAGCAAACAGCCTTCTTGGCCTTCTTTTACGGGGTATCACTTACACTTCCCATTTGGAATATTATCCTTCTTATCTCCAGACTGCAGAAATGCATGACCCACCACCTCTTTAAGTTATATGGAAAATTACTTAGAGGGAGCACCCTCGTTGCAGAGAAGGAAAAAAACTGGGAAAGTTCAGCACACTATTGGGGAAGGCAGCATAATGTTTAGTGTCCTAAGACAGAAGCTCAAATCCTGACCCTTTTACTAGGACGAAGAGTGTATCCTTGGCCATTATGAGAATAAATACCCCAAAGCAGAAGAAAGTTTTACCCCCTACAAATCTGCTTTCTCTACATTCTCTCATCTCAAAAAATAGCTCCGTGGTTTCTCATACCAGAAATCTGAATTATGCTTGATTCATTTATTTCCTCACCTTCCAAGTTTAATTGATCACTCGATTCTACACTCTTAAGCAAGTTGCTTGACCTATGTGTCAGTTACATCATCTGAAAAATAAAAGATAAAAATGTATCTCATCCTAGGTTGTTCAAAAATTAATTTAGACAACATCCTTTGAGTCCTTGACCATCTAGTCTGCTAAAAATACCAACAATGGCTTTACAGTGTAAAGTGGCACCTCTGAGACCCATTACATAAATATTCATGGGGCCCATGCTGTGTCCTAGGTACTGTACAAGGGGCATAACAATGAAAAAGACAGGAAAGATCCCTGTCTCCTGAGGGTCAGGATCTCTCCTGGGGTGTGTAATCTAGTAGGTGGACAGGTGGTTGGTGGAGGGAGAAATAGACAAAGGAAACAAGAATATCAGATTATGGTAAGTGCTGTCCAAAGAGAGCCTTAAAGTAAGATGATTTAATAGAGTAGATACGTGGCTATCTGAAACTGGGTGGTCAGCAATGGCCTCTCTAATGAGGTCACTTTAGGCTGACATTTGAATGACAAGAAGCAGCCAGTCACGTAAATAGGATGAAGGGACAGGAGGCATCAGATGGAGGAAATAGCCAGGGCAAAGACCCTTAGGCATGAGTGAACCCAGAAAGGCTAAGGAATATCAAGGAGGCTACCATGGCTGGAACATGAAGAGTACCAGGAGAGGTAAATTATAGCTACCAGGGTGTTGGGAGAAAATCAGAGGGCTTCACAAACCAAAAAGAAGGAATTGGAGTTTGTTTTGTTTTGTTTTTCCAGTGAAAAGAGAGTTCGGCCAAGGGTTTTAAACACGAGAGTGAATTGGTTTTATTTGCCATTTCAAAAGCTCACTCTGAGTACTGCATGGAGAAAAGATTGTAGGATGACAAGAGTAGAAAGGAGATCAGTGAGAACAAAACTTGCAGTAGCTCAAGCAAGAGAAAGTGGTGGCTTAGAATGGAGTAGAAGAAGGGAGTTGGAAGAAAGGGAAAATTCTGGATGTGTTTTGAATGGAAAGTCAAGAGGACTTGGTGATCCAGTAGATCTGGAAGTTGTTGGGAAAAAAAGAATCAAGGATAACCCAGATTTCTGGCACGAAAAACTATGAAGCTACTTACTAGGATGGACAAACTCTAGGAAAAGCAGTTTTGCAAAGGGAAATCCAGAGTTCTACTTTGACCATATTATTCTTGTGATGTCAAAGATGCTCATATGGAAATGTGAAGCTGGCACTTAGATATGAAAGTCTGAGCTTCCAGGGCACATTCCATTCAGACTACAGGCAAAAATTTAGGAGTTATCAGAATCACGGATACCATTCAAGGATCAACTTCTTGAATGTTTCTACACATTGATATATTCTAGATTTCTTGTTACATCCTAGGGAAATACAAGTGAACAACATAGTTTCTGCCCTCAAGATATTCCCACTGCCATAGAGAAAAGAGGTCAAGAGAAAAATTGATCATACCATTTGTAAGTATTAGGATGAAGGTGGTTATGAGGTGCAGTTTGTGTGGCATTCAGTCATGCTCCCAGGTCTCTCTAGTCCTTGGTTCTGCCTCCCATAAATGGGAATAATACCACCTGTCTTGCCTATAGAGCACTAGGTATCTCAAAGGAAATAATGTAGATGGAAGTAAATGAAAAACAGAGTGTCCTGAATTATTATCCCAATGCAAAGAGGGAGAAAGCTGGCATGAAAAGCTTATTAACAAACTTTCCAGTAAAACACAGGGCTAAGTTCTGGCTGATAGGACTTAAATGTGTCCTCCTATCTAATCACTGCAGCAGGAAATGTAATTCTTCACAAGCCAGTGTTGCTATGAGGGAATTTGCATGAAGTCTAAGATAGAATGGAAAAGTTTTTCTGCTTCTGCTGCAGCTGTGTGATAGCTACCAAAAAGCAGGCACAAAGGACTTAGAGACTGTTTGTTTCAAAACAGCCCAACCTTGACCTTTAGCAAACCTTCAATCTTCAAACATTCTACCAATGACATCACACTGTCCAAATGTGAAAGCAATAAGCCATGGAATGGATATGCCTTGATTCAAACTTTGACATTATCCTTTAATAACTGTGCCTCCTGACTAAGTCCCTTAGCCTCAGTTTCCTGAAATATGATATGGCTGTGCTAACCACCTCCTAGGTATCTATGAGAATTCATCAGAGCTTTCAAGGCACGTAACATGGTGTGTGTGGTACAAAATGAGTGACTTTAAAATGTATTAATATGAAAAGAAAGAGTGGCATATGAGTTTATTCAAATCCTTACTCACTTGGAAAGGCGACAAGTGGGTTATGTTCATCTGGGCATTGGCAGCACCTATCAGAATAGAGGTTCCCTACATGTTTGTGAAATGAACAAATGACATGCAAAATAGCTGTGTAGAGTCCTTGAAGGACACAGTAAGCGATCTCTGGCTAAAAATGCCTTCCTCCATACCAGAGACCCTTCCCTACTGAGCCCAGCTGGTGCCCAGAAGTTAGAAAAATCAACTTTATAATTCACAATTTCAATGGCACCTTTGTTTGAGAAGACTGACACTGGAGCTCAATGGGGGGAAAAAGTTCCCGTCACTATATAATTACCTCAGTTTTCTTCCACCCCTCTAACTAAAGGAAAGGCTTACTTTGATAAAGAGAATATTAAAACCTGCTTCTGCTCTGGCAGGTTTGAAAAAAAAATGTCATTGTGAAGATTCTTCTGAAAATGATCAGCTTTTACAGCAGGAAGAATATTCATTGCAATAAATTTTCTTCACCTTGTAGAAGTTATTACACAAAAAGCAAATGTTTCCTTAGGCTAACATTTCTCAAAGTGTTATCAGTTGGGCCACTGGATCTCAGAATGTTAGTAGATATCATTGGGAAGACAAGAGCTCCATGGTACCCAGGTTTGGGAAAGACTCAGATAAAACTAAAAACTGGGGTAAATGTTGAAGAGGTATCTTTACTATAGCATTGTTCATCTTTAACATGTTAATGTGCATTGTCAGTTCTCAAGAGAGGGTGAATCATTGCACATATTCTTTGGATTTCTAGAGCATCTCACAGGACTTTCCACACTTTGAGAAATGTTTCCTGGAGTCAGGGGAATAGAGCACATCAGCTTTCCAAATCTCTTCCATCCAAAATCAGCTGTCATTTTCTGCCATACACAATTCAAATGGAATTGACAAATCAGCTAAGCATGTTTGTGTCTCCTGGGAAATGTTCCCTGTAAACCTCATGAGTACACTTATTTATTCATATGAGGATTCATTTACTCATCAACCTATGTCAGAAATCTGCTATGGACCCAGCACTGTGATTAAGGCAGAGATCTGTTCTCTTGGAAAAAATATGATGTTGAATCCCACAGGTGATAGAAAGAGAGAGGAAGCCTAGGACAGGATGGAGGGTTTAGAATGGAGGAAAGCCTGAAGAGACAGGAGAGTGAGAAAGAGGCAGAGAAGTAAAAGCTCTATTTCATTACATGTATTTATTGAGAGCTCACTGTTACCAGGCTCTTTGCTAGGTATAGCAAGCATGATAGTGAACAAGGCACAACCCCAGTCTTTGAAAAATTAACTCTTTTGTTGGGAAAAGAGAGAATCAGGTTTTGCTTTAAGGAAGACCATGTGGGCTACCATGTGGAAGGGGCAAGGCTGTGACTGGCTTATAGGTAGAACAAGCTAGGTAAAAAGTGGGAAGGCCTAACCAGGAACAATGACAATGGAAATGGGGAGAAGATAAACTGAAAAAATATCAACAATACAGAATGGGCAGAATGAGATTAGTGGTCTAATTTGATGATTGAATGGGAGACAAAAAACCAAACCCCCCCAAAAAGATTTCTAGGATTCTAGTTTTTAGCAACCAGGCAGAAAGTGGTGCCAATCAATGAGATGGGTGGGTGATGGAGGCGTAATGATGTGAGATGGTGGGGCTGAGGTGTGTGGAGGGTGTTCAGGAGATTCCCAGATGCACAACTGAGGAGTCAAAGATACATTTCTGAAATTCAGAAGAGGGAGCAGACCACAGGAAGAGATTTGGGGTTATCAGCATAAATATGGTAATTTAAGTTACAAGATTGAGGGTTCATACAGGGAGAGTCTAGAATGAGAATGAAGGAGCCTCCAGAAGACACATGACTTCACCAACACATCAGTTTTAGCCCACAATCCTTATTTCACACTTCTGACCTCCAGAACTCTAAGAGAATAAATTTGTATTGTTTAAGACACTAAGCTTGTGAGAATTTATTACAACATCAACAGGAAATGAATACAGATAGACACAGAGGACCCTAATTCAACTTGCAATCTGAAAAGAGTGAACCCTGTAGGTACCCTTCCAAGAAGAAGCAAGCATGCCTGATCTTCTAGGTTCTTGCCTGCTCTGTGGTCAGAGAAAATGGAAATTGGCCTCCCATTTCTTGTGGACTTAAGTTAAGCACTTCAGCATAGCACAGCAGTTGAAAGGGAAGCGCTCACACACTGTGTGATTGCATTTGTATAAAGTTCAAAAATAGGCAAAACAAACCCATCATGTTGGAAATCAAAGTGGGGATGATCTTTGGGCTGGAGGGAAGGAAGAGTGTTTGGAAGTAAGCAAGTAAGTGGAGGGGCTCCTGGACACTGGTTATGCTCTACTTTTTGACCTGGATGATAGGTTCCCAGTTGCCCTCACAATGTGATAACACAAAGATTGGCAACACGTTTTAGGAAGAAGAACAGATAGCAAATAGTTCAGGCTTTGGGGGCCATTCTTCTCTGGCTTTCTGAACTCTGTTGTAGCCCCAAAACAACCATCAACAATTAATAAATGAATTATTGCAGTCTAGTAAAACCTTATTTACAAAATCAGGTGGCAGGATGGAATTTTCCTGCGGGCTATATTTTGCTGACCCCTGTGATCATGTATTGAATGCGTATTTATAATTTGTGCACTTCTCTTCAAATGTTGTATTATTCAACTTTTTAAAGTTTAAAATAAAACAAACTATGAAAGAGGGCAGGATTCTGGATTCAGGCTGCCTGGATTCTATTCCTGACTTTTCTACTCAATATTTGGTGACATTGGGTTGCTTAAGTTCTCTGTGCCTCCATTTCTTCATCTGTGACCTGGGGTGTCGTAACATTGAAATGAGATAAAGTGTGCACAGTGTTAAAAGCAGTATTTAGTTTACAGGCAGCCTTCAATCCATGTTCACTATTTTTAATGAGATCCTGTCATGTGCAACAACATGGATGGAACTGGAGGACATTATGTTAAATGAATAAGCTAGGCACATAAACACAAACATTGCATGTTCTCATTCACTTGTGGGAGCTAAAAGTTAAAACAATTGAACGCATGGAGATAGTAGGATGAGGGTTCCAGAGACGGGGAAGGATAATAGTGGTGAGGAGGCGTAGTGGAGATAGTTAGTGGTTAAAACAGTTACAAATAATAAATAAGATCTCATATTTGATAGTACAACAGGGTGAATATAGTCAATAATAATTTAACTATACATTTAAAAATAACTAAGAGTATAACTAAATAGTAACACAAAGGATAAATGCTTGAGGTGATGGATGTCCTTTTACCCTCATGTGATTATTACACATCTTATGCCTGTATCAAAATATCTCATGTAAATTAAATTAAAAATTAAAAATTAAAAAAATTATTCTTTTTTTCTTCTTTATTATTATTATTACTATTATACTGTAAGTTTTAGGGTACATGTGCACAGTATGCAGGTTAGTTACATATGTATAAATGTGCCATGCTGGTGCGCTGCACCCACTAACTCGTCATCTAGCATTAGGTATATCTCCCAATGCTATCCCTCCCCCCTCCCCCCACCCCACAACAGTCCCCAGAGTGCGATGTTCCCCTTCCTGTGTCCATGTGTTCTCATTGTTCAATTCCCACCTATGAGTGAGAATATGCGGTGTTTGGTTTTTTGTTCTTGTGATAGTTTACTGAGAATGATGATTTCCAATTTCATCCATGTCCCTACAAAGGACATGAACTCATCATTTTTTATGGCTGCATAGTATTCCATGGTGTATATGTGCCACATCTTCTTAATCCAGTCTATCATTGTTGGACATTTGGGTTGGTTCCAAGTCTTTGCTATTGTGAATAATGCCGCAATAAACATACGTGTGCATGTGTCTTTATAGCAGCATGATTTATAGTCCTTGGGGTATATACCCAGTAATGGGATGGCTGGGTCAAATGGTATTTCTAGTTCTAGATCCCTGAGGAATCGCGACACTGACTTCTACAGTGGTTGAACTAGTTTACAGTCCCACCAACAATGTAAAAGTGTTCCTATTTCTCCACATCCTCTCCAGTACCTGTTGTTTCCTGACTTTTTAATGATTGCCATTCTAACTGGTGTGAGATGGTATCTCATTGTGGTTTTGATTTGCATTTCTCTGATGGCCAGTGATGGTGAGCATTTTTTCATATGTTTTTTGGCTGCATAAATGTCTTCTTTTGAGAAGTGTATTTTCATGTCCTTCACCCACTTTTTGATGGGGTTGTTTGTTTTTTTCTTGTAAATTTGTTTGAGTTCATTGTAGATTCTGGATATTAGCCCTTTGTCAGATGAGTAGGTTGCGAAAATTTTCTCCCATTTTGTAGGTTGCCTGTTCACTCTGATGGTAGTTTCTTTTGCCGTGCAGAAGCTCTTTAGTTTAATTAGATCCCATTTGTCAATTTTGTCTTTTGTTGCCATTGCTTTTGGTGTTTTAGACATGAAGTCCTTGCCCGTGCCTATGTCCTGAATGGTAATGCCTAGGTTTTCTTCTAGGGTTTTTATGGTTTTAGGTCTAACGTTTAAGTCTTTAATCCATCTTGAATTGATTTTTGTATAAGGTGTAAGGAAGGGATCCAGTTTCAGCTTTCTACATATGGCGAGCCAGTTTTCCCAGCACCATTTATTAAATAGGGAATCCTTTCCCCATTGCTTGTTTTTCTCAGGTTTGTCAAAGATCAGATAGTTGTAGATATGTGGCGTTATTTCTGAGGGCTCTGTTCTGTTCCATTGATCTATATCTCTGTTTTGGTACCAGTACCATGCTGTTTTGGTTACTGTAGCCTTGTAGTATAGTTTGAAGTCAGGTAGCGTGATGCCTCCAGCTTTCTTCTTTTGGCTCGGATTGACTTGGCGATGCGGACTCTTTTTTGGTGCCATATGAACTTTAAGGTAGTTTTTCCAATTCTGTAAAGAAAGTCATTGGTAGCTTGATGGGGATGGCATTGAATCTGTAAATTACATTGGGCAGTATGGCCATTTTCACGATATTGATTCTTCCTACCCATGAGCATGGAATGTTCTTCCATTTGTTTGTATCCTCTTTCATTTCCTTGAGCAGTGGTTTGTAGTTCTCCTTGAAGAGGTCCTTCACATACCTTGTAAGTTGGATTCCTAGGTATTTTATTCTTTTTGAAGCAATTGTGAATGGGAGTTCACTCATGATTTGGCTCTCTGTTTGTCTGTTGTTGGTGTATAAGAATGCTTGTGATTTTTGTACATTGATTTTGTATCCTGAGACTTTGCTGAAGTTGCTTATCAGCTTAAGGAAATTTTGGGCTGAGACAATGGGGTTTTCTAGATATACAATAATGTCATCTGCAAACAGGGACAATTTGATTTCCTCTTTTCCTAATTGAATACCCTTTATTTCCTTCTCCTGCCTAATTGCCCTGGCCAGAACTTCCAACACTATGTTGAATAGGAGTGGTGAGAGAGGGCATCCCTGTTTTGTGCCAGTTTTCAAAGGGAATGCTTCCAGTTTTTGCCCATTCAGTATGATATTGGCTGTGGGTTTGTCATAGATAGCTCTTATTATTTTGAAATATGTCCCATCAATACCTAATTTATTGAGAGTTTTTAGCATGAAGCATTGTTGAATTTTGTCAAAGGCCTTTTTTGCATCTATTGAGATAATCATGTGGTTTTAGTCTTTGGTTCTGTTTATATGCTGGATTACATTTATTGATTTGCATATATTGAACCAGCCTTGCATCCCAGGGATGAAGCCCACTTGATCATGGTGGATAAGCTTTTTGATGTGCTGCTGGATTCGGTTTGCCAGTAGTTTATTGAGGATTTTTGCATCAATGTTCATCAAGGATACTGGTCTAAAATTCTCTTTTTTGGTTGTGTCTCTTCCCGACTTTGGTATCAGGATGATGCTGGTCTCATAAAATGAGTTAGGGAGGATTCCCTCTTTTTCTATGGATTGGAATAGTTTCAGAAGGAATGGTACCAGTTCCTCATTGTACCTCTGGTAGAATTCAGCTGTGAATCCATCTGGTCCTGGACTCTTTTTGGTTGGTAAGCTATTGATTATTGCCACAATTTCAGATTCTGTTATTGGTCTATTCAGAGATTCAACTTCTTCCTGGTTTAGTCTTAGTAAAGTGTATGTGTCGAGGAATTTATCCATTTCTTCTAGATTTTCTAGTTTATTTGTGTAGAGGTGTTTGTAGTATTCTCTGATGGTAGTTTGTATTTCTGTGGGATTGGTGGTGATATCCCCTTTATCATTTTTTATTGTGTCTATTTGATTCTTCTCTCTTTTTTTCTTTATTAGTCTTGCTAGCGGTCTATCATTTTTGTTGATCCTTTCAAAAAACCAGCTCCTGGATTCATTAATTTTTTGAAGGGTTTTTTGTGTCTCTATTTCCTTCAGTTCTGCTCGGATTTTAGTTATTTCTTGCCTTCTGTTAGCTTTTGAATGTGTTTGCTCTTGCTTTTCTAGTTCTTTTAATTGTGATGTTAGGGTGTCAATTTTGGATCTTTCCTGCTTTCTCTTGTCGGCATGTAGTGCTATAAATTTCCCTCTACACACTGCTTTGAATGTGTCCCAGAGATTCTGGTATGTTGTGTCTTTGTTCTCATTGGTTTCAAAGAACATCTTTATTTCTGCCTTCATTTGGTTATGTACCCAGTAGTCATTCAGGAGCAGGTTGTTCAGTTTCCATGTAGTTGAGCAGTTTTGAGTGAGATTCTTAATCCTGAGTTCTAGTTTGATTGCACTGTGGTCAGAGAGATAGTTTGTTATAATTTCTGTTCTTTTACATTTGCTGAGGAGAGCTTTACTTCCAAGTATGTGGTCAATTTTGGAATAGGTGTGGTGTGGTGCTGAAAAAAATGTATATTCTGTTGATTTGGGGTGGAGAGTTCTGTAGATGTCTATTAGGTCTGCTTGGTGCAGAGCTGAGTTCAATACCTGGGTATCCTTTTTGACTTTCTGTCTCATTGATCTGTCTAATGTTGACAGTGGGGTGTTAAAGTCTCCCATTATTAATGTGTGGGAGTCTAAGTCTCTTTGTAGGTCTCTCAGGACTTGCTTTATGAATCTGGGTGCTCCTGTATTGGGTGCATATATATTTAGGATAGTTAGCTCTTCTTGTTGAATTGATCCCTTTACCATTATGTAATGGCCTTCTTTGTCTCTTTTAATCTTTGTTGGTTTAAAGTCTGTTTTATCAGAGACTAGGATTGCAACCCCTGCCTTTTTTTGTTTTCCATTTGCTTGGTAGATCTTCCTCCATCCCTTTATTTTGAGCCTATATGTGTCTCTGCACGTGAGATGGGTTTCCTGAATACAGCACACTGATGAGTCTTGACTCTTTATCCAATTTGCCAGTCTATGTTTTTTAATTGGAGCATTTAGTCCATTTACATTTAAAGTTAATATTGTTATGTGTGAATTTGATCTTGTCATTATGATGTTAGCTGGTTATTTTGCCGTTAGTCAATGCAGTTTCTACCTAGTCTTGATGGTCTTTACATTTTGGCATGATTTTGCAGCAGCTGGTATCGGTTGTTCCTTTCCATGTTTAGCGCTTCCTTCAGGAACTCTTTTAGGGCAGGCCTGGTGGTGACAAAATCTCTCAGCATTTGCTTGTCTGTAAAGGATTTTATTTCTCCTTCACTTATGAAGCTTAGTCTGGCTGGATATGAAATTCTGGGTTGAAAATTCTTTGCTTTGAGAATGTTGAATATTGGCCCCCACTCTCTTCTGGCTTGTAGAGTTTCTGCCGAGAAATCCGCTGTTAGTCTGATGGGCTTCCCTTTGAGGGTAACCCGACCTTTCTCTCTGGCTGCCCTTAACATTTTTTCCTTCATTTCAACTTTGGTGAATCTGACAATTATGTGTCTTGGAGTTGCTCTTCTCGAGGAGTATCTTTGTGGCATTCTCTGTATTTCCTGAATCTGAATGTTGGCCTGCCTTGCTAGATTGGGGAAGTTCTCCTGATTAATATCCTGTAGAGTGTTTTCCAACTTGGTTTCATTCTCCCCGTCACTTTCAGGTACACCAATCAGACGTAGATTTGGTCTTTTCACATATTCCCATATTTCTTGGAGGCTTTGCTCGTTTCTTTTTATTCTTTTTTCTCTAAACTTCCCTTCTCACTTCATTTCATTCACTTCATCTTCCATCGCTGATACCCTTTCTTCCAGTTGATCGCATCGGCTCCTGAGGCTTCTGCATTCTTCATGTAGTTCTCGAGCCTTGGCTTTCAGCTCCATCAGCTCCTTTAAGCACTTCTCTGTATTAGTTATTCTAGTTATACATTCTTCTAAATTTTTTTCAAAGTTTTCAACTTCTTTGCCTTTGGTTTGAATGCCCTCCCGTAGCTCGGAGTAATTTGATCGTCTGAAGCCTTCTTCTCTCAGCTCGTCAAAGTCATTCTCTGTCCAGCTTTGTTCCATTGCTGGTGAGGAACTGTGTTCCTTTGGAGGAGGAGAGGCGCTCTGCTTTTTAGAGTTTCCAGTTTTTCTGCTCTGTTTTTTCCCCATCTTTGTTGTTTTATCTACTTTTGGTCTTTGATGATGGTGATGTACAGATGGGTTTTTGGTGTGGATGTCCTTTCTGTTTGTTAGTTTTCCTTCTAACAGACAGGACCCTCAGCTGCAGGTCTGTTGGAGTACCCGGCCGGCCGTGTGAGGTGTCAGTCTGTCCCTGCTAGAGGATGCCTCCCAGTTAGGCTGCTCAGGGGTCAGGGGACAGGGACCCACTTGAGGAGGCAGTCTGCCCGTTCTCAGATCTCCAGCTGCATGCTGGGAGAACCACTGCTCTCTTCAAAGCTGTCCGACTGGGAAACTTAAGTCTGCAGAGGTTACTGCTGTCTTTTTGTTTGTCTGTGCCCTGCCCCTAGAGGTGGAGCCTACAGAGGCAGGCAGGCCTCCTTGAGCTGTGGTGGGCTCCACCCAGTTCTAGCTTCCAGGCTGCTTTGTTTACCTAAGCAAGCCTGGGCAATGGCGGGCGCCCCTCCCCCAGCCTCGCTGCTGCCTTGCAGTTTGATCTCAGACTCCTGTGCTAGCAATCAGCGAGACTCCGTGGGCGGAGGACCCTCCGAGCCAGGTGCGAGACACAATCTCCTGGTGCACCGTTTTTTAAGCCCTTCGGAAAAGCGCAGTATTCGGGTGGGAGTGACCCTTTCTTCCAGGTGCCGTCTGTCACCCCTTTCTTTGACTAGGAAAGGGAATTCCCTGACCCCCTACGCTTCCTGAGTGAGGCAATGCCTCGCCCTGCTTCGGCTGGCACACGGTGCGTGCACCCACTGACCTGCGCCCACTGTCTGGCACTCCCTAGTGAGATGAACCTGGTACCTCAGATGGAAATGCAGAAATCACCCGTCTTCTGCGTCACTCACACTGGGAGCTGTAGACCGGAGCTGTTCCTATTCGGCCATCTTGGCTCCTCCCCCCAACTATTCTTATTATTATTGATGCTCACAATACTTCTATAAATGTTGGCTTTTTTAGTTCTGTGTTACAAACGAGCAACTGAGGCATTCTGCCCAAATCTTTCTGTGGGTCCCTATTTCTCTCCAGATTTCCTGAACCGGCATATGAGGCTCTTTCAAGCCTCCAAGTCTTATCTTCAGCCATATTGCGACCATCACAACCACTCGCAACTACTTCAACCACACCACGTTTTTTATGCCTCTGTACTTTGGGAGATGCTGTTCCATCTTCATAGAAGGGCCTTCATCTTAGCAACTTGGTGAGCCCCAACTCTTCCTTTAAAATCTTGTTTTATGCTATCTCCTCTGTGAAACTTCTGAGTCTAGACACCATGGATTAGTAACCATGTATCAGTTTGAGCTTGAGCACATGCATAAGTTGTCATTTATTTCATTCCTATTTGTCAAGAGCCATGCACATTCTAGGCACCCAATGTATGTCTGTTGAATGGATTGCATATCTGAGTTCCCCTGTACACTGTGAGCTCTTATTTATCCTTCTTCTTAGCCCCTAGAATAATGCCCTATACAAGGCTGGTGCCCAGTAAATATTTGTCAGATGGATGAATGAATTGATTGTTGGAAGCCAACCAAGGCCTGGGCACCCTCATAGACAAGTAGATCCAGATGACAAGTAGCACAGTCCCAATCTCCGGGAGCTCCGTAGAGAGTTCCAGTCTTCATGAATATCAGCCATCAAAGGTTAATATTATGAGATTTTTATCTGTATTTTATACCCCGGGGGAAATTCTATGGATGTTCTCATAATTATTGTTCACATCTTCCAGTCATAACATGAAATACAATACATGCTCACCATTTCCCAGAGTCTGTGAGGGACAAATTTCTTGCTGAGGCAATTATCTTTCACAGCTGCTGTCCACAATTTTGTCCAACTCCCATGGAAACCAGGAACATTACCTTAATGTTAGAAGGGACCCCAGAGACAAGCTAGCCCAGCCCTACTGTTTTACAGATGAGGGAATAAATAACTTGTAGAGTTTTCCATTTTCAAGATCATTTTGCTAGGGAGTTTTCTTTTTGCTGGACATGAGAAAATGTAACAACATTTATGAACAATATTTTATCTCACTTATAAGCTTACAAATACATACATACATAGCTGAGGGAAAAAATATTTTAAAAAATCAAAAGGAAAATTATTATGCAGCCAGGATCTAGAGAGAGAAAAAGAACCTGAGGTACCATTTTACCACTTGTCAATAATAACAGTTTCTATTAGGGAAACCATTTTACAGAGTAATTTTCAAGCAGAGAGCAGAGTGGTGGTGAGCGCACTTGCACTACCCGTGTCTGAAGCAGTACTGGGTGTTATAGGTAGAAAAGCATGAATCATTTGGTTATATCAAAAATCATTGAGAGAGAAAAACAATTTGTTATCAGGAGCACTCATTCTTTGGGGACTTTCCAGTGGCCTCTACAGCCGCCTCCTATTCTGACCAACTCCTACAACTCTGGAACCCAGTTTCCCATATTCTGAATCATCTTGTGTGCCTCCTGTCCCTGCTGCTGGTAAGAGGGCATGAAAAGCCAAACCAGAACTGCCAGGCCTGACCCAAGGATCAGTTCTGAAAAAGCAAAGGACAAATCCAGATGAGAAATAGGGTTCTTCAGGATCTTGTCTTGCTGCTTCATTCATATCATCACATTCTAGTTTCCTATTTCAACCCTGTATCTTAATCAGGGCAGACTTGTCACTTATTCATATTTAATGACTTTCATGTACTTCTTGTTGCCTGGAATCTCCTATGCTTGACCATTGGCCTGGTCAATTTCCAATTCTGAAGAACTCGGTGCAAGTCTACTTCTATTCCACTTTCCTGAATACAATGTCTGATTTCCAGCTCCTGATGAATACATCCATTATAGCTCATATCACAGACCTGTTTACCCACTGTTTACTTATCTGCTTCCCCAGTAGACTCTGAGCTACTGAAGATAGGGACTTTGTTATACTCCTTGGTGGCCAGCAGTATTGGGCAATGCAAATTTGCTGAATGAATTAATGAAGACATAGAGTCACAGGAAGAAGCCAGAGTCAAGTAGTATAGGAATGGGAAAAATTGTACAGTCCAATAATTTGGGGTAATACAGTTAGTGAGGCCTCTTTATATATAGACTTCTCAGAGTCTTTTGTAGGCAAATGTGCTTGGTAAATATACAAAAGATGATATTTACTAAGTACTTAGTAAAGAAGTACTTTCCAACTTATTTGTCTCTGGAACACACACACACACTCTCTCTCTCTCTCTCGGTGTGTGAGAGTGTCTGTGTGTGTGTGTATGTGTGTGTGTGTGTGTGTGTGTGTTGCTTCTCTCTCCCAGAAAAATTGCTTAGGAGATGCAGCTTTCAGGCATCTTCATCTCGACTTTTTGCTTTAGGGTAATACCATTACCAGAAAGTCAATATCTAAGTTATAAGTCCAATGTGCAGGGTTGTAAGTGCTACAGCAAATGGTTGAATTGAATTTAGCCAGATGTAAAAGTACTTCAAGTCATTTTTGAGGCTGAAACCCCTACAGTGAAGAAGTTCTTCCTCTGAAGTTCTGCAAAATCCATCTGAACTTTTGACCCAGAAACATCTTAGACTCTTAAGGAAATGTTCATACCGAGTCAACTAGCTTTTACTGTTCTCATCTATAGTTAAGTAAAGGGCACCAAAAAACCTCCTAACCATTACATTCATATAACATCTTTTGGGTGCTTTGCATTCAGTGTGGTGAAGGTAATGAGCAAAAAAAGAAAGACAAGAAAAACAAAAAAATACTTTTTGAAACCCTGATAATATTTTCACAAATGATATTTAGCATTGCAAACTAATACTTCAGGGTTCTGTAAATGTGAAGAATTGAACAGGCAATAACAGATAAGCAATTATGGCATGAGATAAACCAATACTTTAGTTTATAGTCATAAAATTCTTGCCAAAAAGACACAAATGTTTTGATTTCCTCAGATACTATATGAATAAATTAGGTTAAAAAGCAATGTGATTCAGAAATTCATCAAAAATAAAAAATAAAAACATTTACTGGTAACTTGCTATGTGCCAATATTGAAGACGCAAAGATGCAGAAAAAGAAAAGGAAAAAGATCTACTCTCAACAAGATTACTATCCCTTTACACAAATGAATCATAATTAAACAGAAAAATATCTACAACAGGAGCACTATCTGGCTTTTAACAGGACATCCTTAGCACAAAGACTGGCACATATAGATATTCAATAAATGTTGAATGAATGAGTAACTGAGTGAACAAATGAATAAATATAGGCAGGATTTAAGTGGATGTCTTGACACATCAAGGTAGGGCTTTCATTAAGGACTGGGGATTGACAGATACCATACAAATGGTCATCCCCCAAAAGGCATGTTATAGATGCCTGGAGGAGGGTAAGTGGGAGCTTTCCTAAGTCAGTAGGGTGGCAGGAGACGAGGAGTGTTTCAAGGATGTACAATGACTAGACCTCTCTGATCTGAGGGGGGTTGGGTTGGGATACAGCATTCACACCAGACAGTTACATTGGAAAAGGCCTAAAGGGTCATTAAATGCCATGTTATAAAGCCAGAATTTTATCTTAAAGATAAAAGGACACCAAGGAAGGAAGTTTTTGACCTAAGGAATGATAGACAAATGTTCTTTTTAGGCATAAGTCTGTCTCATCATGGATTACAAGGAAAAAAAAATGTGGATTAGATGGATATTGAATGAAAAGACCCTTCTCAAATCTCAAGTCCTTGGAAATATAGATGCAAACCAATGCTTCAGGGTTCTGTAAATGTGAAGAATTGAACAGGCAATAACAGATAAGCACTTATGGCATGAGATAGACCAATATTTTAGTTTCTGCTGCTTAACAGCCATCAGATTGGGGCAAGTTGCTTAACCTTGGCAAACCTCAATTTCCTCCATTGCAAAATGGGGATATTAATAGCACTACCTCATAAGGTTGGTGGTGAAGATTAAATTAGATAATGATTGTTAACTATTTACAACAGCACTGATCCACAGTAAATGGTCAAAACATACCACCTATTAACACTCGACTTGAAATTGCAATTAACAGTTCATCCACTCAATAGGTCCTTTTTAAGAAGACCATGAATGAATGAACCAGCTTTAAAGATACTAATTCCTCAGTCTTCTTGTAATATTAATATTATGAAACAAATTTTTAGGGAAGGTTGTAAATCAGAGTTAATATTTTTGTTGCATTTGAGTCCCCATGATTATATTCTGCAGGGATTTAATTTTCTGTGATACTTAAGGCCTGTTTGTGTCTAGCCTGCTTTTTTCTGTCTTAACTCAATTTCCATTTAGTGCCATCCAAGTTAGAAAAAGGCAATGTCAACTCCTTCTCAATATCCACCTGTAGGGACTTGCCTAAAGTCACACAGCCAAGCACCCAATAAGACAGCCAGATCTGGAATGTAGATTTTCTCACTCCCAGGCTGGTGTCCACTCACACCCATGAAATGGTTTTTTCCACTCCCACTAAAGTGTGCCAACTAGGCAATAATACTAATGTGAGAGCAAGTATTGAAGCATCTACTTAAAGAGGTATAGAAATGCATGGGTGTTTACTGGCATGTGGCAAATCTATAGTGTTCACTTTCCAAATGAGTCAGATACCCATTAGAATGACTTCATTCAATTTTTGCATTAAATATAGAAAATCTTATACAGCAACCCACATGCAAATATTTAAAGTGGTGCTTTTTTAGCTCACAATGCTTTCCCTGTACCTTCTAATCAGCCAACCAGAATCAGTGCAAAAACAATATAAAAGACTAACATTTTTTGTTACCAGTAATTTCCAAGCTGGGGACAACATCATCAGAGGATCTCATCCTGACATCAGTACTTCCCCAGCTGACACAGAAACTCTGCTCTTACAGGGTGGCCCCATATTGTCAAGCACATGACTAAATATAGATCATAGGCTCATGCCTCTTGATCATCAAACACTGCTCCAAAATAATATTCAAGGAGTTGGTCTGGTTTGGAGGTTAGAAGGTATGTGTGGACTCATGACTTTGCCACTTCTCATAAAAAAATAAGAATTATTTCATGAATAAGCTGCCATGTTATGAATGCTCCAATATCCTGTCATCAGCACTGAGCACTACAGTTAGCTCAAAGTACCTATAGTTTTGCCACCAGCACCAGCCAAAGACAGACACATCACAGTTTTTTACCATTCCCATGCCTTCTATGTTGTTCTATCTGCCTTGAAAGTCCTACTCCACCCCTTGCCCATGTGTCACCTTCTACCTCAAAACTCAGCTTAAAGGTCCACTTGGTAAGAACATCTTGACTGGCCCTTGGATTCCAAAATCACTTTTCATATGAGCCTTCCATTCTGGCACTTAGGACATTGTGTTATGTGTTGACAAGTCAATTCCACACCAAGCTGTGGTCCACTTAGAAGTAGGAATCATCAAATTCTCCTTTCTAGAGGCCAAAGGAACTTGGTTGCAGCAGCCAACTTTGGAGCAGCCTCACTCCTTGGGAGCTGGAACAAAGCAGACAGTTATTCAGAGCAAACACTACACCAAGAGTAAGCAAAGAAAGCAAATCAGGGCCACGGAAGGTGCCACAGTCAAAGAGGCACCATCAGCGTTACTTCCACAGAGGTAAGGTGAATTCAGTAGTAAAAGGTGAGGACAGATGACAGAGGCCTGAGGTGATACAAAGTAAGTAGGAAAGTGAATATGAAGCGGAATAAAGTAGAAAGGCTTAGGACAGAAGTAAAGTGGAGCAGGGGAGAAGAGGGCCATGTCCAGGCATCTAAGGCTCTCTGGCGATTGCTTAGAGGTAAATGAGAAAGTTGGCCATTGTAAAGGAGCAGGACTGTTCTAGGGACTGTTCCTTTCTACATCTCTGCTACCTGGCACACTACCTAAAGCAAAGCAAGTATTTGAAAACTGTTTACTGAATAAATGAGTGAATTAATTAATAAATCAGTGAATGAATCATAGAGTCTTCTAAGAGTTGACCTACATATTCCAAGAATCTCAGCCTTGCTACTATAGTAAGTTGGTCATCTGCTCTTGTAGCAGTTCTCATAGGCCGATTGGTTTGCAAGTTATATATCTGTGTGTCTCCTCTGTTAGATGATTGCCCCAAGAGAGCAGCCATGGAGTTCCAGGACAGAGCAGAATACCATCTCTTGCACACAATAAAGTGTTCCATAAATGCCTATGGAGTTACACTGAACAATATTGAATTTAAATAATTTGCTTTTCAGTATAAATCAGCTTAGTAGTCCGGAAGAAAAGTTTAGATCAAGAGCAAATACAGAAACATTAAAAATAATAAATTGAATAAGTACATGAATTGATGCTCAACATCATTAATCATTAGAGAAATGCAAATCAACATCACAATGAGATACCACTTCACACCCATTAGAATGGCTAATATATATTTTTTTAAACCCCAGAAAATAGGAAATATTGGCAAGAATGTGGGCAAATTGGATCCCTGGACATTGCTGATAGAAATGTAAAATAGCACAGTTGCTGTGAAAAACACTGTGGCAATTCCTCAAAAAATCAAAAGCAGAATAATCATACGATCCAGCAATTCATTTCTAAGTATATACCCAGAAGAAGTGAAAACAGGAATTTGAACAGATATTTGTATACCCATGTTCATAGAGGCATTATTCACAGTAGCAAAAGGTGGAAGCAACCCAAATACTAATCAACAAATGAATGAATAAGAAAAACGTGGTATACACACACAAAATAATATTATTCAGCCTTAAAAAGGAAGGATATTCTGGCACACACTTCAACTTAAACAAACTTTGAGGTTATTATGCTAACCAGAAAAAAAGACAGTCACAAAAGGACAAATGCTGCATGATTCCCCTTATATGAGGTACCTAGAGTAGTTAAGTTCGCAGAGACAGGAAGTAGAACGGTGGTAACAGGGGGCTTGGAGCAGGTGGAAATAGAGAGTTATTGTTTAATGAGGATGGAATTTTAGTTTTGTGAAAAAAAGTTTTGGAGATGATGATGATGGTTGCACAACAATATAAATATATTTAATGCCATTGAACTGTTCACTTAAAATTGTTAAATGGTAAATTTTATGTTATGTACATTTTGCAATAAAAATAAATGTTAGTAGCAATTTTTTTAAATTGATAAATCAGACTCTAATTTCCTAGAGGCTTATCATTGAGGACCATCTCCCCTCTTTACCACTTTTAGAAAAAATGGCTAGTGATCACCAAAATACATACAACACACACACACATAAATATGTGCAAACCACAATTGCACACACACACATATTCTTATAATAAAGCTTTCTGTAATAAGCCAAAATGGAGGCTCTAATAATAGAAGCCAGAATATCTTACCTCCAAGACTTCTCAGCTAATTAGCTTCCAGTTGGGCAGGTAGTGTTCTTTCATCCTCCAGAATCTCCCACACGTTTGAGAACTAAGGACTCAAAGAGCAGAAGTAGGCTTAACTGTAAGGTCCAACAGGGCCATGAATGTTGAGTCTCTTCCTAGTCTCATAGAGAAAAGAGGCGTTTCCTTTCTTCTCCCACAAGAGACTCCCTTTCAGTACGACTCACTCATAGGCAGACAGAAGGTAGAGAAAGTTCTTAAAGTCACCTGCCCACACAGGATATTGATGGATACCACACATAAGACCACATCATTGTAGCAATGAGACATGGGCTCTGCTCTGGGCAATCCTGGATACTAGACCCAAATCCCAGATTCACATTGACCCAAGAATTCAGAGAAGGTCTGCGCTTATCATTGGCTTATTAAACAAATAAACCACTGCACAGGCTGGAAAGAAGCTTCCCTTAGTTCCTGCTCACTCTCAGAGGTGTTTCCCCTCCTCCCCACTTACCTTGTCACCCATCACACAAGGTCCAATTCCAGTTCCACCTTGTCATGAATCCTTCTCCTAATCACTTAAGTTCTTAGAAGTTTTATTTTTCCCTCTCCTGACCCCTAAATAATACATTTTGGGTATTCTTCAGAATGAAGATTTATGTAATAGAGTTTCTTTGGAGCTTTTATTGAGTTCTTGCTCTGTGCTCTGTTTTATCCTCAATTAGGATGTGAGCCCCCAATTGAAGCTCACTGCCCTGTCTTCTTGCCCACTTGACACACCCTGAATTATAGTATATTCCCAGGAATTAGTTAAGAGATTGAAATATTTCAACAACAGCTTTATTAGGTAAAAATACAGCCTTTTACAAAAACATCCCTTTTTAGTAGATCTTGGAACACAGTTAATTCTCAATAAATGTCCATGAACTGGCCATCTTAGGACAGCAAGAAGTACCCCCTCTGAATGTCATTTTTGTGCCTATCAACCTACCGGGAGGAAAGACAAGAATCCTTATGAACCAGCCTTTTCTCTGGAGCAGACTCACAGACTCCTCCAAGGATCAGAATTGCAGGAAATGTGTACATTTCAGCCCAATTTCCTTTTCCAGAAAGAAAAAGTGAAGTCCAAGGAAGGAGAGTGATTTGTCCAAGATCATCAATGAGTTGTGGGCAGTTCTAAGACTAGTACCTAAGTCTTGACCATGAATAGGTAAGAAATCTAGTCAAAGGTTTTGTAACAGTCCATTTGAAAACATTTTTTTTTTGACCTCAGAGAGAAGCTCTCATTGAGTTATTATATTGAGGACATTGCAAATTGACAAGGCTGCATAGAATCTTCTTGCCTTTTACTAAATTTTCTTCCAAAATCCTTATAATTTGAGAAAAATGAATTACATTCCAGAGTCACGGAATGTAGAAAGTTGCAGGAAGGATTTCAGAATGAGGATGAAGATCTTTTCACAACCTGGGTATCCTCTGCATTTCATTGCACATTAAGATAAATGAGCAACCCAGGTATTTTCAGAGAAGTAGAGGGCACTTAGCTGCCATGGCATAGTGTGGTAATTTCATTTATTTGTTAATTGTTGAAATATCTCTTTCAAGTAAGTTTTACTTTGAATGCCTACAATATGCTAGCTGCTGTATTAGGTTGAGAGATCCAGAGATGAATTAGACAAGCCTTCTGCCCTTGTAGAGTGCTAGAGACAGGAAATCAACAAAAAATAGTATTAAACTATGGTAGGCACCGTGGCAGAAATTTATAAGATGTCTCAAACCATTCCAGGCACAGAGGAGACACTCGATAAATATTTGTTAAATGAATGAATGAGTGAGTGAATGAATGAGTTAACCAGATTTTGCCTGAGAAATTTAGAACATATTTTATAGAAAAGTTGATACTTAAGCTACATTTTCATTCATTTATTTAAGTGATCAATCATTTATTCTTGTATTTTATACATGATCTGTTACTAGGCACCATGGTAAGCTGAGCATACAAAGATGAATAAAGCAAGGTCTCAGACCTCAGTAATGAATGATAGACCAATGTGACAAATAACGTTGTATTTGATATATTTGTATTCTTGTCTCTGTGCATATCATAGAATGTAAGTTCCCTGAAAACAGAAGAACTTATATTCTCTTGTTTCTCTAGGCTCTCTTGAAACACCCAGAACAGGGCTTGGCACCTGGTAAGCACTCCACAAACAGTGTTTGCTTTAATAACGAGTGACTGAATGGACACATGGGTGGTATGTTGACATGACCATGGGAGCACAGAGGAGCAGCATCTCATCAGCAATGTTTTAGGGGCAGGTGGAAGAAGAAGAATCCAAAATGATTGCAGAGAAGTTCCTGTTAGAGAGGTGCAAAGGTAACCAGAACCATCCTAAATGCCAATTGAGGGGACAATTTCCAAAAGGAAAAGATGGTTGACAAGCCTTCAATTAAGAATCATTTATTGATTGGTATTTCATGCTCCAAGGCCAGGACTGGGATAAGACAAGCTAGGAGTCTAGGATGGGAGCTCTAAGAAAGCACTCATTCTCAGGATGGTACAAGCACAGAGTCAGCACCTGAGAGTGGCACCTTCTTACATTTTGGGTCCTTAAATACCTCGCTTGCCCCACCCTAGTGCCAGTCCTGTTGGGCCCAGCACTGTGCTAGGTACTTGAAATATAATAGTCAGTAAGACACTGTCCCTGCCCTCAAGAACTTCAAGATTTTTGGGTGGACAGACCTGCAGCTGGTGATTATGATGCAGATGATGCATTCAGACAAGAGAAGGCAGGAGAAATGTGAAGGTATGAGAGACAGAGCATCAGCTCATAGGCTCTGAAAATAAGACTGTGCTTGAGCTGAGACTAAGACACAATCACAAATCCACAGGAGAGGGAGGAAAAGAATTTCTGACCAGGGAACAGCATCTGCAAAGACTAGAGGCCTTGAAAATACATGAAGTGCTTTGAAATGATGAAGTGTGGTAGCCAGAAGTGAAAAAAGACTGGTAGTAAATGGGGTTGGATATATAGGCTCTCGTTATTCATCCTTTCATGCTGGACCTCCGTTTTTATTTTTACCATTATATCAGTATCTGGGGCAGTTTTCCTTGGAAACAACATGCTGTCTAAATTAATTGGAAGGACCATCAGTCTGCTCGTTCTGCCTGGTCCAGCCCTCTAAGAGAACAGGGAGGAGGCCCCGGCTGAGCCTTTGCTGCTCGGTCAGATGTATTTTTAGCCCTGGCAGAAAATAACAGCAGTGTGTGCATTTAATAAGGAAAAAAAAATCAAGCCCTGGGAATGATCTAGTGCCAGTGTTGGAGCAATCAGGGACAGAATATGTTTCCAATTGAATTACTACTGTGGTCATAGTTATAAAAAGAGAGAGGGAGGAGAAAAATGTTAGGCTGGTCAGTTTCTCGGGAGCATTTAATCTTGGTTCGCTCTAATTTTAACGTTCAAAGACACATGAGCCAACTCTGCCCCTAGGAGTTATTTCAGGGGTACTGGCCAATACCCACAACTTGCAGTCAACACTGGGCAGCTCTACTGCTTGAAGTTGTTTTTCCTTTCTTTTCTTTTCTTTCCTTCCTCTCCAGCAGTTTTGGCCTCCACTAGTTCTGCTCACAAGCTGATGAGACACAGTGTGAATAATTACGATGAGGGTAAATCTAGAACCTGACAAAACTGAAGGATGTAGGACTCAGAAGCTGAGGCTCAGAGAGAGGTAGAGATGGTACAGCATCAAGAAAGAGCCTCGAGGAGTCACAGTACTGAGCTTTCCCACTGCTTCCACATTCAACATCTCCATATTTTAAATTGCCAGAGACCGCACCTCCCAGCCTCATCACAGTTTTCCTCCACAGCGTAGTCACTCTCCTTCGGCTTCCTCCCACCCTTCATCCTATCCTCTACTAAAAAATCATAATAATTAGCTACCTCCTATTGAAGGCCTCCTTTGAGTCAGACACTGGCTGAACAATTGTAGAAGTTATGTCATTTTATTCTTAGACTGACATTAAAAAGTACAAAATCCTAGCAATATGTGACTGAGGAGGAAGCTTGGTGAGGTTAAGTCACTTTCAAAAGGTCACACACCTAGTAAGTGGCAGAACCTGAATTCTGGCTCATTCTAAAGCCCACTCACCCTCTGCCCATGTGTGACCCTAATCTCCCCATTGAAGCCTGTCCTTCGGATGCTAGGCATCTTCACGCCCCCATATCATACACACACCACCCTCACCCTGCAATGCCTCCAAATTTTTTTCTTATAATTTGCTCCTAGAATGTCTCTTTTTGCTTTCATCAGCTGTAGCTTGTATTACCATTGGTATTGGTGATAATAACTATTATATATTTGATACATACTATATGCCAGACATTGCTTGAAGTGCTTTACAGGTATTACTTCATTTAATTTTCTCAACATTCCTAGGTGGTTACTATTATTATTCCCAATTTACAGAAGAGAGACGGATACATAGAGAAATTAACTGACTTACCCAAGTATCTAGAACTGGCTACTGGTAGAACTGGAAAAATGACTCTTGTTAATTGAGTAGTTACCATGCAACAGGCATTGGACCTAGCACAAGGCAGGTATCATTGCACTGAACACTCACAGTAATTGTGAGACAGCATTATTAGCCCCATTTTACAGATGAGAAGCCTGAGGCTCAGAGACAGTTTTGAGTAACTTGGCAAGGTCACAGGATGGGTCACAGTTCCAGGATGGGAACTCAGATATGAGAAACTTTCAAGCCCATTCTCCTTATACACTGCATTATTAGTTGCTTCCATATCTGTTTTCTCGGTACGTTGTCACTTTGTAAGGGAGAAAGCCATGCTTTCTTCATTTCCAACTCCCAGCACTTCACACAGTGCCCTGCTACACAGTGGGCACTCGGTAAATGTTGGATGAGAGGATGAGTAAATACAGGGCATGTGTAACCTCTTTCCCATGTGATATGTTTAAAATGACTTGGGAGGAAAAAGCAGATCAGACACGCAAGGGAAGGACGTTCTAAGGACAGAAAACACTCCCTCCCAGCGTGTTCAGCTCCTGCAGCTGGTCTGGGCTGTCGGGTCAAATCAGACTCACATGAAGGCTATTTTCTTCAATAGATCACCTCCTGTCTGAAAAAAAGGTCCAGCCCTGCCCCTCTGGCCCCTCCTTGCTGTCCTCTGGCCCTCTGAGCGGGCCGGCCCTCACAAGGTCTGGATCCCACATCCAGCCTGTCTGCCGGGAAGCAGATGATAATGACCACACTTCTGTTGGCTCCTTTCAGCACTCCCTGGACCCCAGCAGTCCCCACCTGTGCCCTGAACTATGCTTCTTCCCTGTAACTCTGCATCATGTCCAGTGTCAGAAAGCTATAAACACCTATAGGAATAAAAAGCTAAAGTCCTGAAAGAGAATTACACCTGGGGAGCTTGAGAGCGGATGGTGGAGTCCCCAGATAAGCCGCTGCCTCTTCTTCACACCTGTCAGTCTTGACCTCTCAGTCGGTTTCAGGAGAGTTGCACAGAGGGGCCTCAGAGCCCATGAGAGCTAGATTTCAGAGCTGAATTGTTAGTGCTTAGGCCCTGGACCCTGGACCAGCCACTGGCTTCTCTGAGCCTCCTTTTCCCATTAGTAAAGCAGGTATAACAATCCCCAAATTGCAAAGTGGTTGGACAATCAGAGGACGTCATGGATGAGACGCAGGAGAGTGCAAAGTTTGAAAACACAGTCTTTGTAGTAGAGGTAGAATCTCAGATCCACGGTGTGTGACCCATTATTCCTGCTTTTCTAGTACTGAGAGATTTCCCAGGAGTAGGACTTTGAGTGGTAAGTCTGGAAAATTCCCAGACAAATTAGCATGAGTTGGTCCCCCAAGGGACAATAAACTGGGGACACTAAGTGTTCTTTCCTTACAGGATAAACAATAAACTGGGAACAACAAGTGTTCTTTCCTTACAGGGTGGCCGCAGGATTCTGTGAAAATACATGTAAATTTATTGCTCCCATTTCCTCTGTTCCCTACAATTCCTCCTTGTGTTCACCCACTGACTTCTCTGTTGTTTTCTAAACAGAAGAGGCTAGCCATGCTTTTCAACCAGGCAGAGTATAAGTAAAGAAAAACCACGCTGCCCTTTCTAATCCTTGAGAGAAGGTCTCCCTTCTGGGCCCAGTGGCTGTGTAGGTGACTACCCTGTCTTGAGGATGCTGAGTAGCCCCCACGAGTTCACAAGGAACAGATTTCCATGATGCTAAATTTAAGATGATTCCACTTCCCTGCTTCACGCAAGTCTGGTATCATGCCAGCTGGAAGAAGGCCAAAGCAGAACACTTATTTAATGAAATGACTCAGGCCTATAGCTTGAGAGAATAAAGAAAGTAAATAAAATTCTTGAGAGAATAAATTAACTAAACCCTTTTGAGTGGTTCACAAGAAGAACGTGTGATGGCACGGCATCACTCATGGGGAAGGTTCATTCTGTCAAGTCTGCTGGGAATGCGGGGCCAACAGGCCCAGGGTCTGGCACATCAACAGGTGCCTTTTTAAATGAGTTGATTTTGAAACCATTTTGACAACTTCATGTGAAGTAGTAATGGTTAAACATATTATTTAAAATGTATTTGCCCACAGATATCTTTTGTCAACTTATCTCTCCTCCAAAAGGTAAGAACACAAGAGGGATATCCTTTACTTGAAGAGTGAGACCTGTTTTCAAATCCCCCTTCCATCCCTCTCCTCCAGTAACTACCTGCCACTTACTAGTTTTGTGACATTGTGTAAATCACTTACCTTTCTGAACCTCAGTTTCTTGACTTGT
Organism: Pan paniscus; assembly: GCF_029289425.2. NCBI lineage: Eukaryota > Metazoa > Chordata > Mammalia > Primates > Hominidae > Pan > Pan paniscus. Next base: position 145,716,250 of record NC_073256.2, on the reverse strand, counting down.
AAAGTGGCAAGAATAAGCTTTGCCCGTTTACCTCCCAGGCTGCCTTAGGACCAAAATAAATGGTCAATGTGAAAAGGTCAGACACATGCCTGTTGTTTGAGGCAATGTGTACTAGGTATACACATTGGAACCATTTATTATTAATCTTGTTCACTGTTCATACTGGTAGTTGCATCAACTGTCCAACTTCTTGGCCTTACTTCTCTCCTCCATATGTACTTTAAGTCAGAAAGACCATCATACTGGTAGTTGCATCAACTGTCCAACTTCTTGGCCTTACTTCTCTCCTCCATATGTACTTTAAGTCAGAAAGACCATCATACTGGTAGTTGCATCAACTGTCCAACTTCTTGGCCTTACATCTCTCCTCCATATGTACTTTAAGTCAGAAAGACCATAGTTTCAAGAACATAGAACAGGAATTAGAAATCAGGCAGGTCAGGTTCAAATCTCAGTTCCACTGCTCAGGCTACTTCCATGAGCTTTAGTCTCCTCATCAGTAAAATGGAGATGATAAGTTCTATCATACAGAGTTGTAACAAGAATCCAGAGACACAAGTCCTGTGTAAGTCACTTCAGGAAAGACAGATTCACAACAGAACCAGAATTCAAACCCAGGACTCTTGACATCCGAAACAGGGATGTGAACATGATAAACATCACAACTACTCCAGACCAATGTAGCCTCCCTGCCATTTCCTAAGCAAGTTATTCCCATGCAGGTAAAGCCTTAATTTTTACCTAGTATGAAATGCGTATATAAATTGTCACCAACATGCTTAGCATGTTACAAAGCATTACAATGGATAAAAAGATGTAGTAAGTACAATGTGTGCTGCTCCTAAAAAGGTTATAATCTATTTGGAAAAGTAAAGATGATAGATGATAGATAGATAGATAGATAGATAGATAGATAGATAGATAGATAATAGATAGATAGATAGATAGATAGATAGATAGATAGATAGATAGAGACAGACAGACACACAGAGAGAGACAGAGAGAGAATATAATTCCAAGGAGCTCTGGACCACAATATTAGGATCTAGAATATTCTCTGAGGACAACTCCCACATGTAAGATGATGTGAAAATCATAAGAATAAATAACAATTACAGTATCAGTAGTTGACATCTATAGCATACCTTCTATGTGCCAGCCATTGCGTTTAAGTATTTTAGCTATGATATCCTTCTTAATCCTCACAGAAGTCTTAATATTCTCCGTAATTCAACACTAGTCTAAATACATAGAAACTGAATCTCAAAACATTATCTTTAGTGAAAGAATCTTATACAGAAGAGAGAACATATGACATGACTCCATTTATATGAAGTCTTAGAATAGAACAAACTAATAATGTGGTTTAAAAAAACCATTAAAACAGTGTTTGCTTCTAGTAGGACATGGGTGTTGGGGCAGGGATTGGCAGAGTTGAGGAAGCTTTGGATGGTCCCAGTGATGCACATTAGGGGCTGCCTTACACAAGCATATGCATTTTTCAAAACTTACCTTAAGATTTAAGATTTATACATTTGTACATTGCATTGCATGTTCAAAAGGAAAAATGGATATAAAAATATTAAACTCTAGATAATGATTAAAATGCTGAAGTATTAAGAAGAACATATACTGATACTGTAGCTTACTTTACATTTTATTTACAAAATTAGATAGGTTGATGGATGGATAGACCAATGGATAGACCAATCAATAAATATGTGATGATGCAAGTTACAGTAAAAGGATAATGACATAATTTTGTTAGTAGGTATAGGACTACTTTCTACTTTTCTCTATGTTTGAATATCCTCATAGTGAAATTTAGTGGAAAATAAGTAAATCCACAGGGGCAAAGTTAGCAAATCCTCATCCTAGTTCTCTGAAGGAAACACACACAATAAATTTCTGTCCTGTCTCTACAGGGCAGGTAAATTTTAAATAGGGTCTAAATTGGCTGAAAGGCATAACTTTATACACCTGGGTGGGCCAGGGGATGCAGCCAGTAACATTTTCACGGAGGCAATGCAGACCCTTCTCTGGAGGAGGACCAAAGGCTCACCCTTGCTGAGTCATTCCTGTGCTGAGATCCAGGGACATAGGGAGTGAAGATCAAGTGCATGTGATTATGGGCCTTGTGCCTAGGGAGAGACTGACATCACCAAAGGCTCATCTCTTAGATCATCAAAATGACCTGTTTGCAGTGCCTGGGTGAGGAGGAGGTGACTAGGTGTTCCCGGAGCCAGCAGACAAGAAGCTCAGCCCAAGAAAGCAGTGGCTCCATTTCCCAATGTGATCACATTTTGGCCTTCAGTTAGCTTTTATTTGGTTTGTTATATTCAATAATCCACTCTGCTCTGGTCTCTGGGTAGCTGGGCTTAAGCAGAGCCTTTGTTCAGAATGATATAACAGGCCCTGCTCCTTTCTTAAAATAAGAGTTGTCGGTCAGTGGAAAAAGTATTATCAGAAGCCTTGGATATGAATTCTGGAAATAACTAGCTCTGGGGCTGCATGTGAGCCCTTTAAATTATATGGGCTCTGGTTTCTCCAAGGATACACGTACTGTATAAATACTAGATGTAAATTCACATCTGTCCTCGTGAGGACACAATCTTCACCATATTTATGTCCTCAGAGACTAGCCTAGTACAGTCTCCTGTACAGGAGCACAGGAGGCTCCTTGCAGATGTCGGCTGAACTAAAATGAAGAAACAGCCATGTATGCCTGCATGCTACCGTAAATGCTGATAGATTCGAAATCTGGCTTCTATTATTTCCTGACACTGTAGTCTTACTAAGCCTCAGATGTTTTGTTAACCTATTTTTCATCCTTATAACAACCTGATGAGGTAGGCACGATCACTTCATTTTACAGTTTGGGAAAACTGAGGTAGTGAGTGGTTTACCAACAGACATGTGAATGGTCTGCCAATCAGCCGGATATCAAGCCACACTGGCCTTGCTTTATAGCCCACCCCGGTTATTTCACACCACATTGATGTCTTATCAAAGCACCAGCAACATTGTCTCTCAGTGTTGCGTTTTTCTCCTTTCCCCATGAGAGACCATACCTAACAGCTTCTTCCACACTTGACTGAACAGGCAAAGCTGTGAAAACACAGGCAAGTGAGCTCTTCTTAGGGAAAATGCCAAACAACCTCCATCCCCAATGGCTGAGAAGGAACAAAGAAACAAATAAATCTACTCTTGATTATGGGCCAGGCACTGCTGCAAGCCAGATCACAATTTTGGGTCACCCACACAGATGAGAAGCCCCTTGTTGGTGACACAAAAAAGCTGCAAGTCACTCAAAAGTGATAGCAAAGGGCCTTCAATACGAGGCCTGATTGATCGAGGCGCAGGGAGAATGTGCTCTTTGCAGACCATGACAAAACGGCCCCGGTCCATTCATCTTCCCTGACCACAGCCTTTCTCCTTCCCGCTGGGGAAAATGGGCCTCTAATCCAGGGCACAGCTACACCTGCCACGTTCTGTTTCCATGGCTGTGGCTGTCCTGAGATTACTCTTTGAAGAGGAGATAAAAAATGTTCCAGCTGGAAGAATGCTTCCTAATATCTTTATCCTTGAATGATACCTGTGACCTGCAGGAAAAGGGTAAATTGTGCTTTGATGCCAGAAAGTTTATTCTGATAGTTAAATCTCATCATTCCTCAAAAGCCACATGATTTTCATCTCTCCCGCTGAAAGAGATTTTGTGTAGGTTTCTAGGTAAATGGCGTCCAGGCAGCCAGTACCACTAAATCACTCAGATTGTGGCCGGCTCTGCGCACAGTATATTGGATACCTTGTTGCCCTTAATCCCCACACTGGCCTTCAAGCTAGGCAGGCTTACTCACTGTACAGATGTAGAAAATGGGGTTTCCATCTTAATTCAGAAGAAGGTATTTGACTGGAGCCTTGAAGGAAGAATTAGATTTAAGTAGGCTTCAAGTAAGTGGCACAGCATTAGATAAATGACAATGGCACTTAGATGGGTCACTGTAGGTTTGAAGGCCATTGACCAGTTGTGTGTGTGCCTTATCTTTGGCAATGCGGATGATGAAAACACCTCTAACCTAGGACTGATCTGATGATTAAAAAAACTAATGTGTGGGACAGTGCCTGGTATAAGGAAGGCATTGAACAGAATTGTGATGATCTTTAATGAAGAAGCAACTAGATACAAAACAAGCCAAAAGCAAAGCAGTAGAGATGAAATGAACTATTACCAGGAGAAGGTAAGGTGTCAGGAAGCAGCCAAGGGTGAGCGACAGAAATGCAGGAGAATTTGCCTGGTTTCAGCAATACATCTGGATTGAGCAAGACCTGGAAGAGAAGTGATTGTAGAAGGGCTGAGTCTAGAACGGCATGGGGAAGAGTCTGGACTTGATCTGGAAGAGGCAAGATGGAGCCATTTCATGTTCTTGAGCTGAGGAGTAGCATGGTGAAAGTAGAGGTATTTGGAGACCTCCTTGGTCTCCGGGATATGATGGCAACTTTGGCATCACATTAGTTGCCAGAATGCTACCAACATTTCTCTTCATTGTCTGATGCTTATAATTCTGTAGTAGTTTTTTGCTCAAAGTATGGTCTGCAGCAGCCAAATCCCCTGGGGAGTCTGAGAAAATTACATAGTTCTAGGCCTTGCCCAAGCTTAGGAATTCGAAAACTCTGGTGATAACGCCCAAGAATTCACATGCTTCCAATTCCTCAGATGATTCTTACTCACACATAAGTTTAAAAGCCACTTGCCTGAAACAAGGGGCTTCAAACTTGGAATAAAGAAGAATCCTCATCTGTATTACTATAATTTTTGTATTATTATAATCAGGGCACAGTGTTTCCAAGGCTGTGCATAAGTATAATAAACCAAAGATAGCTGTAGCCCTCTTTTAAACTGCCAGACACCTAAAAATAAAGTGAGCAAGGCAACGTGAGTTTAAGCCTCAGAAGAGTGGCCAGAGGAGGGATTACAATTCGCAACTGGTCCCCTGTTACAGAGCAGGACTCTTTAGGCCTATAGCTCATGCCAATTCAGCAGCCTACAGCATATCTCAACTCAAGTGCAGCTTACATTGCTGGCCAAAGAGAGTCCTGGAAAGTAGCCATGACTCTCACCAGCTCCAAGTTTGGAAGCAAGGTTGCAGAGCAGGAGGGAAGGAGGAAGAGATTCAAATCAAGTTGATAGCATTGACTCAGTACCTACTATGAGGCAGATATCCTGGGTAACTTGATGGACACAGAGGTGGGGAAGACTGAGGCCTGCTCTCATGGGGATAAAATCTAGTGTGATGGAAAACATAAGTAGATGATAATATTAGTGTGAAAAAATGACTATGGAAACAGAGAAAAATAAGAGATCAATTCTAGGTAGTTTAGGAAGGGAAGACTTCATAAAGGAGGTTTACAATTGAGCAGGGTTTTAATAGAGTGAGTAGCATTTCAGCAGCCAGAGAAGAAAAGTGAGAATATACAAGTAGAGAAAATACTAAGGGAAATAAAGCCAGGGAACTGTAGGAAATATTAAATATTCTGATGCAATAGAAGTGTTGGATTCTTTTCCAGAAATAAGGAGTCAAGAGCATGGAAAGAAAGATTAAAAGCAATTCGTGGAAGCCTTGAATACCAGCTTAAGAAATGAGGTCCTTATTTTGTAGGCAACATGAAGAGCTTTATTAAAATAACCTTGGTGGTAAGGTGGAGAGGGATTTGCAGGTGACAGGCAGCAGTATAGATAGATATCTCTATCCCCACCTGGGCTGAGGCCCAGAAGAGAAAAACTGTATGCTTAGAACAACTTTCTCTACCCCTTTGAGCTTAACAGGACCCTGGAGAAATGGTAGGTGCTAAATAAATGTCTTTAAGTTGGTTTGTAGCCAGAAAGGTTAGTTTAGAGCTACCCTAATTATCTAGGCAGCAGAGATCATGAAAGTTGCACTAGGGCAGTGTCAGGAGACAAAACAGCAAGGATTAGATAAAGAGAGAAGAGATAAAAGGATCCACCTTTTTTCTTTTCTGAGTTAACAGCATTAAATCACTTTCCTACCTTAGCTCAAAGATTCTTGGATAGACCAGTGGCATCATTCTCTCATTCCTATCCTCCCTGCCCCTTTGCCCTGGCCAAATGATTTATAGCTCCCTCCTTCAAGAGATGAAGTCTATATCCCCACCCCTTGAATTTGGGCTGACCAATGCCTCACTTTGGAAAACAGAATATGGAGGAAGTGAGTCGGTTTTGAGCCTAGGCCTCAAGAGGACTTGAACAATTCTGCAGTGTTTTGGAAACATGCCACCACAGTGAACACAAGCTCAGGCTAGCCTGTTGAGGAAGGGGACACAGCTCATCTGAAGCCTTCCTATACCAGCCATTCCCTGGCTGGCCCACTAGCTGGCAGTGATGCACAGGAACAGACAAGATCAGCCAAGCCCAGGTGAGACCAGCCAAGCTCAGCTGGGATTAGCAGAGCTGTCCAGTCAACCCACAGACTCAAGAAAAATAATAGTTGTTTTGTTTTGTTTTTAAGCATAACTGTTGTGGTAGTTTGTTGTACAGCAGTAGTCAACTGATATAGGTGGGGTTAAAATGTCCCCAGGGAACTTCTATACAGTTTCTCACGACAAACAAGAGCTAGACCCTCCTTAGTGAACATTTTAAGCCAGGTTGTAAAAATAAAATAAAGAATGTTTCAGCATCAAGCTGAGGAGGATTTGCTAGATAACAGATTATTTTATTCTTTCAACAAACAAGTTGAACATTAACCATGTGGTTGTTAGGCATTTAGCACCTAATTAAGCACATGAGTACTTAAAGGATACACTGGTGACCAGGACAGGCCCTTCTCTTGCAGAGTAGGCCCTTCACTGTTACCAAGTGTTGTCATGTCCAACAGCTCATTTGATTCACACATTTCCCCATTTACAGATAAGAAGACTGAGGTTCCAAGAAGCCAACTAATTTTCCAAAATTTTATTCAGCCAGTTAGCAGGTTCATGTGCTCCACTAGGCTGAGAGCCCACTGTGGGATGAGAAGAGAGATCCTTGTCTTCCCAACTCCTTGGGACCAGATGAGTAGATCCCATCATTAGATTTTAAAGAAATAAATAATAGGACTAGAATTCAGTTCCATAGTTCTGACTCCAGTTCCTCTGCTTGTTCTATGATAACCATTTTAAGTTGAAGACAATCTCTATATTCAGGTAAAGGAAAGGAAATTCCCATTCCTCATATTTCCAGCTCCCAACTTGAGTGCTGAGTGCAGTGAGGATATCTGCTTGAGGTAGCTATAAAAGTCCAGGGACTCAGGCATGGCAGGATCTAGGTGCTCAAATATTTCTCTCTTTTCATGTCTCAGCTTTGCATGGCTCTGAGCTGGTGTTCTTCTCACACTGTCTTAGCATGAGGGTTAAAATGGCCCTTGGGAACTAGTTTTCAAGATTCTTTCAGCTTAAGATCTGAGAGACACTCTTTCCTTGAATGTCCATGTTAATTCTTTATATTGTACACTTGCCCAGGTTAGGTTATATGCTAAATCTTGGACTAATTTTGGTGTCCAGGAGAATAGTGTATTTTGAATGGTCATCTTTCTGGTAAGGTGAACAAAGACAATCAGTGACCACTACGGTAATCAGTAAATATTTTTAAGTAAATTAATTAATGAATCTTGGCTCACAAAAATTCAAATCTATCTCCTTTGCTAAGGAACAAACCAACATCCTTTGCCTGTCCCCCTCACCCCTGCACACCCTCACTGCATTCCATGAGCTGAGTGTCATCTAACCAATAACCCTTCCTGGGAAGCAAGATATGGCCTGCAATTCTAGTGGCATCTGTACACTCAGCATATAATTAAATCAGAGGCAAGTACAGCTGGTGGAAGCAGGAAGACATGCATAAACTCTTCAATCTAGGAATGTGTGTGGACCCTGTCATTATATCCCCCCACTTGCTAATCTACCTGACTAGGATTCCATAAACTCTGTAAATCTGACTCTTCTCTGGCTGAAAACTGTATGAGTCCTCTTTTAAACTGTGGCTTTCCTCTTTCTTTCTCTTCATTGAATGTTCTTGCAAATCATCACCAAATTGAAAAGATTTACAAGTCATTGGATGAGGAATTGATCTAGAAGATATTCAAGGTACAATGTCACCATGGGGTGGGGCAGGGAGAGTAGGTTTTAAGATAGAAATGCTATCTATTCCACATTTCACTGTGGAATTTTGTCAGGTTACTAAACCTCTCTGAGCCGCTGCATTTATATCTGTCAACATCAGTAATAAAATCTACCTCCTATGGTCATTTATGAGGGTTTAATGTCATTAAGAACATAAAAGGCCTAGCGTGGCAGCGGGAACATGACAAGTGTTTGACAAATGTCAGTTCTCCCCTTTTTTATAGACATAAAATGCTTTGAATCTCCTTGCTAAATAAAGTTAAAAGAAAAGGTAAAGGAAAGTTCTTTAGAAATGATCTTCTTAAAGCCAAAGCAAAATCAAAATACTTACCTAATTGTCTAGACTACTCATTTCTTTATTCATTCAATTAGTTATTCACTGAGTTCCTGATATCTGACAGGTCCCCTGCTAGTGCTTGGATGCAACCTTGAGTTAAACATAAGTTCCGGGCTTAAGGAGCTTGTGTCTGGTGGATATGATTATTATCTAATGAGGGATGTGTTTAAAGCAACTGCTGCATTTTGGCTGATGAGCAGTGCCCTCACACTCTTGCATTGTTATTCAAATCCTAGGCACTTATTTTTTTATCTCTCCAAATAAACTACAAGCTAAGAAATTTTGTAAAGCCTCCACATTGCCAAATAAGTGATAAATTTTTAAAAAATGGAAAAGAAAGTGAAGATAGAAAAGAAAATGTTCTTTCCATTTTCTCATTGATGAACAATTTTCCTCTGAGTAAATATTTAAGGATAGCCAGGTTCTGAGATTCTCCTATCAGCACGAACACAGTGTCACAGTATCTATTTAAGCATACCACAGCATTTTTTATACTTTACTTTTTCTCATCTGTAAACTAGACATTGTAGTACTTTCCCATATTAATCTCATCTTGTATGCTCGTGATGCATTCAAGAGCAGAGGTAATATTTTCTTTGCTGTTATGTCTCTGCTTTTAGCAATTTCTAACACATACTATATGATCCATAAATGGCAATGGCTTGAAACAACAAACGTGTCTTGTTTCTCTTGCGTCAGTGGGTTGGGTGGGCCATTCTGACATGGGCTGGGCTCAGCTGATCTTGACACACTCCTCACTTATGATAAATTACTGATCAGCTAGCGGGCCAGCAGAGGGCTGGCTGGTCTGGGATGGCCTCAGTTAAGATGACTGTGTTTTGCTCCACATGGCCTCTCAGAGATGACAGGGTCTTCTGGAAAACAAAGGGTTAGCAAGACAGCACTTAGTTTCTTAACAGCACCAAGATACATCCTAGGAAAGCCACTCCATTAGATAGGTCCATATGAGTACAAAGAAGAGATAAATAAAATGGATGTTCTGATTCTACATATATATTCTGCTGAAGGAAATATTCAACCTCTCTGGGAGGCAACTTGGTAATCTGTGCTAAAACACAACCTGGATGCTCATTTGGGCTTGAGGTTGGGAAATGAGCTGGGCACAGAGTGGCAGGTGAGAGAATGCCAGGGGGAGGCGAGTGGGAAAAGAGATGGAGAAGGCAAGGCAGGGACCTCAAAGGGCACTGTGCATCCTGAAGTCCTCTTACATCTCTTTCCTATGCTCTTCCAAGGACCACTTAACTCTCTGAGAGTGAGCCATGAGTCCAGAGTCTCTTCCTACTTCCTAGAGACAAGTGAGAAGAAAATGTGGACAATTAAACAGGTGGAACAAACCATGCAACTCAGGCTGACTCCCCAGCCTCTCAAGTGGATAGGGGTTGGGGGCAAATCCCACGATAGAGGCAGCCCCTCCCCAGCCCCCTAGGCAAGGAAAACAGTTGTCTAAACTTGCCAAGCATCATGAACAGACTACACCAAAGCCACTAAGTGGGCAGGTAATGTGACATTCAAATGTAACTGGATTTCTGAGCTTCAATCTCTGAAATCTCTGCAGGGGGCAAAATCTGCCTCTGTTTTTTTCCTTATCTCCTATGTCTGGGTTGTTGGAGGTAGCAGCAAGTTTGGCAGTCTGGAATATGTTCTCCATTGTGTTCTTTCTGTGAAGAAAATTACAACGTGAAAAGGAAAGGGGGTGGAGAGGAACATTGTATTCTAAACAGTCTCAGGGAGATAATTGCAAAGTCTCCTTTGCTCTCTCCTGGTTCCCTCTCCCTTCCCAGCTTCTCTGAGTTTTCTTTCCCTTCTAGGATCTGGCAAAGGGCCTACTGCATAAACTGCCTCTGCAGACAGAGGAGACCTCTGGGGCTGGTGCTTCTCTGTGAGGTGCCAGCTGTTTCCTCCTCTTCTTCCCAGGCAGCATGGTACCTGTCCATTGCCGCTAACAGTGGAAAATTCAGAGGTTTTCTTGGGGAAAGTTGAGCTGTTTTGTTTTTCTTCTTTTTCTTGGTTCTTTGGGTTGTTCCTTTAACACCTTAACTTTCTGCATGGGCATAATTCAGTTAAGATGGGCTCCAGGACTTATTGAGTAACTATGTCATTGTTTTATACATTTATAAGCACATAATAACTATGATTTATTGATGTTTTACTATATATCCAAGAAAAATATTAAGCATCTATGTCCCTGACTTTATTTAATTTCCACAGCCATCCGGGGAAATACGTTTTATTTGTATTTTCATGTTAGAGATGAAACGTGGGATCTCAGTGAGTTCCAGTCACTTGCTCAGGTTCACAAGCATTGCCACAATTTGAACCTAGTTATTTCCCATCTCCACTAGAACAGGCCCACCTACAAAACTGAGAAAAGCAGTCCTAAGTCCTCAACATCCTTGGGGTCTTAAGGAAGGAGACAGAAACCATAAATGAGGTGATTGGTTATAGGCATGGCCACATGATCCATTTCTGGCCAATAAAAAGCAAGCAGAAGGGGCCACCTTCCAGGAGATGAAGTGACTTGCCCCAGGTCACCCAGCTGTAGATCAAGGCTGGAGGGAAAACATCCATAGTTCTCCCACTATGGAAACTTAAAGAATTGTGACTGCCAGATCACTTAACAGATGATTGAAATACTGCTCAAAAGATCATTCTCCCTGCCCCACTGTGCACAGCTTGAAAGAAAATGCCATACAAAAAAGAATAACCTTGTTTTTCTTTTTTCCTCCTTTTTTTTCTCGTTTCTTCTTCTTTTTTTTTTTTAATTTAAGTATTGGTTTGTTGGGTATTTATGTCCCCATTTACTAGATAAAAAAACTGAGTCTCAGAGACAATAGGTCACCTGTGATCTGAAGTCCAGGGTTGTTTCCTCCACACCAGTGTTTCTCGCAGGGTAGCTGCTGGACCAGCAGTACCAGCATCACTTGGAAATTTGTGAGAAATGCAGATTTTCAGGCTCCACCCTTGACCTACTAAATCAGAAACTTTGGTGTTGGGGCCCAGCACTGTGAGTTTTAGCAAATCCTCTTGGTGATTCTGATGCAGCAGCTCAAGATTTAGAACTACTGTTCTATGGCAGCTTACAATTAATAACAAAATCCAACTGTAAATTCATATATTTTCTACTTCTATTGCTTTAACTAGAGACTGTTCTGAAAGCAATTTCATTTTGACCTTGGACAAATCAGTTGGAAAAGCAAAATACCAGCGAACTTTTAAAAATCTAATCAGCCATGCAACTTGTGATACACTGACATTTGGTACATGGCACAAAACAGCAGGTTGCTGCATTAAGTACAAAGGTATGAAGGGGAGGGGAAGGTTTTTCCAAGTTCTCACTGTTTCCTTCTTGTGCTGTGCCCAGCTGACGCTGAACAAACTGGATTCCACCTCAGCTATGAAGACACAATAGGTCAGTTTGAAATGCTCCCCTCCAAGGATCTCATTGTACTGATGAGAAACCACGCCACCTTCCTTGAGAGTAAAGTGACTTGCCCCAGGACACCCAGTTGCAGGGAGAGGCTGGGGAGGCAATCAATCCACACAGTTCCCATCGGCACCAATATTTAATTAAGCTGACTGCCAGGCAACTTGAGCAGATGTTTAAAACAGTGCTTCAAATGACCATTTTTCCTGTGTCCCTGTTGTCATACGATGTGGACGAAAATGCCATAAAAATCAAAGAGTAACCTTGGAGTGTTTTTCTTCGTTTATTCTAAGCTTTAGGTTTGTTGCATTTTTAAATGTTTTCAAGATTTTTCAGTGGTAAAGTGATAGTGCTATAAAAGTACTTATGTAATGCCTTCAGGTTTCAAAGCAAACAAAAATCAAGAAATGTTCTGTTAAACCAGTTTGGAAATATCTAGGTAGAGCCTAATTGCTCTCTGTCCTTCTGCATCTGAATTTGCTGGTAGGGTTGAGCCTCCATTCTCTTGCTGTCATCACCTTCCTCTCCATGCTGTATGTTGGTTCCTGCTCCACAGCCCTATGATTTCTCTCCAGCGGTCATCAGCACCCTCATTGTCTGGCCATCCACTGGCTTTGAACTCCTCTCTTGCTTTCACTCTATACCCTTCCTTCCTTGGTCACTGTTCCTTCTCCATCTCCTCCTAGAATTTACATCCTCTGTGAACCCTCAAATATTGGTGATCTCCAAATTCTCTGATTTCTGTCAGTCCATTATATTTTAGGAAAATTCCATTTCAATATACCAAAAGCTCAAATATATATCTATGCCACTCTGACTGCTTTTCTGAACCTCAGACTGGAATATCCAACCCCCTGCAAGATCTCTCCCTTAATGATTTCTAACTCCACTTGGTCAACACTGAATTCATCTTCCTGCTTCTCTAAAAACCCGTCCCCTCTGTACAGTAAGACTCAATATGTGATAACATCAACTATCTAGTTAATCCTCACTGATTCTCACCAGTGTCACTCTCATAGCATACACACACTCATACACTGTATATACATACACACCACACCCCATACACTGTGCTTGTAGTCAAAGGCCAGATCCTCTCAGTTTTGTCTCTAGACTTTTCTCCAACTCCATTCCCGCTGCTCTTGAGCTGAGATTCTCATCACTGCTCACGTAGCCATTGGAAGAGTCTCCTACAGCTCTCCTTACCTCCAGCCTCAGTCTCCTTGAATGAAAGCTGCATGATGCAGCCAAAGGAATTCTTTAAAATGCATATCAACCATAGCCCCCCTAGGTCATACTCCCCATCTACTAGTGCCTGTAGAATAAAGTCCTAGCTCTTAAGCATAGCCAACCAAATCCTCCTTGACCTGATCCTAGAGTCCCTTTACTGTCTCCATAAGAAATCTGCCACCAACCAGCACCATGATATCTTCAAACACTTTACTGAAGATCTGGGGGCAATTGATGTTAATAAAAAACTATTGATTAAAAAAACAAACATTAGTGGAAATGTGATCTACAAAGTAGAGATTTGGAACACATACTTTAGTTATACCAAATTCCACTGCCCCTCCAATGCCATAGCACTTAACTAGCTAGGTGGCATGGAAAAAGAAAAGGGTGTGCAGCCACAAGAAAGACAGAGGGAGTTCTTTATCTACTGACATGGACATATGATCATTTATTTAAGGAGCCCCCTATCGATGGAAATAGAGATAGTTGCTAATCTTTACAATTTACATTACTAAGGTATCAGTCTGTCTGTCCGCCTTAGGGACAGTAGGCCTGAAGGGCGGGCAGAGTTAAACTGGGGACCCTAGTTACAGGGCAATAGGCCAGCTAAGAGAAGGGAGGTATTTAAGGACCTAGAGGCCCTGGACTTAAGGCATTTAACCTTGCTAGGAGAAATGCAATATATCAGTAATTTCAGTGCATTCATTCATTTAACACATTTATTCAGCATCTATTATGTTCTTCGGGGCTCTATCAAGCCCTGAAGATAAAGTATGGAATAAACACTTGACCAGTCTCTGCCATCATGGAGCTTTCAGCCTATTGAGGAAAGACGGGTAAGTATTTCAGAAGGGGCTAATCCAGCCTGGCGAGAGGATGGAAGTGGTTTTCAGTAAGAGCTGCACTCAGCAGCGATCACAGAGGTAGAAAAATCGCTTATCAGTGGTTCTCCAAGTGTGGTCTTGATCTGTAGCAGAAGCATCACCTAGCAACTGGTTAGAAATGCACATTCTAGATACCACTGCAGACCTCTGGAATGATAAACTCTAGGATGGGTGGGGCCCAGCAATCTGTGCTTTAGTAAGCTCCCCCAGGGGATCTTTACACAGCCACAATTTGGGAGCCACCACCTAGAAATCCAAAAGATATAAAGCAACTTTCTCTGGCTGGGACTGATCTGGAAAGCTTAAGGCAGGGAGTGACCTATGAGCCTACCTTCAAAGGAGAGTGAGAGTTCCCCAGGAGGACAATCAGAGCTGGTGGGGAACATTCCAGAAATTCCAGGTGTTTGTGTTCCTCAGCCAGCTCATAGTACCTCCAACCTACATATTTTTCTTAATAGATTTAGAACTAAATCAGGGGAAATGACTTATGCACAAAGTTATTAGCTGCATTTTTGCAAACAACGTAAACACCCGTCAGCAGAAGACTTGTTGAATCAACTCTGATTCATGTATGTAAATGAGGACTCTTCCCCAGTTTAGAAGGAGAGAAGTCTTTATCTACTGACCGGGAGGTGAGTTGTAAAATACAGTGCTCAGTACAAAAAGCCAGCTGCAAAATCATGCTACCTTTTCTGTGAAAAAATAAAACCATACATATATGTATAGAATACTGCAGAGATGCATAAGAAACCAGTAACAGTAGTTTGCCTCTCAAGTGGCGAATTTAAGGAAGCAGGATAGGAGAGGCGGGTGATCTTCACTGGCACCACTTTGCACCTTTTCAATTTTGTTTTATGTACATAGGGTTACCAATGTAAAGAAACAGGAGAGATATCCTCTTCAATAGGCGAACAAGTGGAGGGGAGAGGAGAAGGCGCCTGTTCTGAACACCTTCTCTCAATCTCACCCCTGTGACACCTCTTGGGGAATTTGGCAGGGTGGGGGATGTGACAGGGAGGGGTGCTCGGTGTGGTGTTATATTTATTGCTTTCAGTACCTATTTTGTTCTAACAGGATGTGCTGCTTAGGGTCGCAGCCCAGGACCAAAGTAATAAAAAGGTTGCTGTTCTTGTTACAAACCTTGAGTTCCTGGTATTTGGGAAATGGTCACTGAATAGAGCAACAGCGGGGGTGGGAGACAGAGGTGCAAGAATTGGGGGAGGGGCACAAACAACCACTGTGGTGGGAAAGGGGCCCCACGGGGAGCTCCATTCAGAAAAAGAACAATTGGTGGTTTCAGGCAGCTGAGCTGAGAGCAGGGAGGGAAATGAGACAGCCTATGAGAGAGGAAGACACTGACCCTTGCCACTATCCAAAAAAGGAAACAAAAAATAGGTGCAAAAGAAGTGGCTTTTCATACGAAACGCTTCTTGGTTTAGCGGCTTTTGGCACTCTCAGAAGATTATCTTGGCATCTCTTTTCTATCTCGGCTTCCCCATGTCCCTGGAAGGAGAGGGAGCTCACCTGGGATTACAAAGCACCAAGTACACATCTCGTTCTGCTTACTGTCCCTTTTTGTGGTCACCTTGAATCCTCTCCATATCTCTTCCAGAAAAACATCCATTTTGCAGATATGAAACTGAGGCTTAGAGCAGCAAAGTAACTTTCCCAAAGTGGTCATAGTGGAGCCAGACTTTGAACCCAGGTCTTTCAGATTCTAAAGCCTCTACTACACTTTGCTGCACTTGCTATACGATTTTAGACTTCTCATTTTGCCTCTCTGATTTACAGTGTCAAGTGTAGTGTTCATGTTCACTGTAGAGGCAGAGAGAGAGAGACAGAGAGAGAGATGGTGTGCTACACTTAGCTAAGGAAAGAACTCTTCTCAGACTCTGAAACCACTCTACTTGGAATCAGCCACTTGGGCCCAGACTCAAACCCCAGGATTTGAAAACTGCAGTTGAAGGGAGCAGAGAGCACGGTGATGTTTCCAAGAAGACAAAAAAAATTCACCAAGGAAATCCTGTTTAAGACAGAGGAAGGATTTCCAGTATTTATCTGAGCTAGTAACCATGCTTTGTATTTGCTTCTGTAAAATACTGGTTTATCAAGTGCATGTACGTGATGGCAATCTTGAGCCCACCCATCACAGGAGTTTTCTCCCGTCTTCATATTGGCCAATAGCCAGGTCCACACAGCTCTCCAGCTCCAAGAACATTGTCAAGATAAAGGTTTATTTGGAAGGGATGTGACCTTCTTTGGGGTTTCAACAAAACCCTGCAGATGGCTTTAAACTGAAAGGCACCTTGACTCAAATAAGATATGACATCTCTGGAATTTGTTCGTTGAATCATTTAGCAAGGTTCATTGAAGACCTATTGCATCCTAATGATACAGAGATGACTAAGAGATAATTCCAGTCTTTACACAACTTATAGACACTAACATATACAAGTGTAACAGCAAAAGATGAACTCTAAAACAGAGACCTCAGCCAAGGCTACGGAGCACAGTGTGGCAAGTGGTCAATTCTCTCCAGGACTGGGGCAGTAAAGCAGAGGTGAAAAGTGGGGAATTGTAAGAAGCCTCTAAGGGAAGCTTTGAGATAAGCCTAGCAGAATGGAAAAATAAAATAAAATAAAAGGCATTCCAGGTAGAGAGAAGAGCGTGAGCAAATTTTTGGAGGCTTGAAAGTTTATTATTCATGCAAAGATGTTGCTCATACAGGAAATCTGTCTCAAATTTTTTGCCCTGCTACCAACTTGCTATATGATTTTAGACATCTCATTTTGACTCTTTGATTTGTAGTCTCAAGTGTAGTGTTCATGTTCACCGTAGAGGCACAGAGAAAGAGAGAAACAGAGAGAGACTTATTTCCATTTATGGTAAGAAGGGATACAGAATTGCATTGTCAGAGAGAGTCCTAGCTGAATTTATCACAACCTCTAGGAATCTCTCCATGAGACACACATGTTTGACTAAAAGGCCATGGAGGAAGAATTCCAAGGTTAGCTAGTGGTTGTCATTCATATTGCCTCATATCTGAGATCTATGATCAACTTCTCAAGAAAAGAGGAAGTAAATATGAAAAAGGCTCAACAGCTGAAAGTAGCCAGTCTTGGCAGAATTGATTGCTGGTGCTCTGGGAGAGCCAAGAGATGGAGTTGTCCCTTAGATTCATGTTGCTTTCTCATACTAGACCACTGGCAACCTCCCTCTTTTACTGACCAGACCCAGCTTCAACATCAACTCTTCCTACATTCCTTCCCTGACCCACTAAGAGAGGTCAGGTACCCTCTCTTCTGTGCTTTCTAACACTACCTGCTTCCTTCACTGTAGCCTTTAGCATACTAAATTGTAATTGCCTACTTACTATTTAACACCCCTCACTAGACTGTACATTTCATTAGGACACCATGCCTGTCCTTTATACAGCTAGCCTGCTACACAACATGGGCAAAGTAACTGCTGAATATGAATAAGTGAACAAATTAATGGGAAATGAGAGGATGAAGGTTGGAAGGTAGTAAGCAAATGGCAGTTTGCACAGAGTGGTCAAGAAGACTAGTTCCCTACATCATGAATTATATACTCTCTTGGATCCTAGGTACCAGTTTGGATGAGTGCAAGGGAGGAACAAAGGAAGTCCCAGAAAAATAAGGGTTGTATTACAACTGTCCTTGGGACAATATGTTATCTCCCAGCTGCTGGAATTTTAAAAGCCAAATGCAGTTTCTGGCCATTTCTCCATGGGCATCAAAAGGCACAATCTACTCCTACCTGAAATAGTTAGCTTCAGGTGGCTAGGCCAGATAAGTTTTTTAAAGACATGAAAAAAATGTTTTAAGAAAAGAAAAAATGAGAAACTATTTGATATGGGAGATGACAGGCTAGAATGAAATAGAAGAATTGAAGTGAGCTCTACTGAGCCACAGGAACAAGTGGGGAAGTTAAGATAGATGTTGGTGAAGGTAATAATGATAATAATAAAGATAATGATGATGATAAAGGCAATAGTGATGATGATGATGAAGATAGTAGTAATGGTGATGATGATAAAGGCAATAGTGATGGTGATGATGACAATGATAAAGGCAATAGTGATGATGATGATGATGGTGGTGGTAAGAAATGTAAACATTTTGAGCATCTCAACACAGGCCTTCTATATGCATTCTCTCATTTACTCAACAACGACTCGAGAAGGTGGGTATCATTTTTATCTTTATTTTAAAGATGAAGAAAATAAAACTCAGAAAGGGTAAATAATTTGCTCATGAGCACAAATCTTTTTTTTTTTTTTTTTTTTTGAGATGGAGTCTTGCTCTGTCACCCAGGCTGGAGTGCAGTGCAGTTCAGCGGCACCATCTCAGCTCACTGCAACCTCCGCCTCCCTGGTCAAGCAATTCTCCTGTCTCAGCCTCCCAAGTAGCTGGGATTACAGGTGCCTGCCACCATGCCTGGCTAATTTTTTTGTATTTTTAGTAGAGACAGGGTTTCACCATTTGGGCAGGCTGGTCTCAAACTCCTGACCTCAAGTGATCCATCCACCTCAGCCTCCCAAAGTGCTGGGATTACAGGCATAAGCCACTGTGACTGGCCTTGAGCACAACTCTTATAAGTGGTAAAGCCAGGACTTAAAGCACACTGAATCCAAAGCCCCTTCAGCTAACTTTTTTATAGTCTTTTTTACTTATTTACTTCAGATCTTGAAATCTTCATGCCAATACTCCTTCTGTGCTGGATAACAGTCTATCGAGGTCATTGCTAAGAAGAAATAAACATGATATCAAACTTAGTTCCCCAGAAGTAGTTCAATACACTCCGGACTGTACACACTAACTCAATGGTGACTTTGATTTCATATTCCAAAATGAATGACTGCAGGTGCATAGCAAGTGGCATCCAGAACTCCATTTCAGAAGATAGAAAGTCAGTTCAGATGTGGTAGGATTAATTGAAAATTCAAATGGTACATTTCACAATTTGCATAAATCACTGAATTGTAATATAGATTCCATTCATTCTGTGAGTTGTCCCTCTTTATTCAATACCAGCCTGCAAATCCTTTCAAAACTTAGAGTCACAAGTCTTTGCCTTGGAAAGAATAATCATGGAATCCATTGACATTCAGAAACTTGGTTAGGTGCCTGATCCATTCCAGGGGATTTAATCACTATGCTCTTAACTAATTGCCAGCTCTTAAAAGACAGAAAATATGACCATTATTTCCTATTTACCCAAAAGTCAGGGCATATATGGTCTTGTTAATTTAATGGTCTGGTGAATAAAAAAGACTACAGCTAACAGAAGATAAATTTCTACATTTCCAAAATGTAGACTATAATATAATACAGTACATTTAACTTCATATGAAGTCAGAATGCCTTACAGTTTACAGAGTACTCTAAAGGACATTACCAAATATGATGCAACAATGCCATGAGAAAACTAGAAGCATTATCTACATTAGAGATAAAAAAGCTTGAAGAGATTTAATTATGTGCCCCATGTGACATAATTAAGTCTCTTCAAGCTTTTCTATCTCTAATGCAGGAGATAGAACTAGAATTTGAGCTGTGCCTCCTAACTCCTCACTCAGAGATCATTCTGCCATCTGCTCTGCCCCATAGTTTTTGGTCACTTTCTTTCTAGCCAAGACAAGCGGACATACAGAATTTATAGACAATAAGCAAGCCACCCAGAAGCACTGTCAACAAACTTAGTACAAAAGAAACATGGAATTTATTATGGAATACAGCTGGTTATAAGCCCATGCAAAAAGTCATGTCCTACTAACTTTTTTTTTTTTTCCCCTGGGCTCAACACAGAGTAAATGTTTGTTGACTTCTGCAACTAGCATGTTACCATTCTGTTCAGGTAAGAAAGTTGTTTGTGGGGAGTCCTGAACCACAGGCCAACTCTCTTTTACTTAGTTACTCTGTCAAGTCAAATCAGACCAAGAGCTCAGATACAGCTTGTTCCTGATCAGGATTCCTTGTGATCTTCCTCCAAGAACAATCTCATTGCATACTGTCAGGCGATATCTCCTTAACAGCAGTAAAAGAAACACTACATGGCATCATACTAATGAAGTCAGAACCTGGCCGGGATCTGCCAGTGGACATCAAGTTAGGGACTAGCTTCCATCTTCAGCTTGCATTACATGTAGGACATCCTAGATGTCTCCCAAAGAAACAAGAATAGACCAAAAGAGTTGTTCCTAGCCTAGTGTAGGTGTCCTAGAGTATGGAAACTAGACAAAGTTCCCGTGGAGCCAAATGACAAGGCCATATTTTCAGGGATGGCCAGTTGCCCATTTCCCTTGTTGACCACTGGCCACTTTTCAATGGGGGAATACCTATTATCCTACAGACCAGATCAGTCAATAGGGATGGACTGTCAGAGACTTGGGAATCAAACTATTCTGGTTTGAACATCTTTATTTTTCTAGCTATGTGACCTTGGACAAGTTGATTAACCACCGTGAGCCTTAGATCCCTTTTCTGTAAAATGAATGAGCATGAGGATTAAATAAGATCATGTTTGTAAAGCATCTAGTACACAGTAAGAGTTCAATAATATGGAGCTGGATTTCATAAACATGCAAAAATTATAGACGACTAAAATTACCCTTGAGAATTCTTTGAATTGCCCAGAAAGAACAATATACATTAAATATATGTGTATATAAAACACATGTATATATAAACAAATATGTATAGTCTGCCATAATAATATAAGTAACATATACTTATAAATATATGATATATTTGGCAGTTAGTACATATGCACATATATAATAAAATGTATGATACCATAAAATAGTATCATAATTATATATAAAAGAGTTTGTAGTTGATTTTTGTGAGTTAAATAAACATATGCAAAAACCCTACTCTAAATAGAAGCTGAGCGTTTACCATGTTACTCTCCTAAAGGTTGTAGATGCAAAGGAGCATGAAATGTCTGATAATAGTAAATTAAGCATATTCTCTACTCAACACTCTTCTAGGCACTGTTTCATCTATTTCCTCACTTAGTTTTCACAGCAACCTTACAATGTAGTTTCTATTACTACTCCCATTTTACAGGTAAGGAAGCCAAGGAACAGAGACGTTAAGTAGCTGGAATAAGATCGCATAGGAAGTATAATATATAGTCTGGCCCCCAAAGGAGATTGTGATCTAGTTATATAGATGAATGAAAAATGAAATCGATGCTACTTAAATATTTTAAGATGACAATCTGGAAGAAGTAATATGACTGACAGAGGTCTGATACAGACAATATTTTCTGGACTTAGGATTTCAGAACTGGAAGAGCCCTAAGTGAAACTGGTCAGTGTAAGGGAAGGAGAGTTTGCTGTGGGGTCGGAGGTTCCAAAAGCACTCTTCTAAAGTTAAAACTGAAGCTGTGCCTTAAAGGAGGGAGGGACGGGTACGGCTAATCAGATGGTAAGAAAATGGAAGCCAATGTATTTATGCTGATTATGGGTGTAAAAATTCGGAGGGAAGCCACTGACTTTCCGTTTCGTGGATATATAGGTAAGTGGAGCTGTGGCTATGATGTCAAAAGATAGGAGCAGTGTAAAAAATAAGCCAAGGTCATATTGTGTCGGCCTCTGGGGTGGCACTCCCAGGAATTTGCCATGAACCTCAGGAAGCCCCTGAAACTGTGGAGCAAGAAGATGAAAAAGGGCATTTGGGGGAAATTAAATCTCCCATCCCCGGCCCAAAATATTTTGGCCATCAAACCAGCAGACTGCCTCTCCATGAGAAACAGCTAAAAACAGTTCCAAGGAGCTCATTTTTACCCAGCAAACAAATCATTAAGCAAATGTGTCTGCTTTCAGGATGAATCTGGACTTTCCAACCCTTGGATGACACCTTCACATGCAGCCCACAAGGCCTCTGCTGAATATCACTTGCAGCCTAATGAGAAAGCCATTCCTGGCACTAGATAATCGATGGTCGTGGTTTGTTTTCAAAGCTCCTGGTAAATTAGGTCTCCTGGAAGGCACCTTCCCCGAACCTTCCCCCACTGTATTTATGCTTAATTCTTTTCATTTTTCATTGCTTCCCCAAATTAAATTTATGTGTGCACTTGGCAAATTGTTGCCATTAGTGTAAACATTCACTACAAGACATCCCCCAAGTTCTGGTGCCTAGAGATATCGTAGTAAAATGAATTGTTCTCCCCCTCGATGTCTTCTTTCTGTATTCACTCACTTTGATAAAGGTCCGTTGATATCAAGTAAGCTTGTTTTGCAAAGCTCTGATCAGAAAGGCTTGATCCAATAGAGGATTTGTTTATTTTAAAGAACTTGAAGGTAACTCAACATTGAAGTGGCTCATGTGTTGAATGGTAGCACATAGTGATGAGGTGTGCTGTTGTAACTAAGCTCTGTTAGACATTGTAAGTTACAGGGATGGGCCTGGGGTGGAGGTGGGGACATTCAGGGGAGACTGATAGGGCAAGGAGGACCTATAAGAAAAGACTCAGAGGACTTTCCATCTTAAAGAAAATTTTAACGGATCAAGAAGTAAAAGAAATAAAAAATAAAAAAAAGACAGACCCAAAGAGACGACAGAAGAGAATAGAGAATAGTGCTACAATGCAACATTTTTTTTGAGACAGATTCTTACTCTGTAGCCCAGGCTGGAGTGCAGTGGTGTGATTTTGGCTCACTGCAACCTGTGCCGCCTTGGTTAAAGCTATTCTCCTGCCTCTGCCTCCTGAGTAGCTGGAATTATAGGTGCCTGCCACCATGACCAGCTAATTTTTGGGTTTTGTTTTTTGTTTTTTGTTTTTTAGTAGAGAGGGGTTTTCACCATGTTGGCCAGGCTGGTCTTGAACTCCCGACCTCGTGATCCATCTACCTCGGCCTCCCAAAGTGCATTAACCACTGCACCAGGCCAACGCAACACTTCTAATACTTACCCCCAACTTTCCAACTTTACCAATTTTATAAATGTCAAACTCAGTTTCTTGCTGATTTGGTTTTTTGTTTTTATTTTGTTTGTTTGCTTGCTTTTGAGACCAAGTCTCATTCTGTTGCTCAGGCTGGAGTGCAGTGGCTTGATCTCGACTCACGGTAAACACTGCCTCCCAGGCTCAAGTGATTTTTCTGGCTTAGCCTTCTGAGTTGCTGAGATTACAGATGCCCACCACCACACTGGGCTAATTTTTGTATTCTTAGTAGAGACGGGGTTGCACCACGTTGGCCAGGCTGGTCTCAAACTCCTGACCTCAGGTGATCCACCCACCTCGGCCTCCCAAAGTGCTGGGATTACAGGCATGAGCCACCACGCTTGGGCTGTTGCTCATTTTGTTCTGCATAAACATATATTATCTATTGAGAGTCTGTCTGGAAATATATTTGTTTCATAGTTAACTTGATTCTGAAAAACCAAGAATCACTTTACTGTTTTTCCAGGAGAAAAGATAGTATAACATATAACCCAGGCCTCTTATGCTAGTTTTCTCATTGCCTCAGATAGAAAGAGCTGATATCCAGTATGCCATTCCTGTTCTTTCTCACACTTCAAACGCGCCTTCCTACTCTCTCTATGACAGTACACCTCATACTTTAAGACTCAACCTAATACCTTTATTGAATAACCATGGTCTCTTCCATATGCTAGTAAAAGAATTAAAAGCACACATGTTAAAGTCAGATGTATATGAGTTTGGAGTCCAGCTCAGCCATGTACCACATCTCTGCTCTTGAAGAATTATTGAATCTCTCCAAACTTTGGTTTCCTGATCAGTAAAATAAGCATTAAATAAGAAAATAAATGCTGCCTTCTGGTAGGCTCCCTGATGGGAAGCAAGTGCTCAGTAAACTACAGCTGCTCTGGCTATGGCTTACCATTGGTTTTTCTGTGTATTTAGTGCCCTACCACACTGTTTCCCCTTGGGTTCTGTGCTGTCATTCTGGCATGCTTTAATCCCCTATTGTGGATGAAATTTTTCACTCAAAGAAGACTCTAAGACCTTTCACAATATAACTCTTAGACTAACTACCACTTAGCCAACTTCTCTCCTTCTGATGCTAACTTCAATCTGCTGCATTGTTCTCACTTCCTGCCTCATCCTCACTGCCTCTTCTCTTTGTCCAGTTCCTCCTGGAATCTCACCCAGATTCTTGCACAAATCTAGCTAAAGACATCTCTTTTTCTGTCTCTTCCTTCCTATTATAATATTAATAACTACTCTTTTTGAGCTCTTACTACTTACCAGGAAGATAAGAACATGGCATACTCATACTCTAATCTCCATAACAATACTACATGTATTCCCAATTATTCTGATGTACAGATGAGGAAGCTGAGTGAGGCTGAGAAAGGTGAAGTTCTATGTCCAAGGCTACCCAGTAAATCACCAGGTTAGGGTTCAAACCCAGGTCTGTCTCAGCTCGAAAGCTCTTTTCTGTATGTTCTGCTCCATCCCAATTTATCTTAAAATCTGATTAACCTTGCTAAATCACAGATCTGCTAAGAAATGTGCAGTTTGCCCTCCTCTTGATTTGAGAAGCACATTTGGCCTGGAATTGAAATTTCTCTTTATCTGACTCCAGCCTACTGTCCTTTATGAGCCTATCATGGTAAATGAAACTGTTCTTCTGTATGTGTCATGGAAGCCAAGCCTTTACCAACTTGCTGAAACTACTCCCCCTATTGAGAATGCCCTCCAGGTAGCCACCTCATCTTCACACATACCCAATCCTTCCATGAAGCATGCATCCCATTCACTCTTTTAGCGTCTACCACGTGCTAAGCAGTTTTAACTTCCATGCTATTCAGCACATGCTACTCATCACAAGATGAGTAGGGGTGGAGTGGGGAGATGGGAGGAGAATCAGCCTGTCAGGAATGCCTTTCTGAAGGAAATGATAGCTTACTTAAGACTGAAGAAGCTCGCACTTAGTAAATAATCTCTCCTTATTACAGCATTTTTCTAGGTCTTTCTTAAGATCACACTTTTTAAAATATTAGACTTATTTTTCATTTCTTTTTTGACTCCTACTAGACTTAGAGCTCTTGAAGGACAATATTTGTAACCATTTCATCTTTAAATCTGTTTTACAAAATAGGTACTCCACGGTGGGCATAAGCACAGACTTTGGAATGAGCAAACATGATTTTTAAAAACCCAGTTCCACCTATCAGCCACATGACCCGGTTAGGCTAGTTAAATGAGCTAAGACTCAATTTCCATATGTGTGAAATTAGAAAAAATAATATCTGCCTCCCAGGGCTACTATGAGAACACAAAATAATTTCAAAAATGTTTGTATAATGCATAGCATTGTGCCAGGTATACAGTAAGAGCTCAATAAGTGGTGGTCCGTTTGTATTTCTAATACAGTCTTAGAGACTATTTAGTTTTGTATATCTCTTAGCACCATACACAAGAATAGTCCCATGTGAACATTCAATAACCTGGATTGCCTTATTATCATCCAAATATATGTATATGAGTATGATAAAATTAAGCAAGATTATTTATCTCTTTTTGCAAGACAAATTTTCCTTCTGCCCCAAAATAGCATTTGAGGTTGAAAAAGCTAGTGCTTGATCATATACCACCTTGACCAGAGTTTGTCAATCACTCTACAAGTAAGCCTGGTGATTCATTCCTGTCAAGTGTGTATGTGTGTATGTGTGTGTGTGATAGTGGAGGTGGGTCCAGGAGGCCTCATTTAACCAAACAGAGCAAAAGCAAAAAAAAATGTAAGCCAGGGCTAGTGAGAAATTAAAACCATGTAATTCATTCTAAGCAGCATTTGTGGTTGGTTTTTGGTTTAGATAGCGGTGGTTTTTAATTACCCAAGATACAGGAACACACATCTAAGAAAGAGAATCCCATTAAATATTCTCAAGTTGACCCTCATTAATTCAGACTAATAGAGAGGGGAAGACAGATCATAAATTTGAAGAATTTTCCAAAACATGCCATTACCTTCAAATGCACCTAGTGGCCTCAGCTTATTAACTACTTATTAAACAGATCCAAATTGAAATTCTCTGATATAGGTAATGAAATAGATAAGACTATTGAGCACACACCAGATGCCACACACTGCTCCAGGGATTCAGGGGAAAATACACCCATGAATGAGATCTGCCTTTTGGGTGAAAGAGCTGCAAATACCTAACTTCACTTCAAGACAGTGAAATAAGAGAAAATTGTTTTATGGGCTTCCAGAAGAAAGCAATTGTTATAAATAGGAATAACAAATTTCCTTCTGGAGGCTAGATGACATTTTAGCTGGGCTTTAAAAACTAAACGCAAATTAAAAGCAAGGGAATTCATCTTTATTGAGTATCTATTCTGTGCCGTATGTTGAATATACCATATGTCAAGTAATTTGTCCAACTCTCTGAGATAGGCATAAGTATGATAGTCTCATTATAGAGATGAGAAGGTATTTTTTCCAAGGCTACACCATTAGTGAGTAGAAGCTTGGATTCTATCATGGCCCTGGATGATATAGAACCTATGATTTTACATCCTCTGTTGCCCTACAGTTTCTGCATAGTATATGAGCAACAAGATTAAAACGATATAATACCAGAGTTTCTATCATTGTAGCCAAACAATGAATGCATGAAAGCCTTTGTAACCAGTTCATTTCTCTAAGTAGATTGAATGTGCTCACTGCCAATACTGCTTATACTATTCATTACCCAGTATAGATTAACTAATTTACAGCTAACTTATAACTAATTTAAACAATTAATAAAGGTTATTGTATTGAATTGAATGAATTTTTTTCTCTTAAGAGACAGTGTAAAGGTTAGCTTAAACCAGGTTCAAGTCTAATTGTAATAAATTACATAAAATACTAAGTCAGTCAGAGACAAAATGAGGTGTTCCCAGGGCTTTGATTAGGGCACCAGCCTACCAGGTCCCAATACACAGATGATGTCTATGCAAAAGCTCAGGGGAATACAAAGAAGCTTTGTCAGAATGTGGGTTGTAGTAGTTTTTGAGTCCTCATGAAAAACAGCTTACCACCCTTCCCCAGTGGAATGGCCGTATCAATTGCAGTGCCTCCATACGATGGATCTTATGCAGCCACCAAACACCTAACTGGCTGCTGCTTTTTGGTCTACTTTGCTGGCTCCTTCTCATCTCTCCAAAGAAGAATCCT
The DNA here is from genome assembly GCF_029289425.2 of Pan paniscus. Classification (NCBI taxonomy): domain Eukaryota; kingdom Metazoa; phylum Chordata; class Mammalia; order Primates; family Hominidae; genus Pan; species Pan paniscus. The sequence continues at coordinate 145,689,017 of NC_073256.2, read as the reverse complement.
TGGTCTTCTTCCCTTTCTAATCTATTCTCACTTCCAAGGTGATTTCATCTAGTCTCATAACTTAGAACACCATTCAGCAATCAAAACCTCCACATTTATATTTCTGTACCTCTATCTTTCACTCTAGATGTGTCCATGCAGCTGCTGGATTGACATCTTCACTTGAATATCTGATAACCTTTTTAAACTTAACATGCTCTAAATTAAATTATTATTAAATTATTGATTTGAGGCTCTCCCTGCCGCCTCCCCACAAGCCTGATCTATGTCTCCTGAAGTCTTCTGAGTCCCAGTTAATGGAAAAATCAAGTATTCAGCCATTTAGGCCAGAAGAACTTGGAATCAACTCTTCTTGACTCCTTTTCTTCCTCACACTCCACATGGAATCTACTAGCAAATACTATCATCTCAACCTTTAAAATACGTGTAGAAATTGACCACCTCTGGCCACCTTCCTGCTACACTCAGCCTAAGCCATCATCACCTCTTGCCTATTTATAGTTCTGCAATTGCCTCCAACGATCTCCCTCCTTCTCACCCTTGACCCCTACATGCTATTCTCAGGCCAGAAGCCAGAATGGTGCCAGTGGCTCTCCTTCTCATCAGAGTAAAAGTTCAATTTCTTACTAGAAATCATAAAGCCCTCATGAGGGGGCCCTCCACCTTCTCCTTTTCCCTCCTCCCCCACCCCCACACACACTTTCCCTCTGTGCTGTCTTGCCAACTACAGTCTGGCTACACTGGCCTCTCAGCTGTTCCTTAAAATGACACACTCTTTCCCAACTGTGTCCCCCGAACATAGGCAATGGACCTCAGTCTCCTCACCTACAAAATGAGACAATTAGATCAACTAGTCTCTAAAGTCCCTCCATAAAAATATTGTGACTTTATAACTATTATCTGCAGACATGAAGACCATGAAATCCTAACCCTAAAAATAGGACAGCATTTTGAGCTCCAACCAATGATAAAAAAGAGCCTGCATTTCCATTCTTCTTCACTACAGGCTCTGAAAATCAAAATTAAATTAAAAAAAAAACCATCCTTACAGTGAAAACTGGAGATTTAGCAGCGGTCCACTGTAGTATTTAACCACTGAAATACCATGGTGACAAATACTGTATTAGAATAATAAGAAAAATATTCTGTTAAACTGCTAAGAGAAAGTAGGGAAGCAGTTTTATATGAATGCTATTATAACAAATGAAAATGTAAAAGTAAATAGAAAGATGTGTAGAAGGAAAATCATTAACATACTAAGAGTAATTGTGCTAAAGTCATGGGATTAAGGGTTATTTTTTCCTCCTCCTTGTCTAAATGTTCTACTTATATGGTTTATTTTATTGCCTTTTATAATGAAGATGTGAATATATATGTGTGTTTAATCTTTCAAATGTTTAAACTAAGAGATGTATCTCCAACTAGAACCAATACTTTATGGTCTTTCAATGACTGGGTCTACACACTACAGGCAAATTAGAAACTGTGTTCTTTGAACAAGAACATGGTAATAAAAGATTAACAGGCAATTTCCCTGCATTGATGTGGATCAGCCATGCAGTCAACTCTTTTGGCAACCAGGAGCTCAAATGCATGGACTCAGGTATTTTCTTATCTCACAAATATAGTTAGGGACATGCTCACTAATTGACATTGTTGGTAATGCTCAGAGGCCCTTGGAGGGACTCTAAATTCTTTCTGTCCTCAGCGATGTCAAGATGTCATTCCAAAGGAAAGGGATAGCATAACCCTTATCATTCAAGAATATTCATTGAGTTTCCCAACTTTAATCTAGTCGATGCAGTATTTATTAAGTCAGTGCTATGCAGCTAGAAATGTAGAGTTCAAAGTTTTAGATTCACTGTTCTCTGTACAGAAGCTGCCTGGCTTCGGCCAGGTTGCTCACCATCATGGATCTCAATGTCCCCATCCCTAAAATGGGGAAAGTAAAACCTTTGCCACTGTGGAAGAAAGGAATAAAGGGTGGAATGGGGAGTAGAAATGTGTCCCACCTTCCAAGGCTGTTATGAGCATTAAATATTATAACAGGTTAGCAAAAGACTTGTTTCAAATTACACACCAAAAATTCAGTTCTTTATTCATTCAGCAAGCGTTGAGTGAAAATTTAGGATGTGCCAGGCCTGTGGTAGGTGGCATGGCTACTACAGTGAAAAAGGCTCCTTCTCCTGCTCTAAAGTGGTGTCTAACTGGTAGGGGATCCAATAAATAAGAGACGATTACAATACTGTAGGCTATGCAGTAGATGGCAGAAAGAACAGTGCTATGGGAACACAGAGAAGGGCAGGAGGGTAGGGGGATAAATATCCCCTAAATACAGTAAAAAAAAATGTTTTTAGTATCAACAATAACTTGAGTGTTGATTACATACCAGACACTATTCAGCATTTGCAAAAAAAAAAAAACACCTTTTTTACTTGCATTATCTAATTGATTCTATTCTGTTATAAATATCTCTATTTTAAGATAATTGAGACAGAGTGATTGAGTCACTTTCCTAGAATCACACAGCTATTAATCATTGGAACCAAGATCAAAAGCCAAGAAATCTGACTTCCAACCCGCATTTTTAACTGCTGTGAACACCGCCTTCTTTATTGACTACTGTGTTTGTTAAACAGGGTAACAAAGGTAAAGTGCATAGTATATTGTCTATCATGTAGCAATTCCTCAATAAATGTTAGCTAGTGTTAGTAATAGCAGTAGTAGCAACAGTGATAAGAGTAATAACAAAAGAAGGAATGGAGTAGTAATAGTAGGAGTAGCAGTTATAATTATAGTGATGATAGTAATAACAGTAGTGGCAGCAGCAAAATGTAAAGCGCTCTATAAATGCTGGCAGTTAGTCTGGGCTGAGAAGAAGCAAACTAGGAAGGAGGTGAAAAGGGTTCTTATATTTTTGTAGCCTATGGTTTCTCTCTCAAGAAACCTGCTTTTTGGTGCAGAAGGGCCTGCACACATAAAACAGCTGGTCATTCAGAAGAAAAACTCTTTATGCTTCAAACTGAATACCTGAATTTTCAAGAACCACATGATTTAGGAAAAGATTGTCTTTTAGGGTAAGCCCAGAGGGACATAATCCTTAAGTTTTGGCAGCATACTTGGAATGCACGAGGTGCCACACTGAGTACTCCACAAGTACCAAGCAGTTTATTCCTTACAAATGCTCTGTGACGTAGGCACTGTATTGTCCCCACTCTACATAACAGAACACTACGGTTCAGACAGGGCAAACTATCTGCTCAAGGTTACATAGAATAAGCCGGGATTTTAACACAGAGATATGAACTCTGCTAATCTGGCTGCTGGGATGGGGGGTAAAGTATAACCCAGGTGGAACAGACTTGGGCAAAGGGAAAATAAAAGACAGGGCATGCTGAGAAGAGGAGCTGCTGGAACCGAAGCAGGTGGAGGTGACTGTGCTGGACTCAGGGCAGGGAGAGTGACTCAGGCCAGCTGATGCACATGAGCCTGGGTCCTGCCCTGCCCAAGGACCCCACCCAAGAAAAACCACACAACAGAGACACATATTTGTTTCATATATCTTGTTTTTAATTTGCATTTTGTTTTTGTTATCTGTATTGAGGTGTGTAAAACCACAATCAGAATGAGGAGAGAAGACAACTTTTCTTTTTTATTTTGGTATCTTCCAAAATCTACCCAAAGTAATAAAACTTTAAAAAAAAATGTTACTTTGGTTTTAGGACAATATTTGGGACCATGTTCACACACCCATTTGACCCTTCTTCCTAATTAATACCCTGTAGAATTTGTTCTTAGCTGAAGTAAGCTTAGGAACCTCAGAATAGCAGTTGTTTATTCAATCAACAAACTTTTTTTGAGTATCTACTGTATATCAGACCATGTACAGACATGACAGTGAAGTGAAAGAAGCACAGTCTTTGCTCCCCTGGAACTGACACTTTAGTTGTACAATAATTGAGGCAGGCAATACATGAAAAACCAAATAAATAAGATAGTATCACATCGAGACACACAGATGGACAAATATAAACTAGAGTGACATGAAGAGAAATTATTCAGGAAGATCTACACCAGGTTGAGGGGTTGGGGTTTGCCCTGAGAACATGATGTTTGAGCTGAGAATGGACAGTAAGAAGGAGCTTGCAATGTGGAGATCTAAGACTGGAGGCAGCCAGGTGGAGGAAACACCCAGAGCAGAGACCCCAACAGAGATGAGAACTTGGGGTGTTGGAGCAACAGAGAAAACCAGTTTAGCTGGATTGTAGAGTGCCAGAGAGAGAGTACGAGAAAAGGAAATCCAGAATGTAGCCAGGGAGCAGATCAGGAAGGAGCTTGAAAGCTCAGCATAAGACGTTTGGATTTCACTTTAAGTGCTATGAAAGCCATTTGAGGATGGTAAGCTGATCAGAGAAGGAGCTTATTTTCCTTGGTGAAAGTATCTACTTGGTAGCTGTGTAAAGTATGAATTATAGGGGGCCAAAGGAAGGTGAGAAATCAGTTAGAAAGATATTATAATGGCCCAGGTGAATGAAGATGGAGCATGGACTAGGATGCTTTTGGTTTATTTGGAGCAAAGCAGAGTTAGCAGAGTTTTGGTGTAAGGAACATGATGTATGGTGGTGATAATCAGTGAAACATGTAGGTCTGGTGATGAACAAGCTGGTGGAGGTTTGAGGAAGAGGATTCAAGGGTTCTGTTTGGACCTAACAGGTTAGAGATTGTTATTAGATATTCATGTAGAAATGGAAAGCAGGCATTTAAATATATAAGTACAGAGTTCGGAGGAGAGGACAGCCTGGAAATAGATTTTGACTTTTTCACCCCATAGATGGTAAGTCAAACATGTGACCAGATGAGATCATCTTGGGGAGAGAGAAGGGAAAAACTAGGTTCAGATCATCTCAACATGTGAACTTCCATTTCCTCATTTATAAAATAGAGATCATAACAGATACCCCATAGCATGGCTTTACAAATTAAATTTTATTTATACAGAAGTCCCAATCTGACTCCACATCCCTAGCTCATTGTAACACCATATCACAGTCCTGTCAAGGCCAATTTCACAAGGGCTAGGGTTTCTCAAGGGACAGGGTTTATTAACCGATTTACAAAGCAAGAGCCTGCAGTTCTCTGGACTCCACCAGCACTTCTTTCTTTCTCTAGATCCCTGCTTGACTAACTCCATCGCCAATACGTTTTTACACAAATATGCACAATATTTTGGGGTCATTTTTACATGGACTGCTGAATCTCAAGCCCTCTAAAAGAGAAGGTTTTCAAGACCCTGACCTGGGAGCATATGACCTCAGGGAGTCATAGCTGGCATGGGTTGCACCCCATTACACAATGTCAACTAAAGTGGCAGCTGATTCCTCTTGGCTGGAACAAATAGGAGCTTCCCTTAGAGCCCTGGCCTGGTGCCCAGTGGGGTTAGTAGCAGGCAAAGGAGTCTTCAGTCAATGGGGGATGAGTGAGGACACTGACACACACGCTCCCGATCTGCCCTCTCTGCCACATTCCATTGCGCAAAAGAAAGAGTGGCAGATTCTGCCATAATAATAGCTAACATTTCTTAAGCTAACTCTGTGTCAAGCACTTGGGTAAGCAATTTCTATGCATTATCTTATTGAATATTTCCAGCAATCCAGCAAGCTTTATACTATTATAACCCCCAAGTTATATAAAATACTGAGCGTCACGGAGGTTACATCATTGTAAAGGTCATACAACTAAGAAGGTCATACAACATACAAAAGGTCATAGTTGTAAAGGTCAAACAACTAAGAAGTGGCTGAGATGTAATGCAGGTCTGCTCTGTGCACACTGAGCCCAATAGTCCACAGTATTGTGTGACAACCCTTTTCAGTCTATGTCAGCAACATTGACTGTACACGGTGGGCTGAGCACAGGATGAGGAGTCGGGATGAGTCCTAGCTACTAGCTATGTGGCCTGTAGTAAGTCATTTACCTTCTCTGGATCTTAGTTTTCTTATATTCAAAGTGGAGAAAACAATCTCGGCCTCATTAGGAATATTGGGAGCACACAATGTGATAACTGATATAAAAATTGTTTGCAGACTCTCAAGGGAGAAATGCACATTAAAGACAATGACGCTGATAATAATAAGATGACCATGATAATGATATACACATACACATACATACATACACACTAGAATGAAAACATCTCAGGGCTCCTTTAGCTAATTATTAAGAATAATTAGAATAGTGCCTGGTCCGTATGTTCAACGAACATGAAGTAAATAAATAATTACGTAAGGAGAAAGAACTGATGAGAGAAAACTCTATAGACTCAACCCACTTCAAACAATTGAATCTGGAAATGAATCACCTAAACGCACATAAAGTTGGGGGTAAAATGAAGTTTAGTTATTACAACTAAATAACTTTACCTACGTAGCAGTTAGCACCATACCTAGCACACAATAGGTTCTTTGTATAGTTATTTTCTCATTGTCTCTCATTTCCTCTTTCTCAATCCCCCTCCTTTTCCTTCTCTCTCTTCTCTCTCTCTAACTCTCTCTTTCTTTTCTCTTTCCCTTATATGTACATATATTATCTCTCCCTTATATTTGAATATATATGTACATACTGAGGCAGGGTCTTGCTCTTTTGCCCAGGCTGGAGTACAGTGGCACGATCACCACTCACTGTAGCCTTGATGTCCTGGGCTCAAGAGACCCTCCTACCTCAGTCCTGAGTAGGACTGCAGTTTCACACCTCCATGCCCAGCTAATTTTTTATTTTTTATTTTTGTAGAGACAGAGTCTCACTATGTTGCCCAGGCTGGTCTCAAACATCTGAGCTTAAGCGGACCTCCCACCATAGCTTCCCAAAGTTCTGGAATTACAGGCGTGTGCCACCATGCTCAGCCCCTTTTATATGTTTTTAATTATCTTTCAGTCACTTCCTTTCTTCTCGCATTTCTCCTTTTCTTTCAGTTCTTCCATATTCTCCCTAATGCCTCCTTTCTGTTTCCTACTCCTCTATTCATTCTTCCTAGCCACTACATAATGAATCCTCTTCTTTGTTTTCTTTCTTTTAGGACTTCACTTATAGCAAGCTCTTTCTTCCCAGACTTTGATAACTTTAAATAGAAAATTCATCTATGAGGCCACCACAGAAAGACTTCCTAGAAATCCAACCATGGTCACCTTCCAATAGTGAAAGTCCCATTTCAAGTTCCAATCTGTGGATTGACTCACACTCAAGGGCACCCTAAAAACAATCCATCCAATCAAGGCCACCTCTTCCATTAATACAGTCATTGAAGGGAAGCTTGTCAATTCCACTAAATGTATGTCCATCTATGTTGCTATAATAGCTTGTGTTTTTCAAGAACCAGCTGTGTGGGCTTCTGTCTCCCCCTATGAACGTTGAGCCTCTGGGAATCCTTATTTACATTTCTAATTTCATTTAACTTCCATAACATCCTTACGGGTAGACCCTATTTTTTCCCCAATTTAGACATAAAGCAATAAACTCTAAAAACCACAAGAAGAAAAGAAGGTGGGAAGGAAGGAAGGAAGGAAGGCAGGAAGGAAGGGAGGGAGGGAGAGAAAGGGAGGTGGGAAGGGATAGAGGGAGGAAGAAGATTCTCCCAAATTATATATTATGAGAAGAACATAGAGATCAAGCCCAGGTCCCCTACATCTATTAATTTTGGGAAAGCACAGATAAACCCAAATCCTTCACTGTCTTTCTAAAGACTCACCATCAGAGTTATTCAGGGTAGAGAAAGTATAGGTTAAGGTTGTACAATCAGACAGACCTGGGTTCATTCATTAGCTGTACCACTCACTAACTTTGTGGCCTTCAGCTAGTTATTTAGGCTCCCTGCGCTTCGTTTGTCCTAATGAAAAAAAACAATTTCTCTTATAGAGTTAAAGTAACAATCCATATAAAACCCTTAACAGAGTTCCTCGCAAATAGTATATCAAGTAAAGTTAGCTATTGACTGCAAAGTTTTGATTCCTGGAAAGGATGATCCCTTAAGCCAACATCAGTAAATACAAGGGGCCAGAATACAGATTTTTATGATGTCCTGAACTAAATTTAAAGCAGAGTAACCTCTGCCCCAACCTATAGAGAAAAAGGACAAATTGAGGTATAGCAGACTCTCATGGTCCTAGTATCTAGTTCTCCAGAAATCATCACAATGGCCAACCTTGGTCACTTTGGAGTTCTTGTGCTCCAAAAGTTTTCCAGTAAGTCCCACTGGTTCTAATGACAAAGGATTCCAGACATCCCTGGGCCCAGAGAGAGAGTCATAGCAGGAGACCTGAGATACTATTTTCCTGCACAAAAGCCTCAGACTCCTCAGACTATTGCATCACAGGTATATCAGACAGGGGATGATAGCACCTGTTCTCATTCTCCTGTTGATTACAAGATAGATCAACTACCCATGTTCAATCACCACAAAGCCCATAGGTGTAACAAGGGCTTGGGTATGAGATCAACTGCCTCAGACACCCTTTGAAGACAACAGGAGCTCTTGAGGTTAGAGTTAAGAAGTGACCTCAGGCTGTCTACTCTTCACATCCCTGATGACTCCGCCCTAAAAGCGGATCCTCAAAACAGCACTTGATAAGTTAAAACCAGAGGTGCAAACCCAGTATGCACTTTCAAATTTTCTTGTAGGCCCTTCAGTTTGGCCCACCACACTTAACCCCTTCATCCTTCAGATAGGGAGACCTACTATGAGCAAGGCATATGGTAGGTGTTGAGAAAAACAAAAGTGCATCATCAGTTTTGCTTAGCCAGGAGGATAGTGGACAATAGCAATGGCTTCTCAGCATGGCTTCACTTTTGTTCTATTCTACAGAGTTAAATTGAGTCTCTAGAGAGACATATCTCATCTCTCCCTTGGCCTTTCCATGACCTTACATCTGTGGCTCTGCTGTGGTTTGAATATATACCCCAAATTTCATGTGTTGGAAACTCAATCCCCCTAATTCATATATTGGTTATAGATGGGGTTTTTGGAAGGGTAAACTAATCAAAGGGGGTGCTCCATGATAGAACTGGTGGCTTTTATTTTTTTAATTTAATTTAATTTTTCTTTTTAGAGAAAAGGTCTTGCTATGTTGCCCAAGCTGATCTCAAACTCCTGGACTCAAGCAGTCCTCCTGCATCAGATTCCCAAAATGCTTGGATTACAGGTGTAAGCCACCATGCTCAGCAGACTGGTGGCTTTATAGTAAGAGGAAGAGAGACTTGAACTGACACACTCTTGCCCTGTCATTTTGTGATGCCCTCTGCCATGCTATTATGTGGCAAGAAGGCCCTCACCAGATGCCAGTCTCTTGATCTTGGACACCCCAACCACCAGATCTGTGAGCTAAATAAACCTCTTTTCCTTATCAATTCCTCAGTCTCAGGTATTCAGTTATAGCAACAGAAAATGAACTAAGAAATGATCTATTCGAAGTCTGACTAACTAAACCTTTTAAGGTATTGACAATTGCTTTTTTGAGAAGGTCATCCTGATCAAGGTCAAGGTATGAGGTTGCTCCTCCACTCAGCCTACGCATCACTGTATTTGGCAGTTGGTCTCTAGTAATCCCCTAGCTTCAGTAAAGGTTTTGCCTATATTATTTTTATTGCTGTTGTTGTTGTTTTTATCAAGGGAAGACGAAAACCTTAAAGAAACTCCAAACCCCCTACTGTGCCATCTTTGTATGAGTCACTTCATTTTCCAGTTAAATAATCAGGTCCAGAGACAGGGGCAGAGTCAAGCAGACCTGAGGGACAGAGCTGGCCCAAACCCTGCTCTTTTGGCTCCAGCCTAGTGGTGCTGCTGCTGTCAAGATATTTGGGACAATTCACTCATTTTGTCCCTGTATAGCAAAGTCTGGGAAGGAGGGTATACTAGTCTGTTCTCACACTGCTGATAAAGACATAACCAAGACTGGGTAATTTATAAAGAAAAAGAGGTTTAATGAACTCCCAGTTCCACATTGCTGGGGAGACCTCATAATCATGGCAGAAGGCAAAAGGCACATCTTACATGTTGTCAGACAAGAGAAAAAATGAGAGCCAAGAGAGAAAAAGGGAAACCCATTATAAAACCATCAGATCTTGTGAGACTTATTCACTACCACAAGAAAAGTATGGGGGAAACTGCCCCCATGATTCAATTATCTCCCACTGGGTCCCTCCCACAACACATAGGAATTATGGGAGCTACAATTCAAGACGACATTTGGGTGAGGACACAACCAAATCATATCAGAGGGCTCCCCAGATTGATGCCTTGGTGATTACTTGAGGGAGGAAATGTGTTGAACAAAATTTTCTCTGATGATTTCCCACTCAGTCTCATTGTTATAACCAGGAGACTTCAGCTGGTCTCAAAAACCTTGACATGTATTTGGGCTGCAAAGTTAATTACATGTAATGTACTATCTCATTCAGTGTGAAGAATCAAATTTGGTGAAAGAATTACACAGAATTATGGTTTTCTAGTCAATTTACATTTTTTAAGATCCACCTGCAAGATAAGATGATTCATTCATTCATTCATTCATTTATTCATTCAATATAGTTAATGTCCTTTTCACATGGTGGAGGCAGCAATGTGTGGTTGTCTTAGCACTCAAGCTTTGGGGTCAGGCAGTTTTGGTTGGGTTCTTGAATTTGTTTTGCTAGTTGTTTGACTTTGGGTAAGTCCCCTAAGCTTTATGAGGTGTACTTTCTTTAACATTAAAATGAGAGCAATAGTTACTACATTATTTTTCAATGAAATAACATAGGTTAATGAGTCACATGGTAACTGGCATAGTAACATTCAAAAATTGTATATATTAAAAACAATAAAGAGTGATAGATTGTGATTAGATGGAATCATTAGTCCACAAGCAAGCTGTCTCCTGTTCTATTTGGGAAAACCTTTCAGAAAGCCCTGAAATGTTTATTTTACATTTGAAACACTTATTTGTCAGAAAAAAAAAGGCAGTGTGTTATTATGTGTATATCATTTGGGCCAAAACACACTGACACAAATAAGTTTCACTATTGAATATGCTTAGACTTGTAATTTTCTTCTTACTCACAAAAAAAGTTTGTGACTTGGCCATGGTATTTCCAGTAAATCACTCAAGTTAATGACCTTACAGGAGATCATTTGCACTTTTATCTCCTTTTGGTTTAATATCAATTTGAGCTTAAACTCCATTGAATTGGACTCTTTTAGTGTTTTCCAGTATTCACATCCTGCAGTGAACTGACATCATGCATGGAAAAATCACCCATTCCTATCCAACCAGTGCTAGTAAATGTTTAACAACCAGCTCTGTGGAAATAGGAGTTGGGGAAAGCCCTAATTAGTAGGCTTAACAAAGTTTTATTTTTTTAAGACAGGCTCTTCTTTGTTGCCCAGGCTGGAGTGCAATGGGGTGATCACAGCTCACTGTAGATTTGACCTCTGGGCTCAAGTGATTCTCCCACTTCAGTCTCCAGAGTAGCTGGGACCACAGGTGTGCATCATCATGCCTGGCTAATTTTTGTTTTTTGTAGAGATCAAGTCTCCCTGTGTTGCCCAGGTTGGTCTTGAACTTCTTGGCTCAAGCAATCCTCCCACCTCAGCCTCCCAAAGTGTTGGGATTACAGGTGTGAGCCACTGTGCCCAGCCATTAGCCAAGTTTCGTAGTGTAAATACTATCCCCATGGCCAATTTCCAGCTACCAATATGACATCATGACTAGGTCAAATTATCAGAAAGTGATGAGTTTTGAATATTTGTTACCTCTGTTTTCAATATAATTTATTTACTTTTAGGTTGATATATATTAATTTTAATAATGCCTGTGTTTAAAAATCAGCTTCCAAAATTCCTAACCATGTAACAATTGGCTCTACCCAGCCTATAGTTTCTGGCTCCAGGCACTCCTGGGTAAAGTAAAGAACCTATCCAGAATCCAATTCAAGTCCTGTCACAAACTGCTCTATGAACTTGGGACACTAAATGTATTTCTCTAAGGTTGTTTCTGCACATGTAAAGTGGGGGGTAAGAATCCCTGCCCTTCAGAGACTGTAACAATTGGAGAAAATGCACGTGTAGCCCATGCACATGAATGGTAGCCTTAGTCATGGTAGCCATTGCTCTTATTACTGGGTGATACTAGAATTGCAGGATCAAAGGAAAATGTTAAGTCCAGATTAGGGTTTTAAATAGAGCCCTCTCACAGGAAACTGATGAATTTTGGAAACTGGGGTAATAAATGAGGGGTGTTGGGAAACCCATTTATATTATTCCCAAAATGCAGCACACACAACTCTGGTGGGATATAAGATGATTTTGGTTGGTACATAGGTGCATATTCCATGTTTTGAAAACATTATACATATTTTGAGAATTTTATTCTATTTGTAGTAAAAGACATTGCCGTTACATTCTTTTCAAACATTTCATTGTTTATATATGCAAAAATTTTCTTTCTAATTAAATTTTAATATATATGAATGTAAATAAATTTTATTTAAAGAGTAACATTCCATAAATACTAAGACAGAAGGTGTTCTAATATTGGGAAAAAATGTGTAGGTGTTTCATAAATGAGGGAAGTTTAGAGGATAGCGAATTAAAGTACCACAGTGGTCCAAAGGATGTACACAGAACAGGGCAGTGGAGATGAAATCCAGACTGGAATAACACCTGAGGTTTGGAGAGTGACTGGATTGCCAGGTGAGAGAGGAGAGGGATGGTAAAAGGCTGGGCACATCAAGTAGAGTGAAAACTCAGATCACAAGTCAGAAAGTCTGTGACCAAAGGGTTTTGCTGTGAGTTAAATTGACTTGTATGTACTTCAAAAACCAAGAGCTATGTCTACCCAGGGCAAAAGAAAGACTTTCTACTGAGAGATGCTACATGATAAGCCCAGATAGAGACAGGGGAGAGGCAGAGGCAGTCGTGAAATTCCTCCCATTTGATTATTCAGTGGTCCCTGCCTCTTTAGAAATTGAGTGTTATTCTAAAAGAGACAACCCACGGCCTCTGCAGAAAAATCCAAAGACAGAGGGAGAAAAGGATATAAGCAAGGAGAACACACACACACACACACACACACACACACACACACACACAACACACAGGATATATGCAAAGAAGCAGAGGGGGATCAGGTAAGTTTTCTCTACACTGATTTTCTAAGTGCGAGTCTGATTCTGTCACTCTCCTGCTAAACATTCTTTGATGGCTTTCCATCACTCCGATTCCATTTTGTTACATAGTCTACAAGTCCATCCGTTGGAGAGCTGGCCCATTACTCCAATGCAAACTTTGTTACATGATCTAGAAGTCTATCCCTTGGAGAGCTAGCCTCCTCACCTCCTGACGCTATGGGTGCCCTTCGTGCATTCCAGCCACACTGACCAGGACTCGGTTTCTCACACTCTCCTTGCTCTGTCTCACCCCAAGGCCTTTGTGCCTGTAGTTTCCTCTGCTTAAAATGTGCTTTGGGCCACACTCGATCTACTCCCACTTCAGATCTCAGTTGACTTATCCTTTCCTCAGAGAAAACTTTTCTCATCCCCCACCGTAAGTAGGACAGGACACCAAGTTACATTCTATCATGGTATCTTTTAGCCTTCCTTTATGACATTTATCACACATACCTTCCTGGGCAATTATTTGATTGGTAAGTGCCTGCCTGGGCTGGAAATTCTCAGAGGAAGGAGTCCACTGATTTTTCTTACCATTGTACCCCCAGTAACTAGTACAGGAATTACTTAATGGGCATCCAATAAATATGTGTTCGATTAATAAATAATGAATTGGGTAGCAAAAGAATAAATGAGTATGTGTTGTTAACTATAACAATTTGTTCAAATACTTTTTTATATTTGCTGATTTGTGTTTTGCTCCAAGTTTTATGCTAGCTCCAGAGAAAGCTAAGCTGAGAAGCCCCAACCCCTGGCCTTGAGTTCAGAGTCTAGCAGGAGACACAAAACAAGTCATTAAATGCACTGTGATTGCATTGTATGGACTTGGATTAGGATCAAAGTATGTAAAAGAGATAGTCTGAGAGAATAGCAACACTGCTAGTTACCATTTGTTTCATATTGCAGTAAACGCTATCAAGACTTTGGTTTTTTTTTAATTTTATTATTATTATACTTTAAGTTTTAGGGTACATGTGCACAATGTGCAGGTTTGTTACATATGTATACATGTGCCATGTTGGTGTGCTGCACCCATTAACTCGTCATTTAGCGTTAAGTGTATCTCCTAATGCTATCCCTAAGACTTTGGTTTTTAATACTCCTTCCTCGGGATTTATGACTCATCCACTTAGAATTAAGACTTTTCACCATGATCTGTGCTCTCCTCCGCATGACTCTTGATCTATTGGTCACAGTGTATCTACCATATGTATCTATTGCCAATAACCAAAAATTCCTCTTAAAAAGAGAGTAAGGTACCACATCTATTTATGTTATTTTTAAGTTTGTACCTTGAAAGTGTTTACAAGTAAGTTAACCTTAAAATGTAATTTTTAATTGGGAATGGAGATAGAGGCAGCATCAGAGTTCACAATGAAATAATTTGGAGTTTTTTCTTATTGGAAGACTCTTCCCTAAGTCACATTTTTAACTGATGTTGAGTATACTCAATGTGTGTAATGTTTATAATTAGCATTTATCCATCATTCTAAAGACCCATATGGATATTTTTGATGAATACAAGCAACTCACATTATTGTAGTGAGAAAGCCCATTGTTCACCTCTTTGGAGGGAAAACTTAAGACTCAGAAAGTTTCAGAGTCTCATTGAAGCTCACACAGGTAGAAAGTAGCCTTGCAAACTCTTGAAATCATTCTTCCAATTCCAATACTTGAGCTCTTTCCAACGACTTCATGTTGTCTTGGTAACTCACATGCACTTTCCTCTAACCCTACTTTGGTTCTCAGAGCTTTGCAGGCGAAATTAGGAGCTTCAGGACCATAGAAATATTCCATTTTCCAGACTAGATGACATGTAGGAAAATACTTGAGGCTTGCCTTTTCCAGGAACTTCACCCCTTCCCTGTTACGTACTTTTGATTTTGACACTTCCACTTCACAAATTATGTACTAAGTACTCACCTGGACTGTTAAGGTCAATACCCTCAAAACTGAAAAGGGAGTGCTTAAAAACATTTTTTTGAGACAGAGTCTTGCTCTGTCACCCAGGTTGGAGTGCAGTGGCATGATCTCACTGCAACCTCTGCCTCCCAGGTTCAAGCAGTTCTCCTGCTTCAGCCTCCAGGTGTATGCCACCACACCCGGCTAATTTTTGTATTTTCTTTTCTCTTTCTTTCTTTCTTTTTTTTTTTTTTTTTTTTGAGACAGACTTTTGCTCTTTGTTGCCCAGGCTGGAGTACAGTGGCATGATCTCAGCTCACTGCAACCTCTGCCTCCCAGGTTCAAGCAATTTTCCTGTCTGAGCCTCCCAAGTAGCTGGGATTAGAGGCGCCTGCCACCACTCCTGGCTAATTTTTGTATTGCTTTTAGTAGAGACGGGGTTTCACCATACTGGCCAGACTGGTCTCGAACTCCTGACCTCAGGTGATCCGGCTGCATCAGCCTCCCAAAGTGCTGGGATTACAGGTGTGAGCCACCATGCTTTTGAAAACACAGTTTAAGCATGTTTATGTTCTTTGGCCCCATAATTTCACTTCTGAGAATATGCCCTGGAGAAATGATCACAGAAATCTACAAAGATTTAGCCTCAGCTAAAGACTGTTCACTGATACTTGTGTATCTTTTTTTAAAGAAACCTTGGAAACAACTTATATAAACTGTAATCTGTTCTAAGTGTAAAAGACTATGCAATCTTTAAAAGTAATGTGAATGGATCTTGAACATCAAGGAAAAATATTGATGATTAATTATTAATGTGAAAAATTAGGTTATAAAACAAGATGTACAATATAATTTCATAATTTCTCCTTTTTTTAAGTATATACTTACCTAGTAAAAACCGTAGGAAAATATGTCAAGTTATTAGTAAGGGTAAACTCTAGGAAGTAAGACTATAAATTATTTCTTCTTCTTCTTCTTCTTCTTCTTCTTCTTCTTCTTCTTCTTCTTCTTCTTCTTCTTCTTCTTTCCTTTCTTCTTTCTTCTTTTTCTTCCTCCTCTCATCTTTCCCTTTTCCTTCTCCTTCTTCTTCCTCTCCCTCCCTCTCCTCTTCTTCCCCTCCCTTTCTTCTTTCTCCACCTCCTCTTCTCCTCCTCCTCTTCTCCTTCTTCTTCTTTCTTATTTTCAGAAAAATACACAATGACCCTGTATTGTTTCCAGGAGAGAAGAATGAAGGCAAGACTGGGGAAAGAAGATTTACCAATGCGATGAAATCAGGAACAGGTTATATCACTTGATCATGAAATGTTGAACCTGGAAGACATGCTATGAAAGGAGGACTCACCTTTCCTGCACACCATGCATGCATCTCACAGAGAACATAAGTTCCCACCCTTCCACAATTCTCATTCTGCAGATGACAAATTAACCTGGCCAGTCATTGCCAGGATTTGAATCAAAACCTCCTGACTCCAGTCAAGGCTCCTTCTGATGGAAAAATATATCTATAAAATATAAATAAGTGTATATATGCAAATATTTAAATTAAGAACTCAGAAGAGTTATAGGAAATAGGAAGGAAAAAGAATGTAAGGGCATATTTATGAGCCCCAGTTAAATACATACAACCTCCAGTCAAATACTACTATTTATTATTTTTATTTATTATAAATAATAATATTTATGAATGGGATGAATATCTTCAGGCACTGAAAGAGAATGAATCCACAAAGAAAAGAGAAGTAACTTATCCAGTCCAGAAAGCACCTCATCACCCCAGACAAACCCTCAGAGAGGCATTTAGCAACAACTTGTGGGATAAGGGTTTCCATTGTATATTTTATGATGTCATTCATCATTCTGTCGAATTGTATGTTCAGAGAAATATGGCAAGTCCTATTTCTCTTTCCCAAATCTCTGAGTTTTTACTTTCTACCCAACCAAAGCCCTGTACTAGAAGTCAGAAATTGTCAACTGACTTTACTGAAATTTCAGCCCCAAAAACTGTACCCTCAAATGCTATGATTTAAATATGGACTGCCAATGCCTCTAGAGAACTTAGTGCATTGACAACATGGAGGAGGAGCTTTGTGTCTTATCCATAGGAATTCCCTACTGAAAGGCAATGCCTTCTTTCAGGTTAACCATTTATTTTATCCTCTGCAATAGGACCCTGCATTCTAGCCAGGATCTCAATGTGCTTCACAAATGTTACCTACAGGCCAGTATTAGCTTTATCTTTTTTCAGAATTGTTTCTAGTATTAGATGACTAATACGATTTTAGTGCAACATTCAGGGTTTACATTTCAACAGAACTAACAGGCCAGAACTGTGGCGATATTTTCTTTCTCTGCTTCATGAAGGCATTAGTTGTCTGGCTGGGAAAGTGTAGGAGGGGCCAAAAAAAACCTCAGAACCCCTTGATCTCACCATCCGGTATCTTCTCCCCTGCATTGGCATTGACTAATTCTAAGATCTGAAAGATAACTGCCTTTTGGTCGTAAGAAAACTTTGGTTCCCTGAAGGCCAACTCATAAACCTCAGACACATAATTTAAATGAATTTCAGGTTTTAATCTTACTTGTATTAACAAGTAATAAAAACATTACTCAAGGTATCATTAGTTGCTATTATAAACAAATTTCAAAAATGTGTAATGCCCCAAACACTATAGAAATTTCCACCTATATAAAATCCAAAATGGGTGGTGTTCATCAGCAAGTGGATGTATTCCTGATTCCAAGAAACGGAGTCTTCCCTCTTGTGGCTCCATCATCTTCAACATGGAGCTCCAAAAATGGCTTGTCCATGTCAGCCCCAAAATAATAGGAAAGACGATTGCAGAGACCATGAGAGATATTTAAGCACCAAACCAGAAAGTAGAACATTTCTGATCAAATTTTTTTAAGTAAAGTTTTTTTTTAATTGAAGCATAACACACACACAGAGAGAGAGAGAGCTTGAAAAAAATTGCAGCTCAAAAAATTTTCGCAAGCTGAGAACACCCATGTGACCAGCATGAAGATGAAGAAATAAAATATCAGCATCCCAGATACCTCCCTTTTCCTCCTACTCTGTTCACCTCTCACAAAGGTAACCACTGTCCTGGCTTTTACCACCATAGAACAATTTTGCCTACAAGTTGAATAATACAATGTAAACACTTCTATTTCTGCTTTATTTCTCACAACATTGTGTTTGTAATATTTATTCCTATTGTCACATGTAGTTGAAGATCATTAATTCTCCTTGTGATAGTATTTCATTTTGTGAATATAACTACATTTTATTTATCCATTCTACTGTCTGATGTATATTAAAGTTGTTTCTGGTTTGGGTCTGTAACAAGTAGTGCTACTATAAATTTTGATGATCATATATCTATATTTCTTTTGGGAACATTTCCGGTAGAGTAATTGCTGAGTCATAGGACATGTGTATATTCAGACTTATTCAACAGAGCCAAACAGTTCTCCTAAGAGTTGCATCAGTTTACACTCTCACTAGCAATGTATGAGAATTCTAGTTGCTCCATATCCTTCACTAACACTAGGGTATCTTATTTATTTATTTTTATTTAAATACGTTTTTGGGGGACAGGTGGTGTTTGGTTACATGAATAGGTTATTTAGTGGTGATTTCTGAGATTTTGGTGCACCCATCACCCAAGCACTGTACACTATACCCATTGAGTAGTCTTTTATCCATCACCCCCTTCACCCCAAGTCCCCAAAGTCCATTGTATCATTCTTATGCCTTTGGATCCTCTTAGCTTAGCTCCCACTTATGAGTGAGAACGTACAATGTTTGGTTTTCCATTTTGAGTTACTTCACTTAGAATAATGGTTTCCAATTCCACCCAGGTTGCTGTGAATGCCATTATTTCTTTTTATGGTTGAGTAGTATATATATATATATATATATATATATATATATATATTTATATATACACACACACACACACACACACACACACACACATATCACATTTTCTTTATCCACTCGATTAATGGGAATTTGGGCTGGTTCCATATTTTTGCAATTGTGAATTGTGCTGCTATAAACGTGTGTGCAACTATCTTTTTCATATAATGTCTTCTTTCCCTCTGGGTAGGAAAACCCAGGAGTGGGATTGCTGGATCAAATGGTAGATCTACTTTTATTTCTTTAAGGAATCTCCACACTGTTTTCCATAGTGGTTTTACTAGTTTACATTCCCACCAACAGTGTAAAAGTGTTCCTTTTCAGCACATCCCCACCAACATCTATTATATTTTGATTTTTTGATTATGGCCATTCTTGCAGGAGTAAGGTGGTATTGCATTGTGGTTTTGATTTGTGTTTCCCTGATAATTAGTGATGTTGAGCATTTTTTCATGTGTTTCTTGGTCATTTGTGTTACTTCTTTTGAGAATTGTCTATTCATGTCCTTAGCCCACTTTTTGATGGGATTGTTTATTTTGTTCTTGCTGATTTGTTTCAGTTCCTTGTAGATTCTGGATATTAGTCCTTTGTAGGATGTATAGATTGCAAAGATTTTCTCCCACTCTTTTGGTTGTCTGTTTACTCTGCTGATTATTTCTTTTGGTGTGCAGAAGTTTTTAGTTAAATTAAGTCCTATCTATTTATCTTTGTTTTTGTTGCATTTGCTTTTAGGTTCTTGGTCATAAAGTCTTTGCCTAAGCCAATGTCTAAAAGGGTTTGTTCTGGTTATCTTCTAGAATATTTATGGTTTCAGGTATTAGATTTAAGTCTTTGATCCATCTTGAGTAGATTTTTTTTATAGCATGAGAGATGAGGATTCAGCTTCATTCTTCTACACGTGTCTTGTCAATTATCCCAGCACCATTTGTTGAATAGGGTGTCATTTCCCTACTTTATATTTTTGTTTGCTTTGTCAAAGATCAGTTGACTGTAAGTGTTAGGCTTTATTTCTGGGTTCTCTATTCTGTTCCATTGGTCTATATGTCTATTTTTATACCAGTACCATGCTATTTTGGTGACTATGGCCTTATAGTATAGTTTGAAGTAAGCTAATATGATGCCTCCAGATTTGTTCTTTTTGCTTAGTCTTGTTTTTGCTCTTTTTTGGTTCCATATGAATTTTAGAATTGTTTTTACTAGTTCTATGAAGAATAATGGTGGTATGGTATTTTTATGGGAATTGCACTGAATATGTAGATTGCTTTTAGCAGTATAGTAATTTTTCACAATATTGATTCTACCCATCCATGAACATGAAATGTGTTTCCATTTGTTTGTGTTGTCTATGATTTCTTTCACCAGTGTTTTGTAGTTTTCCTTGTAGAGGTCTTTCACCTCCTTGGTTAAGTATATTCCTACGTATTTTACTTTTTTGCAGCTATTGTAAAAGGGGTTCAGTTCTTGATTTGATTCTCAGTTTTGCGGCTGTTCGTGTATAGCAGAGCTACTGATTTGTGTACATTAATTTTGTATCCTGAAACTTCCCTGAATTCATTTACAAGTTACAGGAGGTTTTTGTATGACTCTTTAGGTTTTTCTAGGTATATGATCATGTCATCACAAACGACAACAGTTTGACTTCCTCATTACCAATTTGGATTCCCTTTATTTCTTTCTTTTGTCTGATTCCTCTGGCTAGGACTTACAATACTATGTTGAAGAGGAGTGGTGAGAGTGGGCATCCTTGTCTTATTCCAGTTCTCAGGGGAAATGCTTTCAACTTTTCTCAGTTCAGTGCAATGTTGACTGTGGGTTTGTTATAGATGGCTTTTATTACCCTAAGGTGTGTCACTTGTATGCTGATTTTGCTGAGGGTTTTAATCATAAAGGGATGCTGGATTTTGTCAAATGCTTTTTGTGCATCTATTGAGATGATCATATGATTTTTGTTTTTAATTTTGTTTATATGGTGTATCACATTTATTGACTTGAAGATGTTAAATCATCCCTGCATCCTTGGTGTGAAACCTGCATGATCGTGGTGGATAATCTTTTTGACATGCTGTTGGATTCTGTTAGCTAGTATTTTGTTGTGGATTTTTGAATCTGTGCTCATCAGGGATATTGGTCTGTAGTTTTCCTTTTTTGTTATGTCCTTCCTTGATTTTAGTATTAGGGTGATACTGGCTTTCTAGAATGATTTAAGTAGGATTCCCTCTTCCTCTATCTTGTAGAATAGTGTCAATAGGATTGGTACCAATTCTTCTTTGAATGTCTGATATAATTTAGCTGTGAATCTATCTGTTCCTGGACTTTCTTTTGTTGGTAACTTTTTAATTATCACTTCAATCTTGCTGCTTGTTGTTGCTCTGTTAAGACTTTCTATTTATTCCTATTTAATCTAGGAGGGTTGTATATTTCCAGGAATTTATTCATCTCTTCTAGGTTTTCTAGTTTATGCACATAAAGGTGTTCATAGTACCCTTGAATGATCTTTTGTATTTCTGTGGTATGGGTTGTAATATCTCCCGTTTCATTTCTAATCGACCTTTTTGGATCTTCTCTCTTCTTATCCTGGTTAAGCTCCTAATGCCCTATCTTTTGTAATTTTTTTGTTTCAACTTCATTTAGTTCTGCTTTGATCTTGGTTATTTCTTTTCTTCTGCTGAGTTTGGGTTTAGTTTGTTCTTGTTTCTCTAGTTTCTTGTGTGACCTTAGATTGTTTATTTGTTCTCTATCAGACTTTTGGATGCAAGCATTTAATGCTATTAACTTTCCCCTTAGCACCACTTTTGCTGTATCCCAGAGATTTTGATAGGTTGTGTCACTATTATTGTTCAGTTCAAAGAATTTTTTTAAATTTCCATCTTGATTTTTGTTGACCCAACCATCTTTCAGGAGCAGGTTATTTAATTTCCATGTATTTGCATGGCTTTGAGGGTAACTTTTATAATTGATTTCCAATTTTATTCCACTGTGGTCTGAGAGAGTACTTGATATAATTTTGGTTTTCTTAAATTTGTTGAGACTTGTTTTGTGGCCTGTCCTATGGTCTATCTTAGAGAGTGTTCTATGTACTAATGAATAGAATGTATATTCTGCAGTTGCTGGGTAGAATGGTCTACAAATATCTGCTAAGTCCACTTGTTCTAGGGTATAGGTTATGTCTATTATTTCTTTGTTGACTTTCTGTCTTGATTACTTGTGTAGTGCTGTCGGTGGAGTATTGAAGTGCCCCACTATTATTGTGTTGTTGTCTATCTCATTTGTTAGGTCTAGCAGTAATTGTTTTATAAATTTGGATTGCCAGGATTAGATGCATGTATATTGAGGATTGTGATATTTTCTTGCTGGACTAATTATTTTATCATTATATAGTGTCCCTCTTTATCTTTTTTAACTACTCTTGCTTTAAAGTTTGTTTTGTTTGACATAAAATACCTACTTCTGCTTGCTTTTGGTGTCCATTTGCATGGGATATCTTTTTTCACCCATTTACCTTAAGTTTATGTGAGTGCCTATGTGTCAGGTGAGTCTCTTGAAGACAGCAGATACTTTGTTGGTGAGTTCTTATCCATTCTGCCATTCTGTATCTTTTATGTGGAGCATTTAGGCCATTTACATTCAATGTTAGTATTGAGACATGAGGTACTATTCTATTCATCATGTTATTTGTTGCCTAAATACTTTGTGTTTTTTTTTCATTGTGTTATTGTTTTATAGGTCCTGTGAGATTTATGCTTTAAGGAGATTCTATTTTGGTGTAATTTTGAGGATTTGTTTCAAGATTTAGACCTTTTAGCATTTCTTGTAGTGCTGGCTTGGAAGTGGTGAATCCTCTCAGCATTTGTTTGTCTGAAGAAGACTGTATCTTTCCTTCATTTATGAAGCTTAGTTTCACTGATACAAAATTCTTGGCTGATAATTGTTTTCTTTAAGCAGGCTAAAGATAGGACCCTAATTCCTTCTGGCTTGTAGGGTTTTGGCTGAGAAATCTGCTGTGAATCTGATAGGTTTTCCTTTATAGGTTACCTGATGCTTTTGCCTCATAGCTCTTAAGATTCTTCATCTTGACTTTAGATAACTTGATGACTATGTGCCTAGGCTGTGATCTAAGTGTGTCTTTGATTTCCAGAAGTTGTAATGGTTTTTTATTAATGTTATCTATTTCACTGGATAGTTTTTCCATTCATATCCTGTATCACGTTTTTTATTTCTTTAAGTAGTATTAAGTAGCACCTTTCTCTGGTGCCTCTTTGATTGGTTTATTAATCAACCTTCTGAATTATTTTTCTGGCAATTCAGAGATTTTGTCTTGGTTTGGATCCATTGTTGGTGAGCTAGTATGATCTTTTGGGGGTGTTAAAGAACCTCGTTTTTGCATACTACCAAAATTGTTTTTCTGGTTCCTTCTCATTTGGATAGACTACGTCAATGGGAAGATCCGGGACTCAAGGGCTGCTGTTCAGATTTTTTTGTCCCAAGGGGATGCTCTGTTGATGTGGTGCTCTCCCCTTTCCACTACAGATAGGGCTTCATCAGAGCTGAACTGCGGTAATTGTTATTTCTCTTCTGGATGTAGCTACCCAGTGGAGCTATTGGGCTCCAGGCTGGCTGGGGAGTGTCTGCAAAGAGTCTTATGATGTGATCTGTGTTCAGGTCTCTCAGCTGTGGATTCTAGCATCTGCTCTGGTGGAGGTAGCAGGGGAGTGAAGTGTACTCTGTGAGGGTCCCTGGTTGTATTTTTGCTAAATGTGCTGGTTTTGTGTTGGTTGGCCTCCAGCCAGGAGGTGGTGCTTTCAAGAGTGCATCAGCTGTGATTGTATAGGGAGGATACAAGCTTGCCCTAGGGTTACTTTTGGATAAGTATCAGGTATCTCAGGTGGTAGGCAGAGCCATAGAACACCCAAGAGATTATGTTCTTTGTCTTCAGCTGTGAGGGTGGGTAGAGAAAGACCATCAAGTGGGGACAGGGTTAGGCGTATCTGAGCTCAGACACTCCTTGGGTGAGGCTTGCTGTGGCTGCTGTGGGGGATGGAGGTGTGATCCCCAGGCCAATGGAGTTATGTTCCCAGGGGGTTATGGCTGTACCTGCAGCATCACTCAGGTCGCCAGTGAAGTGGGGGAAAGCCGGTAGCCACAGGCCTCACCCAGCTCCCACGCAGCTCACACCCTGAAAGGATGGTCTCACTCCCACTATGCCCCGCCTACAGCATCAAGTTTACTTCCAGTTCTTGTTGAGAACCTGCCCAAAGCTACAAGCCTCTCAAGTGAGAAAGCAAGCAGACTCACAGTTCCTTGGCTGTCCCACAGAGCCTGCAGGAGCAATCCACCTCTTTCAAAGGTTCTGGGGATACTCTTGGCTTTCCTGGTATATTCCTGTGGTAGTTCTTAGAGGAAAAGCTCACAGTGTGGAACTCTACATACTGCTCTGTCCCTCTGAGTGGCAGCTGCAAGTTAGTCCGGTCTCTTAATCTGCCATTTTTTCCTCCATGCTCATTTTTATGGAGCTCTTCCTTGTTTTCCACATCTGATCATGTTCCACTGGTCAGACTTTAGTCACATGATCACACCTAAATGCAAGAAAGGCTGGGAAATGTAGGTTGTGTGTCCAGGAAGAAGAGGAAACAGTGTGGTATACTTACACAATATGCAAATATGTTAAAATCAGCCCAATAACAATAAAATGACAGTTCCCAGTGTATGCCCTGGAGGCTGGAGAAATGAAGCCTAGTCTCTCCTAACTGCATCTTTGGTCCTACCCAGGAATCCCTGCACGTAAATAATATGTTGTAAGTTTTTCTGTCTAAGAACCTTTAATTGCCACCACAGGACTTCTCTTCCTAAGAAATGAAAGTAAAGAGATCCATTTCAGGGGTAAGTAAAAGAGTGTTTGAGGTAAGAATTGAAGGAGAAAAAAATTATCAAAATATCCTTGGGTTAGTTTAAAAATGTAATTTACCCAAAGCCACATTCCTCATTCAGTCAGCTAATTTGGACTTTACCCTAACTAATTAATAAACCATGGATATTAATACTCTGTAGTATTAATTATTCTAGGTGAGTCCCTATTTACCATATATTCTGTCCCAGACTAAATACTTCATGACAAAAAAAAAAAAGAAGGAAGGAAGAAAAGAAGGGAGGGAGGGTGGAAAGAAGGAAGGAAGAAAGGAAAGAGGGAGAGAGAAAGGGAGAGAAGAAAGGAAGGAAGTGAGGAGGAAGGAAGGAAGGAAACAGGCCCCTCTCTGTATGAGTTGTAGATCCCTCCACTTCTTTGCTGTGAAACTACACTTGGCTTCTAAAACTAGCCTCTCTGGTCTAACGACAATGACAAAAAGTAGCTCTGAGTGAGGAGACCCAAGAGTATTTGAAACCAGGTTACAACTCCCTTCAGTAATTTGGTTCTGTGAAAAAATATGCATTGCAACAAATTATTCTTAACTCCTGCAGTAAGAGATCCAGCTCTCATGGGTATTTGAATTTATTTTGAGGGTGGAAGTGGAGGAGACAGGCATTATTTTTTATCAATTTTTAAAATGGATTTTATGACCATATACATGAAGGAATAGTTCTGGCAGAAAAACACCTTCACTCTAATCAAAGCCCAACGGAGATTCTTGATGTCATAGGGTATGAAGTGAGGAACAAAGGGATTTTGCTCCCATATTATGCATGTCTGCCTAAAACCAATACACACACTTCCTTGTCCCCTTCAATCTGACCCATTATCCAAGAAACGCAAACACTGAGGTACAGTCTTTCCCATCGTATATTTTAAATATCACCTGATACCAATAAGAGTATGTTCAATAGATAAATACTGCTAACGAAATTACATCCTTGGGAAGCAGTTTCATTGGACATTTTATCAAGATTAGATGTGTTCACATTCTTTGAGCCAATGATTGAACTTCTTTCTGTCCTCATTTCAAAGGAAATGCTCTTAATTTCAGGAAATAAAGGTCTTACACATAAATGTTGTAGAGGTGATTATGGCCACAACCACCAACTATAGAGATTTGTTAAATTAATTTGGCATATAGAATATAGTGATGATTGAACTTATACCTGTGCATATATGTATAGCTCCAGCAATATGTAAATTCTTACAGATTTTGAATTAGTAAACTTATAATAATTGGCTTTTCAAGAGCTCTAGTGCCAAAGGAATCATGAGTTCATGCTTTAGCTTTAAGTGAACACATTAGTACATGCTTTCTGAATGGTAGACTATTGCCTTTCTGTTTCTAAGGCTGTGGCATTTTAATGATTTTACATTTGAAAATGGGTTGAAATTTAATTTAGGTATCAAGTGGAAAGTGATATCATTTTGCAATAACTTGGTGACATGCTTAAAAGATATGTTAAGTAAAAAAAGGCAGGAAAAAAATTGTTAGTATAGCCAAACTGAAACCAAAAAATGAAGTAGAGTAAAAATGTTTTAAAATAAAATAAGTTAATTTTTCCCATTTTTGCCTCCTTTTTCAAAATTTCTTCAAGAAAAAAATAAGATATTCTTTGAAAAAAATAAATATATATGAATTTGCAAACAAAATTTGCCTCTTAGGTCTATACTTTCTCATACGTCAACTGCAACTCCCAAATTGTAAGGATCACTTAGGTTACATGAAGCCTGATATTGGCCTTGTATCTCCAATATTTTTTATGCAACTCAGGAGGCCTCATTCCCAGTGGTGGTATGAGCTCATATTAGTCTGTTCTCATGCTACTAATAAAGACATACCTGAGACTGAGTAATTTATAAAGAAAAAGAGGTTTAATGGACTCTCAGTTCCACATGGCTGGGGAAGCCTCACAGTCATGGCAGAAGGTGAAAAAGGGGAAAGGCACGTCTTACATGGTAGCAGGCAATAGAGAGAGCATATGCAGGGGAACTCTCATTTATAAAACTATCAGATATTGTGAGACTTACTCACTATCACAAGAACATCATGAAGACCCACACCCGTGATTCAATTACCTCCCACCGCGTCCCTCCCATGACACATGGGAATTATGGGAGCTACAATTCAAGATTTGGGTGAGGACGCAGTTAAACCATATCAGAGCCCTTACAAGGGGTAAACTTCCAATAGTTAGAAGAACCTCCATAAGCCCCCCTATCAGGTCAGTTACATCTACAGCCACATGACACATAGCTATGATGATGATGCTGACAATCAACTTAGAAAAGAGATGCCAGCAAGAATGACATTCTTCCTCAACTCTGTAGCTCTCCTTTACCTTCCTTCTAGAAACAATTGCTCAGTCAGGAAATCTGGGGTGGCAGAAAGATCAGAATTTGCCTTTTCCCTTCCTCTTTAATTTGAATGTACCCCTGGTACTTAAGCCAAGGCAGACTGAAGCCAAGGCAGACTGAAGCCAAGGCAAGGCATGCTGAGTCAAGTCTCTTTTTACCAACAATCTCCTTATTGTTCTTGCGGGCAGCATGCGGTTTTGTTTCTCTTTCGGTGCCAGTGGCACCCAGCCTATCTTTAGTCAGGACCTCCTGCATCATTCTAAGAGAACATTTTTTTTTCTCTCCTGCATTTAATCATATTCTCTGCCACCGTATTTTAAAAGAAGTGATGTAGGTCCAATCCAGCTAGAGATGCAATAGCCCCTCTGTCCCTAGAGTTCTGAAAGAGGAACACTTGCCTTCAAATTGGGAAGCATCTCATGGATCCTGTTTGCCTGGGATCTCACTCCAGCCCCAATTCCTGACTCATCTCGAAAATTCAAGTACAGTCTTGGTTTTTGAGAAGCTGCAACACAGAGCTGTTACGTCAATTAGTCAGTGCAACAATATTTCTTGAGAACCCACTAGGTGTCGGGCAGTGTATTAGCTGCTGAAAATGTGGCCATGGAGAAGTGCCTTAAACAAATGATTCCAGTAAGTTATTAAGTCATAATCTCAACTGTTCAGGGTGCTACAGGAGTGTCTCACAGGGAGATATACTTTAGTCTAAGGCAGCGAGTTTCCAGTAGGGGCAATTTTGTCCCCCCTGGAGACATTAGGCAATGTCTAAAGACATTCCTGGTTGTTGCATGAGGGAAAGTGAAGAAATGAACAGGAGTGCTATTGACATTGAGAAGTTAGAGGCTAAAAGGCTGCTAAACATCCTACCATGTAGGATTTGGGGGTTTGGGGTGGGGGAACTACAGGACAGTCTGCCCACTCCTCAACCACCAACAACAAAAATTATCTGTTAATCGTATCAAGGTTAAGAAACCCTGGTAAACTTCCAAACTTAACCAGGCAAAGAATCACCTGGAGAGCTGGGCCACATACCCAGAGTTTCTGGTTCAGAAGGTCCAGGTGGGGCCTGTGAATTTGCATTTTTCGTAAGTTCTCGGGTGATGCTGAAGTTGCTGGTCCAGCGACTACACTTAGAGACCTATAGGTCTGGAGTTTCAGAGAACACATCCTCCCCAAAAAATGACGTGTGAAAGTTTAGCAGAAGTTAACTAGGTTTAGCAGAAGTTACGAGATAAAATTTTGCAGGTGGTTTGTGCCAAAGCCCAGAGGTGAGAGGTCCTGGCATGTTCAAGGAATTGAAATGTACTATGAGGTTTAATAAAGCTGGAAGGGGATCCAGAGTCTGACTGTGCCGGGCCATATTAGGGCTGTGGTCTTTATTCTGTTTGAAAGCAATGAAAGAGCACAGAAGAGATTTTAGCAGCAGATGGAGGGAACTTTACCAGGCAGTTGGTGTAGGGAGGTAGAGTAGGGCACGTTGCCTACAATTTCATGTAATAAAACAGCAAGGCCTTTGGAGCCACACAATCCTGGATTCCAATCCTAGCTCAGTCCCCTAATAGTTAAATGATTGTGGACAAATTATTTAACTGCCATGTGCCTCAGTTTCCTCACCTGTAAAATGGGACCATTCAGATCTATTTCAGCAGATTATTGTGAGAATAAATGAGATCATGTTCATAAAAGTTCCTGGCACACAGAAGGGCTCAATGAATGTTAATTCCCTTCCATTAAATGTTAATGATGAAAGGACAAGGGGATCCTCCAGAACCTCATTTGCATCACAAAGAGAACACAGGAAAGCCTGATCTCAGCAATCCAGGTCTAACCAAAGAGCACTTGCATTACCAGTGTGTGCCCAATCTGTGCCAGGACCTGCTGCTGGCATGTTAAAGTGCAAATTAAGCAACCACCTGCCCACACGAAAATGCTGCAAAGCTAATGC
This sequence comes from Pan paniscus, assembly GCF_029289425.2. Lineage (NCBI taxonomy): Eukaryota > Metazoa > Chordata > Mammalia > Primates > Hominidae > Pan > Pan paniscus. Next base: position 145,659,794 of record NC_073256.2, on the reverse strand, counting down.
TAGGTTTGCAGATACCATCACAGAGCTCAGGCCAAAGTTACCTAATTTATAGATGTTTGGATACTTCAGAGGCTCTTCTCCCTTGTTCTTTATTGTTTTGTAGACTGACAATGGGGAGGAGAAACAGTGTTTGAAACCACAATAAGTAATAATACTTAGTACTTAAATAACATTTGCCATCTTCAAAGCCATTTACAAACACTCACAAACTGAGGCTTACCCAGCCCCAGCCTTGGGAAAGTGTCATTATCTTTGTTTCTTCAAGACAGCAAAGAGGATGAGGTAATGGAGTTAGCCAAAGCCTGTGGCCAGTTGGCATCAGAATGAGCAGTTTAATTTAATCCAGGCATCCCTAGTGGGCCCATTCCAGAAAGACCTGAACATTTCGCTGAACCATGGGTTGTGCAAAATGTTGGATTAAAAGAGCAAGTTCTGCTTTTCAAGAACCCCTTGTGAATCCAGTTCGGCACAGATGTTCCCAGTACAATCTGAATTAGACTTAACTGGAAGATTTACTTTGGCCAACAAGGTGTTGTCACTGGTTCCCCAACTCTCTTACTCTGCCACCTCCCAGAAAACTGAGCAAATGTCAGGACTTTGTGTGTGTGTGTAATAATTATATAATTAAGAATGATAATATCTCAAAATTTCCTAATCTGTAAACTGGAGAGATAATAACCCACAGGGTAGTTGTGAGGACAAGGTGTGAGAATGCTAGGTAAGTAATCAACACAAGGAAGCTCTCTATATCATTGTTGTGGTTGACGTCACTGCTGTTGTATTTATATCATTTTATTATCTACTCTAAGTTACACATATGCTCTGCCTTAGGGTGTTCATAGCAACTCTCTTGTAAAGATAAGCAGCTAACGTCATCCTCTGTGGGCCAGAGAGGGAAAATGGGCTCACTTAGAACTACACAGCTAATCACTGGCAGAGCAGGAAGGAGCCCAAGGGCTGTCTTTATGTCACCTGCACTTCAATTTCAAATTCTTCTCCTATCACAGAGACTTTTGATTTGTGTTGATGAGGTCTGCCTCTCCACATTCTGTGAAAATAACAACATCTCCCATCTCCCCTCACGTAAGTCCACACTAACTCAGAAGAAATTTGTTAAGCCTCTATTATATGCCATACACTGTTGCCAGGGTCTATGGAATGTCTTCCAGCAGTTTGTCCTCAAGAAGCTTCCAATCAATTGAAAAAGATAAGCACCAACCATCTGGAATAACTGCTTCTCTGAATCTAAGATTTGGAAGGGAATGGCCACCACTAGAATTTGGGATTTGTGAAACGTCAACTATGCCTCTCATCTCTACTCCTACCCCTATGTCCTCAGAATGTCCTCCTTTGTCTCAAGGTATAAGATTCCCTTGTTAAGATGCCTAGAAATTCTTTATGCTTATTTCAAATTAGATGCTTTTTTTTTTCTACTTTAAATCAGTATTGCACTGATTTAAAGCCCAGGCTTTGGGGTCAGATAGATGCGCACCTAATTCCCATGTTAGCACGAGCTTGTATATTTTACTTACCTTTGAAGAAACTAGAACTCCTGTAAAGTAAAGATGACAGATTTTTGATGGAGGATTTGAAGGAAAACACATATATAAAGTACTTACCACAAAACTAGGCATGTGGTAGTTCTCCATAAGTAGCAGCTATTGTTATGATTATATCATTTATATTATTATTGCTATTATTACAAAACCATGTTACTTAAGTAAACATTGTGTTAAATCTGAATGCAGAGTTTGGCAATGATGTTACTAATATCTCTTCTGTAAATAATCTTAGTGCAATTAACTGGTTATCTAGTGTAATAGATCTGAGGTCCTTGCAAATAATACAGTTATTCACAGTGCAGCTGCATAGATTAATTAAAAATTTTAAAAATATTTGTCCTTTTTTTCCTGAAGTTGCAACAGCTCAGTTTGGAAGCACTGGTCATTTCATAACCATCAGCCATAAGAAGGCATTTGCTCCAAAGAACAGACTTATTGGAGTCAAACAGAATATTAATCCCAGCTCTGTTTCTTAGTATCAGTGTGATTGTGAGGAGTTCAGCTCCACCAGGACTCTGCTTCCTCATTTGTAAAATGGAGATGGTAATATCAACCTCCATGGGTTATTGAAGAGTCAGTGAAATAATATGTATAACAACCACTGCACTATGCAAATGCTAGTAAAATACTAGCTATTTCGCTGTACTTAAAAGATCGATTTCTGTAGTTAATATGAAACTGGAAAAAATTATTATTATTTTATAAATATAGTTATTTGGTAGATAGACTCTAAAAATAGAAGGTTCCTGATGGAAAAAAATAGTGGAAGGGATGCTTGGTTTAAAAGGGTGGAAGGGAATGTATCATAATTATTAAATACCAACTGTATGCATCCAAATAGCATACAAATACCATATTTATATTAATAGTATGTGTTATAGATCCAGACAGATCTGGATTCAAATCCTAGTTCTATTGTTTCTTAGCTGTGAGGCACTGGACAAGCTACTAAATACCTCTGGGCCTCTGCTTCCTGATCTACAGGTGCAATAACAAATGTTACCTCCCTCACTGGGTTTTGATGAAGATTATGTACATGGAAGTACTTATCACAGTATCTGAGAAATATCAGGCATGTTACAAACATTCACTTTATTTTAACTATTATAATATACCAAAAGGAAAAGACAGCTTGGTCAGTGTTCTCTAGGTCAGTGCTTTAGAGAGAATAGTACACTTATTTCAGGCAGAGCAGCAGTTTCAAGAGTAACATCTGAAGGTGCTGTGCCAGCTGAGAGAGGCAAGGTCTGGAACTGAAGCCCTGAGTGCTTGTAAATCAGAGAACCGTAGCAAGCAGAGGAGAACAAAGGCTAGCAGCAACCTGAAGGTGGCAGGGTGCTACACTGCCTGAAATATTAACACACATAGGGTGATCATACCGCCCAGTCTGCCCAGGTGTTACAGTATCTACTGATATGTAGCAATTCGCTCCAAATTTAGCCGCTTAACATTTTGTTCCTGTATCTATAATTTCAACAGGACTCTGGAGGGAGAAAGAAAGAGAGAGGGGGAGGGAGAACAGCAGAGAGGAAGAGATGAAGAAGTAAAAGGAAAGAAGGAAGAGAAGAAGAAGTAAAAGGAAAGAAGGAAGAAAGAAAGGAGGGAGAAGAGAATGGATTAATAGATAGACCGACAGATAGATAATTGAAAATTACAGGATGGCAGAGTTTGCTTGGACTGAAGAAAGAGATTGCAGAGAAAACCTCACCATCCCTGGTATGCTCCAAGGGAAAGGAGATTTATGTAGAGACTGAAGGTTGCTCCAGTGAACTCTGACATCCCTCTTAGCTCTCAGATTCTGTGACCCTCTCTAAGGAGCAGGCATGGTGGTGATTAACATTCCCTTTTCCCAAGATGAGTGGTGCAAGCTTTCATCTTGCAATGTTTATAAATGCCTTGAAAATGGAATGTGCCAGATACACACTAAGAGCTATTATTAATATGGTGTCCAAACACCTCTCTCCACATGATAGTTAAACAACAAAGCATTAGGATGCGAGAACTTCCATAGTAAGTATGTGTGTGTGCATACACCCCAATTAAGGAATGTTCTTTATTCTCTCTCTGCCTTGGGAGAGATCGGAATACCTCACAGAGACCAGAGATGAGGCAGAATTGGGGACATGCAAGGGCCTATATAGATAATTGGGTGACAAGAGCATAATTAAGCAAACCACTTTTTATGGAGCTCCTATCTCTTGAAAGATACAGGGCTAAGTGCAATAAAAAAATGTAAAAACTTAACAGTACAAGGCCTTGTCCTGGGAATAAGGATATGACAAAACATTGACCTGGTTTGTAAGGGGTTTACTCTCAGAAGATAAACTTTAAGGTGAGTTGACCAGGCCCCAAATGGAGGAAACCCAGTAGGTCAGAGCAGGTGACAAGAAAGAGAAGATCCTACTTGTAAATAACTAGGGATAAGTTATCTACAATTTTTGCTGTGATTGCAAAGGCCATAGTTTAATTTTTTTAAATTTATAAATGCTTTAAGAATCCAGTGAAAGTTATGAACTGTCTCTCCCCAGAGATATGCACTTGCAAATAAAATTTTACAATAAATCTCCTGGAGTTCACAAATTTCCTAAAGCTCTGTCCTCCATGGGCTCTTTTTTGTACCTCTTGTGTAACTGTGACTTCTAAGATGTACATTAGCAAAGGCTGAATGGATTCAAAGCAGAGACCAGATTTTCTCCAACTCTGGATTTTGGTTGTCTAGCCCAGGGTCCACCAAGCACATTACGCAAAATTGAGGAAGCCTATTTTAGGAAATCCTAGATAACTAGCAAAGCAGAGCCAACCTAAGTATACTTCCTAAACTTCCAAATGTCCCTGTTTCATGAAAGAAATAGAAGCTGGGGATGCTTAAATGCACTATAGCTGTAAATCCCCCTGGAATAAACCTCTCAAAGAGATAAACATCTGCTGGCAACAATTCACTGGAAGAAATAGATTTGTCACTGAAGCAAGGTGCTCATTTATATGGACAATAAGAAAGCAAAGACAAGAGAGAGTAAAAGAGAGGGTGGGAGTGGGAGGGCAGGAGAAGTAGAAAGAGGGCTTTGGAAAATCAAAGCTCCTCATCTCATCTTTTTCTAAAGCGCTCATCCTCCTTGTGAAGGTAAATAAAACAACCCCATATGGGGATCCATTATGCAAATGAGCAGCAGGGGAGAAGTCTAAGAGGAAGAGGCCCAGGTGGATGGTTACGTGGTGGGTCACCTCTCTGTGTCCTCTCATCTGCCGAAGCCTTTGCATGCCGCTCTAGAGCTTCTCCCCTTGAGGGCTTCCAACTTCCGGCCACCTTGAGGGACTTTCTGGTAAAGTGCCACAGAAGATAAAATTAGAAACCAGGCTTCCTTTTTTTCCTCCTTCATTCTGTTACTCACACATAAATCAGCATTCACTGAGAGACACTCCCCACCTTCTATTGGCAGACACAAGAGTAAGCTAAGTTTCAGGCTACCTCCCATCTGACTCTCATGCCCCTCCTTTTGCTCACCTGCCACTGCAAAACCAAAGAAAAACATGCCCCTGGCCCCCACATTCTCTTCATTTTACGTGTTCTCTCTTCTTTCAAAATGTGTGACCCTGAGAAAATTGCTTAACTTCACTGAACTTCATCTGTATAATGGGGATTTTAAAAAGCCTATCCACCCACACAGAGTGACCATGAGGAAAAAAATGCAGCAATGTGAGTGGTGTTTGACAGCAAGCTGAACAGCCACACTACTCAGCTGAGATTGTTATTGGCAACATCACCATGAGCCCAGGCCCTCGGGGTTGTAATCCCAAATTCAGCTTCAGATATGATCCCTGAGGATCATGTTTGCATTTATCTCTCACTCTAATAGTCTGTACCCTTGAGGGTGGTCAAAAAATGCTGCAGACACTGGGATGTGAATAAAAATTAGTTGACTTTCTTTTCCCAAGGCTGCCTCTGATGCAGTTTTTGTATATCAAGAGGAGAAGATAAGGACAGAAGTTTCATGCTGTTTTTTCATAAGGATCAGGGTGTGATTCATTTGCATTTGCTTGATGAAGGAGGATGGAGCATGGTCTAGAAAACTTGCAGCAACTTTTCAAAGCCCACCCCTGACAAGTCAGATCTGGAGGAAGCCCTGCGCAGCTCCTCAAGTGCCACCATACATGGGGATTTGCTTCTGAGTGGTACATGGATAAATATTATGTTTTTGTTGTGAAGTTTAGAAGTACATTTTAAATAATTATAACAATCGATACCTGTTTTTCATTAAAAGTCATCACGATTAATTTTTCTTCTGTAATATTTCTACTTAAGTTAAAAAAAGAGTCACTATCTAGAAAATATTAAAGAATCAATAGTACAAATAGATTCCAAGTGGGTCAAAAACCTTGACTTGTTACTCCAATCAGATATCATAAACAAATAAGGAAAGCTTTGAAGAAGAGGCAAGATAGCTGGGCTCCAGTTCTAGCTCTAGTTATTTTTCTATAAAAATGTAGACACAATGTATTACATCTCTGCTCACAGTTTTCCTAATAATGACAAGGAGTATGTTGCTACATGGTGGGAAAAATGTTCTGTCTCTCATCCTTATCCTTTAAAGTTTACTCTACTCCGTCTTCCCTCTCTGGTGGAACACGTCTCTCCTTCTGCCTCACTCGCATGTTATGAAGCCTGGGCTCCTCGGGGAACGATATAGCAGAGTGATTGAAAGCGTGAGCTCCAGAGCCAGGCTGTTGGGTTCATATCCCAGTTCTGCCACTCACTGGCTGTGCCTCAGTTTTCTCATCTGACAAATGAAGCATCTAGCTCATAGAGTCATTATCAGAATCAAAGGAGATTAGTTGAGGTGCTTAGAGAAGTATCTTGCTAATAATAGGCACTCAAGACATGCTGGTTATTATAATTGTTCTATTAGAAGTTATTGTTATTGTCCTCTTGAATATGTCCCATGTGGTTTTATTTTATAGTAAATTGTCTACTTCTCCCATGAGAAGGAAAGCTTCTTGAGAGCAAAGGTGCAGACTCTTCAGTATTGATTTTCCCTTAACACCCAACACTAATCTTTGTAGGTGATTGGCATATGTTATTGAATTAAAGAAAATGTTATTTGACAATTTAAGAAGTACTTAGTTGAGCGTTGATTTTTTCAAGCCAGTGGATTTGGATTGTATCCAAAATAAAGTGATATAAAAACAAACAGTATTGGTACTCTGACCACCCTCTCCCCTCCTGCCCCTTCCACATTCACAAGTAGATAGGAGAATTAAATCCCCAAGACTTAAGGATATGTGTCGTTTCTCCTCAGAGTCCATGAGACTTTCACATCAAATAGGTTCTTCATGGAAAATTTGCATCACAGACTCATGATATTTTAGAGTTGAATGAGAGTGTAAGACAATCATTCTTATCTCTTATTTTACAGAGAGGGAAACTGAGGCTCTGAGATGAAAATAGGTGCACCCAAGATTACAAAGTGCATTAGTGGCAGTGCCAGAATTAGAACATTCCTCAGCATGCCTGGAAATATCACTGCATTACAAATCTGTATGGCTGCAAAACAGAGCTCTGTTCAACAATATACGATAAGGGGTTTAATGACTCAATGAACAGCTTGCTTCTCCAGGAAAAACATATCATCAATTTTTCAGAAGGCATTTGAAGGAAACTCATCATCATCTGCTACACACATCAATTTCTAGCATAATCACAGCAATAACTATTGAGTAGCTGCCATTTAAAGTAGGAGTCTTTAAACAAAAGCCCATGGGCTAAGTCTGGCCCACCACTTGTTTTTGTAAATAAAGTTTTATTGGAACACAGCCATACTTGTTCAATTCCACATTCTCTATGAATATTTTCATGCTATAATAGCAGAATTAAGCAGTGGTGGCAGAGACCAAATGGTTAGCAAAATGTAAAATGTTTACTTTGACCCTTTATGGAAGAAGTTTGCCAACTTGTTACAGAGCTTGTACTGCATGCTAGATGTTCTGCTTGGAATGTAACATATATTTCGCTAATCTTTAAACTGATCTACTGAGTGTTTAGGATTATCCAGCCTTATTTTATAAACTAAGTTTTGGGCAAATTCCTCAATTTATTCTTAGATTACAATGCTTAAAGAAATCGAGGGATTTGTCCAAGATTTATAATTTCTAAGCACCAAACTGACTTTTAGTAAAAGCAAAACATTAATACTTATTATTAGATGTCAATGGTGAGAATATGAGATGTAACACCACAACTCTATGTGTTTGACTCAAGGAACCAATGAGAATTACAAAACCGAACAAATCAAGAAAATGTAAAATAGCTTTAACAGTGAACAGATCACACAAAAGAAGAGGAAGAACCTTTTTATAGAAAAAAAAAAAAGGTGCCTTCCAAAGTATGGAGATTTTGATTCCTATCCTAGCTTTTGCTCCTACATTGCTGTGTGACCTTGAGCAAGTTACATGACCTCTCTCTGCCACAAGTCTCCCATCTACAGAATTTGGTCTTAGAGCCCCCTGATTGCTAAGGCTCCTTCTAAGTCTCTGGTTCTGTGGCTTTTCTTGGGGCCATGCAGAGCCATGTCCTCTGCTGTGATTCAGGCTGGCCATGTTGTTGGGGCTACAGTCTAAGAGTTTTCTGAGGCCCTTAAGGGATTCTTTCCAGGATTCTATCACACTTGAACCTGCTTAGTCAGGGCTTTAAGAGTTCCAGAGTCTTGATAATAAATCTTTCAGGCAGGGTTTGGGAGTGGAGGAGAGAAGATAGTAGAAAAGCTTTACAAATGAAAATAAAATCACCTTGCCATTTTTTTCCACTCTAATGAAGATGATAGATAGATAGATAGATAGATAGATAGATAGATAGATAGATAGATAGATAGATATAGATAGATAGGACTGGTCCATTGGGTCCAGTAGAAAACATGATTTTTTTTTGGTTCAAAAGTGTACTCAATAGTGCAACATTATTTGCTATATATCTATCCAATTGCCTCTTAACTTACTCAAGTTTTAGAGAATTATCTACTCTTGTGAACCTGAGATTATTCACTATCTTTAAGATACGTTATGCAAGCCCTGGCAGAATCAATTCTACAGAAGCTTGACTCAACCAATATAACAGACAATATAACTGGCTTTCTCAAGGCAGAGTTTAATAATCTTTAGCTTATGGATTCCTCCTACATAGAAGAAAGCTGAATGTTCTATAGGAATGGATATTTTGCCAGGCCTCTTCATTTTTCCTGCTTGATGTTCACAAAGTGATGTGGTAGTAGAGAATGTTGCAGCTGTTGTGGGAGTGAGATTTGTCACAGAACATACCCCCTTCATCAGAGAGTAAATCCCCATTTGAAAATAATTTCCTAACCCCATCAAGATCACAAAAGATTACTAATACTACAGGTCACTGTTATTCAAAATAATATTTAGATCCTTAAATGCCCTAAAAGATCAGAAATGCTGAAGGCCAACATCTTAATCCCCCAAGGACCTACAGTTTGACCTCTAGGTCTATTTGAGGCATGGGGTTTTTCCTTAAGAACCAGCAAATCCAGAGAGGAGCCAAGAGGGTAAGAAGACGAGACTGGTAGGTCATCTTCTGAGGAAAGGACAAAGGAGACTCTCTTACTCCTAGACCCAGCTGTGCAAGTAGCTGCTGCTTCTTTAGCCTGGATCCAGGAATAGGAGACATGTGGAGCTGTCTGATTTATTTTTGGATAACGCAGATACCATTATATCAACATCACACCAGGTCTACTCATAAATGCTCTGTGAGGTAACAGCAAGACGAGGCCTAATGGTAAAAACAACCACATTTTATTTTTCAGCCTGAGAGTTGGCAATCACATGCTCCAAATGATGTTTCCAATGATCTATCCAATAAATCAAATGGTCATTTCAACTGTCCAACAATGGTGCTACTCCCCAGTAACTAAAAAAATATGTTTAAATTAGGCAACAGACTACATGATTCTTATCTGCTGGTCTAACATCAGACGACTGATGTTTGTGAATATTCCTAGAATCTTAAATTAGAAAGAACTTTTGGAGTTACATGGTTCAGACTTCTAACTAATGAGCCTGAAGTCTGAGGCTCTGATAGATCTGATTTAAAACCCCACCTCCACAAATAACTAGTGCATAGCCTTGAGAAAATTATTAAATCTCTCTGAGGCTTGGGTTTTCCATCTGTAACATGGAGATAATACCACTATTACTTTAAAGATAGCTGTAGAATTAAATGAGCATCAGCTCTCAAAACACCTGGCCCAACATCTGGTACAATGTAAGCATGCAATAAATATTAACCATTAATATCATTATTATTATTACTGTATCCCCAAAGGCTGGCTATTTGGCCTTTTTAAAATCAATTTTATTGTGACAAAATCTGCATACAATAAAATACATATATACACAGTTGATGAGTTTTGGCAAATTTATCTGCTGGTCTAACATCAGACAACTGATGTTTGACTGTACCATATAACCACCATCAAAGTCACAATATAAAACATTTCTTTGACACCAGAAAGTTTCTTTCTGAACTTTTAAAGCCAATCTGTTTCAGCCTCAGCCCCAGACAACCTCTAATCTGCTTTGCACAAATCTTAAATGTCATCATATATTAATTTTTCCTGTTCTAGAATTTCATGTGTACAGTATACTAAAATATGTATTTTGTGTCTGGCTACTTTTTCTCAACATATTTTGAAATTCTTTCATGTTGTAGTATCAATAGTTTATTCTTTTCATTGCTGAGAAATGTTCAGTTGTACATATATACCACAATTTGTGTATCCATTTGTCTGTTAACAGACACTTGGACTGTTTCAGTTTGAAACTATTACAAATAAAGCTGCTATGAACATTTGTGTACAAGTCTTTTTGTGGCCATATATTTTTATTTATCTTGGGTAAATAAAGAGAATAGCTGGTATTCGAATGGCTGATTGATGATAAGCAAGTGCTTAACTTCACAAGAAACTGCCAAATATATCTTTCAAATTGTTATGGCATTTTAAATTCTGATATGGTTTGTTTCTGTGTCCCCACCCAAATCTCATCCCAAATTGTAACCTCCATAATCCCCATGTGTTGAGAGAGGAACCTATTGGGAAGGGATTGGATTATTGGGGTGATTTCCCCCATGCTATTCTCATGATAGTGAGTGAATTCTCACAAGATCTGATGGTTTTATAAAGGGTAATTTTTCCTGTGCTCACACACACTCTCTCTCACCTGCTGCCATGTAAGATGTGCCTGCTTCCTCTTCCACCATGATTGTAAATTTCCTGAGGCTTCCCCAGTCATGCATAACTGTCAGTCAATTAAACCTCTTTCCTTTAGAAATTACCCAGTCTCAGGTATTTCTTTATAGCAGTGTGAAAACGGACTAATGCATACTTTTACTGGCAATGTTGAGCATTTCAGTTGCCTACACTCTCACTGACACTTGATATTGTCAGTCTTTCTCATTTCAGTCATTTTAATGAATATATTGATAACTTATTGTGATTTAAACTTGCATTTCTCCGATGACATATTATGTACTATAGATTTTCAGATGCTTATTTGCCATCTCTGTATCTTCTTTTATGAAGTGTCCAAAACTTTTACCAATTTGGATAGAGGCAATGTCTTATTATTGTTGAGTTGTATGAGATTGTATATATTCTCTTTAGAAGTGTTTGCCAGATATATGTGTTGAGACTATTTTGTCACAGTCTAGTACATTTAGTGTATTTTAAACACACTAACAAAATATCAGTCTTCTCTAAAGCAATTCTGAAGTTTAATAGCTTTATTAGGAAACTCAAATTTATATTGAAAAAAAATCAATCTTTTTGTATCAGGGGGCCAAATATTGCCCATTGCCTGTTTTTATAAATAAAGTTTTATTGGACATGACCATCTCATTTGTCTACTTATTGACCATGGTTTCTTTTCTGCTGCAAAGGCAGAGTTGAGTGAGTAGTCATAACAGAGGCCATGTGGCTTCTGAAGCCTCAAATATTTACTATCTGCCCCTTTATAGAAAAGTTCACCAACTGCTACTTTACAGCATTGGACTGTTTGTTCTACTCCAACTTGTGAGTAACAGAAAAGAAGCCTGTCATCTTCTCCAAGGGTCTGAAACAATTCTTTGTCTTCCTTTCTGTTCTCCAGGCTAATTAAATACTTCTCAACTTGTCATGGAACAGGCTTTTAAGGTTGCACACCATCCTGGCCACCCTTCAGTTTGTTAGATCCTCTTAAATTGCCATGTCCAAAATTATTGTAAGACTTATTTGTGATCAAATCATTATAGGTAATGAGAAAACCATTTACTCCTTTAAATTGGGCTCTATGGCTTTTTAACAACCTCATCCCATGGTTGGCTTCAATTATGAATGTGGTCACTTATAGACCTCAAGTGTTTTTCTTCTGAAAGAGATCTCCCTAAGATTATTTACCCATTCATTCATCAGTTCATTTAATAACATTTTATGAAGTGACTCCTGTATTTGATGCAGGAATGCAAATTCCACATGCAGAATTTGTCTCTGTTAATTATTGGAGACTAAGACATTCCAATCTGCCATGTATGATATTGGCTATTACTAAGATTATCTGTTGCTGTGTGACAAATCACCCCCAACATGATGCATAATAAGTAATGATCATCTACTTAGTTAATGATGGTGCCATTTGGGCCAAACTCAGCAGGGAAGACTCATCTTTGCTCTATAAGGCATCAACTGGCGTCCTCAGGCCCCGTCCTCTTTCTATGTGGTCTCCTCATGTGGTCACTCCAACATGGCAGCTTCAGGGTAGCCATCCAAAAATGCATTTTCCAAGAGAGAGCCAGAAAGGAGCTACAGAAGCATTTCTACCCTAACCTCAGAAATTACTTAAGGTCACTTTTTATTTGTCACATTTTATTTGTTGAAGAAGTCTCAAATTCCTCCCCTTTTTCAAGGGCTTAGGGAACTAGTCTCTCCAGCTCTTGATGACTTTAAAATCTCCACAAATACCATTGCTTTTATTGGAGTGATGGTTCTCAAACAGTGGTCATAAAGAGCTCTGATAGTCCAGGGACTGAATTGAGTTTTTCTACCATAAGGACAGAATTTTAACGGCATTCCCTTAGTCATTTCTCTCAAGAAGTAAATATGATTTTGGCCTGGTGACAGCCACCTTCACCGTCCACTCACACCTGCCCTTGAGCTGAAAAGCATCACTCCAGTAGACCCATAGCAAGGACATCAGGTTTTCCACAGACCCCTGTAAGACAGTCTCCTTCAAGTTACTTTTCTCCACATTGGAAGCTGTGTTCTGGAGCTCAGTCTCAGGAAGATTGCCTGTGCTGCTTTGAGATTAAATTAAATTCGAAGGGGAGAAGAAATATTCCTTCAATCCCTTAGGTTTCTGGAAATACCGTAAAATTTTCCTGATCACACTCAAGAAAAGGAAATCTTTATAATAAGTAAATTCTGCCAAGACTATCTCTTTGAATATCTTCTGGGGCCAGCAGAGTGATAACATCTTGAGTTCATTTAAAGTAAACTGAGATTTTAAACTTTTAATTAGCATTATTTCTAAAATGTTAAACATGAACCCTATTACATTGCTCAAGGAAAGATAGATGGGGCTTTCAAACAGACCTCAGAACTGCTAACTTAGAAGAAGCAGGTAAGTTGGTGAAAAGCACATGAGCTTTGAAACTAATATCCCAGCTGCAGCGACATCACCCTATGATCTGGGGAAATCATGTAACCTCATTGTGCCTCAGATTCCTCATTAGTCAAATAGGGAAAAGCAAACGTGAAATGCTCACCGATGTTCCATGTGACTTTCACTAAATCTGGAAAGCCGAAAAGTTCCAGGCTTAATTCTTATTATCTAGCCCCCAACAAGGAAAAGTAAAGAGAAAAATAGAACAAGCGTGGGACTTAGAATTAGTAACTTTACTTCCAAATAGCTTCTTAGAATCTCTGTTTCCTCATCTATAAAATTCAGGTAGCCATTCTTGCACTGCACATATGCCTGGGAAGATGAGCTGATTAAATAAGATGATGCCTGAAAAACAGCACCATAAACCTAATAGCATCATAACTTGTCAATGGCTTTGTAAAAACAAACAAACAAACAAAAACAAGTTATATGAATCGATCAAGTTCTGAGGTGCTAGTATCGAGAAAAAGACAAGAGGAGGTAGGAGTTTGAGCCAAGCTCTCACCTTTGGACTGAATCTGTAAAACAGCAAAGATTTGACCAAGATATCTGGAGCATCCAAATATGTGATGACTATGCAAAGATTCTAGGTGACAAGGAAGAAAGGAATGTAGGTAGGGAAGGGATGACTAGCCTTTAGTGAGGACCTGCTAAGAAAGGGAGTAGGACTTAGCAGTTTGGAGTAGGAATCCACTTGCCTGGCTCTGATCCTTAATACAGTACTTCTTAGCTGCCAGGTCTTAGCCAGATAATTAAACTTTCTGTGCCTCAGTTTCTCCATCTGTAAAATGGAGATAATTAATACTAGGGTCTCCTGACAGTTGTGAAGATTTTATTAGTTACTGAAAGTGTTTGGAACTTGAGTGCTTCCCATAAAGTAAGCCTTCAATCTGTATTATATTTATTAATTTAATTATTGCACTTAACTAAAAATATATTTATAAAGAGTTTAGTCCATGCCAAGCCCTGTTCTAGAAACAAGGCAAAGTTACAAGCAAAACAAATCTCTGTCCTCAAGTAGTTTGGACAGGGTTCTAGAGCAGTTCCAGAAACATAATAGAGAAATCACTATAAAGTAGGTGAGTCCATATTACTATAATAAATTACTACTGAAAATACCATGGATAAAAATAAGGCAGGGTAGAAGGGGTATGAGATTAAGGGACTGAAATTTTAGGTAGAATAATTAAGCCTCCCTGAGGCTGTGACTCACTCTTCATGTAGGGGAAAGTGTAGTAGGCTGCCCCAGGGGGCTCCCAGATGGAGGCACTCATTTCACCTGCTACCAAAATCTCTGGCTGCTGCCTGTAGACTCAGCCAAGTAGAACTTCCTCACTCCAATTTTTACTCCTCCTCAGAAGGCAGCCTTCATTCATGACTGGTCAAAATGGATACACAAGAGCCCTGCCACTTCTCAACTGGGACAAATTCTTTTTTTACTTTTTTTCTTTTTTTAAGACAAAGTCTCACTCTGTCACCCAGGAGGGAGTGCAGTGGTGTGATCTTGGCTCACTGCAACCTCCTCCTCCTGGACTCAAGTGATTCTCCTACCTCAGCCTCCCCAGTAGCTGGGATGACAGGTGCCCACCACCACGCCCAGCTAAGTTTTGTGTTTTTAGTGGAGATGGGGTTTCACCATGTTGGCCAGGCTGGTCTTGAACTCCTGACCTCAAGTGATCATCCCGCCTCGGCCTCCCAAAGTGCTGGGATGACAGGTGTGAGCCACCGTGCCTGGCCTTCAACTGGGACAATTCTGAAGGGCCAACCCAGCGGCAGGATTCCCTATGGGGATTTCTGGGGGCCTCCACTGAATTGCATCATGGTCCCACTTCTCCCTCTGCCTAATCCCTGCTTCCCTGCCTCAAGAATTGTTCCTGAGTCTACTCCTCAAGTAGCTTCCTCCACATAAACTTCAGAGTCCTTGGCTCTCTTCTCCAGGAAACCTGACCTATGACCAAGGCTAAATAACTTGTACAAAGTCTTTGAGCAGAAAGGAAGGGAGCTAGGACTTGTTCCTGGGCCTGCCTGCCTTGGTGGCCTATGCACCTCATGGCAGTTATCAGCCGCAGTACATTCCAGCCTGTTCCTGTCAGTGTGGCAACAGGAAACTTCTTGGAATTTCTGAGCAACACAGAGCATGAGGGTGGGTATGGCTGTGGATAAGCGAAAAAGAAGTGAATGTTAATTTCAATAGCAGAAGATACTAAATTTCCCACATCAAAACCCAATGATGAGGAGAGCGCATCATCACATTTTGAAAAAATAACCTGTAGTATTCTAGAACTTGACTTATGTTTTGCTGTAAACTCAGTTCCTTTGCAATAAATGGATAATGGCTTATTTTATGTCAACTTTAAAAAACCCTCTTTACAAATAAGTTCTAGCTTTCATTTTTCATCAAGCACATTTTTCTTATTTTATTTTATTTTGTTTTATCTTTTTTAAGTTCAGGGGTACGTGTGTAGGATGTGCAGGTTTGTTGCATAAGTAAACATTTGCCATGGTGGTTTGCTGCACCGATCATCCCATCACCTAGGTGTTAAGACTAGCATCCATTAGCTATTCTTCCTGATGCTCTCCCTCCTCCACACCCACACTCTGACAGGGCCAGTGTGTGTTGTTCCCCTCCATGTGTCCATGTGTTCTCATTATTCAGCTCCCACTTACAAGTGAGAACATGCAATAATTGGTCTTCTTCTCTTCCTTCATTAGGTTGCTGAGAATAATGGCTTCCAGCTCCATCCATGTCCCTGCAAAGGACGTGATATCATTCCTTTTTATGGATGCATAGTATTCCATGGTGTGTATGTACCACATTTTCTTTATCCAGTCTATCACTGATAGGCATTTAGGTTGATTTCATGCCTTTGCTATCGTGAATAGTGCTGCAATAAACATATGCATGCACATATCTTTATAACAGAACAATTATAGTCCTTTGGGTATATACTCAGTAATGGGATTTCTGGGTCAAATGGTATTTCTGCCTGTAGGTCTTTGAGGAATTGCCATACTGTGTTCCACAAGGGTTGAACTAATTTACACTCCCACCAACAGTGTAAACAAGTATATTTTTTATGTTTTAGAATGGCATTTATATCGTAGGACATAAAGTGAACTTTTGAGGGACTCTCAAAAGGTGATCTTCCTCTTAGTCTCAATGAGATCTTTACTTTTATATCTGAATGTTTTTAATACCTGACTTTGGCTTCAGACACGACCCTGAATGCAGAAGTTCCAGAGTCTGGTGAAAAGGCATCTCAGATGGAAAGAGGGAAGACAGAAAGTCCTCAGAGATTGGGAAAGTCTTCCTATGTTACAAATGTTTGGAAGGGAATCCAGGAGCTGAAAGAGAATTAGCATTACTATAAGTGGAATCTCAAAAAAAGCAAAAGTTCAGTTAAAATATCCAGAACTTGAAGGAAAAAAACTAAGTCCAAATACACGTAATTTTTAATGAGCACAGTCTGTAGATGCATCTGAGCTCAGTCTGTAGATGTATGACTGCATTTATAGAGCACCTTTATGTGAAGATGGTATTATAACTCACTTAAAAGGAATAAAAGCTGAGGTTCAGAACAGGTGACTTCCCAAAATTTACACAAATGACTTTCAGAGTGAATGTTTCAATCTAGATTGGCTAACTCTCAGTGCTATGCCCAAAACCAAGGATTCATTTTTATAATCATTGGGAAGGCAACTCAAGAAATAAATATCCAGTTCTTTCATAGTTCTGCTCTTGCATTTTCTGAGATGCAACATTGTAACCCTCAGGAAACTTAGTCAAGTCAAGTGGATTCTTTGAGTTTATCTGCCAAATCTGTATAAATATATAATCTTCTCTGAAAGTATTTGTGAAGACACATTTCTTGTGTTCTCCCAGAACCTCTTGAGCTTCTACTGTGGCATTAATAGCAGGGGTTGAAGCCCACCTTATCAGAGCTGATGTAGAAAAATTACAAAATTTCTAGTAGCACAGCATTCTTTCGACATGTTCCAGCCTCTCCTAGAGCCTATGAAAATAGTGATATGAGTCTAAGAAATAATTAAAAGAGAGGCCAAATATTTCTACTAAGTATTAATGACTCTGATTTTTACTGATGCAATGTTGGCCTCTTTTCATTTTGGAATCTTGGAAGAACTTCCAAACCAGAGATGGGAACCCTTGTAAGGCATCATAGCAAATGTTACCTAGTCTCCAACTGAAGTTCATAGGAATTCATGGATTCAGTAGGATTCTAGCAAACAGAAATATATAACATGATCTCAAAATATAATTTTTTTAACTCCTGCATTATTTGAGTAGTGTGACCATTTAACCCCCAGCCCCCAAGTCTC
Source organism: Pan paniscus (assembly GCF_029289425.2). Lineage (NCBI taxonomy): Eukaryota > Metazoa > Chordata > Mammalia > Primates > Hominidae > Pan > Pan paniscus. Next base: position 145,642,194 of record NC_073256.2, on the reverse strand, counting down.
AATTTCTGCATCTGCTAAGTAAGTAATAGCTACTGGAGTTCACATACCATGCAGGGCTAATGTGAAGAGCTAATAATCCCTTTGGTTTTCTGGTAAGGTATTCGCTGAGTTGCCTTGAAAGTGTTTTATTGGATATTGGCTGCATAAGGAAAATACTCTAATCGTGTTCCTTCTCCACTTCCCTATGCTCAGCAGCATTTGGGAATTGTCCATTATCCAGTGTAACCACATAAGCTTCGTTTTATAAGCTTTTCATGACCTGCTCCCAAAATCCTACCTCTCCAAACTCCGCTGGTATATCTTTCTTTCCCACCACAGCCAAAGATGCCCCACTTCTGAGACCAATCATTGACTTTCATTTTGCATTGATTTGTTTAATCAGCTTCCTCTGTGAAGAATGCTCCTCTCCCTGGCTGCCCGAAGAAATCAAGTTAATAATTTAAATCTCACTCAAATGTAACTCTACAGTATCTTCTCCTGCCACTCCCTTGCCACCCCACTGAGCTCCATGGCACTTTGCTCTTATGGCTAACCAATATCATAAGGCTTCTGGCTATGCTCAAGGTGACTTACAAAAGTTACAAAATTGTAATCCAGCAACCCAAGTCTTCTGGTTTCTTTGGCTCCTTGTTCTAGTCTCTTTCCACAGACACTTCTAAAAATAAATAAATAAAAAATAAAAAAAATTTTAAAAAAACCAAGAAACTAAATTACCCCAGGATCTGTGGGAGACTCTGATGAATACCCAAGACATTCATTTCATGTTTAATAAAGCTAATCTACCCAGCCATTCTAATAAAATTGTAGAAATGCAATTGACTAGACCTCATGGCTGGCTCTGTCTCTTCAGATAAGGCAAAGAAAGCTGAGTACGGTGCTTCCAGAAAATAAACAAAAGCAAGAATGAACTAAAGGGCTGTAATTCCATCGAGGGTCTCTGGCCAGTGACAGAAACCCCCCAGAGCAGCCTTCTGTGATCTCAGAAATGACCACTTCTTTGAAATCCTTAGTCCCTGCAGTATTTGAGTTTGATTCTGACAGTGACAAGACTCACAAGATAAGGCCATGGACTGCAGTCACAGATTGAGTTTGTGTAACACAGCTGTCCACAAATGAAGGATTCACCTAACGTCAATGAAAGCAAATGAATTTCATTGTAGTGGTGCCTTAAGTCCACGACCTCAAAGTAGAATTTCACCTCCCTCAATTAGAAAACATCCATGTATGCAAAAATTGAAATACTTCAGGATACCTGTAAGTCATAGGAAGAGAGCTTTTGCTGTTAGAGCTGATCAGCCATAAATTTTTATCAGGAATAGAATGCCAAGAAGATCTATAGGATTCAAGAAAGTGGAAGCTATGTTGTAACTCTGCCTTGACACAGCATGGCATCTTTTGCATAACACTGTACAATTATCTTGATATAGCCTCTCAAAATCCATCAATGGGCTGGGCATGGTGGCTCACGCCTGTAATCCTTGCACTTTGTGAGGCCAAGCCAGGCAGATCACAAGGTCAGGAGTTTGGGCCTGACCAACATGGTGAAACCCCATCTCTATTAAAAATACAAAAATTAGCCGGGCATGGTGGTGTGCACCTGTAATCCCAGCTACTCAGGAGGCCGAGGCAGGAGAATCGCTTGAACCCGAGAGGCAGAGGTTGCAATGAGCCAAGATCACACCACTGCACTCCAGCCTGGGTGACAGAGTGAGACTCCGTCAAACAACAACAACAAAAAACAAACAAACAAACAAACAAAAACTACAAATGTAGGCAAGTAACCAGCATAATTGTCCCCATTTCACACATAAGGAGAAATGTGGCTCAGAGAATCTGTGTGATTTCCCCAAAGTCACGTTAAGTAGAGGCTCAGGGTCAAAACCACCCCCAGTCCAGTGATTTGTCCACTCCTCTCTACTCAGGGGTTTCACACAACATCAAGTAAAGGCTTCTGTTTAAAAAAAAAGAAAAGAAAAGTACAACATTCTAAAGGAAACTCTAGTTGTTCCTAAAAATTGCCAGGCAATAATGCTATGATTATTTAACTTATTGTTATTATTAATAAAGCGCATCTAGATTATCCTACCTAAATTTTGGCCTTTACTCTCCATGGAAGGTGTTTAACTAGAGATAAAATATAATGTATTTTGAAGTGCATGGTATTTCGCTGAGGAGAGACTTGGGTTCAAATACCAGCTTTGCTATTTACTAGCTTTATGACTAAGGGCAAGTTACTCAGTCCCTTTGAATCTGAGTTTTCTTATCTTTAATATAGAAATTATAATAAATTCATCACAGAAATATGGCAAGGAGTAAACAAAACTGCATGTGAAAAGTGTTTAACAGGGTGTACTTGATGCATAGTAGTGCTCAAAGAATGTCAAAATCTAGGGAGACAAACTCTTTAACATCTTGTCTGCTAACGGTGATCAAGCTACCCACAAGTTCTTTCATAGAGAGATTTCATTCAGGCTGTAACCCCACTAGGGTACTACTCTTCGCATAATACCTTACACTTTGTGAAGAAGGTACACACACTGTCACAATTAAGGAATCAAATCACTGTCTTCAGGTTTCAGCCATTTGCCAGAAATCACGTTAGCTTTTGAATCCACTAGCAAAACATAAAGGATTCCCTTCTTTTCCTTATTAACAGAATTCAAATAAAACATGTCCTAAGCATCTGAAATAAGCCCCAATATTGGGAGAGCACTAGATGTAAGTTACAATTTCTTGAGTAGCTGCTAAGTTCCAGTCTCACTGTAAGGCACTTCCACCCATTAAAAGACATTAGCACATTTGAGCCTTGCAAACAACTTAACAGGTAAGCTGTGGAAATATAATATTCTCTTCATTTTACAAGTGAGGGAATTGAGACTCAGAGTTGCCAATCATTGCTTAGCTCCTGAAAGCAGCAGAACAAGATTCTGACTCCAATGCTCTTCCCGCCTCCTTTAGGGCAAGGGCTCACTGCCTACGACTCCCAAGTCACCATCAAGTCGACATCCAACAGAAAGTGCCCCAAGAGTGTGCACGGGTGGCTGTGAGTGGGAGGTGCCTGACTCACCACCACTGACTCACCATCAGGAGGGATCTGCTGCACTGGTCCTTTGCACTCTGATTCTCACCTTTTGAAATAGGATGGCATCTTACTTGGTTTAGATTTAAGTCAGTATCTACTTACCAAGTAGCCTGATTCATTTCAGAATTTCACATTTGTACTATGTTTCCCAGAAAGCCATTTGAAACAGCAGCTTTTCTTTGTGTGAGTTTTATTGTTCTACAAAAGGAAAATCTGCTTTTTCATGATTGCTCACTATTTATGAAGTCAACACTATTTGGCAGTCACTGTGCTAAGTTCCAGGTACAGAGAAACTGACTAGACTGATTCCATCCCTGCCCTCGTGGAGCTGATAGTCAGCTGGACATAACAGACCTAAACACTAAATTATAAAAGTGATTACACAGTAAAAACTCTGATGACTGCCACAAAGGGGAAGTCCAGACTGCAATAAGAGGTTATATTAGGGGACATACCACAGTCTTGGGGTCAGGGAGGGCTTCCCTGAGAAAGTGCTATTTAAGGAGAAAGCAGAAGGATGAGCACAAATTAGCCAATCAAATGGAGGGGTGATGATACTCCCAGCAAAGGAAACAGCACTTGCAAAATCCCTGGGGCAGGAAGAAGAGTAACACATTTAAGGAACTGAGAGGTTAGTGTGGCTAAAGAGCAGAGACCCAAAGTGGAAACGATGTAAGAATGGAGGAACAGGAGTATAGCAATGCTTTCCAAAGCACTAACTGGCGATGGCATCAGCCATTGTGAATGCATACAGTCAGCCCAATGCAAATGCCAGTTAATCTCTCTGACATTTATGGAAGTTAGACCTGAACCAATGAAAAGTTCGATAGCTAATTTTTCTTTCTTCTTCTCTTCCTCTTCCACCTTCTATTTTTTTCTTGATGATTATATTACTTTCTAAGTATGAGAGGGGAAGTAGACAGAAAGAATCTCCGAAGAAACTGCTTACATTACACATCTCATGCACTGTGTGTAGGGAAACATGGTGTAACCTTAAGCAAACTAACAAGCTTCAGGGTCTTTTGTTCTGCAAAACAGTGCTGAAAAACCGCAGAACACATTTAAGATTAAGTGAGGCAGTGTATACAATCTGCTACGCACAGTGACTCACTCTAATAGTTAAAGCAGCACCCTCTTTCCAGGTGAGACAGGAAACTGAAGAGGTGTATTAGTTAGGCTAGGCTAACTGCTGTAACAAACAAATCTATGCATAGTGGTTCAAACACAATAGAAGTTGATTCCCTGCTCGTGTAATGTCTAAACTGGCTGTTCCGGAGGTGGCCAGCTCTCATCCACAAAGCAATCCAGGAACCAGTCTCCTTCTCTCTTAGTGCTGCACCCTGTTCCTCCACATCAGGCTGGAGGAAAGGTAAAACATGGAGGAGTGTGTATGAACGAGGCCTAAAAGTGAAAATATTACTTCTCTTGTAGAGCTCCATTACACAATCTCACCTAACTACCAGGAAATAAAGTCCAGTGGAGTGGAAAAAGAAGGAGCGGGTGTAAGTGATTAGCCAGCAGTCTTGGCCACCATGCATAAAGGTGAGAGAGGTCTTTCTTATTCAATCAGCTTAAATAAATTAATTTTTCTGCAAATAGGTTCTGCACATCTCCTTTCTGCAAACCTTAGTCTAGGTATGACAATGACAATGAGCAAGTCAGTGTCTTCTGCCCCATCTGGAAGTTCCTAAAGATATGACAGCAGTGTGACTTCTCCCTCTCCTTTATCTCCCACAACCACTCACTTGTCTCATTAGTTTCTCTAGTTTCCTTTTCTAGGGATATATGAAAATCCTTCCTCTTCTTGTGATTACTGTCACTCTTCTTGATTTCTCACTTGAATCACGGTGAAATGTTACCTTATATCACCTGCAACTAGACTGACTCCCCTCCCACCCACCTCTGCTTGCCCCCACCTCCAACTCCAGTCCATTCTTCCCCCAGAGATAGGAAAGTGCTAGCTCTCCAGTGCAAATTCCAAATGCAGTAGGCACTGGCCTGCTTCAAATCCTATTTGGTTCATCCCAGCATACAGGATAAAGTCCAAATCTCTTCATTTAACAGCTTACAGTGCAGTAAGCTGGCCCGAGCTTCCGTGCAGTCTCATGTTTCTCCAAGCCCCTTCTGGTACCTAGGGCTCCAGCAACACAGAATTACTTATAGTTTTCTGCACACAGAGCCTCCAAGCTTCTTCTCTTCTCCAGGTCATCTTGACTCCTGTTGACCCTCTGGTGGCATGCACATCCTTAAAGTCCATCTCAGGTATCACCAATGGTTGGAAGCATCCTCTGATCTTCACCCTCCTCTGCTATTCTCAAAACACTTGTGCATGTAATTATCTCTGAATTATCTCTGTAGTGTGTGCTCCTTTGTAATTCATCTGTCCACCCTACTATCCCTGAAACTCCTGGAAGGCAGGCAGCATTGAGAGCATTGAATGTCATTCTAAGGACTTGCAGGTCTATCCTGCAATTTAAAAGAAATTATGTAGGATTTTTTAATAGAGGGAGTGATACAATGTAGTCAATATTTAAGAAGACAAATTTCAGGGAAGACTTTAAAGTTGAATATGGAAAGAACTGACTGAATGTAGGTCAACTAGCAAGAAGGGAGAAGACACCAGGGTGGCATTTTCTCTACACCCAGGGCCTCAAGATTTGGTCCCAGATCTAGCAGATGTTAGCCGTATAAAGTAAACACAATACCTCTCCTGCTCTTGTTTTATTTGTGAACAAAAAGGATATAATAAACAATTCTGGACCATCTTACCAGTTTGATATGTGGGCATTGCAAATTAATGAATGCTAATGTGCTTTGTAAATTACAGTAAAATTGGCAAGACTAGTAGTTAAAATCCAAATAAATCCAAACTTAGGCAGTCTCATCATACCTTCAACGTCAAATAGAGTCCCTTCTTGAAGTCTTGAAGGATGCGTCCCAGGAGCCCCCACTGTTTCCTTGTGCAATGTGAGGCTGAGATCATCCCTGCTTGCCTGCCACCTGAAAGCTGAGTTTTAATATCTGAAGGATTGTCATGCAGAAGAAAAATGGGACCAACTCCATGGGCTGTGTAGCAGTTTCCAAGAGACAAATACTGGCTCAACATAAGAAAAAACTTTCAAACAATCAGAGCTGTCCAAAGGCTGCCAAGGGCTGGGAATGGAGATGGGCTGTGAGCTCCATTAGATTGGAGATGATGGGGCCAAAGCTGGATGCCTATAGCTAGACTCCACACATCAGAAAGGTTTGGACTGATCAGCTTCAAAGCTTCCTCTCAATTCTAAAATTCTATTGTCTGCTACCACTGGGTGCACCTCTATTATTGTACATATTGATGACATGAGATGGTTGATTCAGGCATCTTTCTCCTCCACTAGAGTAGGCTCACCAGGAAGGTAGGAACTGAGTCTCCTTCAATTGGGATCCTCAATGCCTGGTACAGCTCCTGGCACACAGTAAACACTCAGAATTGCTGGTGGAATAAATGAATGTGTAAATGAACTAGTTTCTTTTTTTATGCTATTGACACCCCATAGGGGAAAAATGATGGTTTATTAGTTCGTTCTTACACTGCTATGAGAACTGCCTGAGACTGGGTAAATTATAAAGGAAAGAGGTTTAATTGACTCGCAGTTCTGCAGAGCTGGGCAGGCCTCAGGAAACTTACAATCATGGCTGAAGGCACCTTTTCACAGAGTGGTAGGAGAGAGAATGAGTGCACAGTGAAGGGGGAAGCTCCTTTTAAACCATCAGATCTCAAGAGAACTAGCTCACTATCATGAGAACAGCATGGGGGAAGATGTGCCCCTGTCGTTCAGTTATCTCCACCTGGTCCTGCCTTTGACACATGAGGATATTACAATTCAAGATGAGATTTTGTTGGGGACACAGAGCCAAACCACATCATAAAATGTCCTTAAGTTTATACTAGGATGAGTTCTTTCATTGTGGGCCTTGTGTATTTTGATACTAGTCTACTTTTATACTCTCCAACTTGGAGTCTTTGGACTTTTGGAAGTCCTAACTTCAATATTTTAAAAAGTCAAGTAATAAAAATCAGGCATTTGTCCATGTTGCAAGTGCCCAGGTTTCAAACACACCCAGTTTGTATGCATTTGACAGGGAATTTACGAATGCAGTGTGGCCACTCTTTATCTTATATAGCAAACTATACCCCTGGAATGTTGCACCTATAATCTCATTTAATCTTTACACAAAGCCTGTATTTTAGGTGACCTCATCTCTAGTTTATAGACAAGGAGACTGCAGAGTTCAAAGAGTCTATATTAAAAATTTACTGTCAGAGGCAGAATTTCAATCCAGTGCCATCTGGCTGGCTGGCCCACACAGCACTTGGCTTCATTTTAGAGAACAAGGTTCCTCTGACGTGCGTTTCTGTCACAGATATGCTTGAGATGGGGACCTTTCCTGGCTATTAGCAGTTTCTGTCCCTTGATGGGCCAGTCAAATATAAGAGGCAAAGAGATCAATGCACAGAAGGCCTTCTGATCCCTCAAGAAACCCTCGGTTTAATGAGAAGGCTGATACGCTACCTGCTAAGTAAACCTGGCCTTACAGACCCACCACGCTCAGAAAGCCCCCCCACTCTCCTTTTCCAGTGCAATCTCCTTTCTACCCTCAGATACAATATATAGCAGAACACCAGGAAGTCTCCCAGGCATTCTATTCTAGCCTTTATATTTTTCTGGTGTTAACAACTTAATATGTGCTCATGCTTCCTTTTATGGGTAAAGATAAGCCCCCCCGATGGCAATCAGGGGACCAGTGTAGGAAATGCTGCATTACTCCAGCAAACATTTGACTGCACTTTCTCCAAGACAGGCATCATTGTGCCGGGCCCCAGGAACAGCTTCAGGTCCACAGATCGGCAGGTGAGATAGCCTGGTCGTGAATTATGAGAGGGCTTCTTTAAAAACCAAGGCCAGAGCTGTGTGTTCTGGGGTGGCCCCTGCTCTACATGACAGAAAGCTGCTCTAAGGAAGCCAAAGGCAGAGTCCAGGTCTCAGATAGGGTGGAGTTCTCTGCTTCAGAAACTCATCTCTGAGAAAGGGGGCCTGTCCAAGTGGCTTTTAAAAGGAAATTACTGCAATTATGTAGCTAGTTTTCATGTGTTTTTTTGAATTGAAAACTCAGGAACAACCTCAAGGTCAATGAGGAATACTGTGGATCTACAAATGCAGGGCACAAATAGTAAAACTATTGACAATAATTACCAATATTAAATGAATGTCTCCAATGTGCCGGTAATCATGGTACGTTCTTTTCATGTTTCACTCCATTGCACCTCACAACATTCTATTAAGGTATTTATTGCCCTGTTTTAGAACTGCAGAAACTGAGGCAGGGAGAGGTTGAGCAAGTTGCATGGGGTCTTGCATTAAGCAAGGGATGGAACAGAAAGCTCTGCAGCCACTAGAAATGGTACTTGAAATGAATATGTATGGATTCAAAAACATGTACACGGTATGTTATTGAAGGGGAAAATGCAAGTTCCCAACTTGTGCGATCCCACTTTTTCTAGCTCACAAAAAAGGAGTACCAGCTCACCCCATTAGGATGGTTACGATAAAATGAGAACACACAGAAAAGAGCAAGTGTTGGTGAGGATGTGGAGAAATGGGGACTGCTGATAGGAATGTAAAATGGTGTAGCTGCTGCAGAAAACAGCATGACAGTTTCTCAGAAATGTTAAAAAAGAAAATCCATATGATCCAGTAATTTCACTTCTTTGTATATGTTCAAAAGAACAGAAAGCAGAATCTCAAGGAGGTATTTGTACACCCGTGTTCATAGTAGCATTATTCACAACAGCTAAAACACAAAGGCAAACCCAGTGCCCATTGATGGAAGAATGGAAAAACAAAATGTGATATGGCACAGCTCACTTTATTGCACATTGCTTTATTTTGCTTCTCAGATATTCCATTTTTTACAAATCAGGGGTTTGTGGCAACTCTGAGTTGAGCAAATCTATTAGCACCATTTTTTTTCTGACAGCATATGCTTGTTTCATGTCCTGTCACATTTTAATAACTCTCACAATATTTCAAAGTTCTTAATTATAATTATAGTGATCTGTGATCAGTCACCTTGGGCATTACCACTGTAATTGTTTTGAGGTGCAATGAACCTCACCCATGTAAGATGGCAAACTTAATGGATCCACATTGTGCGTATTCTGGCTGCTCCACTAACCAACCGCTCCCTTCGTTTTTCCCCTCTCCTCAGATGGCCCTATTTTCTGAGACACATAGTATTGAAATTAGGCCAATTAGTAACCCTACAATGGCTGCAAAAAGTTCATATGAAAGGAAGAGTTACATGTCTCTCACTTTAAATCAAAGGCTAGAAATGATTAAGCTTAGTGAGGAGAGCATGTCAAAAGCTGAAATGGGCCAAAAGCTAGGCCTATTGTGCCAAACAGCCAAATTATGAATGCATAGGAATAACTTTTGAAAGAAATTTTAAAAGTGCCACTCCAGTGAACACATGAGCGATAAGAAAGCAAAACAATCTTATTGCTGATATGAAGAAAGTTTCAATGGTCTGAATAGAAAATCAAACTAGCCACAACATTCTCTCGAGTCAAAGCCTAATCCAGAGCAAAGCCCTAGGACTGAAGATGTTTTTCAATTCTATGAGGGCTGAGGGAGGTGGGGAAGCTGCAGAAGAAAAGTTTGGAGCTAGCAGAGTTTGATTAATGAAGTTTAAGAAAAAAAGCCATCTCCACAACAGAAAAGTATAATATGAAGCCACAGTGCTGATATAGAAGCTATGGCAAGTTATCCAGAAGATCTAGCTAAGATAATTGATGAAGGTAGCTCCGTTAAACAACAGATTTTTGATGTATACCAAACAGCCTTATATTGCAAGAAGATGTCGTCTAGGACTTTTATAGCTAAAGAGACATCACTGCTGAGTTTCAGAGCTTTGAAAAACAGGTCTACACTCTTGTTAGAGGCTAATGCAACTCATGACTTTAAGTAGCAGCCAATGCTCATAAACCACTTCAAAAATCCTAGGGCTCTTAAAAATTATACTATATATACTCTACCCATGTTCTATAAATAGAACAACAAAGATTAAATGACAGCTCATCAGTTTACAGTGTGGTTTACTGAATATTTTAAGCCCACTGTTGAGACCTACTGCTCAGAAAAAAAGGATTTATTTCAAAATATTACTGCTCATTGACAATGCACCTAGTCACCCAGGAGCTCTGATGAAGATGTACAAGGAAATTAATATTGTTTTCATACCTATTAACATAACATCCACTTTGCAGCTTATGGCTCAAAGAATAATTTCAAATTTCAAGTCTGATTATTTAAAAAACACATTTCATAAGGCTATAGCTGCCATTGATAATGATTCATCTAATAGATTTGGGCCAAGTAAATTGAAAACCTCTGGAAAGTTTTCACCATTGTAGGTGCTATTAAGAACGTTAGTGATTTATGTAACAAAGTCAAAATATCCACATTAACAGGAGTTTGAAAGAGGTTTCCAACTCTCATGGATGACTTTGAGGGGCTCAAGACCTCTACACGTGATGAAAGTAGCAGGAGAACTAGAATTTGAATTGGAGCCTAAAGAATGTGACTATAATCTTATGATAAAACTTTGATAGATGAAAACTTGCTTCTTATGGATGAGCAAAGAAAGGGGTTTCTTGAGAAGGAATCAACTCCTGGTGAAGATACTACAAAAATTGTTAAAATAACAAAGGATTTAGAATGTTACATAAGCTTAGTTAATAAAGCAGCAGCAGGGTTTGAGAAGATTGACTCCAAATATATAAAAGAAATTCCACTGTCAGGAAAATGCCATCAAACAGCTTTCTACAGATAAATCTTTCCTGAAAGGAAGAATCAATTGCAGTGAACTTCACTGTTGCCTTATTTTAAGAAATTGCCACAGCCACCCCAACCTTTAGAACCCACCACTCTGATAAGTCAGCAACCATCAGCACTGAGGCAAGACCCTCCACCAGAAAAAAGATTATATTAGTAACTGTTGGAAGGATCAGATGATCTTTAGCATTTTTTAGCAATAAACAATTTTTAATTAATGTATGTACATTGTTATTTTATAAACATGTTGTATTAGTCCTTATTTATGCTGCTGATAAAGACACACCCAAGACTGGGAAGAAAAAGAGGTTTAATTGGACTTACAGTTCTGCATGGCTGGGGAGGCCTCAGAATCACGGTGGGAGGTAAAAGGCACTTCTCACATGGTGGCAGCAAAAGAAAATGAGGAAGAAGCAAAAGCAGAAATCCCTGATAAACCCATCAGATCTTGTGAGACTTATTAACTACCATGAGAATAGCACAGGAAAGGCTGGCCCCCATGATTCAATTACCTCCTCCTGGGTCCCTCTGATGATACATGGGAATTATAAGAGATACAATTCAAGTTGAGATTTGGGTGGGGACACAGCCAAACCATATCACATGTTATTGCACACTTAAACCACAGTACAGTGTAAACATAACTTTTATACACACTAGAAAACTAAAAAAAAATGTGTGATAATTTATTGTGATATCTGCTTTATTCAGATGGTCTGGAACCAAGCCTGCAAAATCTGTGTGTTATTCCCGTTTATAATACAATGGAATATTATTCTGCCTTAAAAAGGAGGAATACTCTGACATGAACTACAACGTGGATGAACACTGAGGATATTATGCAAAAGTGAAATAAGGCAGTTACAAAAAACAAGTGCTGTATGAATCTAAGTATATAAGACACCTAGAGTAGTCAAATTCATAGAGACAGAAAGTAGAATGGCGGTTGCCAGGGCCTGGGAGGAGGAGGAAATAGGGAGTTATCACATAATAAGCACAGAGTTTCAGTTTTGCAAGATAAAAAGAGTTCTGGAATTGGTTGCACAATGGTGTGGGTATATTTAAGACTATTGAACTTAAAACTGAAAGGAAGGAAGAATGAAGGAAGGAATGAAGGAAGGAGGGAGGGAGGGAGGGAGGGAGGGAGGAAAGGAAGGAAGGAAGGAAGGCAGGAAGGAAGGAAAGGGAAGGGAAGGGAAGGAAGGAAGGAGGGAGGAGGAAAATAAAGAAAAGAAAAAAATCAGGTTACAGTATGCATGAAAAAATATCCAAAAGGATATACAGCAATGAGTTGATAGTAACTTGCATTGGATTATCATTTTACAAATAAATATACCTAATTTTTGTTTGACTTTCTATTTTTTCTACAAAAAAATGTGTTTTGCACTAGTAATAAAATTTTTTAAAATTATCTTCAAGACAAGAGAAAAGCCGTGAGAGGGAGTGAAAGCTGGAGTAGAGGAGAAGGAACCTACAATCCATGTATAAAGGGATGGAATGGACCACTGGTTCTGCAGGAGAGTGGTTCCAATCAGGCAGGCTGTGCACACTCCTCAAGTTAGGTTCTTGTGCTCAGATGCTCAGCCTTTGTGAAGGAGGAGCTTACGAGAATCCTGAATAACCAGAAGCAGGAGGTCTTCATCCACATTAAAGAGAATAGGTGGAGAGAATAGAGTCAGAGTTGTAATTCTGGGTGGAGATAGGCATCGCTGCAAGGAGGATCTTGTAATACACCTGTTTGAACACTGCACCAGAGGGTGGAGTCAGGCACAGTGAAGACTGGTAGGAGGGAGAGTCCCTTCTCTTGCCCACTACCAATTAAGATACCGAATTTAAAACTCAGAGATTAAAGAGATCTTAGAAAACATTCAGCCTAAACACCTCAATCCCCCAAAGAAATTTAAGCCCATGGAAGTGACATGATTTGCTTAGGGTTGCATAGACAGTTTTGTGGTAGACACCAGATTGTAATCCAGCTATCCTGAACATGTCTTCCTTATCAGTCCACCCATCCATCTATCCATTTATGCATGAATTTATTCATTCTTCCATTCTTCATTCACATTTATTGAGCATCAAATCTATACCAGGCTCTGAAAGAGCCACTCTACATCTCTTTATCCCCCCACAGTGCTCCATACAAAGTGTATTTGCAGAGAGATGAAATGTAGTAGAAAATGTCAGATGCAAGTTTATGCTTTGCTGCATTTTCACTTCTCTTTGTCATCACTGTTTGCATTATTGCTTATTCTTCACTTCACTCTGCAATGGTCACCTCATACACAACCAAACCACCACCATGAGAAGAGCTTCATAGAGAAGAGTGCTTTGGGGGCAGAATCTATGTGAGTGCTTCTCTTAAGCAGGTTTTTATAGTTAAGGATATGCTGTGTCTATGCTGGCCAACCTCTGCTTTTTGAACCATCATGCAGGAGGAAGGAGAGGGTCTGTCTGTCTTAAGCTAGTCATTGTAAAATCTGTTAGAAGTACAGCAGTAGTTGAATAAATATTAACTTTCTCCTCCATCTGTACACTTTTGCCTAATAGTTTTTTTTTTTTTTTTTTTAGTTTTCACATCATCTGTCCCCTTTATCAGGACCATCTTCTAAGGCCAAGGAACAAAAATAAATGAGGGCAGAGTATTCTTCAGATTAGAAGAAAATAGCTTTGCCAAGTTGATCTACTTTGGGGCAGAGGATGAGGAACTACAGCCCATGGGCCAAATGTCACTCTGACCCATCCATTGTTTTTGTCAATAAAGTTTTATTGGAATACAGCCTCATACATTCATTTACATATTATCTATGACTGTTTTCTCTATAATGGCAGAGTGGAGCAGGAAGGACAGTGGCTCAGTATCCAGTAAAGATGAAAATATTTACTATTTCTGTCTTTATCAAAAAAGAAGGAAAGAAAGAATGAAAGAAAGGAAGGAAGGAAGGAAGGAAAGGGAAGGAAGGAAGGAAGGAAGGAAGGAAGGAGAAGAAAGAAAGGAAGGAAGGAAGGAAGGAAAGAAAGAAAGAAAGAAGAAAGAAAGAGAGAAAGAGAGAAAGAAAGAAAGAAAGAAAGAAAGAAAGAAAGAAAGAAAGATGGAAAAAGATAAAGACAATGGCCAACCTCTGATTTACAATGTGTTTGCTATTTTGTCAAGAGATGATTTACACATCCTATTTTCTTCTCCGGATCTCCAAGATGAAGTGGTGTACAATTGCAAGAATGACTAAAAGAAGGAGGAGCATATACTCTGCAGTTCTAACAGTCTGGGGACCACCTTTTACTAAATTCCTTCCATCCTTCTTTATAATAGTGATTGATGTTATGTGGCAGGCAGTGGAGACATGTAACTTGTTTTCTACTGGTAGATAAGTTTGTTACATCTTAAGCATAGTAAAAAAGCCAGTGACTCCAGGAGTCACAATACATTGGAGTGGTTAACCTTGTGATACTGAAATGACTCATCAGAGTCCCTGACTTTACTACTATTAGTTTCCTTAGTTTCAATCTTCAGTCACTGTGTTCATGCTGCTAGTGTTCCTGAAAGTGCCCAATATGTGTCAGCTGCACAGGTTCTTGATTTGCTGTGAGGGCCTTTTCAATTTTTTTCTTTCCTTTTTTTTTTTTTTTTTTTTTTGAGATGGAGTCTCGCTGTGTCGCCCAGGCTGGAGTGCAGCGGCCCAATCTCGGCTCACTGCAAGCTCTGCTTCCCAAGTTCACGCCATTCTTCTGCCACAGCCTCCCGAGTAGTTGGAACTACAGGTGCCTGCCACCACACTCGGCTGATTTTTTGCATTTTTAGCAGAGACGGGGTTTCTCTGTGTTAGCCAGGATGGTCTCGATCTCCTGACCTCGTTATCTGCTCGCCTCAGCCTCCCAAAGTGCTGGGATTACAGGCACGAGCCACTGCTCCTGGCCAAATTTTTAAGAGCCTTTGACATCCCTTGGCAGCTGAAGAAACTGTGAAAGTTTCTGCTTTACTCCACAGCCTATGGATGCAAGCTATGGATTTAAGCAATAACAAGAAAAAGATGCTAAAATAATGTTAAGAACAGAACGTTTAACTCAATCCGGAGTTTCAAAGTCTAGATAGGAAGACAGGACACCGTGCATAGTTGAGGCAGAAAGGAACTTAATACAGGAAATTAAAAGCTTAAACAACTGTGGGATGAATTGGAGTCACGTTGGTCAGGAAATCTGGAAAAGCTAGAATCCAGGAAGCTGTGCAGAACTGGAAAATTCTCAAGAAGATGCACGGAAGGAAACTAATGGAAACTTTCTACATCTATTGACACCCACTCCCTGATGGCTGCTGCTGAGAATAAGAACTTCTTCTCTTTTGCCTTCAAAATACCACACCAACACTTCTTCTTAGAAAAATCCAACCCTGAACCCTCCTGGCAAAAATCTAGAAAATGTGGTCCAAGGCTAGCTTCTCTCATGCAGGGAAGAACATAAAAGGAAGGAGAGGATAATGCTGAGTTGATATTAAATAACCCAGCATATTGGGGGATCCAGGAAGACTTCCTAAAGAATATGATACCAGAGACTGGGTTTTGAAAAATCAAAATTGGCCAATCCTTGGCCTTGGTCAATGATTCATCAAGAGAATTTCCCTTTCTAGACTACAAGAACCTGAATTAGGGAAGTACAGCCTTCCCAAGAAGCATTCATCTTATGCAACCAAATGAAGAGGTATCCATAAATAGCCTGATTTGCTCACCATTCTGTGTTCAAAATGGATAACTGAGAGCAATCTTTCTTTCCTAGAGAAAGAAAGATATGTTTTATAGTTATTAAAACCAAGAGCAGTAGCCCTTCACATTACAAATGTAAGTGAGGAAGGATTTTTCTCCCAACATATTTCCTAAACAATGTGGAATTGTTGTGCCAAGAGATTGTGCAAGGGTGGGAAAATCGACCAACTACATGGTTGTTGGGCAATGCACAGAAGTCAGATCCTAGCATCCCTCCCGTAGCATTATTCTTTCTCTCCTTTGTGGCCCCCTCCCCTTCTTTTCAGAGACACACCAGGAACCCCCAAATAACCATCCCATTGGCAATTGATCCCTCATCTTTCCCTCAAGATTTACATTGACAGAAATCTCACAGTGCTGTGAAAGTAAAGGTGAAGCATCAGTTAAGCACCTACCATTTCTCTTGCTATGTTAGATGCTTTGTGTGCATGATTCAATTAAATCTTCTAAAGGACATTTGAGATAAGATTATTATCTGCACTTTCCAGGCAAGGAGGCAGAGGCCAAGAAAGATAGACTAATAATACTGAGGTCGCACATATACTCCTTTGCTCCATAGAAAATGGGGAGTAGGGAGACCCCACTTCTCTACTATAAATGAATCCTCTTTTTTTTTTTTTTTTTTTTTGGAATCCTGTATTCAGTGGGAGCATTCTTGGGTCACATAAAGGTCATCACACTCTCGGAGCTTTGCAAAACCATGGAGAACCTTAAATCCATCTCTTCAGACTTCTCTTCTTCCCTCCTTTACCCTAGAAAATGTGAAACAGTGAAATCACACCATGGCCAGAACAGTAGCCACCTTGGAATTCCCCACAGACCCCAACTTCCCTCTGTGCCATTTTCCCAAAGACACAAAACCAAAAACCAAACAAAAATGGCTCCTTAGAGACTATAAGGTAGTCTAATATTGGTAGATTTTCAAATTTTCAGACCAAATTCATCTTTGGGTGTTTTATTTCATGTAAGTTATTGTGTTTTTCACCTTCCACTGTTTCTTTATTAGCCAAGTACGTACTAACTTGTGTTCAAAAAATTAAAAATACAGGAGTCAGGCACGGTGGCTCATGCCTGTAATCCCAGCACTTTGGGAGGCCGAGGCAGGCAGATCACTTAAGGTCAAAAGTTTGAGACCAGCCTGGCCAACATGATGAGACTCTGTCTCTACTAAAAATATAAAAATTAGTCAGGCATGGTGGTACACACTTATAATCCCAGCCACTTTGGAGGATGAGACAGGAGAATCGCTTGACCCAGGGAGGCAGATGTTGCAGTGAGCCAAGATCATGCCACTGCATTCCAGCCTGGGTGACAAAGTGAGACTCCATCTCCAAAAAAAAAAAAAGAAAAAGAAAAAAAAAAGAAATAATAAATAAAAAATATGTATAGATAGACCTGGAGAAAAATAAAATATATAAACACATTACAAATATAAAAATACTTAGGTCTTCTATAACACATGAGTTCAGCACTTTATTTTTCTCCTCCACATTCCATTTTGTGTATTTCCCAGTCTTGTCAATAATTCTTTGAAGTCTTGGGACCCGGATTGTTATTGTGACATTCTTTTAAACATTATAAATGTTCTGTGTGCTGAACGGATTTCAGGCTTTATTTCAGTTTTAGAGTCATAATAGTGACAACTAGACTTATCTCTTCTTTAATTGTTATCACTGCTTATTGCTAGTCCTTCTATATGGTAACCATCTTGTTCAGAGTCCTTAATTGTGTTTTATTACTCAGTCTGCAGTATGTCTTAAAAAATGTGTGAGAGTTTTTAGAATCAGTTTACAGATAATATATTTTGTCTCTTTTGCATATCCAGTGATATCATTCTCTTCCCTGTGTATGTGAATGCTAACTGGAATATATACGTAATATTCTTGGTGCATATCCTTTTCTTCGTCAAACTCTATAGATGCTGCCAAATTGTCTTCTGGCATTTAGTGTGCTAGGAAGAAGACTAAGGCCAGGCTAATTTTTATCTTCAGAAACTACCCATAGTTTTATGTCTGGATATTTACAGGGTTTTGTGTTTGTCTCAGTAGGCTGGAAGTTTCACCAAGCTACATAGATGGGAGGCTCTTATCCTTGAGTTTTCCTAAGTTGGGGTCAGCTCTTTCTGTCTACCATGAGTTTGCTTTGTTTTAGCTCAGGGATCATTGTTTTTTTTCATTCTTTACACTCTTTGTCCCCTGTTCACTCAATTCTGTAAGATTTTCTCAACTATGTTCTCCACAGCAGTGATACACCTTTAGGGAGCAACAATACTGCCTCTTTTTGCCTCTCACATGAGTTTAATTCCAGCCATTGATGCATATTCTTCTTACTTTATCCCATCACTATTCCCTGATATAAGCCATGTTTTGCCTTTATTTCCCTCCAGATCTTGCCTTCAGACTTCTGCTTCCATTTCAGAGAGACCAAGACTTCATGCAGTTTCTGAACATGCTGCGCAGTTGTCTAAAATAATCATCTAGATTTTATGGAAAATCATTTTCAAGATTGCTCTGCCTTCCTGAAGTTATTCCCTTCCCACTCACCCCTCAACACACATACTTTTTTTTTTTTTTTTTTTTTTGCATCATTTTTCACCAGCCTCTTGGTGGTGTTGTTGCTGATAATATTGTTTGTTTTACTCATCCTCGGACAGGACAAGGTCAATTTGTCAGTATGTATTAATGCCAAGAAGAGTGATTTGCGCTGTGCGTTGCCTTCTTGGTCAAATTCTCATCTCAAATCCATGATTTGTGTTCAGAATCCAGTCTACCTCTTACTCAATAACCAGCTTTCACCTGTGATGCTCTTGCCTTGACTATGGTACCCCTTCCTCAGCCCTCAGCCCAGCTCCTGGTACTTAGAGATAATGCGAGATGGGACCAGCCCAATGCCCAGCATGCAGAGCTAGTCCCAGTGTCCCAAGTCTTCATGTCTTGGCAGCTGTCTCCAGAGCTTTGTCATGATTTCTTGCCGCCCTGTGGTCACTTTAATTGTCCCAATTCGTGCCCAGCAATTTGCTGTGATTTGCAGAATCTGGCTGGTTTGGGGGAAATGGGAAAAAGGGAGCTGAGGAAAGATAAATAAATAATGTTTAAGAGACCAGCACCTCAGGAAGGGAAATAAGTGACTGCTTCATTTCCAATTGATGCAAAGCTTAGAGCTGAGTCTAGGTTCAGGGAGTGGGCAAAAGCAAAGCCTCTTCTTGCTTTCTCAGGGGAATTTTTCTCACGAAGGAAAGTAAGAGTATGCCACATTCTGGAGCCAACGTAGGTCTTTCTCAATCCAGATCCATCTACCCTGTCGTTACTATGAATCGTTCCAGATTCTATCATTAGGCTGTACTGTTGGTCTTCATTTTCTTTCTCACCCACAGTTTTAACAGTTTTAATAAGAAAAACTGTGAGGTTCAGCTTTGGAAGGCCCCAGCCAGCTGCCATTTTGAACCAAAAGTCAGTGGGCAGCTTACTTTAAACTTTTCCAATTTCCAAGCAGCTATTATCTCAAAAAGTCAGAAAGAAGACATCCAAACATCTAAACCCCATGGTGGTCTAACCCTCTCTCTTCTACTCAGTCTGGTAGAAAACTTGTTCATAAAGCAAGAGAAAAAGATGACAAAGTATTATTATTATTATTATTATTTCCATTTTAGTAAATCTTCTTCACAGAATCTTTCAAACTGCCAGTTTAGTTTTCACTCAACATCTCAGCCTCTGCAGATTGTCCCACCAGCAGGCTCTCCACTACTCTACAGATTACCTCACGTCAAATCTGTGAAGTCCCATTTCTCAGGGACAGCCATGCAGCTTCCAGAGTCAGCCTTTGTCCTTCTCACTGGGAGGTCAGGGTGGTCTTTGCTGTGTAGGGTGGCTGAACTGGAGCCCTGCACTTATAATCTTGGAAGGAAGGTTACCTCAAACCTTCTGATCTTTACTTGTCAGTTTTAGACTTCCTTCTCATGTTTCATCCCCTTCAAATATAATTATCCTGCCCATCTCCCAGACCTCCACCCAGTTTAGGGGCTGAATTTCATTGAGTCTACACCAGGCAAAAAGACACACAATGCAAACCAAGAGAAAGACTAATTTGAAAAGCAACTAACATGATCAGGGTATATTCATGTTAAGAACAGCATGACAATTAAGATCAAAGTCTCAGGACTCCCCAGATTCAAACCCCAGCTCTGCCACTTAGCACCTGTATAAATTTGAGCAAGTTATTTGACCCCTCTGTGCTTTATTTCCTCATCTGTAGAATAGGACAATAAGAGTCTCCACCTTATAGAGTTGTGTGAAGATTAAGTAAGTTAATATCTTCAAAGTGCTTTCAGAAATAAATGTCCAAGATCTGTCAGCTATTAACATCACCTACCACATGGAAAGTTCTTTCGGACATATTATTGTAGGCATTTCATCTACTTATCTGTTCTTCTTTCCAGGAGTATTTCCTCCACATAAGATGAATAATAGGAAACAAAGTCAGAGTCTTGTTACTAGATGCACAAGCACATCACTGTCACCACTCCTCCCCAAACAGAGCAGGATTACTCAGCTAAGCTTGGTAGCTCAGCATAGTGAGCGTATAACCAAGCCTGAGGTCTGAAGTGAAGATAACACCATGCTCTAGAATGGTCAGTTATCTGTGGCAGTCGCTGAGCCCACTCATCCATCCCTTTACCTAGACAAGAATGCCCAATTGCCTCTCCCACATAGGGACAGACTGAGAAACAGAGGTGATGTGACCAGTTGCTAGATGAAGACCTGGTCTGCTTACACATGGTGGCAAGATGTGAGAAAGAGAGTTCACCCTGAATGGGCCACACTCTGACAACCAATACCTTCCTTGAGGGCAAACTGGAAGCATATCCTCGAATAAACATGCTTTCCCCTCCCCAATAATTTCTCCATAGCCTCCCCATAGCTCTGCCAAATAGATATGCTTACCCACACATTCAAGTTGAGCATACTGAGGTTCCGAGTTTCAGCGGTAGAACCAAGATGACAATCAGGTGGTTCCCAGCCAACGTCCATGCTGTTTTCACCATACCCCACAGAAGTGATGTGTGCATGCAAAGGTGAGAACTTTTCAAGTCTCTTCATTCAGTTGCTGAGCCAATTGCAGTAAAAGAATTCATGAAAAACTTGGAAATCTTATTTGAGCTTAAGTCAGAGTCTTCTTAGGGTGTTTATCAGAGTAGGTCCTTCAGGTCCCCTTTGCTTAAGTACATTTCTCTCTCGTTCTCTACTAGTGCATTAAATCAAATCTGTTCAAATACCCAAATGCAGTACTCAAACAAGGTTTTCTCGGATCTCAGTGGGCCTCATGTTTCCCAAATGTAAAAGGGAGTAGACTTTGTAGGATGTTGAGGGGACTACAACCAATGTGCAGGGTTTTGGACATACATTGAATGCTCATTTGTGAAATGATATATATTAAGTAATGTAGTCTTCCTGATATTTCCCGATGTTTCTAGACTCTCTCTCATCTTCTCTCATTCTGGCATTCAGACATAGTAGCATCAGGTGATTCAGAGAAGAGTAATAGTAACAGAAGAGTGAAGGCCTTTGAATCTTCAAAAGTTTAAATGTTGGTTCCAGACATAGAGAATACAAAATAGGTCACAAATAAGCTGTTTCCTGTCTCCCAAAATTAAATGAAGATTCCATAGGATGAGATAATGGAATAAAGAAAATCCTTGGAAGTGAGCCCTATGTCTTGTCACCTGAGTGCTAGGTAAAGATGGGGGTGGGGTTGAAGACAGACAGAATCCCCGTAAAGCTGGGGATTCTACAACAGAGGGGACCTGATATGGTTCGATTATGTCCCCACCAAATCTCATCTTGAATTGTAATTCCTATAATTCTCACATGTCATGGGAGGGACCAGGTGGAGATCATTGAATCATGGGGGTGGTTTTCTCCATCATGTTCCCATGATAGTGAGTTAGTTCTCATGAGATCTCATGGTTTTATAAGGGGCTTCCCCCTTCACTGGACCCCACTGTGAAGAGGTGTCTTCTGCCATGATTGTAATTTTCCTGAGGCCTCCCAGCCTTGCGGAAGTGTGAGTTGATTAAACCACTTTTCTTTGTAAATTACCCAGTCTCTGGTATTTCTTCATAGCAGCATGAGAATGGACTAATACAGGGCCTGTACCTTCTTTGCCAGATAGGACCTGAGAAAGTGGCGAGTTCTCAGGTACTCAGCATAGTGTGCAAGCCAAATATGTATTTACTATGCAGCCAAAGCAGCTAAGAGCCAGTGGACCTGAAAGAGCCCTGTGAGGTGAAGAAGGGGTATGAAGCAGACACTCATCTGGGCCAAAAAGAGGAGGCCACATAAGAACAAGCATAGCTTAACTGATGCCACCAAAGAGAAATGATGATCCAGGACAGATTCCTTTATTCCCTTCTCTCAAAATTTCAACAACAGGTGATGCCCCCACCTTTAAACAAAAAACCTGGACACATCACCTAGGTACAGAGAAGGGATCTCAAATTAACTGAGATCAAATTTTTAGCACCAGGGAGCAGAGGCTTGCTATACTTGCTATACATATTAAGGTCTAGTATAAAAGAGAAAGGAAGTCACATATATTTTATAAATGTTGTAGCCTGAGTTTTATACCCGTTGCACAGCTGTTTTAGAATCTGTAGAATCTAGTTCAAGAAGACCCATAATTTAATGCAAATAATGGATAAAACTGAAAGAAAAAAAATAGGATCATAGCTTCTTCCTCCCCGATACCTACTAAAATAAACACAAAATGGAGCCCAGTGCAGTGGCTCACGCCTGTAATCCCAGCAGTTTGGGAGGCCAAGGCGGGTGGATCACCTGAGGTCAGGAGTTTGAAAATAGTCTGGCCAACATGATGAACCCCATCTCTACTAAAAATATAAAAAGTAGCCAGGCGTGGTGGTGTGCGTCTGTAATCTCAGCATACTTGGGAGGCTGAGGCATGAGAATTGCTTGAATCCATGAGGTGGAGGTTATGGTGAGCCGAGATTACACCACTGCACTGCAGCCTGGATGACAGAGCAAGACTCCATCTAAAAATAAATAAATAAATAAATAAATAAATAAATAAATAAATACACACAAATTAGAAAAGAACAACAAGCCAAAAATTCACCAGGAACTGTTTAATAGGAAAAGACACTACAACTTTATCCAACAAACTTCAAAAACAGCAAATAAGAAAAGAAACAAGATTCTGGTCCACCAGAAACTAAAGCCACGCTCAATTTCTCAAAGATACAGTTAGGAAAAGAACATGTAGGAACAGGGAACACGCACAAATAGACAGCGAAGGAAAAGGCCAAGAATGAATATTTGAGGCAAGAAGTCCCATATAACATTTGTCTATTCATCCATCCATTCATTCAGCAAATAATTGAGTGCCTACTCTATGTCAAGCACCATTCCAGGCACTTGAAGGTAACAGGGAACAAAGCAGAGAAAAGCTGCTGTCCTATATTTTCATGGTGGTTGAGGGAAGAAGTAAATGATTTAAAAAAATGAAAGACAGTAAAAGATAAAATGCTTCTGATGATGTTAAGTGCCTTGAAGAAAAATAACAGAGATGGGCCGGGTGCGGTGGCTCACTCCCATAATCCCAACACTTTGGGAGGCCAAGATGGGCGGATCATGAGGTCAGGAGTTCGAGACCAGCCTGGCTAACATGGTGAAACCCCATCTCTACTAAAAATATAAAATGTTAGCCAGGAATGGTGGCAGGTGCCTGTAATCCCAGCTACTCAGGAGGCTGAGGCAGGAGAATCGCTTGAACTCGGGAGGCAGAAGTTGCAGTGAGCCAAGACCAAGCCACTGCACTCCAGCCTGGGCAACAGAGAGAGACTCCATCTCAAAAAAAAAAAAAAAAAAGAAAAGAAAAATAACAGAGATAGGGGATGGAGGGTGCCACGTCATCTGCTATATACAACAGTATATATGAAAGTATATTTAATAGTATAAATGAGCAAAGACCTCATTGATATCCTGACATCTAAGCTTAGACCTGACGGATTTGAGGAAGGAAGCCATGTGGTTATCTGGGGGAAGAGTATTCTAGGCAGGGGAACTACACTGCAAAAGACCTGTGGACAGTGTGAGCCTGGCAGATTTGAGGCTCAACAAGAAAGCTAGCGTGACTGGGGCCAAGCGAGCCAAGGGATAGGAGAGTGTTGCCAGTGGCCATCACACAGAAGCCTAGGAAGCATTGAAGGGCTTTGGCTTGAGGAGGATTTTGAGCAGGAGAGTGTCATGATATAACGAACTTTTTTAGAAAATACAGCACTAGTGAAGCACGTTAGACTTTAGCAGAAAGAACAAGGGCCATCAGAGCCCAGCCTGTTGCAGTGCACTGTGCTGAGATGGTGAATGAAGGGGAGATACAGCTGGTAGTGGGCCCTGATACAGCACACTTTGTGGACTCAGATGAAACCAGTGTGGAGTCAACCAGCAACTACAGCTGAGCTGTCACCCCACACTCTGTATCCTCAGAGTCTGGAAGAATGTTCAGAAAGAAACAGCCAGCCCATAAATTTAACTAGAAATGACAAGACAAGACCACCTTATTAAAGATAAGGCAGCAAAAGAACAATCATGTGTCCCCCACCCCTTGAATCAGGGCGAAGAGATGACCTGGGCAGAGCTCACCTAAGCCTGAGAAAAAAGGGGGGGAAATGGTATTTCAACTATGCAAACATTCTAGAGCACAGAAGAGAAAGGAAACACAATCTGCAAAAGAACAATAAAAAACTCAGTATGGAATCATTTATACAAGACTGAAAAACAAGACGATGAAGCAATATGCTGTGATGAAGAGGAAGATTACCGAGTTAAGGAAACAAGGAAGGGCCAAAGCAACATCTTCACAGATTAAATAAATAAATGTAAACCAGCAAAGAACTGACTGGGCTCAACTGAAAATTCAAACAATAGCATAAAAAAAGGCTTTAGGAATCACAGTGAATACAAAGGTAAAAGATAAAGCAAATAAATCGATCTGAGATGGTGATAAATAAAGACTTCGAAGTTGGCCCACATAAAGTTCACTTGTATTTCTCAAGTACAGCACCCAACAAAAGGAAGAGTATTCAGATGTGTAACTTCATGTCTGAAGTTTTTTCTGATGTTAGAAAACTATTATACTAAATCTGCAAATCATAAGAAAATGAATAAATTGGAAGAAAAACAACGTAATTTAAATAGAGATACTCAACGTATCCTGATCAATATTAACCATAGAGAATGCTTTCATCCAGGAAAAAAAAACAAGGGAGTGGAGAAATCAAGCTGGTCTCTGACTTCTTCACACGAATGTTTTTACAAAAGAAATCAGAGTAAAATCTACATAGTCAGATAAAGGAAAGTGTAACCCAAGAATATTAAAACTGAACATATTCTCAAGCATGAAAGAATCCAGGGAATATATGGGCCATGTTGTAAAATATACTGGAAGACTAAATACAATCACAAGATAAATTTATTTACTTTTTTTAAACAAGCACGTCTCTAGAGTGAAGAAGTTATGTTTAAGAGAACTAGTGGTTAGGACTAAATCCATTAAATAGTGTAGACAACACAACAGCAAAAATGTTGTTTGCAGAACAGAATGTGTTATCAATCATTTAAATGAAAATTATAAAAGAAACAAAAATCAGGGGGTGAAAGAAAATGGGAGGAAATATTAAGAGTGGGAATCACTTGATTTTTCATAGTAGGAAGAAAATTCATGCCACATGAAAAACTGAAATATGTATGTTAAAAGTAAATAACATGGCACTAACTTACCTGGTTTCAGCATGTTTTTTACCTAAGCTTAGAAGAATATTTGAGGAAATAGTATCACTGGCAATGAAAGAAACATGATCTAAATTTCAGCAATTCCTTGAGTTTAACTTCAGTTTTTCTCTGGTTGCATTCGACTGAAGTTAAGTAAATGCTTTATTTCACTAAATATGGTCAGTATGATATTTAATTAACTAGCTGTTTACCTAAATAGCTTCCAATTCTTGCATTTTTTTGACACACACTGATATCTGGAATGATATCCACCAAAATTTAAGGCTGGCTATTTACTTCTTGCTGGTGGAATTTTGGGGTGATTTGTTGCTTTCTTTGTACTTTTAAAAATATTTTAAATTAGTTTATTATGAGCATGTATCATCTAATAAAAATAAAGTTTTATGTTTATTTTATTTTATATATATATTTTGAGACAGAATCTTGCCCTGTCTCCCAGGCTGGAGTACAGTGGCACCATCTTAGCTCACTGTAGCCTCCGCCTCTGGGGTTCAAGTGATTCTCCTGCCTCAGCCTCCGGAGTAGCTGGGATTACAGGCGTGCACCACTATGCCCTGCTAATTTTTGTATTATTAGTAGAGATGGGGTGTCATCATGTTGGCCAGGCTGGTCTTGAACTCCTGACCTCAGGTGATCTGCCCGCCTCGGCCTCCTAAAGTGTTGGAATTACAGGCATGAGCCACCGCGCCCAGCCAAAATAACATGTTTATAAACTACAATGAGATACCACTTCACATGCATTTCTGTCTTCCTGAATTTGACTACTCTATGAATTTGAGGTGCTCTAGGTGCCTCATATAAGCGGAATCATATAGTACTGTATGTGTCTTTTGGTGACTGGCTTATTTCACTCAGCATAATGACCTCAAGGTTTATCCATGTTGTACCATATGTCAGAAGTGTACTGATGACTGTATTTTTTGGAAAAAAAAATGACTGCTATTTTTCAAAAAAAAGAAAGAAAAACAAGTATTGGAAAGGATGTGCAGAAAATGGAACCCCTGTGCACCGATGAGGGGAATGTAAAATGGTATAGCCATTGTGAAAAACAGTATGGCAGTTAGTCCCTCAGAAAATTTAACAATAGAATTACGCCATGATCCAGTATCTCCACTTCTGGGCATCTATCTCAAAGAATTGAAGGCAAGGTCTCACGGAGATATGTGTACACCCATGTTCATGGCAGCATTATTTACAACAGGTAAAAGAGGGTAGCAACTTAGTGTTTATCAATGTACATAGACGTATAAACAGTAAGTGGCATATACAATATACATACAATGAAATATTATTTAGCCTTAGAAAGCAAAACAGTTCAGATATATAGTACAACATGGATAAACCTTGAGGTCATTATGCTGAGTGAAATAAGCCAGTCATGAAAAGACACATACAGTACTATATTATTCTGCTTATATGAGGCACCTAAAGAACTTCAAATTTATAGAGTAGTGAAATTCGGGAAGACAAAAAGCAGAATGATGGTTTCCAGGGGTGGGAGAAGGGGAGAAGGAGGAGTTATTGTTTAACAGATGCAATTTCAGTTTTGCAAGATGAAAGAGGTTCTGGAGATGGATGGTGTCACGGTTTCACAATGGAAATATGCTTAATAACAGGGAACTGTACACTTAAAAATGGTTAAGATGGTTTTATGGTTAATGGTTTTATGTTATATGTATTATACCATGATAAAAACGTTTTATTAAAAAAGTAAATAAATAAATAATACATAATTTTAAATATGTACAATATTAGTGTAATAATAAATCACTACTAGATGGTGCCCTAAAACTGAAATTATTATTCACTAGTAATTGATTTATTGAAGGCCTTATATAAAGGTGCCATTTATTTTAAACATCACAACTTCATGAGCGTGTTCTCATTTTAAAGACGAGAAAGCTAAGGCTCAGATATGTTAAGTGACAAATACAGCGTTTACACACTTCCAAGTTCTGAGAGAGAGTGGAAATTCATGTTTTTAATTCCAAGTCTATTCATCCATTCATCAGTTTTGTACTGAGGCCCCACTCTGTCCCACACATTATGTTTGCTCCACCATGACATAATTTCTAGACTTCTTCCTGATGACTAATTTTGACTAAGAATTTCCTCTTTAGTTGGTTAAAGAAAAGTATATGGCAATATTTCATACTGATTTAGAGACTCTAATTCATAAACTATCCCAAAATGGTGCATTTATTTAGTATTCCTTTCATCTTCTCTTTGAAGATGAAACAGTCACTGATTTTACATATACTCTGCACATTTATTTCATTTAAAAAATACAGTATAATGAAATTGGAACCATGATGTTTGTTTATAATTGGTTCAACTGTACATGTAGACTGTGCACTTTCTATATGCAGTTCTATTTTACAATTTTAAAGTTTTTTTTTTTAAAAAAAGAATTAAACACAAGCATAACATCAGTTTGCTTCACTCAATAAATTCAATTTTGATGTGTGATAGATAGTAAAACATAGATGACCCAAATATTTATATAAATGTGTCTAGGATTATATATTATTTACCTATTGCTATTTGTCAAATTACCCCCAATATTAGTGGCTTACACAACAAACATATACTCCCTCACAGACTCTGTGTCCGGAATCCAGCCTTCACTTAGCGGAGCCCCTCAGGCTCACCCTCTTTCACCTTTCACAGAGCTGAACTCCATGGGTTGACTGGGGTGGTCACCATAAAGCTCTACTGGGGAGAATCACCGACGTGGGTCTTGGCAGGTCTCAGGTATTTCCTGGCAGTTGATCAGAGACATCTGTTCCTTGCCACATAGATTTCTGATCACAATAAAAGTTTGCTTCTTCCACAGTGGGGTATCTCAGAGAAAGAGAAACCCAAGATGGAAGAAGAGTCTTTGTATAACCTAATGTCAGATGTTACTTCCAATCACTTCTGCCTTATTCTGCTCATTAGAAGTGAGTCACTAAATCCAGCCCACACTCAAAGGGAGAGGATTACACAAAAGTGTATAGGGCAGGAAGTGGGGGTCATTGAGAGCCATCATAGAAGCTGGTTGCCAAGAATACAAAAGCCACGTACCAAAATGTTAGCAATGATTGCCTCTAAATACTGGATCAGAATTACACTTGGTTTTTATATTTTTGTTGCTTCTCTGTTTTTCTAAATTGTTCACGGTGCAGATGCAGAAGTGGTCTGTATTTAAATTCTGCTTCTGTCACTCATCATCTGGATAACACATAAGACAAAGCTGTCAGTCTTACCAAGCCTTTGCTTCCCCAGTGCCAACCTCTTATAGTTATAAATATCAACATGATCTGTATGTAAAAGACTTACACAGTAGCACATTACAAGAGCTTATTATCCAAGCACGATGGCTCACACCTGTAATCCCAGTACTTTGGGAGGCAAAGATGGGAGGATCACTTGAGGTCAGGAGTTTGAGACTGGCCTGGGCTACTTAGTGAGAACTTGTCTCTACAAAAAGTTTTTAAAAAAATTAGCCAGGGACTGTGATGCACTCCTACAGTCCCAGCTACTCAGGAGGCTGAGGCAAGGGGATCGCTTGAGTCCAGGAGTTGGAGATTACAGTAAGGTGTGATTGTGCCACTGCCCTCCAGCCTGAGTGAAAAAGTGGGACCCTGTCTCTAAAATTAGTGCTTATTACTGGTCA
This sequence comes from Pan paniscus, assembly GCF_029289425.2. NCBI lineage: Eukaryota > Metazoa > Chordata > Mammalia > Primates > Hominidae > Pan > Pan paniscus. The sequence continues at coordinate 145,613,026 of NC_073256.2, read as the reverse complement.
ATATGTAATTTTTAATATATTGAAAATTAGATGGTATGGTTTTATCCCCACTTATATTTTCATTAGCAGGGAAAAGATATAAACACATAAAACACAGGAAAAATAAGAGCAAATAGTATAACAGCAAGTGCTAAAGTATGTAGGTGAGACAATAAATGAAGATATTAGAAATAAAGAGAAAATAGAAGATGAGGAAATTGTGGTAAAGGATACATTTCAGAGGAGGCAGGGCAGACTTTGAACAGGTTAGATGGCAGGATTAGAGGGTTTGAAATTCTAATGAGCTTCTTGTTTACTGAGGGCCTCATCCATGCCAGAGTATAAGAGTATAGTGCTGAACAAGGCAGAATATCTGCCTTCAAGAAACTCATAGTCTAAGAGACAAAGATATAAATGAAAAGAATCTTTCAAAATATTTGGTGACTTCAGAGCTAGAGATTAGCATTTGATCAATAGCTACTTATTAAGCACCTACTATGTGCAGACATTACAGTGGACACTCAAAACCACGACCCTCAAAGAGCTCATAATATAGTGCAGAAGATGGATAATTAAACAGGCTATTTTATGATAATTTATTTGGCAATGTAATAAATGCTAAAGTGAGAAGAGAGATGAGATGAGATGGAAGAGCAGAGGAGGGCAGAGGACTGCACAAGGAAGGCTTTCTGAGGCAGGTTATATCTAATTAAGCTGAGATTATGTTAGCCAAGCCAAGAGTTAGGGGAAGGAAGTTTTAGCTGAAGGAATACCCCAAGCACAGGGTTCTGTGATGCACAGAGAAGATGGCATAACTGAGACACCACGGGCAAGAGGATTTAGACAGGTGAATCAAGGCCAGAATTTAGAGTGTTCAAAACTACAAACAGGAAGCAGAGTGCATATTCAGAATCGGCAGCGAGCAATAACATGGTGAATGCTCTGTTTAAGGACGGCCACACAGAGAACGTGTGGATAAGTGGTGAGCTCAGCACCTGGAGGGGAGGTGACCGTGACATCAGAGGTTGAGTTCACCTGGGGTCATCCTCCCAGGGTGATTTCCTAAAATGCCAATGGCATCTGGGCTGGAAATTCACTGCAGCTCATTCTAAGCTCTGCAGAATCATGTGACGCTTGCAGAAACAATTAGTCTCATGCATGATAGACAGAGTGTCTTAGAGAATGACAGAGAAGAAAAAGCTCTCAAAACAAATCAAAATACACCAAGACTCAAATGGGATCCTCACAGACAGTTTCTTCAATAAGATGGTGCCAGCAAAGGCAGAGCCTGACACAGGTTGGGAGAAGTTTTTAGTTGCCACCTTAGTGGGAAAACCATCTGATTTTACTCCTCCAGAGCACTGTGAGTTTGGCCAAATTCCTTAATCCTTTTGACCCAAGTTTCACATCTCTAAAATGAGGATAATTAACCTCTATTTTACAGGACTGTTGCAGGGATAAAAGGAGATTATCACTATGCAGACACAAACCACTACTTCACTGTAAGCTAATTTTACTATTATTATGAGACAAAAAGTAGAGTGTCATTGTAATACTTGAATTCTGGAGTTCAAGCTTGGATTCAAATCCCAGTTCTTTCAATTGCTAGCTGTATAATCTTAGACACGTTGCTTAACTCCCTGAGTCTCTTATTCTTTATCTACAAAATGGAGGAAATAATGGTAACTACTTCATAGGAGTTTTATGAGACATAAATTCTTAATTTATGTAAAATGTTAAAACAGTGCAGGCATACAGTAAACTCTCAATAAACATCAGCCATTAATATTTTATTAACAGTAATGGTTGTAATAATAGCACCAGTACTAACAGTAGTAGTAGCATTTCTGGGCTCTACTGATCCTGATTTTTATACAATGCATACGTGAGTGGAAAATCACATATTGATGCAATTCAGATTGTTTAGCATCTCAAAATATTTTCATATATTTTGTGCTCTTCAAACCCAATTGCAGGCAGGGTTGCAGCATTATTCTGAGATTAAATATAAGGACAAACTGGGAGAAGTCACAAGAATTTCTTATGATCGCACAACCAGAAAAGGCTGTGCAAAGAGTTGAACCCAACTTTCCTGATGCTAAATTCCGTGTCCTTTCTCATACGTTCTCTCTCTGTACTGGGTAGGGCGTGCTTTAAAAATAATAATTTTGAGACGTCTCACCAGGAATTTTCTTTAGATTGAGCTAAAATCAGACTGTATGGGATCAGTGAGTGTTACTGTTCTTCTAAAAAGTGTTTGTCTTTTCCAGTCTTGTCTCAGCCTTTTCCTCCAAGAAGAAATTTTCAATTAACTATTAGCTTATGTTGCAAACATTTGTTCTTAAATGCACTCATTCATTCTTGTAGGTGATTAAGGATGATGGGCATATAAATATACAAGTACATAAATGACAAGTCAAACCATGTACATATGGTAATTTAATTTTGAGAGGAGTACCATGTTTATGCATTTCTATCAGCCTGCCTACTTTTGATGAATGTGTAATTTTTTTACCCACCATTTTATCATGGCCAATATTTAAGTAAATATCCTAAGTGTAGCACTAGATAAAAGCATCTATGCCATCCAGATAATTTGCAGCTGGGAGACATGAGCAATTTTTTTTTTCTAGATTCTAAGTACATTGATGTTCCGTACTTCACTAACGCTGTATGTTTCACAGGTGTCAGTGCTTTGGAATGTGCCACTGTGTGAAGTAACATTGATCCTAGATAGCAGCATAAGTTTTAAGATAAAGTTTAGTCATTTGACTAAATATGGCCAAGAATATTTTGGAAACTATCACAGATTATATAATTTTATAGTTACAGAAATATAGAGAAGAGATACCGAATCCAGCTAAGTAAGATTAATCATAGATAAAAGAAGAGAAAGGGCATTCTAGAAAGGAAGAACTGGGTAGAAAAGTAGGATGATTTCATTCAGGAATCTACAGGAAGATTGGTGTTGCTGAAAACAAAAATGGCAGAGATGAGACCGAGGTGGGCCAAGGGGAGGTATAGGGTCTTGGATGCCATGCTGAGGGATGTGAACTTTATCTTGAGGTCATGGAAAGGTATTAAGCACAGTGTGGCATAGCCAGGTTTGGTCTGGGACAAGGGAGTTGGAGGATAGTGCCTCATTTCCACAGCAGGCTGGAACTCCCAGCGTTCTCTGCTCTTTTTTCATTATTGAGGATGGTTCGAAGCGTTCCAAGCACGACCCTCCTCTTCTACAGCAAGAGGGCATGGAGAGTGATTGAAGGACATCCAGAGCACTGTGGCTTGTAAGCGTCCGAAGTTAAAATCATCTCTGACAATCAGCAAAGTCAAAATGTCCTTAGGTTTCACAGGGCTCAGTGCTGAGGGATGGGAGCCCTTCAGATATAATTTGAAACCATAATTGAGACTCTAGGTGGCCAGGTACTCTCTTAGAAGATTTTTGCACCTCTCAGAGTGTTCGATAGAGCTGAGCTGTTGTACAGCTGTGGGTTTTGCAAACCTGAGCTTATGAGTTCCTTTCCTAAAACTGTCTGCTCGCCACACCACACAATGCAACTCTGCCCCTCTATGAAACTTGCGGGGGTCACAGGGTTTGAAGTAAAACTGAAAGTTCCAAAAGAACCACAAGAGACTTCTGCTGTCATGTCCTCCCCAAACTTCTCCTGCCAAAGTATGCCCTCTTCTTTTACTGCATGTGTACTTCCCAGATGTAGGGCTGACTCAGAGTCCAGATGTTATAGTAAAAGAACACTCGGCTCAGAATACAGGCATTTGGTTTGTATCCTTGTTCTGTAGCTTTCTGACCATCTGACCTGTAAATCCATTTAACGCAACTTTCCCATCTGCAAAACAGAAGGTTAACTAGATGATGTCTAAGGGAGTTTTGAGTTCTCTAACATTCTGTGACTGCAAGAACTTCCTGTCCTTGATGCTGAAAAGGCATAAAAGGAAAGAAGCCACAATCCCACAATTATAATATAGCTATGATATTGATAATAAGCAGATACCCAAACAATGTAGTAGGAAAGTGCCTAATGACATGGAAAATTCTTCAGTTCTATTACCAATGAGAAAAGAATCTACAAACAAGTACACTATGATCTCATTTTTTGTACAGTAAATATATACATAGAAAACACAACCAAAAAAAGAGTCTCATGGTCCTCTCGGGCCATAAGATTTTCTTTTTTGTGTTTATATTTATTTTCTCTCTGTCTCTCTTTTCAAAGAAGGTACACTATTTTCCCAGTAATCAAGTACATTTTATTTATAATATGACAAGGGTCATTATTCTCTGAAGTGTTGTGGATCTCATGGATCTATTGATTATTTTTTATCTCAGGGATCTATTGATTATTTTTAAGGAGAAACAATGAAAATTTTGCAAATGATGTGACATTGAATCTGAAACACAATAGCTAAATGAGGGTAAGTTTTTTCTTAGCAACCCCTTCATCCACTAATTTTCCCATCCTTTTCTCCTGAATACTTCTTACGGTTTCTTATGAGTAGCACTGACTTTTCCTGCCAAAGCATGTGCACCACTTGAAGGCAAAAAGCAGTTCTCCTGGTTCCCCTGTATTCTCTCTAAAAATAACAAGCATTTAGTCCTGAGAACATACAGAATAAATAAACTTGCACTTATGATGTTGGTTTTTCTGAAGGCAGTGATGTTGTTTAACACCTAACTCTGTGGATAGTTGTGCAAAAATCCTCTGTCCCTGGTTTCTCAGTGGTGTGTGACCCAGTCTCCCAAAGCCAAGTCCATGAGTTCATTTCCTACATCCCTCAGTTTTACTGTTTCCCTTGTGGCTTGAAGCAAAATCCCAACAAAGTGTGCAGTCATTGCACTGGGGAAACTAAGTAGAGACAGACGGAGAAACTAGAAAAGCACAAGAGAGTTCAGTTGTGATTGAATGGTTCTATACAGAAGCAAGGACTCACTGGGGTAGGACAGAGAGATGGAAGAAGCAGAGGGAGGAGAAAGGAAGGGAAAACGGAAAACCTCTACTTCTTGGACTTAGGCCAAAATAAGGTGAAATTAATCTTAGGAAAGCCAGTGGTGGGATAGTTGTCAGCTACGTTGCGTTTCTTAAATACCATATATCTACTGGGTCTTGAGAGCTTGTCTGGATGTTCTAGCAGGAGAGCACAGCTAATCATATACCCTTGACCGAAGACCAGTCCTTCTCTGTCAGGGAATGGTCGTCCTCTTCGACCTAGCGTGCAGCTTTGGGAGGAATGCACTTGGAGCTGTGAGCAAGGAAGGGACACCAGCTTAGCCAGCCAGATTAGCCGAATCAATGCTGGCGATCAATGGGGTGACAGATGTCGCAGTCAGATCGCCCTCACATCCAATACCATGTATCTACATGTCAACAACTCCCAGATGTTACATCTTCTGCCCAGCCCGATCTCCCAAGTCCCAGACTAGTATTTCAACTCACTACTTGATAGGTCCACTTGGATACTTCATGAACTTCTCAAACGTAACATGCCCTAAACTGAACCCCTGATGTTCCTCTCTTAAAACTGCGTAACCAGCAGCTCCCCCATCTCAGAGGACAGGAATCTCATCCATCCTGTGCTCAGGCCAAACCAGGAATAGGAGTCATCTGTGCTGTCATTCTTTCTCTCATATCCCACATTCAATTTGTCAGGAAGCGCTGATGGCTCTATCTTCAGAAAAATATCAGAATCCAACTGCTCCTCACCAACCACACCACTGCTCTTCTGTCTCAAGGCACCACCATCTTTTGCCTGTATTACTGCAAAAACCACCTGATGTTCTCCTTTCTTCCTTAACACCCTAGAGTCTATTCTAAGCACAGCATCCAGAGTGAATCTCTTAAAACATACATTATTTTATGCCACTCACCTGCTCAAAATATCACCCTGAGTTCCCTTTTCACTCAGAGTAAAAGACAAAGGCGGGTTTTTTTGTTCATTTTTTTGTTTTGTTTTTGTTGTTGTTGTTTGTAGACGATGGCCTACAAGACCCCCTGTGATCCCGCTTCCAGCTCCCATTACTTCTGTTACCTTATCTCACTCATTCAGTTCTTGTCACACACTTCTTCTTGCCCCTCCTCTAGGCAATTATCCACTCATATTCATGGTGGCTTATATATACTTTATCTAACTGTTAAATAATATGAATAGCTAATACTTTGAATCCCATGTGCATAGTGCTTTGCAGCTTACAAATTACTTCTGTATATAATATTTCACTTAATCTTCACAATAATATTGTGAACTAAGTATTACTTGTCACATTTTATAGATAATAAATCTAAGCTCAGAGAGGCTGAACAACTTGTCCAGATCATATAGTCAGTAATTGGTGCACTTGCATTCAAATATAGGTCTGTTAGACCCTAAAAGGGAAAGGGAGGGGATTAATATTCATTGATTTGTACTGGGGTAACGTCCTTTACTTGACAATCTCATTTAGTTTCCCTTAGTCTATCATTTTCTCACCTTCCATTATGTCCTACTCCATTACACAAAGTGTCCATAGTAGATGCTTACAAAATGTTGATAAGCATCGTCATCATGATTATAAATTCTATCTTTTGAGTCAGATTCTCAGTTATCATAGATCATGTTCTTTTTGCTTCTTCATTCATGAACTAAAGAAAGAGACTTATGACCAACAAGGTGGGAGAATTAAATTCAGTGTGCGATAATTGTCTATGTCTCTTTTTCTTCTTTCTAAAAATCACTGTCCATTTGTCCTCACTGTCTGCTCTATGGCCATTCCTAAGGGAACACTTGGTTCCTTGAGTTCCTTTCTAACTTTATTCCCACATAGCAATACAGTTATTTAATTTGCCAACTGTATGTTTCCAAGTGCCCCCAGCGTTGTCTTTTGTAAATGTCATGTGGTCTAACTCATCATCATTCCCTAAATTGTTCATCTCTATTTTCAGGTATAATTATTTTTCTCCTTTCTCAGAACACGTACAGAGCTTGGTCAGTTATTTAGCCAATAAATATTTCTTTAGCCTTTAATATAAACGAATCACTGATTTAGGAATTGGGAATTGACAAAGAGATAGGACACTTTATCCTTGTGGTACAACAAAGGATAAAGATAAGAACCAAGACAATTTTAGTCTCTTCCTAGGACGTAAGTGTCTGAGCTGGAAAGTACCTAAGACATCAATTATTCTCTATTTTATAGATATCTAAACTAAGTCCCAGATTTTTTAGGGCAGTTTCCAGTTTTTTGTACCAATTATTTTTATCCCAACAGATTTGAAATGTTGAAGACTGTGTACTCACTAAAAAGAAGAAAATACTATTTTTAAGCAACTTCATTCTTTCCTAGTTTGTTTGTTTTTTTTTTAATTGAAGCTGTCAATTGGGGCTTCTAATTAGCATGAGGTAGAGTTGCTACATTAAATTGATTTCATTCCATCAAAATTAGAAAAACTTCCAGCCTGGCCAACATGGCGAAACCCCTTCTCTACTAAAAATACAAAAATTAGCTGGGCATGGGGGTAGGCACCTGTAATCCCACCTACTTAGGAGGCTGAGGCAGGAGAATCACTTGAACCCGGGAGGTGGAGATTGTGGTGAGTGGAGATGGCACCACTGCACTTCAGCCTGGGTGACAGAGTGAGACTCCATCTCAAAAAAAAAAAAAAAAAAAAAAAAAAAGCAAAGAAAAAGTTGATGTTTTGGCTGAGCCTTTGTACTACTAGAAAGCCTAAACATAGTTTTTTCATTATGTTTTTCACAATTTTTTGTGAACCCCTGGGGATTCAGGGAGCACAATTCAGGCAAACTTGCTAAGATGGGACAATAATAACAACTATGTAAAGACTCAAACGATGAGTCCTGTATTCTCCCCATAGTCCTTCATGTTTCATGCATGCAGCCACCATTCCTTGGGCCCCAACTGTGTTTTGGCCGGTCTTCTATGTACTGTGGTACAAAGAGCTGCAGACGCTCCCAGAAGAGAAGGGAAGAGAAAATTGTGCACACATGAATAGCAGTCATTCACACAAGTAAGGCCAAGTGAAAAAATAGTGAGCAGACGGATGAAGGAGGTAGGAAAGGATCTAGTTTTAAAAGAATTTATATAGCATCATCCCACAGAGTTTGAACCTTATTTCGTAAGCATTGAGAGGTCATTGAGGATACTGAATTAGGGAAATGATGTTATCACTTTATGTTTTTCAAAGGCTGTTGTGTGGAGTGTATATTAGCTTAGGGGGAGAGATCAGAACCAAGGAAATCAAGTCAGAGACTATCACAGTAATCTAAGCAAGGATATATGAGGGCCAAGACAGTGGGAAGAGAGGGGTAAATGGGAATGGATGTGAGAAACATTTAGAATATTAGATAGGACTAGAGGAGCAGGAAGTAAGAATTTAAAAGCGCTGTAAGTGTTCTGTCAATTTAGCGGTCACTTCCAGCCTGCTTTTTGAGGTCATCAAGTGCCATGTCCCATGCGACCCTCTCCAAGCAAGCATCAGCTTAGTTACCAGAGATAGACACCTGACCCCAAATGGGCCAGATTTTCTTTCCTGGGACATCTTAAATAAAGGCATAAAGACTTAATTGTCCATATCCTGGAAAATCCTGGATATTAATATTAGAGCTTTGGAGACTCAGCTAAAGACCATACTGAGGCATGAATAAGCAGCAGAAGGCAGTCTCTAAGGTAGACACCAGAGAAAATTGATACAGAGAAGACAAATGAAGGACCACATCATCCAGGAGAGGAAGCAAGGAAGAGGGGATAGGAAAAAGATAAGGGAGAGAGACGGAGACCTTGGTAAGGGATTGTACTCTCGAAATTGTAAGAAAACAAATTGAGAATCATTATACCAGAGAAACAGGACTTGCACATCTGACCTGGAGGAGGTATTTGAACAAAATGCTGTATTCCACTTTACGGTGATTTCAGGAGACAGAAAAGACCCTGGTAAAGAAAATCTTAGGAAGGAAGCATCCTGTCCCTGCTGTCATGAGTTCAAGTGTGGCACAAGGACACTGTGACAATTAAGTGTTCTAGAAATGTGACAAATCAGAGTGTTTGCCTATGTTTAAGAAAGAAAGGCTTCTGAGGAGCAGTAAGGTAATTATAGCCATCATATTTACATATTTGTTTAGCACCGATAAATTGCTATGCCACATTTTGGGGTTTGGGGTTTTTCGAAAGAATGCTTGTGGTAAAGGGGTAATAAAAGAACTCATTGAAAAGAAATGTAAATGCATACGTGCTGACCATTGTGCCAGGTGGGCACAAAAACATGGAGACTGAAGATGATCCCTAACATAGAGAAGCTTACCTCCAGGGAACACAATAGCATAATGTTAAGTATTATAGTGGAAGTTTTAACAGGAAACTCTAAGAACCAGCATGAGCCAGGGGGATATGGATAACTATTTTCTAGGAGGAAACATTTGAGTATTACAGAATAAGCAGAAATTCACCGGACAATGAAAGGTGGAAGAGGGAGGGTGCTATGAAGAAATTATCACACTTTTCCTCCCAGTAGTATTTCATACATGTAGGTACTGATTCAAAAACAAAACCTTAAGTCTCTTGAAAGTAGGTTCTAATTTTGTTTTTATTGATAAGCTGATTTTTTTCTTGTTGGGTCCTAGCCTATCTTAATATATTTGGTGTTACTCCATGATGGTGAATCACATGAGCTTAGGAGTCCAACAGACTGGACCTCAGGTCCAAACTCAGATATTTCCTAGCTGTGTGGCCTTAAGCAAGCTATTTCATAACCTGTGCCTCAATGTTCTAAAACAGGGGCTATGCTGGTATTTACTTCATTGGATGTTTTTGATAATTATACTACTTCCAGTAATATAAAAAACATTTGAAACATCTTACTTAAGAAAAAACTTACTCTTTATGTCCCGTTCTCCAGTAACATTATCTCAAAGTCATAAATATATTGGTATATGTAGTTTGTTAGTGCACTAGCTTTTTAAAAGAATATTACAAGAAATTCAGAAAAAATATTTACCCACTATGTTTACTCAAACTAAACATCACTCCCCTCACACTCTTCCAAAGCTCCCTTCTATTTTTTGATGCCCCCAGACTTAGATATTGAAAATAGCTAAAATTCTAGTATACATTTAATTACACGTTCTGCTTCCTTTCACCTAACATTATTTACAAACTTTTTTATTTGTTATATTTTTCATAATTATTGCTCAAAATTTTTCAGAATGAAGGTGTTATCATTAATTTAAGTTTCCCCTATTATTAGATATTTGAATCATTTACAATTTTGCACTATCAAAAATAATATTACATTGCCTTCATTTATTCCATAAATAATTTTTGAGCGTATATTAAGTGCAAGACACGATTCTTCAATGTTGGGTTAGGAAATTGATTCAGGCAGATATTCTGCTTGCAAGTTTTCAATCTAGTAGAGTATAGCTAGATCAGTAGGTAAATATTTGCAATAAGAAGAGTTGCATGGGTGCTGTAAGAAATGTCCAATTACACTGTTGGAGCAAGTGCTTTTATTTGGCTATAATTCATGGTTAGGGAAACAAAACACGGAGAGATTAAATTGGAATAGTAAGGGCAGATCATGGAAGGTCTCGAACTCTAAGTTAGAGAGTCTGGGCTACTTCCTGTGAATGATGGGTTACCATCAATTGAGGCACCATGAACTAATGGCTAAACGAGCATGGGTTCAACGATAAAGGTTTGTTAAATAAATCATGACATGTACAAGTAATAGAATACCACAAAGCCATTAAAATAAGTGGTAAAAGAATAACTAAAGACTTGAAAACTATTTATAACATTATCTACATAGAAAAGTCAGGTCATAAAACAATATATACAGTATGACCCCAAGTTTGTATCAGAAACAAAAAATAGAAAACAGCTGGAAAGATATACATAGCAGTGTCCTTGTGGTTATTTCTGAATACAGAAATTGTGACTGATTCTTATTTTTTCCTTTGTACTTTATGTTATTTTTTTCGTTTTAAAGTTGAGCACTTAATAGAGCTCTAACTGTTCAGCATTTGGATTGTCTCCAGTTTCCATTATTGGTGGAAATACTTTGATGAAAATTTTTATACAGAAATATTTGTGCGTGTCTCTGTCAATTTATGTAAGTGAAATTTTGGGATCAAGGGACATGCCCACAGGATATGTATACTTCGTGTACTTTTAAATACCTCGGTATTTAAATTTTTTAATGAAAAAAAAAAAGGCATTGTTTCTAGAGCTAGGCTACCTATGCTTGAATGTAAACTCCACATTTCCCAGAATATGACCCTGAACAAGTTACATTAGTTTTCTGTGCCTCACTTTGGAATGTGAGGATATTAAAGCACCTTCCTTATGGGGTTATTGTAAAGGTTAGATGCATTGTTTCCTGTAGTTTACAATAGTGCCCAACACAGGGTAAGCACTTAATCAGTGTAAAACATTATGATTTTTTGTTTGTTTGTTTGCTTGCTTGTTTTGTTTTTGCCGGACATGGTGGCTCACACCTGTAATCCCAACACTTTGTTTGGGGGGCTGAGGCGGGTGGATTACTTGAGATCAGGAGTTCAAGACCAGCCTGGCCAACATGGTGAAACCCTGCCTTTACTAAAAATACAAAAAATTAGCCAGGCATGGTGGTGCATGCCTGTAATCCCAGCTACTCAGGAGGCTGAGACAGGAGAATCAATTGAACCTGAGAGGCAGAGGTTGCAGTGAGCTGAGATTGCACCACTGCACTCCAGCCCGGGTGACAGAGCAAGACTCTGTCTCAAAACAAAACAAACAAACAAAACCAACCAACCAACAAACAAAATTATAAAATAATTATGAATTTTTATTATTGATAATATAACAAAAAAAATTTATTTTGTTTTTACCTGAAGCATTTTTCCTTGTCATTTAATGTTTTCCATTAAGACAGGGTTTCACACCCTCCAAGTAATTCATTCTTACAATTTCTATCACTACTTTAGAAAACGTTCTTTACTGGGTTTGAATCTATGACCATTAAAAAAATAGAAAATGTTCTTTAAGAATAATTCCCAAGTTATGGGATATGAGTCATTATCTTTCACTCTTGATATGAAAAAGTATATTTTTTAATAGTTTTTAAGCTATCCAATCACTAGTCACAATATATTTTGGCATGAAAGCTAGTTAGGATGTAGTTCTACAGTGTCAAAACCAATTCTGAAAGAACACAGAGATCCCTACAGGATTTCAAGCTTCACTTTTCAAGGGAACATTACGGTTTGAACAAGCATTTGTTTCCTACATTTCCCTCTGGAGCCTCTCTGAGACAGATGAAAGAGGGAAAGGAATCTTTTTTATAAAGTAGAAGGTGCACCCGCCAGAAGCAATTACAGATGCGCAAAGAAAACATCCTTTAAAATTTTGGGTTTTGTAGAACATAATTCTATCCCATAAAATATTCTGTTAAACAAAGCCTTACTTGCAAGATGAGGCTGCATTAGAATTCAGACATACTCTGTATGCCAGCAAAAGAAGTACATCCTTTCCAGACTCCTTTGTGCTTCCTCTGCACATGTCTGTAACTGATACAATACCCATGGCTCAAAGGAAGGAACTGAGGACTGAAATTCAGGATACTTGGATTTCAGACTTGCTTGCTACTAATTACCTGGATGACCTTGTGCTAGTAGTTACAAGGCAACTTTTCTGAACTTGTTTTTTATGGTAGAAATGAGTTATAGAAACAGCTGATGTCCAAGTTTTCTTGTGTCCAAACATTCTAATATGTTTCTCTTGATTTTGTTGTTTCCTTCTAGACTTGGCTCAGAGTTAAGAATGCAGTAGGCTCTCATTAAATATTACAACAGGATTCCCCTAAACACTTGGAAAGAAGGTGAAAATTCATGTGCTAATATTTTATCCCTTGACACACAACCCATATTTTTAAGGTGCCTATTAGGTGTTGGACACTGTTATGTGATGGGGACACATAATAAGCAAAACAGAAACCATCTGTGTTCTTTGAAGCTGAGAGGAACATCAGATAATTAAACAGGTGATGACTATTAAGTTTGACAGATGCGGTGACCTCAGGGATAGCCAGCTTTAGGGTGCTATGATTTTAAAGCTGGACCAACCACTGGAAGATGCTAATTGTACTGATGTGTCAGCTCCTTTAGATAACCCTCCCTGGCCCTTTCCAACATCCTTAGCTCAGGCCGGATGAGGTGTTTCCCCTCTGGGTTCCCACAGCATCCAGTGCCTACTTTCATCTGGTCCCTTAATACATTGAACTGAAAGTGTCTGGACATATGTATTCACTCCATTAGATGCACAGTTCTCAAGAAGATGGGTCATTTCCATTATTTCTTTGTGTCTCCACTCAACTCCTTATTTTAAGACATAGCACAGTTCCTGATGCCTTGCTGGAGCCCAGAAGATGTTTGTTGACTAGATATACCAGGTGGTAGAAGTCTAATCAGAGTCCAATCAGCCCAGGAGTCAAGGACCAGCTCTAGGCAACTAAATACTGTCTTGCACGGAAAACATCGATATAAAAGTAATTATTTGGTTACCTTCATTCTCATTCAGATTTATCTTGTACTGCTCAAATATTTCCTCCTTTACCAAGCCACAGAGAGCATTGAGCCCTAAAGAAGAAATGATGTTGGAAAAGCTCTTTGACCTCTCTGCAAGAAGGTGAGTACACGCACACACACACACACACACACACACGATCACTTGACCACTTTATATTCCTCTGAATTTTTCTTTTTCTTTTTCTTTTTCTTTCTTTCTTTTTTTTTTTTTTTTTTTTTTTTGAGACAAGTCTCACTCTGTCTCCCAGGCTAGAGTGCAGTGGCATAATCTTCGCTCACTGCAACCTCCGCTTCCTGGATTCAAGCGATTCTTCTGCCTCAGCCTCCTGAGTAGCTGGGACTGCAGGTGCGCGCCACCACGCCAGGCTACTTTTTTGTATTTTTAGTAGAGATGGGGTTTCACCATATTGGCCAGGCTGCTCTCGAACTCCTCACCTCATCATCTGCCCTCCTCAGCCTCCCAAAGTGTTGGGATTACAGCCTGACTTTTTCTTTTCAATTCAATGAGTTCTTATCAGCGGTTGACACTTATCTCCCATTTCAGGGAACATGCTTTTAATAAACTCAGTAGAAAGTCAAAATAGACAAAATTGTTCTAATACAACTCTAAGACATTGGTGCTGTCTTGCTGGTGGCCTGAAGGTATACCAGCAGCATCCTGATCAAGCTCTGGGTGCCTACCACTGCCAAGCAACCTCTTTTCCAATTTGAATCAGGAAAGAAGCTTTCTGAGTCTGTAGATGGCTGGGAGCAGGGAATCTGCAGGTTAGTTGTCAGCCGACACCTTTGGTTCCTCCATTGTCTGACCCTGACCCATTAGTCTATCTTTTCTTTCTTCAGCTCCCACTTGCTCTTGCCAAGCTGAGGCTCTCTGTTCTCTGAAAGCCCAGCTTATCTTCCACCTCCTTGCCTTTGCACAGACTGAACTCTGGCATCAAAACTCTCCCACCCTCTCTGCATATTCAAATATTTCTTATTTTCAAGGTTAAAGTCACAGGGCAAATGCTCCAAAATGTCTTTTCTGATTATTCCAGCTTCATATAGTTTCTCCCTCCTCTGAGCTTTCTATGGAGCCTTCTGTTTGTACATATTCTTATTAGTTCCTGCCTGGTGTTTTGGGAGTTCATGGACTGCTCTCATCTTCCCTGCTAGCTGCAAGTTCACTGAGGGCTAATTCATTGCTACATTCCCACACCCAGGACAGACAGGATGCTCAGGACATTTGAGGAGGATGCAGGGATGGGTTCTTCCACCCACTCTTGCACTTCTCATTCTTCAAAATAATGGACACATCTGCTATTTGAAAGGAGTGAGGGGGATTTGAGAGGCCTAGTTGCTAGAGAACTTCCTCAGTTTGGATCCTTTGTTCTATCAAGGCTTCACCCAAGCTAGGCTGATCTTGGGTGGAAAGCACTCAATTCCAAGGGAAAGCATGGGCAAAGGCACAGAGATGTGAGCCTGCTGTGACTTTTGGAAACCATAGAGTGACTTGAATTCAGAGTCCACGGTGAGAGAAGACATGTAACTGGAAATATAGGAACAGCCTCAGATGCTAGACACACTTACATGCTGTTTCAGAAGATGGGACTTTATCCCATGGTCATTGAGGGCTCCCCAAGGAAGGTAAGCAGAGGAGGCAACAGTGAGGGTCTGAAAAATGACCCTGGCTGCTTTGTGAACAAAGACGGACGGGAAGTGGGGGTCAGGGAGATCAGCTAAGGGAAAGTTTGTTAGATTCCTTGAATGTACCATCTCTTTTGGTTTACCCAAGGTGGAAGAAGGAGAAGTAGTAAATTTAGATGGCATGCAAGCACTTTTTTTGCAAATAAAAAAATCTCTGAGAAACAAATGGGCTAACTGTACCCAAAAGCCTTCCAAACATCCAGGCAACACACAAATATAAGATACCCATTCCCTCAGGCTAAGGCAAAAATGAAGCTTCAAATTAAGTACTGTTCCTAGGCGCATCCTGCCTGTTCATTTTCTTCACACAGTGATTGACACCTGTTTTTAGCTAAAACATGCATTCTTCCCCAGAAAGTGAGGAGGAGGGCACAGAGCTTGCTGAGCTGGGGGAAAAGAGTAAGTTACAGATCATTCAATACGTAAGTGTTATTTTAAAGTAAAAAATTGCAAAGTGGTTTCTGTTTGTTTTGTTTAACTCCTTTAAACAAGCAAAACAAACAAAAAGAAACACGAGTTTGTTTTACTCATATGTCTTTCATTTCCGTCTTGGATTTGTGGCCAAACCCCAGGTACATAACTACCACTCGCTGAAGAAGGTATGTGCCTTCGTTTCAGCTACCTTTCTCTGCTGTTTGGAATATTCTGCTTTCTTGTGGGCTGCCATTTTTTGAGCTCTAGAAATCATACATAAAGAGAGCTGATCAGTGGGGAGAAATTTCAGTTGAGGAATTGATAAGAGTTTGGATGTTTGCCTCCCCCCCCCGCCCCTCCAATCTCACATTGAAATGTAATCCCCAATGTTGAAGGTGAGGACTGGTGGGAGGTAATTGGCTCGTGGGGGCAGATTTCTCATGAATGGTTTAGCGCCATCACCCTTTGTACTGTCCTCGTGATAGTGATGAGTACTTGTGAGATCTGGTCATTTGAAAGTGTGTAGCACCGGCCGGGCAAGGTGGCTCACGCCTATAATCCCAGCACTTTGGGAGGCGGAGGCGGGTGGATCACGAGGTCAGGAGACCGAGACCATCCTGGCTAACACGGTGAAACCCCATCTCTACTAAAAATACCAAAAAAAATTAGCCGGGCGTGGTGGCTTCCGCTTGTAGTCCCGGCTACTCCGGAGGCTGAGGCAGGAGAATCACTTGAACCAGGGAGGCGGATGTTGCAGTGAGCCGAGATCGCGCCACTGCACTCCAGCCTGGGTGACAGAGCAAGACTCCGTCTCAAAAAAAAAATAAAGGAAGGAAGAAAGAAAGAAAGAAAGAAAGGAAGGAAGGAAGGAAGGAAGGAAGGAAGGAAGGAAGGAAGGAAGGAAGGAAGAAAGAGAGTGTAGCACCTCTCCCATAGCACTCTCTGGCTCCTACTTTTGCCATGTGACATGCCTCCTCGCTGTTCACCTTCTGCCATGATTTTAAGTTCCCTGAGGCCTCTCCAGAAGCCAAGCAGATGCCAGTATCATGCTTCTATACAGTTTGCAGAACCGTGAGCTAATTAAATCTCTTTTCTTTGTAAATTACCTAGTCTCAGATATTTCTTTACAGCAATGCAAGAACAACTTAATACAGGAAGGAACTCAGAGCTGGTGCCCTGTGTTGCCGTAGTGCCTCCCCCTTAGCTGGGCAGAACTCTTCATTTGGGTCTTGTAGAGCATAATCGTATCACATTAAATATTCTGTTAAATAAAGCCTTGCATGGAAGACGAGGCTCCTTTAGAATTCAGATGTATTATTTATGCTAGCAAAAGAAATCAGTCTTTTACAGAATCCTTTGCCTTTCCCTTGTACATATATATATAGCTGATAGAAGATACTTGATGAGACCCCACATGGCAAAAAATTTCTTTCTGGAGTCTTGTATGAATTCTCTAGGCTCCATTTTCCTGTCTAAAAAGTGAGGTTGAAAATAACGAGAACTGACCTTTGGAGTCTGTTACTCTATCACAGGGGCTGGAAACTATGGTTTGTGGACCAACTCCACTTATTTCTGTATGGCCAGAGAGCTAAGAATGGTTTTTACATTATTATTATTATTATTATTATTATTATTATTATTATTATTATTTGAGATGGAGTTTTGCTCTTGTTGCCCAGACTGGAGTACAATGGCACAATCTCAGCTCACTACAACTTCCACCTCCAGGGTTCAAGCGATTCTCCTGCCTCAGCCTCCCAAGTAGCTGGGATTACAGCGATGTGCCACCACACCCAGCTACTTTTTTGTATTTTTACTAGAGGCAGGGTTTCACCATGTTGGTCAGGCTGGTCTCAAACTCCTGACCTCAAGTGATGCCCCCACCTTGGCCTCCCAAAGTGCTGGGATTACAGGCAGGAGCCACCGTGCCCAGCTGGATTTTACATTTTTAAATGATTGGAAAAAATCAAAACAATAGTAATAGATTGTGACAAAGGAAAATGATATAAATCAGATTTTGGTGTCTGTAAATAAAGTTTCTTGGAATACAGCCACTTATTTGTTAACCTGTGGCCTACAGCTGCCTTCCACTGTGGTGACAGAGTTGAGAAGTTGACACAGAGACTAAATGTCCTGCAAAGCCTAACGTATTTATTATCTGGCCCTTTGCAGAAAAGAACTTCTGACCTGTGCTGTGTCTACTTAACAACCCTACATGTGAGTTCCCACCAGTGTTTCCATTTTAATGGTGAGGAGACTGGGGCACAGAGGATAACATGCTCTAGTGAGCACAGCTAGAAAGTGGACTCAGCGTCTACACTACCCAGTCAGACTCCAATGGGTATACTCTCATTCTTTATATACTACATTTCTAAGCTTCTGTGTTACACCTCAAATCCCCCCAAAGAGAAATTGGTTAAAGAGTAAAAAAAATACTGTTAGCTGGAAGAAATAAGTTCTAGTATTTGAAAGTACAGAAGGGAACTTACAGTTAACACTAATTTATTATATATTTCAAAATGTGACTAAAAGAGAAGAATTGTAACATTCCCAAGACAAAGAAAAGATCAACTTTTGAGGTGATGGATATCCTGATTACCATGATTTGATTATTACACATTGTATATGGGTATCAAAATATCACACATCTCCCCAAATATGTACAACTATTATTTATAAAAAATAAATAAATTTAAAACCGAGTTGAGGTCTCGTCCCCTCTGAGAAGTCTTTCTTCACTATTTTATCTTCTATTATTCTCTTTCTCCTAGCAAATTTCCATATCACTCCCTGTCTCTCTCCTTTTCCTTTTAGCCCTTAGTCTTGTCCTACTGCAGTCACTTACTTGTTTTGCTATCCCAATAGAATGCAAAGCCCGTTGAGGGCAGGCAAGGTACCCGCTTTTACACCCCGATCATTGGCACAGGGGCTGACTCATGGTAGGAGCTTGGTGCAAATGTCACTGATTGAACAAATGTGACTTAGTAGGTGAGTGTGATTCTTCTCCTCTCTACTAAAGCAAACTCATTTATAACAGAGATTAAAACTTCCACTCCCAGTGTTTCTCCCCACAGGGAAGAGCAACATGCTAGTTCTCAATGGTCTATTATTGGAGATTGCCTGTATTGAAAATGAAAATAAAGATATTATAACCATCATTTATTGACAACGGTGTTTGACCCAACCCACCAAGGGGGACTTCCTGCCTTGGGGTTGTTCAGGCATGCCATTTCAGGATATTCTTTCTCGGTGAATCCTCATCGCAAGCTGGACCATTTCAAGTCTCTCTTTGAGAGCCTGTATTGACTCACTACTATCTACAGAATCAAGTCCAGTTTCCTCAGCTTGGCTTTTAGAACTCTCAGGGGTTCGATGCCAAGACAACTTTCCAGCTACATCTTCTGTTTCCTCACATTAGACTTTCCACCATCTCCCAAGCTGCCACCCTTAGCCTGTGACCATGCCTTTAATCACCTTGTTCCCCACCCCATGTCCCCAGTCATCATATCTTTGAATGCCTAATGCCATGGGGAAATGCAGCCTCTACAAGGACAGAGACTGTGCCCCAGTCAGTGCCCTCCTCTTGTCCTGCAGGTTTTAACCCAGTGGCTGTGCACAATAAATGCTCAAGAATGGCTTGTTTGTTGCTATGGTTCTAGTCTCTTATCCATCCACCTGTTCTCGTCTAAATCCTCTGACTCTATAGAGGTAGGAACACATAGAGGTAGGGAAGAAGGTAGGAAAAGGAACAAAGACCTGTGTGCCTCCAGTATTCAAGCTTATTCATTCATCCAACATTTATTAAACACCTACAATGTGCCAGGCACTGTGCTGAGAACTTTATATTTATTATCTCTCCTAATATTTATAACATCTCAGCGAGGTAGATACTATTATTAGCTTCATTAGACAAAAGGGTTAACCTAGGCCTAGAGGTGTGTAATTTGCCCAGGTTCACACAACTATTTGTGCCTGCTCATGGAACAAAAGGTATGGTTTTTCTATTACATGTCATCATCCTAAAACAAAGACCTTGCCACCAGGGAGTGGAGGGAGAAAACCTGTGAAACTCAAGAAAGTAATCATAACTCCCTGCGCAGGTAAAACAAAGGAAGTACAAGTGGCTTATTCACATAGAGATTTTTTTTTTTAATTGTGAAATGAGGAACTCTACAAACCTGGGTGGGGTTTTCAACATGGTTGGCCTAGCTGAAACAGAGGAGGAAGTGAAAATCAAAGGAAGGAATGAAACACTGATTTGGAGTGAAAAAATCTCTATTATCACACATGTTCTGGGTTTTTCTCAAACTCAATAAGTCTGTGTTCCAAACAGAAAACTTCAGGAAATTTAGGGCCTGGCCATGAAAATATACTGTTCAGATCTCTTGCCATGAGAAGCTGAATGAATGACCCAGCTGCTGATATCTGCTGTGTTCATGTCCCGGCCACACCTCCCGTAGGCAGCCCCCAGCCAATGACTAAAAACCACAAAGAGACTGGTCCGGGCCCATTCCTTAAGGCAGCAGTCCCCAGCCTTTTTGGCACAAGGGACCAGTTTCATGGAAGTCAATTTTTCCAGACTTGTGGGATCAGGGGGATGGTTTTGAGATTATTCAATTGCATTACATTTATTGTGCATTGTATTTCTACTAATACTATTACTACATTGTAATATATAATAAAATTAGTATACAACTCACCATAATGTAGAATCAGTGGGAGCCCTGAGCTTGTTTTTCTGCAACTAGATGATCCCATCTGGGAGTGAGGGGAGACAGGGACAGATCATAAGGCATTAGATTCTCATAAGGAGTGTGCAACCTAGATCCTTCACGTGCGCAGTTCACAATAGGGTTCGCACTCCCATGAGAATCTAATGCCACTGCTGATATGACAGAGGGTGGAGCTCAGGAGGTAATGTAAGCAATGGGGAGCAGCTGTAAATACAGATGAGGCTTTGCTGGCTGGGCCACCACTCACCTCCTGCTGTGCTGCCCTGTTCCTAACAGGACATGGACCAGTACAGGTCCATGGCCCAGGGGTCAGGGACCCCTGTTTTAAGGCATGAAAATGTTCAGACAGGCTCAAGAACTTCCTCTGATCATGCCAAATTCTAGAATTTAGAGCCATGCTACAATCTGAGACTCTTTGCCACTCAATTTTCTTTCCTCCTTCTCTCCTTTCACAGGTGTAAGACCTGCAGCAGGTCTGAAGCCTCTCCCTGCCTTCTACTTCCTCTTTCTTCATGGGTGTTTCCTCTAATAAATCTCCTGCACAGCTACTCCTACCCTCTGTGTGTGCTTCTCAGAGTGCCCAAACTTCCACATTAGTTCATTCAGACTTTCAGATAATCAAGATGGTTTTTTTAACTCATCTTCAGAGAGTTGGAAAGAATTAATGATAGAAAAACAATGATTCTCATACCCCTTGCCCAAGAAATTTCTGGCTTCTGAAAAAACTCCTCAAATACCACAGTAACTACAATAATTGCTATGACGAAATATTTTTGTCTTTTACTCTGGAATAACCAGCTGAACGGCATGAATGGGTGTTTGCTCACTTTAGAGACCAGAGAGCCGAGTCCCAGAACAGTGAGATGACTTGTGTGAAGTGCCATGTGTTAGTAAACAGGTATGGTAAACTGACATTGCCCAGCCCCTAATTTTATAGGCACTCCACGCTGCAGTGTTGCATGACTTCATGTTTCACACCAACTGCAGGACACAATCAAGAAACCTGAAGTATCTATTTTGAGTAACATAATCAGTCCATTGAACCTAAAGAAACTCATTTCTGCATAGTAAAGAAATATCTATTTCTTGGGTGTTTTTAAACCACCTTAATTGTCTGGTCAAAGTCTTCAGCGGCATGAGGCCTCATCAGTTGTTCAATATAATCCCGGTGCCTAGAACCGTTCCAAGACTACAGAAACCTCCTTACAACATTGACGGATTGTTGTTGGATGGGCTGAAGTTGGGATATCCACATGGCATAATCCATTTTTCAAAGATGACAACTACAGTTGTTAAGTATGCATTTCAATGACAAACTGAAGAATGTAACATGTTATCAAAAGCCATTAAAAATAGCATTTATTTCACCCTTACAATGTGCCATACACCATGCCAGAACCACCATCGATTATTGCCCAGTTTTGCAGATGAGGAAACTGAGACATTGACATTGGAGACATTAAGCCATTTGCCCAGTGTGTCACACTAATAAGTGATAGCAATCAGATTCAAGTCAGATTAGACAACCACTCTGCCATTCTGTCTTCTTCGCCTGGGATTCCAGATATGAGCACAAAAATTCTCATTTTGGCCTAGCAGTGTGGGTAAACAAGACTGAAACCACAAATAATCCAGAATAGCCATGTATTTAAAGAAATATTTTCCAGTGCTTCATTCAAACTAGGTCAACAAAGTGATACCTAAAAAGGCATTGTAGACCGTTTGAACTATGCGCTATGTAGAGGACATTTATAATTATCTCATTAAAGGCTTGACAACTAATGCTTCCAAGGTGCTTAGTGCATTTCAAATCATTTCTTTTAAGGTTTTTCTCTGCAGATCCCTGTTATTTTGTTCACATTCTAACAGGGGAGCTTGAAAAGCCATAGGAAACTGCCCAAAGAGATGATTAAAGGGAACAAGCTTATCCTGACTTCCAATCTTGCTTAGAAAGGTCTTGGTCACGTCTGCGCATGCAACCCTTGAGTTTACCATCAGCCTCACCCATGCTGGTCTGTCTTTGACCACACTGACCAACTCATATCAAAGGCTGAATGTGGACAGTGTGACAGGCCATATTCAATTCTTCCCATGTTACCAAATTTAGAAAGAGTCATCGTCAGACTGGAAGAATAGCTCCATGGCTGCCTACCCCAGACTCAGAAAAGAGGAAACCAGAATTCTAGATGGAAAAAAGGCAGAAAGAAGAGCATTCTATTCATGATTTATTTAGTCATTATTTATCCCCAACAAATATAAACTGAGTGCCATTTTTAGGCCAGGCACTGTGTTAGGAACTGATGAAAACAGCATACTTGTTTCTTGAGGTAAAGGGAGGGATGAGAAAGGAAGTACCTTTTTCATCAGACCCTGCGTACCCAATGGCCTTCCTTGTTTCGGTCCCATGGGTCTATCCTGAGTCTTCTCAGCCAACCCTGGTTACCCACTCGCTTTGCCAGCCATTTGTTTACAGCTGGATATGTGACACACTTCTGGTCAATGGTATGTAAGAGAAAGTCTGAAAGGGGCCTTCTTGGAAATATTTGCCTCCCAGATAGAAAGAAAAGCATAGGAGAAGAGGCCCTTTTTGTCAGCCCTCCCCCTTTCTTCTTGTCAGACATGATGTTCTGAGAGGACAGAATGCTTGGGGGTGAAGCAGCCATATTGCAACCATGAGGAGAAACATTGCTGAAACTTGAAGAATGGAAGAACGGAAAGATATACAGGATATACGTCCTCGATGACATCAAAAGGTGACATGCATCGGAATCCAGCAAGTATGTGATCAGCTCAGAGAGGCCTAATGCATGTGAAGATTTAATAACTGTCAGGTTTTATTAATAATATCAATGAACAAAATGAAAACTTATAGTATCCACTTATTCTAGATCTATTTTGTGCCAGGCAATGGGCCAAGTGCTTTTCACATTATCTATTTTCATTTGCACAGGAGAGCAAACAGATGTTCAAAAAAGTGAGATTGGGCAGCCACCTCGTATTTACCTAAACCAAATGCAGTTTTTACGTCTCTATCATCCTTCCTCCTTCTTGTGTTAACAGCCCCTTGATGTTCCCATGGGGAGCCACAGTTACCCATCCCATGTGGTTCTGGATGAACCATCAACTGTGGTGTCTCAGGCCCCTTTTAGATAATTGAGAAACAGTAAACACTAAAAAAACTACTGATGTTCTCTCTTCCGCTACACCCCAAAGCACATTTGGTTCATTCTCTTTAACATATAAAATATAATATTTTTACCTTGTTCTTTTTCCAAGACCCCACCACATTTTTTTAAAGGACCATATTTTTAATATATTTTTCAGCACATCACTTATTCTAGATAAATATACCATCTTACTAAGGTTCTATTTGGGAGTCAAGCAAAGTTCCAGCCTCCCAAATTCTATGTGTTCTCACCACAGACTAGCTCTAGAGGTATGTGGAGAAGGTGCAGTTACCAGGAAACAAGGAGTTAGAAGGAAAATATGTGGGAGGGAGGGCTCTCACCACTCACACTTGTTAAAGAAATATTACAAACAAACACAAACTCCGAGAACAGATTCCCCTGCAAGCACACTGTCTCTGCCAGGAAAATATTGCTCATTCCTTAACGCTGGAAAGGAATGAAGAGATGAGATCTGCCTAGGAAGTTCAAGAACATTTTCAGCCTGTTAATATGGCTTAGCACCTTTCAGATTCACACTGCTCAGACCATAGAATGCAGAGGTCAGCAAACTACAAACCAAGGGCCACTTCCCATCTGCCACCTCTTTTTGTAAATAAAGTTTTATTGCAGCACAGCCATACCTATTTGCTTATTAATTGTCTATGACTGTGTTCACACTACAACGGCAGCATTGAGTTTCTGTGACAGGGACAGTCTACTCTGCAAAGTCTAAAATATTTTTTATACCTGGTCATTTACAGGAAAAGATTGTGGGCCACTGGTCTAGTATAATAATATCAGCAATTATCAGTTATTCAAAATCTACATTTATCTAGATTTAGGCCTCATGACCTCTGAAGTAGGTACCCAAATCCTTATTTCCAAAATGAAAGCAAAGTGAAGCTTAGAAAACTTCAATAACTCACCAAAGGTAATAGACAGAGCAAGGATTCAAACCTAGACTTATTTAATGAATATTACCTGATGCTCTACTGTGCCTTGGGCATGGGCTAAATAGAGAGAACACAGTCGTGAGCAATACTCGAATCTCTCTTCACTCTTTGGCAAAAGGGGTATCCCCTTCTCCATCTACAGGCACCATCTGGGTGAGTTCCGTTCCCTTCTAGGCATCTCTAGATGCACATTTTTATTTCTGCCAATAGCAGAGATGTAGGCAGTGGGGAGGGCTAATAATAATACTCACAGTCAAACAACTTCAATTTCCAAAAAGATTTTAGATACATGACTTCATTTCACCTTCACCATTGCTTTTTGTCCCTTTCAGAGAGGCAGTATCACAAAGTGGTTAAGAATGAAACTTCTGGCACCAAAATGCTTGCATTTGAGCCCTATTTGCTAGATGTGTGAACTTGAACAAGTTACTCAACCTCTCTGTGCCTCCATTTTCTCATGTTTAAAGTGGGGATTATGACAGTAATTATATTGTGGGGTTATTATGAGAATTATTTGCATAAACACATGAAGCACTGAGAATAGTGCCTGGAATATAGTTAAGTGCTCAATGTTTACTTTTCATATTGTTTTATGGATGAGCCCAAGAATCTTGGTCAAGGCTTGTAGGCGGAGGTAGAGCAAGAGATTCCAAATCCCAGCCTCCTCTTCTTAATGCTAGAAATGTCCTGGAACCCAGCCCTCTGTTTCTGCCTTTCAGGTCTCACCACTGCCCCTCACACACTGTTGTTCTTGTCCAGGCTGCAGGTGCTGTACTGTAGTGGAAAATGACCTAGAGCTGGAGATCAGAATGGAACACTGCACAGCAATGTCCAGAAAAGGAGAGAAAGAAGGAAAAAGAGAAAAGAATATGAGGGTATGAGGGCCTATGCAGCATTCTGAGCAGCGTCAGGGCTCCATGCAGGGGTGGGAGCACCCTGGACAGGGGAATGATTCAGTGCTCCTTCAAGGAAATACGTTTTTAACTGTTTGGCCATCTATTCTGTGTGGGAAAATCAGAGAAAATAGCTTGTTGGTAGCAACCTCAGCCTCCCCTCTGTCCTCTCAAACAATTCAGCTCTGACCCAGACTTGCATACCTTCCTGGCACTGACCTGATCCACTATCCCTAGAAGATAACTCTGTTGGCACCTCTTTCCACCTTCAGTGTCTTATCAAACATTTTTCCAAGCAGAGTTCTCCACGGAAGGAATATTAATAAATAAACTGTGTTCCATGTCATTAAATTTCCAGTGATGTCTCAGAGCCTATTATAGAATCAATCCTCTGGCAACTTCCTGTCTAGCCCACCCCTTAATTTGACTCAGAGTAGAGTTATTGCCCATTTTCAAGGCTAAGTAAAAAGGCATAATCACAAAGATATGGACAGGGAGTGGAGAGGAGCCAAATCACATACCAGCGTGAGCAGAAAGATGGCTGTAATTTAAAGGGAATCAGGCCCCTTCCCTGCAAAACACTCCTCCATGTGCCTTGCCAAGGGACCTCTTTATCAAGATATTCATTTTTTTTTAAGAGGAAGCAGCCATTTAAGACATCAACTGATAAACTAAATTGGATCCAGAAATGTGATTTAAATCCTGATTCCAAAATCTATTACTGTTTACATCATTTATAGAGTATAAATAATTATACTCACTTTACAAATATCATTGCAACATTTGAATGAAATAACATTTTTAAAGTATCATAAAATGGTTGGCCTATTGCAATTGATCAATAAATATTATTGTCATTTAAGTAGACAAAGGAGGTAAGAGGGTCCAGAAAACTTTGTTTTGCCACGAATCTGCTAAGCAATCAATCAGAAGGAATGTTCAGATGAGATCCCTTGAAAACATTCCTCTCTGTCTACCTGCCACCTCCTGGCAGCTGGTGTCCAGGTGAGTGAGCTTCTAATACCCTGGACGCTGCACACAGTGTTGGGTGACACAGTGAAGCAGATGAGATGCACCCATGGCCTCTCTGGGAACAAGAGATTGAAGGGGTCCTTTCTTAAGACCACTCTCTCTGAGTGAGGGTCTGAGAGGACAGAAGTGGTGGATGAGGGAGTAAAGATAAGAATGGGAACGGACAAATAGTGGGAGACTTATGTGCCCACAAACAGCTAAATCATCATCCTCACTCACTGAGGCATCCTTTTATGTCCACGGCTGCCTTGTCCTGTGAACCAGCCTTTGGATAAGATAATAACAACAACACAGTGAATGTTTATTTAGCACCTATTATGAGCTAGACAATCTACTAGGGGTTTTACATACATTCTTTCTTTTAAAACTTCCCTCAAATCCCATGAGGTTGGAACTCTCATGATCTTAATTTGTACATGAAGAAATAATCTCAGAGAAGCTCAATAACCTGCTTGGGGTCACTGGCAAAGTTGGGAATTAAACTCAAGGTCGCCTGTGTTGCATTTTCTGGTTGGTAACATACTACAGCATGTGCAACCCAATAAATGGTGACAATGATGATCAAGATAAGGAGACAGTCATGGGTTCCAGAGTGGTACCTTGAAGACATCCTCGCCTCCTTAGTGCCTCTCTCTGAATTCTTCCCTTAGTCTTCCCTCCCTCCTGGGACCACCAAATTACTATCTTTTTAATTCTTCTTTTGATTCTAGCTCATCTAGTCAGGAGAAGTTGTGACAGTTACTGAGGAGAGGTTCTCATGATTCAGAGGCTCACTGAACCTCTATGCCTCACCCTACTCTTGTGAGGAAATGTAGCTTTAACATACTCTCTAAGGAGCCAGGGGACTGGGTTTGAGTCCATTCATTTGTCACTGATTACCCAACCTTGGCCAAGTCACTGGACCTCAGTGAGTCTAGTGGATAATCAACACCTGTTCTATAAACACATCATATTCTCAGAAGGTGGCTGTGATGTCACCTCTTTCTACCATCTCCTCTCATCACATATTCTTTCTTAAGAGATTCTGCTTCCACTCTACTCCCTCAGTTGTGGTCCAGAAGCCCAAAATAATAGCATCTTTTGGAAGAACATCTTCCCAAGGCTCTAAGCTCCGCTGGTATGCTCAGTGCTCTGTGTAAGTCCTTTCTTCCCTGAAAGCACAGTGATTTAATATGGTCCAGAAGTTCTCAAACTTGAGTATGCAGCAAGACCTATAGGAAAACTGTTAAAACTCAGATTTCTGGGCTCCACTGACAGAGTTTCTGATTTAGTAGGTCTGGAGTGGAACCAAGAATTTGCATCTGTAACAATTTACCCATCGATTCCAATACTGCTGGTCCTAACACCATTTTGAGAACTGCACAGCCAGGATGAATTGGTCAACCTACCTGAAGTCGCTGCTCAGCTATTCTACTTTCTAGCTGAGCAAACTTGGGCAGGTCAATTTCTCTGAGCCTCAGTCTCAATCAACATTAAATGGAGATGATAACAATGCATATCTCAAAAAGTTATTGCAATGACTGGGGGAGTTCCTGCACATAGAGCCTTCAGTGTTCTACCTTGCTCTTAGCAAGTGCTCAATATTTGTGAATTGTTAAAATTCCAGGGGTTTTAAAGCCCCTGGGATCAACTATCCTGCATCCCCTCACTAGGCTGCACTGCACAACCAGCTTCAGAGTAAACCAGTAATTAGAGAATGACTCATTGTCAATCTCTGGGCTAGTGGCTAAACAACGTTGAGGATATTTAGTTTTTTTCTGTAAGGAAAGAGCTCATGACACAATACTGAAAACTCAAAATTTGGACCTGGGTAAACTAGTGGAGTAACCTCAAGCAAGTTCAATATAATTTCCAGGGTTCAGGTTCCTCGTCTGTTCAATGGGAACAATAATGTTCACCTCAAACTGAATGAGCTGTCAGCCTGTTTTGTGAGCTATGGTCCTTCTAGTTGTGAGAAATCCAACAGCTACCTAAATATTTGTGTCCATTACTGATCCAGGCAATTAAGGTGCCACGACTGATCACCTGAGTTCAGCCACTGCTCCCTGTCCCTTGACTGTGCTGCCACCTGGATTCTGTTATGTAATGAACCCTCATTTCTGAGGAAGACCAAGCTCCCTGTGTTTCCAGTGAATGCCATTGGCCTATGTACCTAGCTACAGGCCATTCCAAAAAAGTGATGTTTTGCAAAGGCTGGATACAGCCACAAAGCTCACAGGAGACAAAGTCCATAATCATGTGCCCATTTTTCTTCCCCTTCTCCTCCAAAAGTCAATTACATTACTCACTAGTCATGCTTTGAAAAACCTCCAAAAATCCCACAGGAAAGCACCACAAATTGTTTTTATCATTTTTGTTCCATTTCTCCTGTTTGCTTAGTAATCCTGACAAATAACTTTGTGCAAACAAAAACCTTTTAATTCTATTGGGTTCTTGCCTGTGATACTAGAGGCTCAATGTTAAGGTCCAGGGGTAGGTGGAAAAAGTGCTTTGGATTTAAACTACCTTATAAATGAGCTTATAACAAAATGAAAGAACACTTAGCAGTAATTTCTTTATTCATTTAAATAAATATTGAGTGCTTACTGGGTGGCAGGCACAGTTCTTAGCTGTTCAGAATATAACAGAGAATATAGCATAGGCTCTGTCTTCTTTTTTTAATACCCAATCAAGGAATATTCTAGATGATAGAAATAATTAATGGCAGAGTATTTGGCCAGTAAACACTGGCTCTGTCACCTTCAGTAGTTTAATTTGAATTGGTCAATGTATGAGTACTGAAAAGACAAGACTTTAAGAAGTTATCTACCTCTTGCTTTTTAATTTTTTTTTTTTTACTGTGTCAGAAGAAATTATGACTCTTCACAAATAAGAAAACAAGTAATGGAAAATATTTTACCTATTTTTTAATTGGCTACATTAAACAGCTATTCATATGTTTATTTATTCCCTCATTCAATCAACGATTGTTTTCTGAGACTTTTTATCCTCCAGATACTAGAGATATAGCAGTGAATGAGATGCTCCCTGCCCTCCAAGACCTGTTAGTCTATTAGGGCCGGATAATTACCATTCAGAATGGTGAATTGTAGGAAAACAAAAATAACAGATACAAAATAAACAAGAATCGTAAAGCCTGAGTGTGCCTGACAATGTGGCTCACATATATTTGTACAATGCCAGGTACCTTACACATATTTGTGTAACTCTCTCAACAACCCTACAAAGTTGGGAAGTATTATGAACCCCGCTTTACAGCTGGAAAATTGAACCATGGACACATCAGGTCACACAGCACTTAAGTGCCACATTTGAGGAGGAAAACTTTGTAGTTTTTAATGACCATACGTTGGTTCCTCAAGTAAAATTTCTAAGCATTAACTTAGAGGTTGAATGACAACTTAACTTTGCCATCAGCCTAGAATATCTTCACTTACAAATGCCCCAAAACATGAAACTTCTTATCCATTGGGATTCATTTCAAATATGAAAGAGTCCAGCAAGAGATTTTTTTCCCAGCACTGAGTGCCCAAAAGGTTTAATGGTCCCACCGGGTTGTGGCCAGAGAAGCACATCATATAAAACAAAGACAATGGAAGGACAGAAGATTTGCTTCCTGCCCCAGTGCTGTCTCTCTCTGCCATGTGACCTCCAGTAAATTGTTGGAGTTTGGGTTCCCCTTTTAAATTCAATGGGGATTTCAATACCAACTTCAGGCCATCATTTAAGGGGGTTAGAGGTGAGTGTGTTTATTTATTTGTTTGTTTGTTTCTTTATTTATTTATTTATTTTGAGATGGATTCTCGCTCTGTCGCCCAGGCTGGAGTGCAGTGGTGCGATCTCGGCTCACTGCAAGCTCTGCCTCCCAGGAGAATCAAGCGATCCTCCTGCCTCAGACTCCTGAGTAGCTGAGACTACAGGCGTGTGCCACCATGCCTGGACAATTTTTTGTATTTTTAATAGAGACAGGGCTTCCCCATGTTAGCTAGAATGGTCTCAATCCCCTGACCCCGTGATCTGCCCTGCTTTGCCCTCCCAGAGTGCTGGGATTACAGGCATGAGCCACCATGCCTGGCCATGAGTGTGGTTTCTGAGCTGCTATATGACTATTGAGCAAAAGTCTCTTGCACCTCTAGACCTCACCATCACCATCCTCTGAATCTTGCTTTGTCCCTCTGAAAGAGTATTGTATCTCATGTAACCTGACTCCATATGAAAGCTATGTTTTTTATTACCATTATCAATACAGTCATCATCGTCATCATCAGCAGCATCATCATCATCATCTCCATTAGGAGTTTTGGCCCACAAATACATCAAAATGTATTTACTGAGTGTAAGTTAGTCTGGGGCATCAGAATCCTTTTATTTTTATTTTTATCTTTTAACTTTTATTTTAGGTTCAAGGAAACATGTGCAGGTTTGTTATATAGGTAAATTCTTGTCACAGGGGTTTGTTGTACAGATTATTTCATCAGCTAGGTACCAAGCATAGTACTCAATAGCTGTTTCTTCTAATCCTCTCCCTCCTCCGACCTTCCACCCTCAAGTACGCCCCAGTGTCTGTT
Source organism: Pan paniscus (assembly GCF_029289425.2). Classification (NCBI taxonomy): domain Eukaryota; kingdom Metazoa; phylum Chordata; class Mammalia; order Primates; family Hominidae; genus Pan; species Pan paniscus. Next base: position 145,582,038 of record NC_073256.2, on the reverse strand, counting down.
GTTCCCATTTGTGTCCATGTGTTCTCATCACTTAGCTCCCACTTATGAGTGAGAACATGCCATATTTGGTTTTCTGTGCCTGTGTTAGTTTGTTAAGGATGATGGCTGCCACCTCCTTCTGTGTTCCTGCAAAGGACATGATCTCATTCTTTTTAGGGCCACATAGTAGTCCACGGTGTATATGTGCCATATTTTCTTTATCCAGTCTACCATTGGTGGGCACCTAGGTTGATTCCATGTCTTTGCTATTTTGAATAGTGCTGCAATGAACATATGTGTGTGTGTGTCTTCATGGCAGAACGATTTCTATTCCTTTGGGTATATACCCAGTAATGGGATCACTGAGCCAAATAATAGTTCTGTGTTTTGGTCTTTGAGGAATCACCACACTGCTTTCCACAATGATTGAGCTAATTCACACTTCCACTAACAGTGTATAATTTTTCTCTTTTCTCTGCAACCTTGCCATCATCTCTCATTTTTTAAAATTTTTATTAATAGCCATTCTGACTGATGTAAGGTGGTATCTCATTGTGGCTTTGATTTGCATTTCTCTAATGATCAGTAATATAGAGCTTTCTTTCATATGCTTGTTGGCCTCATATATGTTTTCTTTTGAAGTGTCTGTTCATGTCCTTTGCCCATTTTTAATGGCATTGTTTGGGTTTTTTTTCTTGTAAATTTGTTTAAGTTCTTTATAGATACTGGATACTAGACATTTGTTGGATACACAATTTGCAAATATTTTCTCTTGTTCTGTAGGTTGTCTGTTTACTCTGTTGATAGTTTCTTTTACTGTGCAGAAGCTCTTGAGTTTAATTAGATCCCATTTATCAATTTTTGCTTTTGTGGGGTGTTAGAATCCTGAGCCTAAGGCTATGTCATCAGTCACAGCCAAAAGCCCTAGAGAAAAAAGGAACTCTGTAGAGGTTTAGCTCAAAAGGGAAATCATCATCACATCAGCAGCTGCTTTTGCTGACCTGGCATGAATGAACCATGTACTCTGGATAGGCACTTTACAAAAACCACAGAACTTTGCCAGCTTAGAGTTTCTACATTGCCCCACTGGCTCTCCCTGAATTACCACACCCAATGCTATTCAATGATTCTGTGTGGGCCACTATGTCACCGCTATCAGCTAAGGTAATAATACAGTATTTGTTAGCATCATTCCAGCTTTACAGCCTTCTACCTACAGTGCTGTATTTTCAGGTTCTCTTACCTCCCTAGTCTTTTCACACTGCCCCTGCAGGGATTTTTCTTTCTGCTATGCAATCCAGGTCACTCCAGGCTTTCCTTGCTTTCTTCCATGCATGTCACAGACTGGCACTTTCCACAGCCTTAGCTCCAATTAATTCTTTGTTTTGTTTGATTTCCAGCCAACAGCCAGCAACTGTTTGGGTTTTACTCCTGGTTGCTTAAATAAATAAACCAAATGTTAATTTGTTGCTCATTGATTAAGTGCAGAGATCGTGTAACTGAAAATACTAATGATTTTCTAAGTGTCCACACTAGCACAGTAATGGTGTCAGGTTTAGTTCGTGTTTGGTGTAGTGGAGGGAAGGGGAAGTTCTTTCTTTAACATTTTTATTTTATTTGTTTCTTCCAATAGCCTGGCAAAGTAGACAGGACAGGAATTATTGTCTGTATTTCACAGATGAGGAAACCCAGAGATATTAAATAACTTGTTGAATGCCACCCAGCTCAGAAAAAGGTAACTGCAGCTAGGACTCAGTAAACCTGACTCCCTGTTCATGAAACTGTTGTAGGTGGCTCCATTTCCCGTCAGGTACTCCTGTGGAATAATAATAATCCTTTATGTGATGTATTAATATTTTCATAAACATTTTCTGTGTTTTTCAGAATGTCTTCCATGAAACAGCAGTTGTGTGAAATGCACTATAAGAAAAGAGTCCCTGTGGTCAAATGTGTGTAATATGCTATATACTGCACCCACTTCTTGGAGAGTCAGTACATTGGTTAGTATGTGAAAGCCTCTGAGAAGTCCTGCGGCAGTACAAGACTTGGAAATTAATTTTGACCCAGCGTTGTCCAAATATATTTGAGCATGGATAGACAAGAGTGAAAGCAGAGACACCATATTCCAACAATACAGACAAGAGACGAGAAGTGTTTGGGCAAAGGAGGATGGCAGCAGAGGTGGTAAGAAGCAACTGGATTCTGAATATATTTCAAATGCAGAGCCAATCAGATTTGCTGGTGGATAGGATATAGAGTGTAAGAAAATGAATGAAGTCAAGGATGATGCTGAGATTTTTAGGCCTGATCAACACATGAACAGAATTTTCACTTCCTTCAGGAAGCTCTCCCTAGCCTAATAGCCCCACCCTTACTATCACAACCTCTTACCACATCAAATCTCTTGCCTTCAGAGATTGCACAGTTTTAGTTATATCTTTGTTGATGACATTTTTGACAATGGCTGACTTTATCATTTTTGCTTGCTATTGTATCTCCCGTGCCTAGCACATTGTAGGCACGCAATAAATATTTGTTGAATGAATGAATGGACAGAGACTAGCATGTGGTAGTTGTTTAAACTGTAGCTACCATATTATTAATCTATCTAATATCCAGGTGATATTAATATTAATATGACTGATCAATTTAATATGCAGTGCGGGGCTGGAGAAAGGTGGAAGAGGAGTGACTGCTAACAGAAAACAAACAAAAAAAAGATGGTCAGAAACCCCAGCTCTAATTTGAGTTATGCCCATATGTTTTTGAGTCGGTCCTGGGCAAGTCCCTTCACCTTTTGAGACCCATTCTTCTAATACTGTTCAAAAATAGATAAGACAATATGATTTTCATCAGCCTTGCACCTTGCTCTCCATGGGTCTAAGTGAAAGCAATAGCTTGTATCTTCAGTAATGTCGTGCAGCACTCTTCAATGCAGAACCTGTCTGATTTAATGTTCCATTCTCTAGCACAATTTAAGTACTTTAGGTACCTGGAAAAGGGTAATGCAATTGTTGCTGAAGTCACCCAGAAGACTTCCTGGAGGTTTTCTTTCTTCCTCCTTCCAAGACCTTTAAGTAGCAGATGAATATACTGGTGTATGGTAGAGGGAGAAAAAAAAAAAAAAACTTTTACAGTTTGTACTACTCTAGTTCAACTGACAAGATTGCAGTAGGAACTTGCCCCTTTCCTACCACCTAAAGGACTACTGGGCAAAAGTCACTCGCCACTCTAGACCTCACCATTCGTTTGAATTTTGGTTTGTCCCTCTGAAAGAGTCCTTTTTCCTTCCAGATAGGAATGCACACAAATACGTTTCCCATCTGGACCTTTTTTGAACCATTCACCCTAAAAATCAATCTTGGGTTCTTGAATCTGGCCAGCTTGCGCGGACGGTAACCTCACCACAATGCATACACAGGTCCACAAGGTTTCATTAGCTCTCTCAATGAGAACTCTTTTGGGTAAAGCTACCCAGAAAGTGATTTTTAGTTTCATTTCATTTATTTTTGTTTTCCACCTGGCTGCCCAGGGCAAACATCTACCCCAAGAGCTTCTCCCTCGGGGGACCATCCTCTCTATCATTGGTTGCCTTGGTACAAACGTTGCACATGTCTCCTAATGCTGAGGCTCTGCTAGACTCTTTCTTTCCCCAGAAGAGGTCACTACCTGATTAGAAAAACAGTAGCTTTCATTCAGCCCCCAGCCCCTCACTGCCACTCAACGCACAATTCTCCATGGCTAATAGCTAAACCCAAAAGTCACCCCATCTTTCCTAATGTTGTTACCATTCATTTTATGATCATTGGTCTGTGAAAAATATTCAGGGCATCGTCTGCTTATTACTTCCAGTCTCGTTTTTGAAATATTCCACCATGACAATTTTTTAATTTTCCCCTCAAAATGACCCTCTGCTGCTACTTAGCCTAGTTTATAGGTGAGAAGACTGAAGGACGAAGAGATGAATTGGCTTACACAACGACTATCGACAGCAAAGTTTACACGAGAATTTGTGTCTCCTGATAACATGTTCAGGTGTTGAAAAGAGAAGGTGCCAGAATTTTATTGGTTGAGCCATTCTTCTAAAGGAGGAGGGGAAAACCGGAACATGGAAACAATTCAAGTTGAGAAATGTCATCCTGTGAAAATAGACAGGAGGTGACTGGAAAGCCAATGGCTTAGCTAGAGGGCAGCTCAACATTCTTTCTGGCTCCAGGATTCCAGGATTCCTTAAAAACCAGGATTCCCTGGAAACTATGATACAACAACGATGACAGCAGAAGACTTCACCAAGCCTTACAGTCAGTCATGGGGACAAGATCAAAGGGTGGGACAGTGCACCATGGATCCTCTGTCATTGAATGAAGCACCAGGGACATGTAGTATATCACTCTGAGCTCTTTGTTTCAAGAACATAGGGAGAAAAATTGGGGAAGAAGGGTTAGTGATTTACTGGAAGTTTATCAGAGGTTCTCAGCAACAGGAAACTTAGAAGAACAAGAACTGTAGCAGTCTGGATGATTAAAGAGGAGGAAGCTCAACAATGATCTTGTAGGAAGAAGGAAGAATGTAGCCGAATACCACCACTGCAGCTGCCTGAGCTGTGAATAAATTTTACGTGAGTATTTAGCTTTGGGACATACTCTCAGGTTTCAAAATCCCAGAAGCAAGAGTCACACAGTCAGGATTCAAAATCTCAGAGGCAAGGTGGCAGAGGGATATAATGGGCCAAACTCTGGACATTTGCTAAACTCTATCAACCTAGGGATGAAAAGAGGGAGGATTTAAAGTCTCTGACATCTGTGATAAGTAGAGGCCACTATTCTCCAACCATACTACGAAAAAGAGGCTCTGTACCAACAAGGAAGGAGTCTGCATGCTGGACAGCTCCCAAAATTACAATTTGGGAGAGCCCACTACATAGTAGGCTAGTATGCATTGCTGTAAGTTCAGTGGTTCTTCCAGAGCCCTAGAAGAGGCAGAACACTATAGCATTCATGGTCGATATAAATAATAGCTATAATTTAGCGATCATCTACTGTGAAGTGAGCAAAATAGGCACTATATTCATATATTATCACATTTTATTTTCATAACAGCCCTGCAATGGGTTTTATTAATTCTGCTTTACAGAAGAGGGACTTGAGGTTCAGAGAGGCAAGCTAGAGTCAAACAATTTTCAGGGAGAATTAGAACTCAAATCTAGTTTGCTGTGCAAGGCTGCAGCTCTTTCCACTACCTGATGCTGTGCTCTCCAGACTAGACTAGGGAATCCTGTATTTATATAGCAATGACAGAAGAAGGATGAAGACTCCACAGGAGCCAAGTTGGAAAGGTCATTTTTGATAAGGGTTTGAACCAAGTTGGTATCTGAAGTCATCCAAAAAATAAATAAATAAGAGGGAAGCAATAAACTACTGGAATAACCCCAACAGTGAATCACTTTCCATTTTTATGTGTTATTATGTGGCTTAAAAAATAAATAGGCAAGCATTTGTTGAGTAAGACTGTATGAGATGCTATGGAGGGTGAGAGAACAGATAAACCAGTATCTTTCTCTCTTTTCATTTAAGTATCTTGAAATCTTGTTGTTTTCCTATATGCTTAAAAAGATAACTAGCAGTTTTAATTATATAAATTCAGATATTAAACAACAAGGGTCCTATGAACCTTTGTTGTCAGGGGAGTTTCACAAAAGCAGTAATACCTGAACTTCCCACTGAATATTAGGTTTGAACAAGTGAAATCTAGATAGGTGGGCACACCCAGAAGAGGACCACCAAAGCAAAGGCACAGACACAAGAGGAGATTGGTCCACCTGGAGTTGAGAGTTCATAATACCATGTAGGGAGAGAAAGAATTAAAAAGCAGGTTGAGCCAGGGCCAGCAGCATACACCTATAGTTCCAACTAACCAAGAGGCTGAGGCAGGAAGATCCCTTGAGCCTACGGGTTAAAATCTATCCTGGGTAACATTGCAAGATCCTATTTCTTAAAAGAAAGAAAAAAAAGGAAAAAGTAGGTTAAAGGTATCAAAGCAGGTTGAAATAAGTAAATGCAGAGGTTTCTGAATCATAGGCAATGGGCCTTGACATTTATATGACAAGTGATGGGAATCTGAAGAAGATATTTGAACTCATTAATATGTCTAGTGCCTAATAGAATGTTCAGGCTCTACCAGGTATGTTTGCTAAGTGAGCGAATGAATGAATGAATGCTATGTATAGGATGTGCTAGCATAGAAAGAGTTAAGAGTGTATTGCAATGGCAGTCTGGATGATATAAGATGGTATTGGTAGCTGTAGAAAAGTTATGAAAAATTTGGAAGCAATGAAAAAGACACTATAAAAGGGAAAAAGAGATTCTATTCCACCATTTTTTCCTGAGTGGTAATTTACATGAAAACAGTAGGAAAAAATTCTTCTAATAACCTCTAAATTCAAGAACTCATAACTCTACCAGTGGAGCTCAAGATGCTTATACATCTCTCTGGCAGTCAAAGAGCTAGTCAGGGGAAGAAAATGAGAAGCATATTTTTAAAAGCAGAAAGTAAAAATATTAAAATGCATGTTAAGCTTTGGAGGCAATATTTAACTTTTTCTCTAACTAGGTAATTGAAGCTCAATTTACTAATGGTCAATGGAGAAATGCAGGTCTTATTATTCCTGGTTTGCGATGGGAATACCGAGGGTCAAAGAAGCCCAACATTTCACAATGACGTGATTCCAGGTACATTTATTCTAAGACCTGTATTTTGTTTTGTATTATCACATGTCACAGAAGACTTGAGGAAGAAAAGAGAAAAAAAGATGAGAAAGATTCAATTCTAGGAAGTCTCCTTAGTAGATGTCTCAGGAAATACATGATGGGACTGTATTATACTGAGGACCCATAGTTGAGCATATATAAAACTTTTCTCTCTGCACAGGTATAGCACTCTCCTGTTTACCTAGGACAATTTGCAGTGAATGATAATCCATTTTCTCTCCCAAGAGTTGGTAAATTGATTTTGTTTGTTTGTTACTTTTGAAATGCACAGACTGCATATATGTAGTTGGTGCTTTTTTACAAGGCTCTGTTGGGTCAATAAAGACCCTCCTTTTCCATTTCTCCTCCCTGTGTCTTACAGCCATCACATTCCAGCAGACACTAGGGAGCTCTCACCCAAGCCAATAAGCCGCAGAATTACCTAAAGCTACAATCATTCCCATCAAATAAGATCTTGCAGTTTGGAACAAGTCCCATAGCTTCAACAATTTGGTTTCTTGGCCAGAGCCAAAAATGCTGATTTCCCCTCCCTGGAAGGTTTAGAAACCTGGGATGCACCATGGATGGGGTGCTCCTTGTGTTCTCTGCATCCTTCTTCATGACACAGGATCTGCTGAAGAGATGACTGAGGCTTCATAAAACTTTATGAGACACAGTGGAACAGAAAGGCTTTGAGCCACCATCACCTTTGTAAAGTCCAGCTGTTGCCATCAGCTCTGCAATAAAAGCTGAACAGAAAGGTTGGCCACATCCCACAAGTAATGCTTCTTTACTGTGATTCATTCAGAAACACCGAGTTCCACTGAGAAGCTGGGGATAGTCCAGAGGCAGCCTTAACCAAAACTAGCTACTTCTTTGAAATTATCATCCGAGAAATGTGCTTGAGTTTTAAGCCCCAACGGCTGGTTGCATCCCACTGGTCACTCCTGAGGTTAATATCCCTTCACCTGTAGCACTGACTGCCTTTTCTCGAGTCCCCTGCTAACCCACCATCCAGTCTTACTTCCCTACAAAAAAAAAAAGGCTCCTTTTTAAAGCAAAAACCCAGAATTAATATGATGCATAAAAACTATTATAGCCGAAAGCGATGGCTCACACTTGTAATCCCGGCACTTTGGGAGGCCGAGGCAGGTGGATCACCTGAGGTCAGGAGTTCGAGACAAGCCTGGCCAACATGGTGAAACCCCATCTCTACCAAAAATACAAAAATTAGCTGGGTGTGGTGGCAGGTGCCTGTAATCCTAGGTACTTAGGAGTCTGAGGCAGGAGAATCGCTTGAACCTGGGATGAGGAGGTTGCAGTGAGCTGAGATCATGCCATTGCACTCCAGCCTGGGCAATAACAGCAAAACTCCATCAAACAAACAAACAAACAAAAAAAAAAACACACAAAAATCAAAACAAAACAAAAAACTATTATAGACTAGATTGGCCAGACAGAATGCAGCAACACAGTGGTGCTCACTGAAGGATCATGGTCATGCCAGGATTTTGCTCTCATTCCTTTAAGCAGCAAAAGTTCCCAGAGACGTCATTCTTCTTTTTAGCCAAATTCACCGTACAAAAGTTTTCCTTTCTTATGTTTACCTAGAAATTAAAAAAAAAGGGAAGAGGGAGATTGAAATTATTGCCATAGATTATTGGGAAAGAAACTTGAACTTGGTAAAGTCTTTTTGTAGAATAATTAGGGAGTATTCATCAAAACCTTAAAAAGTGCAGGCTCTTTAAACCAGAAACACCACTACTAGCTATTTATTCTGTGTTAACGGGCACAGAGCTAGGGATTGAGTTTACAGGGTTAAGGTGCTCCCAGTTTCATGGTAAAAATAGCAAGAGACTGTGGATTATGGACATGGCAGCCCTGTGACTGATGACCCATAGATGCAGAAAGCAGAATGCTCCAGACTCTGTCCATGAGAGGAAGGCCATGCCTAGAAAAGCCCATGGGCACCCACAGCTTTGTCACAGTGCTAACTGCATGATTCTCAGTGTGCTTTCAGGCACCCCCAAGTGCTTCATGCCACTGCTCCAGAAATGGGAAGTGGTTGGCCTTGCTGTTGGAACTAGTTGAGACCTTTAAGACAAGAATCTCTAAGGGGATTCCCTGAGACCAAAACCAGACATTTCATGTAATCATGATCAGCTATTTCTCACTCTGTATCAGACCAGTGAAAATGAACAAAGTGGATGAAGGGAATCAAATAAGCCTGAACTTAATACAATGGAGTTGTATTGAGGCAGAGGCTGCCCTAAGACTCAATACAACAGAGATCTCCCACTCACTTTGTGTTTCGCCTCTTCGGAAAGCTCTCTTAGCTGAAGATATATACAAACACATACACACAGGCACTACTCACATACACTCAGACACATACGTCCATGAATGTGCACCGATTCTCCTGAAACAAATACTATTTTAAAATATTAGAGGGAAATGACCTGTGCTACAGCAGCACTCTTCCTTCCAAGCCAATATTGTATTTGAGTCAGTGTCTGTGGCTCAAATGCTGTGTTACTGAGTGAGAATTTCATACGGCTGTGTGGGAAACTGGCCCATAAACATACTTGTTAAGAGCATTTAGCTTTCTGGCTCCAGCCATTCCGATGTCTGTCTTAGAATTGTGCCAGGAGCCAATGGTAGGAAAAGAAGCAGCGTCATTCAGCTTAATTGGGCAATGATTAGGACTTCCTCCAACAAAGAAAGTAAGCAGGGAAACTGTAGCTGACCTCCCTAGGGCTGTTTAGGGGTCCTGGGTCCAGGGACTACTTTATACAGGATAAATATATCTGAACTTTCCTAACCTCCCAGCCTGATTTAATTAGTAAACACCTTCAAAGGGATCAAGCTGACTTGTGAAACAAAGTCTACCGCACACTGCAAAGGTGGGCAAATAAATATTTAAAGGGCACATCCATGTAGGTGGAGCGGGGAGGGAAATAGATTAGGAACAGTAGGAAAAGATATGAGTTAACTCTGGGAGTTCTCTTGTGTAACTGCCCTTGACCTTGCCCCTTCCAGTGGCTAAACTTGCCCCTTCTCCAGGGCTTTTGTGGGACCTCTTCACTAGACACAGCCAGCCAGCCTCAGAAAGAACTATCCCAAAATATGGATTCACTTAACCTTATTATAGTTGTGGTCACAGTTCTGCTCACAGAATATTTCAGTTGTCTTGAATGTCAGGGCTGAACAAGATCTATTTAAAGGTCTAGAACTAAACACTGCTATTTAGCAAACTTGTATGAACATGCAAATCACTACTAAAGTGTGTTTTGTTTTGTTTTATCTAGCAATGATATAACCTAAAGGACTGACTCGTCAATGGTGGTGTTTCAGGAAACGCCAGCCGTTGTCAAGTGCACCTCTGCAAAAGACCAGCCCTGTCTATAGAATTTCCAGACACTTTATGCTTTTTCAGTGGCTTTTAGCCAATTATCACATAGTTCCCCACCACATTGTGGTGGAACAGCAACTAACAAGACTTCCCAGGTCACACAAAGGCTCTGAAAGAATCAAAGTGCATGCCACACAAATGAACTATCATCAGTTCCACCTCCACTGTTAACGCTCTGGAGAACTTGGGATAGAGAGATTTTCATAATGGGATTTAAATCTAGGAGTCATACTTGGAATTGGAGTTCAATTCTCTGAAGTGGTTCAGATGGGAGACTAATATGAGCTTCTTAATTACTTTATTTCACATATCAGAAGGGAGATGAGGCAGGGGAGTGAAGAATACCATTCTGGGAATTCAGCACCTGCTGAATTCCAGGTATAATATTCTAGGAATGATATGCTATTGCCCATTCACTGCCTCACTTAATCCTCATGGCAAACCTGCAAACTATGTATTATTATTCCTATTTTGCACAGAAAGCCGAGGCTTAAGCACATCAGATGGGCTACACGCAATCCAGTCTGTTTTGTTTTGCTGTTTGATTGGTTCGTTGGTTGTTTTTGTTTGTTTATTTTGTTTTTGTTCATTTTGCTTTATCATTTACACATTGATTGTTCATTCAGCAAAAAATTGTAAAATACTCAAAGACAATAACTTTGTCTAAATTCTTTCCTCTCTATTCCCAACATTCATCTGACTGCTAGACTCATATTCATTCATTTATTCATTCAAAACATATTTATTAGACAGTAGGGACACAGCAGTGGACAAAACCGAAAAGGTGCTTGTTATTATGAAGCTTACATTTTAACAGAGAAAGACAATCAATTAAATAAATAAGCAAGTTAGAAGTAAGAAAGAAAGGATGGAAGGAAGAAAAGAAGGAAATGAGAGAGGGAGGGAAGGAGCCAGAGAGAGAGGGATAAAAGAAGGAAAAAGGGAAATTATCAGAAAGTGAGGCATATCATGCAGAAAACTGAGATTGGAAGATGTGATGGAGAGAGGCTGGATGATACCTCAAATTGGGTATTCAGAACAGGATTCTCAAAAAAGGAGAAGTTCAAACTGAACCTGAATGACAAGAAAGAGGAAGCCACAGAAAATCAAGGGGAAGATATTGTAGCCAAAGAAACTACAAAACCCTGAGATGGGAAAGAACTTTAAGAGCTAAAAAAACTGAGAAAAAATGAATGTGGCTAGCGATGGTCAGTGATTCAGAGAAAGAGTTACACAAGATGATGTCAGAGAGATGGTTAGGAGCCAGGTGACATAGGACTTTGTAAGCCACAGTAAGGATCATTCATCAAATATGTGTTGAATGAATAAATGCACAGGCCTTGGAGCACTATGAGAATGTGAGTACCAGTAGCCTTTTAAGGAATTTATACTTGAGTCAGAAAGACAAAAGAAATCCATGTCCACTCATTTAAGAACTATTTCCTGAAGCCCCGTGGCATGCTGGGCATTGTGGTTGATACAGGGGCACCAGAGTGAATAAGCCATACTCCTGGCCTTCTACCAGTTCACACGTTTAAGGAAAGAGACAAGACCATGATCAGAGTAACAGGTTTTTTAATTTGAGGAAACGCTATGTGAGTACATGGAAAACATCTAACAGCCTGGAAAAGAAGTCAAGGAAAAGCAAAGACAGCATATAAATTACAGCCAAGATAAAAAATTCAGAAATGCATTGGTCCCTGTAGGCTAGAAAGGTCAGAGAAAATTGTCAGAGAAAATTAGACTTAAGCTGGATCTTCAGGAGCAGAACTTGTTGGTAAGAGGGAGGAATTCGAGATTGAATAACAAATGCACACAAGTTTAGATCAAAGGTCAGCATCTTGTTGAGGCATACAAACCTCCCCCAGCCTCTGCTTCTCCTAAGCAACACCTTCACTGCACACACACATAAGCTCCCATGCTCATCCTCCCTCTCTGCTGAAACACAGCTGAAATGACCTACTATTCATCCCCTAAATTACTTGATATCTTGGTCACCAGGAAATGAAGGTCTGATTCTCATTCCAGCTACAAAGACGATGTACATCTTGCTGATGGTTGAACATCCCTCAGGATACAGAATTCCTAATTTCACCAGTTCTTCTTCCTTGGCAAAGAAATTCCTCCTTAAATGCAACAGAAGTCTACTTTATTGGTGTAGCTATTCCTTGATCCTAATTATTTTATGTTTTTTTTAATCCTAATTTTAATCTCAGCAGTATGTTGGCCAACTATTTCTGGGTATGAATCATTATCACACCCTCAGAGGCATGTACAATAACCATTAATTTCTCACTTACGAAGGTATGGGCTAGCTGGGAAGGCTCTGGAACATGCTGAAGGGTGGTGGGAGGTAGCTCTGTTCCACGTTTCTCACCTTATCTGGGACCAGTGGGCCAAGTGGGCTAGGTTATTACAGTGATAGCAGAAGTATAGGAGAATGAATGGAAACATGAGATGTTCCTTATGGGGCCAGAACTGGCACTCTATAACATCTACCTACATCTCATTGGCCAAAGCAAGCCACACATCTAATCCCAAGGTAAAGGGGAAGGAAAGTGCATGCTGCCTGTTATAAGGCTATGACAAAATGGATGCAACGGGGCAAGAATTGCAGCGAAATATTCAACCAACCACAGAAGTTACAAATTATTCAACTCACTTTTCCTACTAATTTCAGATCTCAGAAGGTGGAGTTCATGTTCCTAAAAACATCTTTACTTTTCAAACTAAGCTTTCTCAACTCCTTGGTTTTCAGAGCCTTTCTCCCCACCCTGATCTGAACATCTTTTAGTTTGTAAACATTTGTAGCCAATGTTTATGAATGTTTCTAGCAATCAAATGTGGTCATGGTATTGTCTTCCAGAGTGGCTTTGCCAGTGCAAGACAATGGGTCCGTCTGTTAGGATTTGATGCCTAACAAAACATTCCAAAAGTTAGCTCACACTTCTAGAAGTCAGCTAGGCAATTCTTCTGGTCTGGATTGGGCTTGGTAATTTCATGCATCTGCATCAGCTGCAGATCAGCTAGAGATTGACTGGTCTAGGGTGACCTGGGCTAGAACAGGTGGGATCTCTCTCAACACTATTTGTCTTCTTCCAGAAGGCTAACCAGGACTTATTCACATGGCTGTATCAGCGTTCCCCGAGTTCGAGAATGGAGACTGCATGCTTGAAAAATGGGCTCAAGTGACACAACCTCACTTCAACCATATTCTAATGGCCAAAGCCAGTCATGAGGCCAAACCAGAATAAATGACAGACTGAACCTCATATAGGAGAAGCTGGAAAGTGCAGTGATCATATCTGCAATTCCACAACAGAAGCATTCCGTACTGTATGTTCATGAATGCATTGAATGTAATCAGCTTGCCTTGGGTTTTGGCCCATGCCACACTGTTAACTCACAGAGAAGTCAATAAAAAACCTTAGACTTTTTTTTTTTTTGAGACAGAATCTTGCTCTGTTGCCAGGCTGGAGTGCAGTGGCATGGTCTCAGCTCACTGCAATCTCCACCTCCCGGGTTCAAATGATTCCCCTGCCTCAGCCTTCTGAATAGCTGGGAGTAAAGGTGTGCACCACCAAGCCCGGCTAATTTTTTGTATTTTAGTAGAGTCGGGATTTCACCGTGTTGGCCAGGATGATCTCGATCTCCTGACCTCGTGATCTGCCTGCATCAGCCTCCCAAAATCCTGGGATTACAGGTGTGAGCTACCGCACCCAGCCACAACCTTAAGACTTTTAATGATGAACTATTGTCAACTAAATTCATATTACACTTGTATTTATGCAGCTGATTAGAACCAAATTGCAACCCTTCGTATTCAATTTCATCTCCATTGCTTCAGCCAGCTTTGATCCCTTCATATCTCTTCTTGTAGCAATCTTTTGATTCCTGTTTAAATCAATTGCCATATTCTGAATAACTTCTTCATGTATTTTCTTATCATAGTTGATGTAAGAAATAAGTTGATATAATATTGCTTCTATCAACAATTTAAGGACAGGGATAACCACATTTTTTAGTCTTCCTGCATATCCTATGGCAGCCATCACTGTTCTGAGCACATAGCTGGTCCTCGGTTACCTCATGAAGTTACATAAGAATGAATCAATACCCAAAACAACACAATTCCAATGGGGTAAATCAGTGGTTCTTGAATTCTTTTTTTTTTTTTTTCAGTAAAGTTCTTCTTTTTAAGATAAAATATTTTACGAAAGTCCAACATGAAAGGCAGATAAACCTAAGAAGACATTTCTGAAATTCTTTCTACTTAACTTTTTCCATCCTTATCTCCCATAAGATATCTGAGGCCTCCTCAGATGCCACGGAATAAAATTTGAAAAACACTGGATGAAGTCAACATTTTTCCAACTTTTCAAACTTAAACCTCAGTAAGAAATGCATTTTACATAGTGACCCAGGACACACTGACATATAGATAACTGAAACTACTGCTCTCAAGACTACTTCACCCTAAGTACAACAAAATCTCATGTTTTCTATTCTACTCACCTCATTTTTTGAATGTCAGCCATGAACTACTAAATTGATTTTATAAGCCACTAAACAAGCAATGCCCCATAGTTGGAAATTATTAGACTAGATGATCTCTTGAAGAAGTCTTTCAAGTTTTAAACTCTATTGGCCTAGGGTTCTACAGCTTCTGTATCCTCAATTTCTATTGTTTATTCCCAGGGCAGAGAAGGAGGTGATGGTCACCTCCAAAAAGAGCGGAAGTTAAGTTCTAGATAAGCCACAATCACGCTCCCCAAGTGCATGAAGACCACATAATCTCGTGGGCGTGAATAAAATCAATGGATCACTCTTGAGAGGAAAGCTCACTCTGGAGTCAGACTACCTAAGTTTAAATCCCAGTTACTCAGGCTTATTACTTAACCTGCTTGTCAATAATTACCTTCTCTGAAATTTATGCCTAATAATTGTTACCTACCATGCAGGGTCATTAATAGGATTAAATAAGATAGTGTATAATGAATGTAGCTCAGTGCCAGGAAAACATGAAGTGCTCCAAATTCTCTAGTATTGATAGGAAGTAAGCAGTTATTTTTTTTTTGGAAGGAGTGAGCTCAATTATCAAGACCAAAGATGTATAAATTACTCCCCGCCCCCACCCTCTGCTTTAATAAGCAGGGAGATGTAGGTTCAAATTCTTTCTCTGCCACTGACCAGGTGTGTGGTCTTAGATGACTCACAGTTTCTGAGCTTCAAGATCCTCAGTTGTGAAATGGAAATAACAAAACCTATCTGATAGAGTTGCTAGGAGGATATTAGGAATAATGATAAAACAATGAATATAAGACACCTGACCCAGGACTTGATATATAGTAAGTGCTCAAGAAAAAGAGTGGCGGGAGAAAGAGAGAAACACCCTAACAAAATCTGGCAAAAAAAAAAAAAAATCAAAGTGCTTTGAAAAGCAATTGTTGATATTTTTAAATAATGAAAGAAATAATCACAGCCAGATCACATTGGTTATTTTAACCGTGATGCATTGCTGTAAAATGCAGAGCCCTACTAAGATGTTCCAGCAACATAAAATTGTGGAATTCATCACTCTATCACATGTGTGTGTGAGCATGTGTGTGTGTGAGAGAGTGAGAGAGACATCTGTTTGACTCAGAAAACACAATCATCTTCAGTGTGCCACACAGTGTGCTGAGGTTACAGGATAAACAGGGCAAGTTCCTGTCATCAAGAAACCTATACTTTATCAATATCTCATCTCCCTCTCTGTCTCTCTGAAGCTCTCCCCTCTTTTTATTTAGCACTTACTAGGTTATAGGCACTGTGTCAGGTATTTTACATCATTTCACCTAATTCTCATAGCAACCTGATCAGACAGGATCTGTTATTCACACTTCATAGTAAAGAATCCTAAGGCCACATAACTGTTCAGGGCAGAGCAAGGATGTGAAATCAGGTTTCTTTATTAACCCCTAGGTCCTCTATAACTTCCTATAGGAGCACAAACGTGTGATATCTTTCCTCGTCCTTCCTCGTCATAAGGATGGCACCCTTATAACAAAAGAAAGGATGACAAGAGAAAAGCATAATAATTTTTTTAAATGAAAGTTTGGTGTGACATAAGAACCTTCAAAATGAAGACCCAATGAGCTACAGAAAACTATCCATTTTTATGCTTAGATTCAATGAAGAATGGACTGCCATGTAGAAATGTGATCAGGCAAGAGGATATGATCTAATGGTAACAGAGGGGATCTCAGCATGATCTGTCTGTTCCTATTCTTCTCGGCTTCTCTGGGTGACATTTCTTCCTCCCAGGTTTGGGGTAGGATTCCTCCGAAATGAGAGTCTGATGACCTGCTATCCAATAAGGTAGGGCAGAGAATTTCTTTTTGGCCAGCTCCTCCACAGTAAGGTGGGAGAAAGTTAGTGTAGCATTTCTAGTTTCTGTGGCTGGTTCTGGGCAAAAAAGAGGAGTGGGAGCAGAACTTCAAAAGGATCTCACTTCTATGAACTCCCTATGTCCTTCAGCTCAAAGTACTCAGCAGGCCATGGTGCCATACTTTGGGGTATCATGTTCTAAACGCCAACATTCCCAATTCTACTCCTATGAATTGATAAGCATAGATAGAAAGTTCACCAGGTATAACATAAAATACTAGCTATGTGGTGCCTCTCTGTGTAGATCATAACAGCATAGGGTAGGAGCTGAGAACAAGGATTTCAAACTTGGCTAGATCTAGGTTTGAATTCTTGTGGTACCACTTAGCTCTGTGGAGAGAGAGAGAGAGAGAATTGGATTGAAACATGATATAAAGTTTACATAAATACATACACACCATACACACACACACACACACACACACACACACATACATGCACATACCACCACTCCCATAGGCTCACTGTGAAAGGTACCTTAAGAGAAGACTGAGATCTAATTCAATCTCCTTACTTTGCAGTGGAGAAAATCAACCCTCGGTGGGGACAAGGGCACAGTGGATTTCCTGCCAGTGCTCCCACAGGGAGGGAGAGACTGTCACCATTGGTACCTCAAGCTCCAGCACCTCAGCCCTGTGCTTTTCCCAGCACTGCATCCCAGGAGCCCAAATTTTCTATAAATGTGTCCAAGTTTTCAAGTGGTTACTCCTGAGGTCAAAGGAAATGGCCATCCCGGATAATGCAGACTCTTGAAGAGGAAGAAAGTTCCTCTCATTCTGAGATTTTCCTCTATCTGCTTCGTAGAGGTCAAGAGAAGGGCAAGGGAAAGCTCCCATGACTTGACTCCTAGGTCTTCACATCCAAGAATGTAGTGGAGGTTTAAATAAATCAGGCTGTAGGCAACAATTCAGACAGGCTCCCCCACATGTTCTATGATTTTTGTTTTGTTCTGTTTTGTTTTGTTTTGTGTTTTTGTTTTTTTTTTCCCCCTAGTGGATACCATCAGCTGTCTTGTTGCTACGAGACCAGAGTGGGTGGGAAAGGCCAACAGCCATATTTTTCAAACTTATCTGCAAAACCGGTTTTGCCCTTGCTCCCCCAAGGGGTTCTACTTCCTTAGGAACAGGATGTTACAACTAGGCAGATGGAGAGAGTGAGACTACATTTTTCGAGAAATGGACTGAGCTTTTCCTGGACATTTGGTGTCATCCAGCAGAGTACTGGGAGCTGCCAATTACAGGTCTGATGCAATGTTTGGGAAACAGCCGCAGAGTACACATGACTCAACAAAATATTACGATTTGCATTCCTATCTCTTGGGAAGTTGCACTTATCAGCACCAACAAGTGTCATGCGGTCAGCGAGAGTGCTGGGCTGAGTTTGTCATTGGAGAATTAAAAAGGAATTAAAAAAAAAAAAAAAAAAAAAACCAAGAAGGGGTTGTGGGGAGGTGAGTGTTTGAATCATTCCGGGACTTTCCTTTCGGGTTGCATTCCAATCAGACAGACCTAAACCTGGCAGAGCCATATCATTGCTCAATGTCAGAAACATTCGCCTGGAATGCGGGGACATGTGAACTTGGACACCCCCTGCAGCTTCCTTGTGTGGCCCAGAATGCTGAATCCACCATAAACACACCATCAGGAGAGCAGAGGCAGAGCCCAGAGCCGGGGTTAGTGGGGAAGTGGCACATTTCATATAAAAGAAGACACAAAATGTGATGCTCTCGGCAGCATTCCCTCTAAGGCCTTTGTACAGGCTCACAATGCACACTGATGACCCAAGCAGAGATGGAAAATGAGCTGGTGCATTTTTTTTTTTTTTTTTTTTTTACCCTTAGAAAAAAGTAAGAATGTGAATTAACTTCCTCCTTCTCTGGGCTTCTACTTGGCAGTCTGAGACAGACCAAAAAAAAAAAAAAAAATCCCTATTTCCAAAGAACTCTAAAACTCTAAAAGTGGATATATGTGGACATCAAATTCCCCGCCCTGCCCCTGTCCAGGGACCTTTTCCACCCCAGCTAAGATAGTCAGGGTTCAATCCTTGTCACATGAGTATAAATTAGAACATAAATCAGCATACCCAAAAGCCCATTTACACCTTGCAGCTTGTTCCCGAGCTCAGTCTCCCAGCCAGCAGAGAACTGATCATTGGCAGAGCATTCTGGTTAACTATATGCAAATAACATCACTCCTCCACCCCAATACAGAAGAAAGGAAGGCATCGTAGCCAATCGGCCATTAACAGCAGAAAATAATGGCACAGGGTGCGATGTTCGCAAGGGTCGGAGATACACAGAGTCTAAAAAGTAAAAACAGTCAAGCTAAATCAAATGCATATTATAAACAGGCAGATAGTAAGAATGTGATGGCTTTGTTGTATTTAATTGTCACAACAACCAATGGGATACATACAATAGCTTTTCACATTCACCACTCTGATGATAAACCAGTCAAAACAGCATTGGCAGTCCCTATCACACAGAAGGTATAAACTTACTGCTAAAACAGTGACGATTACTCATGCCAGCTGTCAGAGATGATGCACTCTTTCACATAGGATAGCAATTAGCTGAAATAATCCCAAACCACTGTTGCCCTTAATCCCTAATTGCCTATCTGGGTTTGTGGTTTTGTCTACCAAAACAGACATATAGAGTAGCAAGTGAAAGGGCTTTCCAATGAAGATTCTAGGGTGAGGTTGAGTGTGTCTTTTTGGAAAACTGACAGGTGCACAAAAGATCAGACAGCCAACTGAGGGAGACCAAAGGCAGCATGTTCAAAATTGAGTTTACTGCCCTTTAAACTCTAGAATTAGGGAGGAGGTAGAGGTAGGTTGAACAGAAGATAGAATCACAGTAACTGTGAGCTCAGAGCCGATCCCACTATGGTTTTGGTTATGAACTGATTGGGTGACATTAACATTTTATTCATGGAGGCAATATAATGTAGTGTCATAGATATCAGCAGCCTTAGTTCTCCTTTACAATCTGATAACTCTCATTATGTAACATCAGACAAGTCACTTCTTCTTCATGGGACAAAAGAGCTGAACCCAAGATTACACTTAAAGCTATGGCTATGATTCCTACAAAGGCATTTATAAGTTATCTCTCAGAAGACAGAGTTTAATCAGAGTATATGGCAGTAGATAAAACAATGAGTCACATTGAAATCTAGATTTGTATTTTGAGAAGGTAGTAAAAGAGTGTGTCAAATTCTCCTTCGTGGCCGGGCGCAGTGGCTCTTGCCTATAATCCCAGCACTTTGGGAGGCCAAGGCAGGTGGATCACCTGAGGTCAGGAATTCAAGACCAGCCTGGCCAAATGGCAAAACCCTGTCTCTACTAAAAATACAAAAATTTGCCAGGCATGGTGGTGGGTGCTTGTAATCCCAGCTACTTCGGAGGCTGAGGCAGGAGAATCGCTTGAACCCAGGTGGCGGAGATTGCAGTGAGCTGAGATCGTGCCCCTGAAGACACAGCAAGACTAGCTCTCAAAAAAAAAAAAAAAAAAAAAAAAAAAAAAAAAACTCCTTTGCATTGTGCAGGACACGCAGAAGAATGTTGTCTCCACAGTGGATGTCCCTTAAATAGGGGTGTGCTTTGACATGTGTCCAGTATAATGGTAATCACTGTCAGGTTAAGCTCTAATAGTGTCTACCGAGCCTTTAGGAAAATTGCCACTAGAAACTTGTCAGCATTATATTGTTAGCATCCAGCACAGTGCAAAGTTGTTGAATAAATGTTTGTTGAGTAAATTGACAGTTCAATGAAACTCAGTTTTGAGTTGAGTTAAAGGTGATATTTCTCTAATGAATATTTGGTCATGTCAATCAGTCAGGGCCACGACTTTCAGCCTCACAATCTTGCCCCTCCTATATTTCCTACATTTGTTAACTCTGTTCCCCCATTTATGGTTTATGAAATACCATCCCCCCACATTTGCCTAACAAATTCCTATTCCTATTTTGAAACCTTTCTCAGATGTCTTCTCCTCTGAAAGCCTGTCCTTGCCACAGCCTTGAGGATAACTGATCACTTCCTCTTTTGTGCCCACACTGATACAAAGAACGCAGTGCCTGGCAGATAGCATTACCTCAATACATTTTGATTAATGGGCAGATGAATAAATGAATGGTCTGCAAGAATGCTGACAATTGAGGTAAATCAATCAACAGCAATTAGGTGCCTACTTGGTGTAAGGCATTGTGTCTCTGCCTTTTGTTAAAATCGCATATCACAATAAATGTCTTTAGGCAGGGAGGTAAAGAATCTATGCAATGAAAATCCTTGTAGCTTTTGCTGTGCCTCAATAATCCACTCAGTGCTTTGGATTGGCCCCAATTACTAATATTCTCCAAAACTGAGGAATCAAAGGAGCATTAATGCTAATATTATCCCTGAAATGTTACTCATTGCAAAGTGTTGTGTTCAGCACCATCTCTGAAGGCCTTCCACCCATTCTCAAAAGAAAAAAGAAAGCAGAAGCAACTGCCTTCCTCCTCTGAAATAGCGTTTGTCATTTTCATAAATGTCTTTGACTCACGCAATTTGTCATTCAGGCACATATTTCCTCCTGGGCCTGTCCCCTTTTCTCCTTGAATTGGGAAGGATCATTCTGGCTAAAGGAGCCAAGTCCTTCAGGAGAGAGATCTGGTTTGAGGCACTGTCTTCCAAAGCAGAAGTATAATAACTAGAGCTAAAAGCTTTAGCCATATGGAAATGTTAGAATGTCAAGAGGATTCCTGCCATTTCTAAATTCAGTAGACATCTGAATTTGTTAATATCCAACCCAGGCCAAAAAGTCATGGAAAAACAATTAAGATTGTGGCGCCCATTCGACTCTTCTCTCTAGCCAGCATTTTATTTTCATCACAAAAGTATCACGAACATTCAAGTCATGGACCATTCATAGTGTTGGTGAGGAGTCTGTACATTTGAACATGCATGTTTCAAATCCCTAATAAAATGTCTAGAGAGATACACAGAGAGCCCTTCACCCTTGGTTGTCTTTGGAGAGACAAAAGAGATTAGAAGAGTAATAAAGAGGAATTTTTACTATTTTCTCTAAGTGTTCCTGTATAATTTGATTTTTTGTATCATGGACATGTTGAAAATTTAAAAATAGTAATAAATTTATTAAAATGAGAACATAGGATGAGTTTGGGCCAGCTCCCTTATATTTCTAACTCTGTAATTTTCCCACCTTTGTCATGGAGCCCTTGGTATGTGAATTTGTTCTCTTGTTCTTTAACATTTATCAGGTCACTCAGTAGGGAGTGAAGGGCTCACAGGGAAGAGATGAGACTAAAACTGATCCCAGCACTGTCTGAGCCATTTCCTTACACAATCTCATTTTCATCCTCCTAAAATTCCCACAAAATAAGTACTACTGGCTACAGAAAGCTGAACATCCAAGTCATATCACTGATTTTCAGATTTTCTTTCATCTATAAATGAGTGCTATACATGTCCTTCTATTTTACAACCTGCTTTTTGCATTTACCAGTACATCATAACCATCTTTTTAAGTAAATGAATTTCATTCCTGTAGTCATTCTTGATGGCTGCTTAGCATTTGTTCATATGGATGTGCTGAAATCAACTCAGCCAAGTCCCTATCACATTTTGAGGATAAGAAAATGAAGTTCAGAGAATTTAGTGAGGTGCTCAGGGCCACATAGCAGGTGAGTAAGAGCAGGAATTAGACTCCTGGTCTGCCAGGGGTCTGGCTCCCACTCTTACAAATGTGCCCCGCATTATGTTCCAAGGACTCCATCCTCCAGCTTCTCCTGGGAGCCCTGGCCAATGACATCCTTGCTGGATCCATCCTGGCACCTTCCCCTATTCATTCTTCCATCAGAAGCACTCACTCTTTCAAGATGAGCAAAAAAAAAAAAAAAGGAAAATGCAAAGCTCATGCATTTTACTACCCCTGTGGCTCTACAGTGTGATTGGCAACTTTTCACTGCCAAATTATAGTAGAATTTAATCAGCAACTTTTTACTGACAAATTACAAGCTTATTCTCGGACTTCCTCATAGTCATCCACCTGTCTGCTCAATAATAAGTTCACTTAAGTCCAAAAAAATAAGACAAAGCACAACCGGAGAATAGAGGAGACATGGCCAGTACGAAAATATCTGGGGGTTTTAGTCAAAGTGGTTCCAGAATGAGTCAGCAGGGAGATGTGGATGACAGGAAAACAGATTTCCACTTTAACAACATTGAAATAACTCAAGTACTAAGAAGAGGGAAAGTCACCATCCCCTTGAATGTAGCACTGGGACAAGTTCCTTAGCCTCTCTGAGCCTCATTCTCATATAGTGAATGGGAATAATGATAAAAAGCATGCATGTAAATCGCTTCACAAAGTGCCTAGCCCATAGCAAGCGCTCCAAAAACAAAGCTAGTTTTATCACTCTCTCAACAATACTAAAGCAAACTCTATTACATGCCTTACTTTACAAATTATGAAACTCAGGTGATGAAGCTAAGTGGCAGAAAATAGACTAAAACCAAGTCTGTCCGATTTTGAAGTCCATTTTCATAACCACCAAGTTATTACTTCCTCCCTTAATAGAAAATTTAGAACAAGAAAATCCCTCATAATCTCGTGACCCTGAGATAAACACTTTTACTCTTTTAAACACTTTCAGATTTCTCTTCCATATATAAATGAATACTATTATTCAAAATTGGAGATCATGCATTACATTCTATTTTATAACCTGGTTTTTACATTTACTATTACATTGTAACCATCTTTTAGATCAATAAATGTTCATTCCCATAGTCATTCTTGATGGCCATTAGTTCATACGGATAAGCAGTAATCTGTTCAGCCAGTTCTCTGTTGTTGGACATTTGTTCACAATGTAATCAATACTGCAGTGAAAATCCTTGTTGCTAAGTCTTTGTCTTAGCCATTATAGGTTAAGACAATGTAGATACATTGGAGTTTGTTCTAAACTAGCAATTGGGTGGATGATGAGAGTTTAAGACTCATTCCATGAGAAAAAAAAAAAAAAACGTGGAAAAACTGGCATCCTCCTCTCTGGAAAAGTGAGAGTCCATAGGCTGAAGTGGTGGCATGACAGCTGCCCTCAGATGGCCAGGAAGGTGTTGGTGACACAGTGACTAGACTTTCTCCAAAGGCTCTGAGCAAGTAGGACAAGAAGGCAGCAGACTTCTGATGAAAAGCATTTTCTCACAGACTCAATTGTCAAAGGACAGATTAATGTGCCTCAAGGAGTGTTAAATGCCACAGGATGCAAGAAGCTCAATTATATGCTAACCTCCCCACTGTGCAGGGATGTTAAAGAAGAAAGCAATCGGTCTTAATTCTTAGGACTGCCTGAACTTTAAGCATCTAAGCTCTATCTCTAACTTACTGACTTGCAATGAAAGTTGGGAACCTACTAAATACCGAGTGCTCTACAACATTATTTCGCTTCGTTCACAGACACTCAATAAAGAATGAGGCACAAGAAGGAAACCTAACTTTTTTCAATGAACACAGCTAGTAAGTCTTGGGAACTTAAACCTGTACATTTCTGGTGCCCAAGCCCATGCAGTTTGGTCCAGTGATTAAAAGCATGGATTTTAGAGGAGAACAGACACAGGTCAATAGGAAACCTTCACTTGCTGGCTGGGCAACCTTAAGCAAGTGATTCAGTCTCTCTGAACCACAGTGTCTCATCAGTGGCTGCAGGATAATAACACTCACTTCTGAGTATGGCTATGAAGGTTGACGGAGTTGACTTGCGTAAAATGCTCATTACTGTGCCTAGTACAAGTGAAGCACTCAATAAATGTTAGGCAACATTAGCTAGTTGGCATGTGCTGAGAGGTTTAGGAGAAGAAAATTAAGGGTTGCATACTTGGTTCCATAATGTGTTCATCCGTCTCTAAAATGAGTTCATCTGTGTTTTTCCATGAAGTGTTTAAGTGGCCTGGCTTCCAGAGCAAAAATCTTAAACATTGACTTACCCGTGCCATTCATTTGTTCATGGCTGGGCACTGGGCTAGGTACCATGACTATGAAATGAAAGGGCAAGACAATTATAGTGTCTGCCCTCATGGAGCTTCCAGCTTCCTGGAGAAGACAGATCTTAACACATGACAATGATCAAGGATGAGAAGGGTACTATAGGCGAAAAGAGGGATGTTATGGAAAAAATTTGCAGGGCTCCTCACTTTGTCAAGGGGAGTTCAAGTAGGCTTCATAAGTGGGTGATATCTAAGCCGGGCCCTACAGGAAGAAGAGGTAGAACAGAGAACAAGGTGCCTGTTGAACAGAATTACTTAAGGATCAAGCACAGGGGGGTGAGAAGTCATGGAGCAAGTCTGTAAAGCTCATCAGGAGCCCCTTTTACAGCAAGTGCACTTTACTGTGAGGAGAATGTGGACTCATGGTGTGGAGGCTTAAGCAAAGAAGTAATATGAAGAGACAAGCATTTAGAGAGCTCATATGGGTATAAGAATGGATGAAGGGAGCAAGCCTGGAGGCAGAGGCTTCTGGAAAATAGTAGTGACTTCAAAAAGAGAGTGGCAATGGGACCCAGAAAGTGGTCAGATTGGGGAAACCATTAGGAGCAGTGTCAGCCAAGCACATTCATTCTGGATGTAAACCTAGAGCATCTGCATGAACAGGGTTTTCTGTCTGGGTTTGGTGTGGGGCTTAACATGGTAGCTTGCACTAGGATTTTAAAAAGCCAAACAAAGAAATATTTTGGTGTCAGACTTTTTCAACTCTTCTTCTTTGAATCCACATGTTTAAATAAGAGGAATTAAGAAGATTCCTTGGTAGGCAAAGCAGAATGATTTCTAGGCTCTGGCCCCAAAGGTGTGCTTCTACAGATCTCCAGCCTCGAGCCAGCTCAGGGGATAGAGAGGATTGGGGAGCTGGAAGAATCAGGAAAACCAGTTCTTAATAATAATAGGTCACCTCTGTATAATAACAGCTTCTGGCTTACAGAGTACTTTCACAGGCATTATCTTATTTGATTCTCACAGTAAATGGAACTGTGGGGAGGTAGGTGGGGAGAAATAGGGCAATTAGAATTAGCCCCACCCTTCCAAATATGAACACTTGTGGCTCAGAGAGAATAAGTGATTTGCCCAAGATTATAAAACTGCTAAGTAGTGGGGCTGGGAATGAGAGTTTTATGACTCTCAGTTCAGTGCCTCAGCGCCCTGTGTTATAGCTATTTTGGTGGAGGGAGAGTGGTTCATTATGCCTACTGAGAAAGATAGCATATATTTACTCATTAACACCTAAGAACAGCAAGGCCAAGGCTAGAAGAGGATCTCTGAGCAGATGAGGTACAAAATAGGACAGTTTTGAATGGAGTGAGCAGAGGATACTCATAAAAAGAGTGCACACACTCAGTGCATGCCCAATCTGGGGCAGGCTAGGTGTACTAGAGGCAGGAAACCACTAGCACTTGTCTGAATCCAAGGAAATTACATTAGGTGAGGAATGGAGTGAGGAAGGAAGAGTAGGCACTCCACACAAGAATCTGGGGGCCTCTGGTCGGCGAGTCCTACAGCCAAGTCTGAAGGCCCATCCAAAAGTCAGGAAGCAAAAACAAATTCCACAGATTCACCAACTCTGAGCAGGAGCATTCAGGTAAAGAGACCTTACTCTGGTGCCTGTTCATGTCACCAAAGAGTTGATAAGAAAAAAGACCTGAGACTGTGTGTCTGTACAATTCAGTAAAATCCTCAAAGCAGAAACCTGGCCCATGTAGTCCTGCTAGCACCAGGGTCTGGCAGCTGCCCAGGAGGTTGTGAAAGGGTTTAGTTTCAAGAGCAATTGAGCTATGCCCTCCAGCCCCAGAGAACCACAGAAAGTAATTTTGCAGGAATGATCCACAATGGCCAACCAGGAAGAAGGAAGGAGAAAACTGTTCCCAGAATCCGCTGGAGACCTCTATCAAAATGGCCCTGCCATCTACATCTTGAAGGGTAAGAATGAGGACACACAGACCCAAACCAAAGGCACTCTTAGTCCTTACTGCACATCACTGTACCCCAAATTTTCTGCAAAGTCCTTTATGTTTAACACCATTCCATTCTCACAACAACCCTACATTATGTTGAGGAAACTGAGACCCAGAGTAGATGTGGTCTCTGCTCAGGGTCCCATAGCAAGTGAACTACAGAGCTGGGATTTTCCAGGAGGTCTGGTAGCTCAGAGCCCACATTCTTTCCACTCCTCACAAAGCCTTGTGAGTTTATGTGCTTGAAATAACATTGGAGGGAGAGAAGAGGAAGGGAGCATGGAGCACAGTGGAAATTGTGTCTTAAGCCACCACCCTGACTCACTCCTTAATTAAGCAGGGAATTGCAGCTGAGGTGTCTGCTTTTAAAGGGTGGGGGGGGGGGGCGGTTCTAGAATACCAGTGCTTATGAAGGGGAATCCAGGCTGCCAGTGACTGAGGCATGATTCAGCATGGTGACTTCCAGATCAAAGAGGAAGCCTAAACCAGCAGCAGCCCCAGATACAAGAAGAACAGTGCCCATGGTATCTGACATTTCTGAGACCCGCTGTGGCTCCCTGCTTCCATCTCCAGCCTCATTTCAAACTAAGATGCAAACGGCTGCAGTTTTGTTCTAGGATGCCCATATCAGGAGCCCCATGTGGCCTTCGGCCTTTGCTCCTGAATTGGTCCGCATCAGGAATGTTCTTGCTCTTCTCTCTGCCTCTCTGACTCTGAGTCATATTTCAAAGATAACCCCCTCAATTCCCTTTTGTTCGACCAGATTTGTTTACCCTAGTCTGTTTACTCATGGATTCATCCTATCATTCATTTAGCCAATATTTGCTAAGCACCTTCTATTCTTGGGTTCTGTGGAGATATTAGGATGCAGTGTTTAAAAGAAAATTCAACTCAATCCAGTAAGTGTTTAAGATGCTCACCTGGTGTGTCCATCCTGGTTTTAGTCCCCATGAAGAAGGCAGAGGAGCATCGTCCAGAGGAGACCTGACCTGCACCTACTCATCTCCTGTCCTCATTGCCACATAGGAATAAGAAATACATGGCAATAGAGGGTAATAAGAGTAACAACAAGAGCTTGGAAGATGCTTCCCTGTTATAGAAATGTTTAACTTCTCTGGTCTATCGAGGGGTGGGAAGGTCTCCAAAAGCAGGTTGCAATCTAGATGTGTTTGAAATGATGAGTGAGATGAATGAACAGCTGGAATCAAGAAACCTGGGTTCTGGTGCATACTCTGCCTCTGTCTGTGCTGACTTGGAGCAAATCATCTCATCTCTTTGTATCTCATGAGGGGATTGGAGTGGCACAACGATGAAGGTCTCTCTTGCCTGAGCTCTGATCTTCATGTTGAGTAACTTCATATTAACTTCATATTGCTCATCTTGCATCTCCAGGCTTCCATTTCCTTGTCTGTAAAATGAAGATGCTAATAAGCCAAACCTTGAGACTCTAGAAGATTCAACAGGAGAATGTACAGAAATACAAACATGCTGAGCCCTGGGAAGGGATGAGTAGGTGCAGGTCAGGTATCCCCTGGACGATGCTCCTCTGTCCTCGTCATGGAGACTGGAACAAGGATGGACACACCAGATGAGCATCATCAACGTGTGCTAGATTGAGTTGAGCTTTCTTTTTCACACACACAACACACACTCAGAGACATAGAGTTATTATCATCTCATCTCAGAATACTCTCCTCCTTCATTTCCATCAAAGCACTGAACTCCTCTGTCTAAACCTTGCTCCACCAGCAGCCCCAGCAGCATTGCTCCCAGGCCCTTCACTTGCTCTCCTTCGTGGGTTCTTACGTTGCATACATGCTGAGCACAAGGCTTTGGGGGAAGGCAGTGTTGAGAATTAAATTCTTCCTAACTGTATGATTTAAGCTCACTGGGCCTCAGTTTTCTCACCCATAAGGTAGTATAAATAATATACCTACCTTATGGGATTCTTTTGAGAATTAAGTAAGACAATCCATGAAAAGTGTGTGGCAGAGTGCCTGCACGTGGTAAGTGCCTGATACACGTTAGTTGCTGCTATTCCTACTCTGTCAATCACTCGCAGTGTGAGTTTGACCAAGTGACTTCACCTCTCCACGCTTCTATCTTTTAGGATTACTATGAGGATTGGGTAAATTAAAGTATATAAAACAGTTCCTGGCATACATAAACACTACAGTGTGAGCTATCATTGTATCATTGTCTTTATTTTTATTATTACTTTTTGCACACAACTTACTTTTATTAATAACTCCTATTATTTCAAGAAGACTTTTAGCTCATTGATTTTAAAAATGGCTGCAAATTCTTAAACTGTCTTCTCATGGAGAAGCGGAGTCTATATTCCCTCTCCTCGAATCTGGGCAGGTTTAGGATAGCTTTGACTAATAGAGTAGAACATAAATGACACTGTGTGACTTTTAAAGCTGGGTGATAAAAGGTCATGTTCTTCTGCCTTGTTTGCTGGAACACTTCATTTTGGAGCTCTAAACAGCCATGTGGGAAGTATGACCATCTTGAAGCCACCATGCTTGAAGCAAGCTCAAGCTACATCTAAGGGCCATCTGTAGGCACCTGGTAGCCAGTTCCAATTGATTTCTGGCTTCCAGTTAACCTAGTAGAGAAATCCCACCCCTCAGTTATTTGAACAATCCCCAGCCATTCAAGTCTTCCTAGCTGAAGCCCCAGATAGCCTGCAGCACAGACAAGCTGTTCTTGCTGTGCTTTGTTCAAATCCATGGAATCCTGAAGAATCTGTGAGCATAATATATGGGTGTTGTTTTATACCACTAAGGTTGAGGTGGTTTATTTTATAGCAACGAATAGCAGGAATTAACTTGTTTGATAAGCCTGTGATCTATCAGAGACTTCACCAAGATTTATAGAGACCAGTTTGATATCTGTCTATGTTCCAGCTTCCTCAAAGACTTTCTCAGTATCTCTCTTATACTTTCCAGGAGTCTCAGTCACACCCCTCACTATTTCATATCTTAATGTTTTATGGGCATCCCAATGGGCTCCATGCCTGTTTGCAAAATCTTCATCTTTATTCAATGAGTTCTCAGGTCAGATCATGTTTTCTATTTTATAGATACTAAAGCAGAGGCTAAGAAAAATTAACTGACTTGTCCAATGTCATCCAGGTGTTTTGTAGGATGCCTGACTCCCCCTCCAGTGCTTTTTCTACTACAATCTGTCACAATCACAGGGATAAAAATTGTCAAACCTCTATATTCTGCGTCTGAAGTGGGGGGAAAAAATCATCCTGGAGCCAGAGGGATTACCAACTCCTTGAAAAAGTCTAAGCTTCATTTCTTTATAAGCCCTACAGAACTGTCACCCAGCCTGCCTCTGCAGAAACAACCTCTTAGTGGCTTAATCAGAATGACAGCCAAGCATTTGCTTCAGAATAAAATGCTGCAATTACTCTTAGGTAATAGGTGCATGGGTGCTTATGTGTGTGTATAAAGCACTTTAGCTAATATTGTCAGTCACCACAGCACCTAGAAATCCTGAGTCCTGCCCAGCCATCCACTGCCCCCTCGTTCTTTCCCATTCCCCAGGACCAAAACACAATGAAGATTTGTAATTGTGTACTAGTGAAACAGCACTTCAAACACACACACACACACACGCATGAACACACAATTTCTTCAAAGCCCTGATTTGTAACACTGCCAGTTTCCAGGACATAAACACTTTCACCATGTTCATTTCATGTTAGCGACATGAGGAGCTGGGAAGATGTGAGCATAATAGGCTCTTATGAACCAATGAGTCAGTTTCAGTGCACCAATGAGCCTCACTTCTCACTCTGCTGAAACATAACCACAGAGTCAAGCTGCCACACTGGTTTTGTCTCTTTACTAGTTTGCCTTCTGCAAATTGTCCCCAAAGACCAGTGCTCAGGGAAAAATTTATTCTCAGTACATTGAAGGAGCCATTTTCTGCTAGAACACAACTCATACAAGATTAGAACATTTGTCTGGTGTAGTTATTGCTTGTTCATTCGTGCACTGTTTTTATGGGACTTAAAGCTGTTGATAATTCAAAAAATAACTCTTGCATTAGCAGAATTCAATACTCTGCATTTTGGCTTGGAAGCCTAGCATCTACTCAGCCTTTGAGCCCCTAAGACATACAGTTCTACCCGAGATCCTAATGTAAAGAAATGTAGAATGATAAAATCCTTAGAAAAGTACCTACACTAATTCAGTATATACTGTGTGCCGGACATTGTTCTAGACACTCATGGCAATACAACCATGATTAAAATAAGGTCTCTTGCAGAATGAACTTTGATTCAAGTGGAGGAGATAGGTGATAAACAAGTCAACAGGGAAATGAACAAGATGAAGTCATATATTGTCAAATGTTGAAAAAAATATAAAACGGTGAGGTGAGAAAGTGTGGTATGACTTTAGATTAGGTAGTCAGGGACAGCCTCTCTGAAAAGGAAACATCCGAGCTGAGACTTGAACAGCAAGGAGGAGCCAGCCTTGCCAAGAGCAAGGGGAGGAAAGAGCTTGGTGTGTTAGATGAAGGGAAAGGCAACCTCCGTGGCTGGAGAGGTCAGAAAGTCAGAGAGTGCTCAGCTTTATGAGAAACAGTAAGATGTTGGGTTGTCATTCCAAGTATGATATGTTGACAATTGGAGGGTTTAACTCAAGAAGTACATAATGTGTACTTATGAAGAAGGTCTGGCTGCTGTAGAGAAAAGAATGAGTGGAGGTGTGAGATGATGGAGAATGAATTGATTGAAACAGAGTGAGAGTGATACATATGGGAAGAAGAGAGTGGAGTAGAGTATATTTTGGAGGTAAGGATAGGAGGACCTGATATTGCCTGGACATGGTGTGGTGACCACTCTTGTTCACTCTCTTGCTCCAGGTGCAATGGGAACATTCCACAAATGTCTTTAACACACAGTGAGTGAGCACCTAATGCATGAATGCATCAAGCTAGGACGAGGAACTCTGCAGTTAAAGTGGCAGGGCCACTAGCTTATTGGGGAGACAGGCACATAAACAAATGACTTTAATATAAGGTGGTGAGTATCACAACAAGGCTATGTCTAAATCACCGTGGGATATGGCAATGGACTGTATCTGCAGGAGTACCAAGAAGGATATCAAAAAGGCAGTAGCATTTCAGCTGGATATGGAGTGACAAGCATAGGATTTTTATGAGGATAAAGAGCCAGACAATGCAGGGAACTACTTCCAGTGACAATAGTGCTGGTGACAGGATGCTAGGCCCAGAAGAATAACACAAGTTGGAGGAAGCTGATGGGAAGATGAAGAAGAAAATCCACTGCACTGGTCTTTGAGAAGACAACCTGAAAATATAGTAAGCTGAGTAACTTTGATTGAGGAAATGGCTAGGACCATTCTAGACCTCCTGGGACCTCAGCTGTGTAGTAGTCACCATTGAAAGACACTTCAATTCATTTCTTCCTTTTGATATTAATAACTGTCTTCTCTGCTCCTCACCACGAATCAGCCACCAACATACCATATGTGAACACCATCTCTGGGTCCTACTCCGAGTGTCCCCTGGGGCATCTTAGGCCTTGCTGGTGTATGTGGCCAGTGATACTGCCATAATAATTACAACTACTTATTGAATGCCTGCTCTGTGATCAGGCTCTGTGACATTCTCCCACTGATCCTCATAAACCTCTGCAAGACAGGAATTATAATTCCCAATTTACTGACAGTAATTGCTGTCATGGAGTGAAAGCTTAGCATGTGCCAGGCACTATACCAAGTATCTTCTGAGTATAAACATATTTCATTCATGCAACAGTGTGATGAATAGGCATTTTGTTAGTTCCATTTTACAAATAAGAATACCAAGATTCAGACCGGGCGTGGTGGCTCACGCCTGTAATCCCAACACTTTGGGAGGCCAAGGGGGGCAGATCACCTGAGGTCAGGAGTTCAAGACCAGCCTGGCCAACATGGTGAAACCCCGTCTCTACTAAAAAATACAAAAATTAGCTGGGCTTGGTGGCAGGTGCCTGTAATCCCAGCTACTCGGGAGGCTGAGACAGGGAGAATCACTTGAACCCTGGGAGACAGAGGTTGCAGTGAGCCAAGATCACGCTACTGCACGCCAGCCGGGGCGACAGAGTGAGACTCCATCTCAAAAAGTAATAATAATAATAACAGCAAGATACAGAGAGGGGTCAAGTAACCTCCTGAGTTTAGCAACTGGGGATCTGGATTTCAAACCCAGGTCTACCTTACTCCAAAGTTCATCTATAACATGTTAGTTTGACATGCTAGATAGACAAGACTCAAAAGTGACCTAAAGTCAGAGTTTGAGATAACTATATAACTGCTTTTCCTCTGTCATATACTGAAGCACAGGGCTGATTTGGGGACTGCTGTCTCTCTGGACTCTGGTTTTGTTACTTTGCCCTGATGAGGCTTCAATGCCACGTTACTAAAGGTCCTCACTCTTCCTTTGTGGCAAGCTTCTAATTCCGGATGGCTGTAAAAGGTGGGAAACAGGTGTGCCCCACATTCCTACTCCTGCAGCTCAGCTGGACACAGGGTTATACTCCGCTTGCTCCCTTCCTCACACCTCTGAGTTCAGAAATGCCACATGCCAATGTCAAATGCACATGACAGTGATGGTTCCCCCCCCCATCAAATGCTGTGTAAGATTCACTGCAACAAATAGCTTAGAAAAAAGTAAATTTTTCAAACTAACATTAGAGAAATCCATAATCTGACAGACTCTGTGAACAGGTTACTGAAATCTGTTTCCTCTTGCTCCTGGGCACAGAGATTGACTACATTTCCCCTTCTTCCTTGTAGTTAGGTGTGGTCACATGGCTGGGCTCTACCCAGTGGGAAAGGAGCAGATGAGATAGGCACCACTTCCTGACCTGGCCCTTATGAACCTCCCTTGGGTGACCTCCTTCATGTTCTATTCCTTCTAGGTCACTGGGATAGATACCAGGGTGGTCTCCAGAGCCACCTTTGGGAGGTAGATAGCATAAGCACCATCAGTCAGGGTCTCTGACTGACCGCACTGAGCAGATTGCTCAGCTCTTAGTCCACAGAACCACCCTAACACCTACTCAAATCCTTATACTTCTAAAACTAGATTGTAATTACTTGTCCATGAATTTTTATAGCCAGTGGAATATGAGCTCACTGAATACAGTCATTATTCATGTTTAGATCTTCATAGTCTAATACAACATCTGGGGAAAAAAAGTGGTACCCAATACAGCTTTACTTAATCATTAGTGTTAGCTGCCTTTGTTAAATTCATGAGCTGCTTCTTGTTTTTTTGTTTATTTGTTCGTTTTCATAAGCCAGATTGGGCAAGAATTAGCATACCCACAGGTGGATGCTTGCATTTCATCCTAAGAGTATAATCACTTAGTATAAGCTTTGAACTCTCATTGCATACAAAGGGCTCTAAAAGTTTGTGAGTCATGGATACCTTTGTGCACTAGGGAAACTGGAGTCATCTCCACTGAGAGCCTGAGAGATTTGAAAACCCTGGAAGTAGAGGAAACTTCTACTTCTGGCCAAACTGGAGTAACACAGATGAGATCTGCCTTTTCACCTAACAAAAAAAAATGGACAAAATATGAACAATAGTTTGGAAAACACTTGACGTCAGGCAACAAAGGACAATAACACATACCTGAGGCATGGTATGGAAATATAAAGAATGTTGACTGGAGAGGCAAAGGCTGGGGTTCTAGCTCAGGTGAGTCCTATGATTGCCCCAGATGACCACCTCGAGAATTTTTCCAGGTCTCAGCACAGGGAGTGGGATCTAGGCAGAGCCCAGCAGGCAGGCTGAGTTGGGGAGACAAAGGTGAGTCCAAGTAGAACAATGTAGCTGGAGCTCACAGACCCCAGAACCAGACAGAAAAGAGCTGCCCAAAGAACTGCAGAAGTCTGCACTACATACCTATTAGAATAGCTAACATGGGAAAGACTAACCATATTCAGCATTGGCAAGGGTGTAGAGAAACTGTAACTCTCCTACACTGTGAGTGGAAATGTAAAATGGTACAACCACTTCGGAAAACAGCTTGGCAGCTTCTTGAATAGTTACACATCCACCTACCACATGATCCAGCCACTCTACTTTCGGGTATTTTCACAAATGAAAGCATATGTCCAACAAAAATTTGTACAAGAAGGCTCATAGCAACTTTGTTTGAGATAACCAAAAACTGGAAACAATCCATATGTCCATCAACAGACAAATGGATCTACAAATCATGGTACATACATACAATGGAATACCACAGAGCAACAAAAAGGAATGAATGATTGATACATGCTACAACATGGATGAATTGCAAAATAATTACGCAGAGTGAAAGAAACCACATGCTAAAGAGTATATGATGGTTAATTCTTTGTATATAAAATTCTAGGATGTGACAACTAATATCACCAATATCACAGTGACAGAAAGCAGAACATTGGTGCCTTGGGGGTGAGGGGACAGGAAGGTTAATAGGGACAGCCTGGAAGAAGAGATTATAAAGGGGCAAAAGAAAATTCTGGGGGTGATTGGCATGTTCATTATCTTAATTTCATGGATGTAGACATATGTCAAAACTTACCAAACTACACACTTTCAATTTAAGTATAAAATATACACACTTAAATAACGCTGTTTGTTTTAAGAAAACCCTGGGATTAAAGGACATAGGGATATAGGTGTCAATTATAATGAAAGCTTTTTTTTTTTTTTTTTTTGAGACAGGGTCTTGCACTGCCACGCAGGCTAGAGTACAGTGGCATGATGTTGGCTCACTACAACCTCTGCCTCCTGGGTACAGGTGATTCTCCTGCCTCAGCCTTCCCAGTAGCTGGGATTGCAGGTGCATGCCACCACCCCCAGGTAATTTTTTGTATTTTTACTAGAGACAGGGTTTCACCATGTTGTCCAGGCTGGTCTCGAACTCCAGACCTGAAGTGATCCACCCGCCTCAGCCTCCCAAAGTGCTGGGATTACAGACGTGAGCCACTGCTCCTGGCCTATAATGAAAGCCTCTTAGTCTTGTGTAAAATGGTCTTCTGTACTATCCCAGAAACACTCACATTGAGGCATCTGCTGGGGCTTCCCCAGAGGTGACTAGTGGGGAAAAAAAGAGTATCAGTTGATATTGGTTGAGGAAGAAAAAGACCTGGGTTCTAGCTCAGACTGTTCCTTTACACATTGTGTAACTTCCCATGGAGCTGTCCCAAAACTTGGTTGGGAAGGAACTAAGCTCTTATTTTTAAAAAGCAAGAGGAGATAATGGAGAGCATGATTTTGCAAACCAGACACACCTGGATTTGTTTTTGTACCTTGTCACTGAAGAGAAACACCCACAGACGAGTGCAGGAAGCCCAAGTGTATGGTGATAAATTTTTACACACTGAAATTCTCTCCTGAGGTGCCCACATCCAGGTCAAGAATCAGGACATTACCAGGCCCCCAGGAGCACCGCCTCATGCTCCGTTTCAGTCACTACATACATCAAACAAACCTCAATTTGAATTCAGCCTCCACCACTCATTGGCCATCTGACTTTCAGCACATTTTCTCTTTCATAAAGTGGAATTCATAATCCCAATTTGACAGATTTTATTTTTTGAAGAATAAAATGAAATCGCAGGTTTAAATCACCTACCACAAGGTCTAACATGTCAGAGGGTTTTATACACAGGAGTTTCCTTCCCAAGGAGAAGCTTGGAAGGGCCAGACTCCAAGGGGCAGGAGACAGTAGAGGACTCAGAGAATCCTAAGTTGCATCAGGGGCACACCTGTGGGTGAATCACTTTGCCATTCTGGGTTCCAACTCCAATCCCATGAAACGAAGGCCCTGTAAACACTGGGTTCAATATGGTACTCCTTCAGGATACCTTGCCAGGGATACAAGGATGAATAAGACATGGCCCTCACCCTTTGAGAGTTTGGAAGTCAGAGCTCTCTAGTTCTGATCCGCTGTGAGTTTGAACTTCAGTTTCTGTAAAATTGTGTAAATATATGTAAGTGTACAAATGGGGAGATCAGTGCCTTCCTTAAGGGTGGTTCATCACAAGTACCAAAAGCTTTTATTTATTTTTATTTTATTTTATTTTGAGATGGAGTCTAGGTCTGTCACCCAGGCTGGAGTGCAGTGGTTCAATCTCGGCACACTGCAACCTCCGCCTCCTGAGTTCAGGCGATTCTCCTGCCTCAGCCTCCCAAGTAGCTGGGATTATAGGCACCCACCGCCACGTCCAGCTAATTTTTGTATTTTTAGTAGAGACAGGGTTTCACTTTTTTGGCCAGGGTAGTCTCGAACTCCTGACCTAGTGATCTGTCCTCTTCGGCCTCCCAAAGCGCTGGGATTACAAGCGTGAGCCACCACGCCCGGCACAGAAAAATTTTACAACTAGCATCTCGCCTCACACTCCCAAGTCAGAAACTCTAGAGTTAGACCCCAGAAATGAGTATGTGTTGCTAATCCCCCAGGTGATTCGGACACAAGGGGTCTACACAGAGCACATGGGAACCACAGTGAAGAAGCCGGGATGATGGAAGTTGTACTGAGCCCAGGACATACATTGCCAAGTTAATCATTACTAATAAATCTCTAAGGCCAATTTGCATCCTCTTCATGTGCCTCTTTTCCCTAAGGCATACCAAAAATATACTCTCCTTAATTAAGAATATCCAGTTACTTGAGCTCCAAACAAGTCATTTCTTCTTTCAAACCAGGATCTAAGTTCCCCATCCCTACTGAACATCAGCTATCAGAAATGATTTGCCTGTTTCTCAGCAGCAACTGATCATGACATGACAAGCCTGTCCTGGGGCCTCCTCGGAATAAACAGCACACAGCACTGAGAACAAACTGTTCTGTCAACAGCAGGCTGCTAGCACGGACAACTCTGTACACCTGTTGTCACAAGTGCTAATGATAAGTGACACTCATCACTGAGGATGTCTGAAACAGCCTTCCCAAAAGAATGGACAGTTGCATCCAATTTCTAGCCTTGAATTATACAAAATAAAGAATAATAATTAATAATTATAATAATAACAATAGCCAGCATTCACAAGGCATGGATCATATGCTCAGATACTTCTGGGCACTTTTAGTGTGTTATTTCACTTACTCCCTGGTATAGAATGAATTACTGATTTCAGTTCTTCATCTTTCATTTTTCCCTTTTTTACATTCTTTGCCATGTGACTTATAGTTGTCCCTAAAGGTGGGGTGTATTTCCCCACTTCTTCCCCTCAGGCAAACCTAGGCTACATCAGCTAACCACAGATGTTTCAGTAAGAATAAATGGTTCAAATTAGTGGATAGGAAGCCACTTATATAGTGACTTGTTACATAACAACGACTGACCAATTCCATCTCCTAGAACAGTGATCGGAAAACCAAGGTATGGGCCTAGGCTCTGTTTTTGTAAAGAAAGTTTTATTGGAACAAAAAAAAATCCATGTATTTACATATCATCTATGGCTGCTTTCCTGCTGTAACAGCGGACTTGAGTAGTTGTCACAAAGACCGAGTGATTTACAAAGCATAAATATTTACTATCTGGCGCTTTACAGAAAAATAATTGCTGGTTCCTGCCCTAGAACAAGGTTTCTCAAACATTAGCCTGCATCAGAATCAGCTGGAGGACTTATTAAACAGATGTAGCTGAGCCCGAGACCCAGAATTCTGATTGGGTAGGTCTGGAGTGGGACTCAAGAGTTGCACTTCTAACAAATTCCCAGGTAGATGCCAATGCACTGGTCTAAGGACCACACTTTAAGAACCACTGCCCTACAACAGTGGTTCTCAACTCTGGCTATATATTAGAATCACCTGGAGAGCTCTAGTGTTGCGCCCTGGGGTATATCAGTAATTGCTGAAGAGCTGGCAGGGCACGGTGGCTCACGCCTGTAATCCCAGCACTTTGGAAGGCCAAGACAGGCGGATCACAAGGTCAGGAGATCGAGACATCCTGACCAACACGGTGAAACCCCGTCTCTCCTAAAAATACAAAAAATTAGCCAGGGGTGGTGGTATGCGCCCGTAGTTCCAGCTACTCAGGAGACTGAGGCAGGAGAATTGCTTGAATCCGGGAGGCGGAGGTTGCAGTGAGCCAAGATCGTGCCACTCCACTCCAGCTGGTAACAGAGCAAGACTCCATCTCAAAAAAAAAATAAAAATAAAAATAAGCTTTCTGGGATTTTTAGATTTAGAACACTACTTGGGAGCAACGCTTTTAGTCATTGAATTATTGTTTGAGCAGCTACCATGAACAAGCAACTGTCTTGAAAACCATTTTGAGGACACAGTACTGAACCCGAAGGAACTCCTAGTTTGAGGAGGAGACACACGGATAAATAGCAAAAGGGAAGCTATGTGCATGCTGGAGGTGAGCATTCGGTGAGAGGGACATACCAGGGATGAGCTGTCAGGCAAGGCTGGGAGAAGAGTAGGAGGAGGTTACCTGGGGGAGGTGACACCAGAAGCAAATTTTGAAGAGAGAAGTATAATACACATTTCACCAATAAGGAATATAGACTCAAAGTTTTAGGTCGCTTGGCTAGGATCACATTCTAGTATGTGGCGGGTCAGGGTCAGGAGCCAAACCCAGCTCTTGGAACATTTCCTTCACACCCCAAAGCCTGTTTATGTTTGTGTTTCTGCATGACAGGTTAGTCGGGGGTTCTGTTCCAGACTCCAGTCTCATACACGAATGTAATGACATCTACAAAATAAGTACCTTCTAGAGTTGTTGTTGTTGTTAAATGATGGATGTAATTGAATCGTGGTATGATTCAGAAGGCACATCAGGGTCTTCAGGTGTCTCAAGGCCATCCATTCAAGCAGCAGTCATCCAAATATTCTAGGTACGTCAGAATCCTCACTCATCTACATTTCTGGTTGAAAATTGTTTTGTGTATTACAGAGAGACAAGAAGATATCATTTGCCTCTGGATGGAAGTATACACCAATACCTGATGTAGTATTCTTGCCTGAAAATCAAACTTAAATTCAATCAAGGATCTAAGTACCATTTACCAGGAAAACAGTGAACCACAGAGAGGCAATCTGAGAAATCCAGACAGAAGGAATAACTCAGTGCAGAACAAACAACTCAGCTTCTTCAATAAATTTAAATTGTGAGGAAAAGTTTGTTATGAGCTAAACTGTGTCCCCTCTTTACAATTAAGATGTTGAAGCCCTAACCCCCAGTACTTCAGAATGTGACTCTGTTTGGAGATAAGGCCTTTAAAGAGGTAACTACGTAAAAATGAGGTCATGTGAGTGGGCTCTAATCCCATATGACTGGTGTCCTTATAAGAAAAGGAGATTAGGGCCGGGTGCGGTGGCTCAAGCCTGTAATCCCAACACTTTGGGAGGTCGAGCAAGGTGGATCATGAGGTCAGGAGTTCGAGACCAGCCTGGCCAGCATGGTGAAACCCCCATCTCTACTAAAAAAATACAAAAAATTAGCCAGGCATTGTGGCTCATGCCTGTAGCCCCAGCTACTCCAGAGGCTGAGGCCGGAGAATTGCTTGAACCCTGCAGGCGGAGGTTGCAGTGAGCGGAGATTGCACCATTGCACTCCAGCCTGGGCAACAGAGCGAGTCTCCATCTCAAAAAATAAAATTAAAAAAAAAAAAGAGGAGATTAGGACACATATGGTCCTACAAAGGACCATGTGAAGCCATACAGAGAAGATGGTAACCCACAAGCCAAGGAAAGAGGCCTCAGAAGAAACCAACACTGCCAACACCTTTATCTCAGACTTCCAGCTTCCAGAACTGTGGGAAAATATTTCTGTTGTGTGAGGCCTCCAGTCTATGATATTTTATTATGGCAGCCCTAGTACACTAATATCGGGTTCCTTCTCTTTAGAGCCAATGCTTTGGGCATTATTCAACATACCTTTGCAAACAGCCTCCAGCAACTTCCATCAGCTGGTCTGGTCTTTGGTTACAACTTCTGGCATTACGTAATAAAAAGTCTTATCCTTCTTCCACATTTGAACCCTTTACATGAGGAAAGCTGCCTGCTACTCACAAGACTTCCCTTTTCTGCCCTAAACACCTCAGTTCTCTCACTTGTTCCCAGGCCGCGGCTTCCAGACCCTCCCCAAGCAAGGTGCTCTTTACACATCTGAAGAAGGCCTACACCCTTGAAGGCTCGCGTTGCTCAGGGCTTATGAATTCGCTGTTCCCTTTGCCAGAGACCATCCTGGCCTCGGATATCTGCTGGGCCCACTGCTTTGCTTTGTTTGGGTCTCTGCTCAAATGTCACTTCATCAG
Organism: Pan paniscus; assembly: GCF_029289425.2. Taxonomy (NCBI): domain Eukaryota; kingdom Metazoa; phylum Chordata; class Mammalia; order Primates; family Hominidae; genus Pan; species Pan paniscus. Next base: position 145,541,164 of record NC_073256.2, on the reverse strand, counting down.
AAAAATATCCCCTGGCCTTTTCATCCTTCACCCCTTTACTTTGCTGCTTCTCTTTCTATAGCATATATTAGACATTTATACAAATCATTATGGGTTGTCTGTCTCCATCCAATAAACTGCAAGTTCCCTGAGGACAGGTACTCTGTATGCATCCCTGCTGCATCCGCTGCACTGAGGACAGGACCTGTTGTTCTGAAGGGGCTCAACCTGTATTTCTTGGATGAGTGAGTAAATGATAGCTGTTTTTAAAGTGAGGCATTTCAGTTCCAGGTCACAGCAAATATCTTTGCTTATTTCCACCCCTTCCCTTTAAAAAGGCTCAGCAACAAGCCTAAAAGTAGCAGAAGGAAGCTCTGTCAGCGGCCACCCAGCACCCTCAGAATCACTCCCCCCACAAAAAAAAAAAAAAAACCGCCAGCCCGCCCAGGCTGCAGCTGGACAGCCCGGAGACACTTCGTGGCCATCTGCAGACCACCGGGCCCGTCAGCCGGCTGGGGAGACAGCAGGAGGCCTCAGGGACACGTGCTTCAGGCAGACGCGCACCCACCCCGAGCACATTCGACTTTCTCCTCAGCAGACGGCTCGTTTGCATCTGCCCATGTGTACCTTGGCTTCCACAGCCTCTGTTTACAAATCTGGGTCAAGGAAGGACAGGAATTCCAACAACACGCGATTTACAGAAGCCGGCCCGCGGCCTGTTCTCATTTTTCCTTGTAAGAAGGCCGTGTGGAGCAGCACTGAGTCACTGGAGTTGGAAGCCACCCAGACCTAGTTGATGTCCAGCTGTCATCTGTGTTTACCATCATTGCAACTTGGGGAAAATAATATGATCTCTGTGAGCCTCTGTTTTCATGCTTTTTAAAAAGAAGATAATGATACAAGCTTATCAGAATCAGAACTGGCGTATGAAGAGAGTAGCCCATGGAAATCATTCAATAATTTGATATTATTATTTACATTCCCAAGTAATGCTCTAGTGTGTCCCATCTTAGGCAGAATCCTGGAGTTGTTCTTGATCCCACTTTCTCCCAAAGACAATTGGCCACGATTCTACCTCTTACTTTATCATGAATTCAGGAAGACTGGCTGTTCCTAGCACAGGCTCAGGAGTTGTCCCCTGTGACGTTGGCCATGTCTCCACCACTTCTGGCTGGGTGATGTTGAGCATGTTATTTATCTTCCATGTGACTTGGTTTTTTAATCTGTAAAGTAGAATGACAATGGTAGGTGTGGAGTCAACACTGTTGATTCCCTACTAAAATCTTCTCCCAACACTCTTCTCCATTGCTACCTCTTGTATGGAAGCTGAGAAGCCAAGTATCAGAGTTCCTACCCTTCTCTGCAGCCAGGGATGTGCTGTGACTCATTCTGGCCCAAGATACAAGCAGAATTCTGCTGATAAGTGTTGACAAAGCTTGAAGGTTAGGTTATAATATCCATGGGAAATGCTTACAGAAAGGACTGCCTAATAGAACAGAGATGCCTGTGGAATGAATGTAGCAAGGTAGACACCAAGGAGGAAACAGAATTCAACGAGAAGAACGAGGTGAGGACCAGGTGCTATGAGAAGATTTCAGGGAGGTGGATGGTGCTGGAAGAAAAGATAGGACCTGGGCAGGGCCTGGACATCCCACACTGCTTTAAGACGATCTCGGAAGCCGCCTGTTCCTTGAAGGGAGCTAGTTAAAGAGTCAGTACAAGGGACCCACCATTCATCATTGAACTGTGAAGTGGTTATGAATTGGTCTCCACATCATCTGGTTTACATGGCGCACATTCCAGTCACCATTAAGTGTGAACGGTGTCTTTCATCTCATACTGTCTGGCAGCCGTCTCACCAGACAGGGCAAAGCTTTGCAGGAAACCCCAGGACATAGGGCTGTGCACAGCAAGGTCCCCTGGGCTGCTCTGCAGTGGCCACAGCCCCACTTGGGGGAACACTCATGTATGATACCCCCTCATGTGCCCTGTCCCAGCTGGAGAGCTGCTGCATTGTGTCCAGGCCCTTGGAGGCATAAAGGTCATGGAGAGATGTCAGGAAAAATTCCAGTGAATGGGTCTGCTATAATCATAGAAACTGCTCCTCACTTTCCTGAATGTCGTGGGTCCCTTCCACCCACCCAGCCACCTCATGGTAGAACTGCTAATATTGGGGAAGAAGCCAGAAAACAAACAGACAGAAAACATTCCCCCAAAAGAGTGTCTCTTAGGTGTCTCAACAAGGTGAGCAATTACGGTCCAGAGGGTGTCCAGATTCTGACTCCCAGCAGGGGTGGTGCTAGCCCCAGCTTGGAAATTGTTCAAATATGTAAAAGGTTATATTATGCTAGGCACTCAGTAGCCCTTTTGAAAACATGTTTTAAATACCTTCAGTGTCTAGTTTCTCATAGGCTTAACCTGGAACACAACCACACAAATGTTCTTTCCAAAATGCAAATCAGACTGTGTCACTTTCCTACTCAGAGACTGGTGGCTCTGCCTTAACGATGAAATTGAAGCTCAGCCTGGCAGATGTGTCCACTGTTTCCTCTTTCTCATTTATCTTTATATGGATGCCCCAAACTCATTTATATTCCTCAGACACACAGTGATACTCCTCCCTGCTTGCTTCTGCACATCATTGCATTCATTCAATAACATACTCATTCATTGAATGAAGATTTATTAAGCACTTACTGCATGCCCATATGTTACTTATTAAGATACAATGATGAATAAGAACAAATGCCTGTCCTCAAAGATCATATCGTCAGGAGTACTCATGCCTGGCAGCACATCAGAATCATCCACAGGGCTGCTTGAAAGCACAGAGGTTTGGGCTTCATCCTACTATCTCAGAATGAAAAGAGAGGGAAAGGAAACAGCAAGCAAAAAAATCATGAGAGAATGAGGGGAGCTGATTACAAATTTCTCCTGTTACCTTCCTGACAACCAATTGGGTGAATGGGCTGGGCTGTAGAGCCAAAAAGACTGGTTCAAAACTCAGGCATTTTTATATTCTGGCTTGCTGGGACATTTCCCCTTTGCATCTGTGGCTGTGAAATTATTACTAGTTCTCCCTTTTACTTTCAAAAGTGCCCTGTTTTGGATGATAAGTTCTATAATCACCTTATTCTATAGTCAGTTTTACCCTTTCCTACCTGTGAACACTTGGGGGAAATGGCTGCAACTTTCTGAGCCTCAGTTTCATGGTCTGTATCGTAGAGTGAGCCATACCTACTTGAGAAGGTGTGAGAATTAAATGAGATGATGTTTGCCAAGTGCCTGGCACAGTAGATGTTTAATTCACAGAAGCTGTTGTTATTGTTTGCCTTGTAGAAAGTGGTTTTCATCTGGTCTGCATTTTTCACTGTCAAATGAAACGAGACCTCAACGATGAGAACATTGAGATGAAGCACAGAGCATTTATATCGGTGGAGAGGATGGCCTGGGTCAGCAAGACATTACTTGGGTAGTCGCTGGCCAGGGTGACAAGCCTGTCTTAAGAATCTCTGTTACAATATTAAAACTTCAGCTCAATGGCCTAGATAGCTTAACTTTACTACCCTCCTTGTTGGTTTAAATTTCTATAGCATTAGGTCAAATGTCAGCAATGGGCCCAGAAGGAGGGAACCGCAGTCTATTTTGATGTCCAGGGTCAGGCTGAGGAGAGAGACTGACACATTATCTGTCTGGCTGACTGTCCACTCCCCCCCACCACAGTGGTGACTCATCAGAGGGCGAGAAAGACCCGTCTCCGCCTGTCTGAACAGTGATTCTGCCGGTGATTCATTGTTGCCCACCAGAAAGCCCCCTTCTTAATGTCCTCTTTCTGAGCTCTTCAATTAGCATTTGAGGCCAAAGGATATTTAGAGGGAAGGGAGGGTAGAAAGATCCGCCAGTCGGACCGAGTGTGGCTTCACTCAGTGGCAGTGGGACACAGGGAGAGAGAAGAGGAAGTGCTGGGTACGGCTTGCTCCCAGAGTAGGAACTTGGAAACAGCTAGAGAAAAAATATATATATAATAAATGGTGAATATTTATAACATTGCAGAGGTCCTTAGGGGTGAAGGAATCTCACCAAAGACAGGAAGAAGGGCCAAAACTTCATAGAAATTAGAAATCTTTTTGGATGACATTGCATGAAGCTTGCTATGTGAATGGATTGTTTAAAAGTCTAAGGTATGTCAAACTGAAGATAAAGTGGATCAACATGAAGAGAATATTTGTAGTCTAGGATAAAAGGAAGACTAAGGCAGGACTTATCCAGTGCTGTTCTAGAAAGACAGTTACTGAGGCTGGTAGATATTCAAGTCTCCAGAATTATCCATAAGTTCTCTAGTATGGGCCTAAAAGTGATTAGTTTTCCCAAAGTGTGATAGGTAAAATTAGTAACATATATACACATAAAGAAAAATTCTTTTAGGAGTAATCTGTGCATTCATACCACTTGTACATCAAACCAAGATTATCACATGTATTTTTCTTTGAACACAATTAAGTAAAAATATGCAAACTTTTTCTTTCTCCAGACATGCCAAGCTTCAGCTGAAACTCAAGCCTCATGCAGTTTTCTCTGCTTGGAATGTTCTCTGCCCAGCCTTCACCTGCCCAGCTTCTTGTCCTACAGGTCTCAAGTCAAATGCCTTCTTCTCAGTGAAGACTTCCCTGGCCACCTTGTCAACATAAATGTCATCTGGTTATTCTCTCTCCAGCCTGTGGCCTATTTTTTCTAAAGAACTTTTCAGAATCTCATCCATATCTTGGTTTACTTGTTTGTAACCAGTGTCTCTCCTCCAGAATGTAAGCTCCAGGAGAGCAGCACTTTCTCCTTGATGTTATTCCTGCTTCAATCCTTAGCGTCTAGCCCAGTGCTTAATACATATTTGTTGAATAAAGATCCATTAAAGTGAATTATGGACTTAATAATGCCATTCTTGCATTGGGGAAAAAAAATTGTGGAGTTGTAGTAAGGACATGGAGAACCTGGACATGGCCATAGGAAAGTGTAAAATGTTTGGTGATAATTATGCTTTTCCCCCTCAAATGAGCCACAGACCTGAGAGTTAGGTAGGGATCAACTGTTTTCCCATGCTGGTAAATATGAATTAGAACACATGGCTTAGAAATGAGTCAAAAACAGGTTTCCCACTCCTGCCTCTTCTGATAGAGATGACTTACCCAGTTACATCTAGAAAACTTCAAGCTTCTCTCTTTCTTTTCCTCCCTCCTTCTCTTTCCCACCCCTCCTATCACCCTGACTCAGGGAAAGGGCTGTCCCAGGGGACTGACCTTACAGAAGAGGTAGAAGCTGAGAGAACACCTGTGACTCTGAAAGCCATTCTTTCATGGGGAAGAGCAGACTAGGATAGAAGCTTCCTCCAAAGCTCTTCTGAGATTAAAATTTCTATATGGAAGTGAGCTAATGCAGGAATGGGTGGAAGTAAAATGGATTTCCCTAGAGTAAATATCATGGTCATGCATGTGTCATGGGTGAAAAGGGAAGCTGAGGACCACTGTAAACCACCATCAGTTCCCAGAGATCCGGGATTATGTCTTCAACTACTATTCAGAGACCACTGATCCTAGCATGTATTTTGTGCCTGGCACACAGTAGTGGTCAATCAGCGTGTGCCTAACAGTGTGCTCTGAAGGAATGGAAGACTATATGAATGATTGACTATATGAGTGATTGAGTGAATAAAATATGCATTATACTTCTGCCTCTTACAAATCTAGTTAATGTGAGTCTAATCTTAAACCCTGCTCACCTTAGAATACAGAATAAAAAATATATTTTTTAGACACACAAGGCTGAAAACGAGAATCTGGACAGAAGTGACCCCACTAATTTCTGGCAATGTTGTAAACCCTCTTGGGACACCTTTTAGCCCCAAGGAATCTGGGGATCTTACAGTGGGTAGTTCACATAACCTGTGATGAACCAATAAGCCATCTCTGCCTGCATTCAGTCTCTTGAGGAGAGGTTCTTAACTTAGGTCCATGAACTCTTCAAGGATCAGAAGGCAGACGCCTGGAGGCCTGTGAAGAATAAGGAAAAAATACAGCTTGATTTGCACTCACCTGTAATTGAAATTTAGTATTTCTATCACTTGTATATGTAGACAACACACAGTTTATTAGCAATAGCTGTGATTTTTGTCATCCACAGAAATGACAGATAATTTCATATCATATGTCAGCTGTGGCAGAGATCATGAAATATTGCCCTCATGTCTATTTCAAAGTTACATTAGTTACTGAACTTCTGCTAGATCTTCTTTGATGCCTTCAAATAGCATATAGAGCACTTGTGGTACTCAGGCTTCTAAGATGACCTTCAGTGACTCCACCTTCTTGCTTTCACAACTCATTTTCAGCTCTCCCTTGAGTGTGAGCTGAACCTAGTGACTTGCTTCTCATGGATAGAATAGGGCAAAGATGAGGAGGTGTCACATCCACGAGGAGATTATAAAAGATTATGACTTTGGTCTTGCTCACACTCACTTTCCCTCTTACCTCCTCACTCTGACAGAGCCAGAGGCCACGTTGTGAGCTGTCCACAGAGAGGCCCACATAGCAAGAAGCTGAGGGCAGCTTCTGGCCAAGAATCAGTGAGGAAATGAGGCCCTCAGTTAGACATCTTGTGAGAAACCAAATTCTGCCCACAAGCCTGTGAGTGAGCTTGGAAGCAGGCTTATCCCTAGGCCATCTCAAGATGACTACAGCTCTGGCAGACACCTGAATTGCAGCCTCATGAGAGATCTCAAGCAAAAGGACCCAATTAAGCCGCGCCCAGGTCCCTGACCTGCAGAGACTGGGAGATAATAAATGCCTGTTGCTCTAATACACTTTTTGTTGCTCAGCAATGGATAACTAATATAGTTTGTGTGTGTGTGCGTGTGTGTGTACTGTTCCATAACAGTTTTTTGCTATAATTAGTTTCCTTTGAAATCCCATGTATCTTTATTTAATTCATTTAAAGTCATTATTCTGAGAAGAGATCATAGGCTTCACCAATCTGCCAAGGAGGTCTATGCCACCCAGAAGAGCCCCTGCCCCAGACTCTGTTTTGAAGAAGACATGGGTTCTTGGAAAAGGGATTATATATCATTATTATTATATAAAGGGTATATATATATGTGTGTGTGTGTGTGTGTGTGTGTGCATGTGCGTGCATGTACACATACCACATTTTCTTGACTTGGAGGTGGTGGAGTTTGGTCTAGCTGATGGTTGCTCCCCTGAGGTTGGAGCAGTAGATTCTCATCCAGACAGCAAGAGACACCAAAGGGAAAGAAGAGAGCAGAGAATCTGTGTGGCAAGTTTGAGCCCAAAGTCTGAAGAGTGACAGAGCAATGGGGCAGATAGAGAAGACAGGGATAGAGCCAGGAATGTCAGAGTTTGGAGAAAAAGAGGCAACCTGAACTGCAGTAAAACAGGGGTCCTGAGAAAATTCTGTATCCCCAAGTGATTTGGCCTGATTAAATTAAAAGGCTGGATCAGCAAAGAGAATGTCATCCCCCCTCCCATTTAGAGTAGAAATCCCTTGCTGTGTGACAGGCATTTAGGCACTGCTTTCTTGCACCTGTTACCAAAGTCTGCCCACCCACCTAAATGGTAAGCTCCTTGGGGGCAAGGCCCATGTGTTCTTGTTTCCTTTTAATTCCAGAGATCTACTGCAGCATATATGTTCACACATCAAATATCTGCTCAGAGACAGTGCTGGGCCTGGGAAACAGAGATGAATTAAGTTCAGTCTATCTTGAGTTGATTATGGCCTAAAGAGGGAGACAGATCAATACAGGCATTGACATTAAAGAGCTTCAGTTCAAATGTGAACTGCATTTCTGACCTCCAACCCTTGACTTTACATCTGTTAAAGAAAGGTATAATCTCATCTTGCTGGTTTGTGGAACGTTAAATGAAATAATATACTTCAAGAGCCTTACATAAGGCCTGACATGGGGCAGACACCTCTACCTTGCTTCTGATTCTCACACCATTTCCAGTCTTATGATCACAAGGCCACAAGTGTTTATGTGAGATCAAATTCCTGTGTAAAAGCTGTGGCAGACTTCTAAAGACAAGTCCTTCTCCCAACAAGCTTTCCTTCTCACTGCAAGATAATGTTCACCCACATGCCATGTTCTGTGAGCTCTTGGAAGCAGAGACCATGTGGGACTCATTTTTGCAACCCCAGCAAGTAGAAGAGTGCTGCATCAAAGTAGGCTCTGTTCAGCACAGGTTGAATGAATGACTAGGATGATAAATAATAAATCACAATAAGCTCTCCAAAATCGAATGCAATAATGTCATGCAGGAAAGGTCATCATGAGCTGGAGGACAGGGGCCTTGACCTGGCTCTTTCAAATGTGGAGGATTTAGTTGAATGCAAGATAACTGGGGTAGAGAAAAGAGGGAGATAGTGAAGGCCCACAGTCACCTCTGCAGAGGAAGGAGAAATATTGACGAGGAGGTGTGTAAAAAAGCTACAGCGGCCTCTGCCAAGTTTCATTTTAAAAGAGAAAAGATCAGAAGTAACTGTGGCAAATGTCAACATGTGTTAAATGTGAGTGGTAGGTGCAAAGGTGATTAGTATATTCCCTATGCTTCTTGCTATGTTGAAAATATTTCATGACAAGAGAGGAAAAAGGATTTTAGGTGGGAAGAATGCCACAGGCAGGTGCAGAGAAGTCAGGAGACATGTGGCAAATACAGAACAGGAAGCCTTGAGGTAGACTTCTTACTCAGGTCCTACAGGCCAAGTCCCAAGTGAGGGGCAAGGGAGCAAGCTTGGTGCTGTCCTTGGTCCTGAACCAAAACCACACCCTTGAGCATTGCTATTTCTAGTTAAAAAGCAATGGGTTCCTGCCTAATCCCCCCAGTGCTCAGAGGTTTCCTTAGTATTCTTTAACTTAATTTTTTAACTTATTTTAAGTTTATGCATACAAGTGCAGGTAACATAGGTAAATTTTTGTCATGGGTGTTTTTTGTACAGATTATTTCATCACCCAGGAATTAAGCCTAGTACCTGTTAGTTGTTTTTCCTGATCCTCTCCTTTCTCTCACCCTTCACCCTCTGAAAGGCCCCAGTGTGTGTTGTCCCTCTCTATATGTCCATGTGTTCTCATCACTTAGCTCCCACTTATAAGTGAGAACATGCAGTATTTGGTTTTCTGTTCCTGCATTAGTTTGTTAAGAATAATGGCCTCCAGCTCCATCCATGTCCCTGCAAAGGACATGATCTCATTCTTTTTTTATGGTTGTATAGTATTCCGTGGTGTATATGTACCACATTTTCTTTCTCCAGTCTTTATTTAGGTTGATTCCATGTCTTTGCTATTGTGAATTGTGCTGCAGTGAACATACAAGTGCATGTATCTTTATAATAGAATAATTTACATTCCTTTGGGTATATACCCTGTAAAGAGATTGCTTGATTGAATGGTATTTCTGTCCTTACGTCTTTGAGAAATTGCCACAGTGTCTAATTTACACTCCCACCAACAGTGAATGTGTTTCTTTTTCTCCACAACCTTGCCAGATCTGTTACTTTTTTACTTTTTTTTTTTTTTTGAAATGGAGTTTTTCTCTTGTTGCCCAGGCTGGAGTACAACGGCACCATCTCGGCTCACCACAACCTCCGCCTCCTGGGTTCAAGCGATTCTCCTGCCTCAGGCTCCTGAGTAGCTGTGATAACAGGCATGCACCACCATGCCAAGCTAATTTTGTATTTTCAGTAGAGACAGGATTTCTTCATGTTGGTCAGGCTGGTGTCAAACTCCTGACCTCAGGTGATCCACCTCAGCCTCCCAAAGTGCTAGGATTATAGGCGTGAGCCACTGTGCCCAGCCACTTTTTTACTTTTTAATAGTAGCGATTTTGACTGGTGTTAGACAGTGTCTCACTGTGCTTTTGATTTGCATTTCTCTAATGATCACTGATGTTGAGCTTTTTTTCATATGATTGTTGGCTGCGTGTATGCCCTCTTTTGGATAGTATCTGTTTATGTCCTTTGCCAACTGTTTATGGGGTTGCTTGGGGTTTGTTCTTGTAAATTTAAGTGTATTATAGATGCTGGATATTAGACCTTTGTCTGATGCATAGTTTGCAAAAATTTTCTTCTATTCTGTAGGTTGCCTGTTTATTCTGTTAATAGTTTCTTTTGCAGTGCAGAAACTCTTTAGTTTAATTAGATTCCATTTGTCAGTTTTTGCTTTTGTGGAATTTAATATTTTTAAGTCCAATTTTACCCAGCTACTATCATTGCAAAAGAAATAAAAAATTCTAGCAACAGAATACTTTTTTTCCAACCTGATAGTAGTATGTATCTATTATTTATCAAGCTTTTGTATGTTCTGGACACTGTGATAAGCAGTTGTTATATATTGTCTCATATTGCTATAATTATCTTCATTTTATAGATGAAGAAAGACACACAGAATGATTGAGGTCACAAAGCTCATAGATGGCACAGTTGAGATTAAAAGAGGTCACATAAGTACATATCCCAGGAATTAGCTAATCACTCCCTGGCATAGGCAAATAAGGCCTTAACTATGTAGAAGGAAGTAACTCTATGAAGTCACTGTCTTAAAACTTTCTTGATTTTTCCATCTACAAAGGCAAGATTGTGGATGCCAAAATGGCAGTGTAGGTGAAAGTACCTCATAAACTATTAAGTCCTCTGCTGGTGTTGGCAGCTATCTCTGCTCTCTGTTATTGATAGTGATGGTTATAGTGACAATCATATGTCTTCAGCAGATGCCAACAACATAAACTAGTTTCTACTTCCATGGCTCACGGAGGTAAGCCAAGGCAATAAATACATACATACATACATACATACATAAATGGTAAAAAAAAAGAGAGAAAGAAAGAAAGAGAGAGAAGGAGAAAAGGAAGGAGGGAAGGAAGGAAGGAGGGAAGGAAGGAAGGAAAGAAGGAAGGAAAAAAGGAAAGAAACAAAGGAAGGAAGGAAGGAAGGAAGGAAAAAAGGAAAGAAACAAAGGAAGGAAGGAAGGAAAAAAGGAAAGAAAGGAAGGAAGGAAGACCCAAAATGCAGTGGGACAGACTTGGATTTGTGGCCTTTATTTTAACAAATATTAGCAATGTTACTGTGGGAGAGTGATTTGATCACTTCCCAACCTCAGTTTCCTCTTCAAAGAAGGGGTTGTGTCAATCCAAAAGGATAAAATGTGTGATAGGGCAGCCTAGAAAAAACTACGGCATCGCTGTTGATGGTGATGGCAGCTACTACTTATTGATTCCCTTCTGCCTTGTGCCAGGCACTGTGCTTAGGCACTTTATGCACACAGCTCCAATCCTCATGCTGGTTCTAGAAAGTTCCTATTACTATCTACATTTCAAAGATGACAGAAGAGTTACTCAGGGAGCCCTTAGTAACTCTCAGCTAAATCAGAATGCAATTTGACTCATCTAATCAGATGGCACTTGGGAGGCTGGATGGCAAGGGCTGGTAGACAAGAAGTGGCCCTGCCCTGTTTTTTCCAGAGTCTAGGCAGGTACTTCTAACAACAGGACCCATTTCAAGCTGAGAAAGAGAAAATCTCCCAGGCTGCCACCCAGTTTACCAAAGTGCCAAATTCCAAGCACAGTGGAACCCAGTCTGGCTCCCCGGATGTTCAGAAGGCAACTGCCTCGGGTCCTCCCCTATGTCTCCCTTTCTCCAGTCTCTGAATCAAAGAAAAACTTGCCCTCCAGGCAGCAAAAACCAGTTTAAGGGAGCTGGGCTCCTTCCTCCTTGCTGGGCGAGCAGGGGAGAGGATAGAGGAAATCGTGCCAAAGGTCACAGTGTTCTGGGTCAGCGTGTCCCAGCTTTGAAGTCAGAGAGCTGCCAGCAACCAGGCAGGAAAAATGCTGTGGGCTGTTCCATCTATCAGGCCTCGGACAAGCTCTTGCTGGGCCTCGGCCTGCACAGCAGCTGCATACTTCAGGGAGGGCCACCCACACGAGAGACACCCCCTGGTCGCCACAGCAGCACCCTTAGGAACCTGTGACTGCAGAACAGCCAAGCCACAGAGCACACAACAGCTTCACAGGTGTGCCCAGGTACCTTGCTCTCTTGCCTCCATCACCAAACTCCCTTGGGGAGAGTTTTTTGCATTCCCCAGGTTGTCCTCCTTTCTCTCGCTATACTTACAACTTCTCCTTAATTTGTTCAATCCTGATCCCCACCAAAAATAAATATTAAAAAAGTTAATTGTGCACTCACAATTCTGTGATATGATAAAGGGACAGGTAATGGTGGTCAAGTTATAAAAACACCACTGTCCCTGTCTTTGTAGAGTTTATAGAGGGTCATAGACATTAACTAATAAATGAAGAAGTTGGTATAAGATTAAAAGTTGTGGTGGCATTATGAAGGAAAGAGAACAGGGTGCCAGAGGAGAGAAGAGAGAGTAATACAGCAACCTCCAGATAGGAGAATAGGAAAAGTTTCTTCCAGCAGGGACAATGAGATTGAGGACTGAAGGATCAGCAGGAGGCTGCCTTCAAGTCCTGGTGGGGTGTGGGGTGAGGGATTTTTCTGGGAAACAGCATGTGCAAATGTCCTGAGGCAGGAAAAAGAATAAAATAGTCAGGAAAGTGAAACAATATACATAATAGATAGATGTGAATCCCTGATTAAGCTGCGGGACCTGAAGTCTATACTTAAATTCTCCATCTCAGTATTCTCAGGTAGAATCAGGTAAGGATTCTGGGAGGAGGTACACTTGACCTCAGTATGAGAAGATGTGAAGATAGAGAATCAGAAGACAAATGGTTCCAGTTTAGAGGTTTTTTTTAACAGATACCCAAAATCTCCCAGCTAGAAGGGATAGAACAGCAACTTGAATACACAACTAACAATAACTAACTTATACATGCATATTTTCTAAGTTTTTTCATCCAGTGCTTCTTCATCGTACTTCAAGTTGGTCTAGAGATAAGTTTGTCTACAGATAGGAACAGAAGTAGGAAAAATGAGAAGAATCCAAGTTCCTAACTATTTCTATTCTCCTTAGCACTAGGGAGAACCAGTCTATAGGAATGAGTGAACTAGTCTGTAAAAATGGGTGTTGAAATAGCAGTGTCACCACCCAACTGTTCAGAGATTCCGAGTCCAGCCATCCCCAGCAGGCCAGCAAAATCAGACTGTGGACACTTGGATGATTGTCAACTCCTAGACCTAAGACAAGTCACTGACCTCTCTGAGCCTCAAGTTGCTGTTCTCACAAGAAAGCAGAGCTGACAACATGATAAAAATGAGGGTCCCCTTCTTGGAAAAGCAGGGGGAAATTATCATTCAAAGTACTATTAATAAAATATAAAACTATTTCCTTTCTGTCAGTCTCTCTTTTGACTTGTCATGCTGTTTTAAATTTTTTATTTAATATAAATATAAGTAAAGCATAATAAATATTTTAAATCATCAGCATACATTTTATCATTCATCTTTATATTGTACAATTCCAGTTTTAAGTGCAAGTATAAGAGCATTGAATCCACATACAGAATCACCAAAATTACCCAATTTGTACTTTCTAGCCTATACACGCAGGTATATTTTGTTCTTACCAAAAGAATAAAAACACTGCCCAAAACAAACTCAGTTATGTTTATTTTACCTTTCAATACACACACGTTATACCAACAGTCAAAATGGCTGGCGGCTTTCATCACACAGTTATCTCGTACTGGCTGTGAGTTCCATTGAACTTCTGGGCTCTGTGGATCCACCAAAATTCTGTCCTCATGGGGCATGGCAAGGACGATATGTGATAAACAAGAAATGTGATACAGTGCCTGTCTCCTCTCATCACTTACATGTTGCATTACCCCATCAGACTTTACTTACAAAACTCAAATTCAAAGATAAAAATCTGTAAGAGTTTCAAGCTAGTGACTACAGAGCATTAAACCAAGCCTGGGGCTCTTCTGAGCAAGGGGACATGTGTGCTCGCCCTTGCCACACCCACATGAAACCTGCAAGTATGATGCTCTGGATAGTAATCCTGACTATATGTGCTTAGTGTCACCAATTATGTTTTGACCATCATAAAATATTTCACCTTTCTGAATCCAATTTCATCTCCTAGAGGCTTTTGCCCTGTAACATGCAGATATATTTTGTTCTGCAGATATATTTTGTTTTGGCAGATAAAGTAGGGTTCATGTGTATAGACTTGAGAACCAGGGGGAAGGTCTCCTAGAACAGTCCACACTGGCTTAAGTTCTCAGTGGACCTATATTCAAAGCCCAGCTTCCCCACTGAGTAGCTTAGTAACATTTAGCAAGTGATTTAGCCATCTGAAGTCTCACTTTCCTAGGTTGTAAAATGGGGATTATGGCTGCCCTATTAGAGAAGGGCTGCCAGAACTCAACACAATCTAGATCAAGTCCCTGAACATAGGAGCAGAAAATTAACAATTACTACTATTTTTAAGTTCAGGTCTCTGAACTTCAGGTGTCCTGATCACTCTTAGTGCCTCCAGTCACTCCCCAGAACCCCCTCCTTGTTACCCATAGACACATGCCTGGTCTAGGAGGCAGATTTGTGCCATGGAGTGGAAGGTTACGGGGGCTTCCAGGTCCGCTTATTGGAACACAGATTCCAATTTCAGCACCATTTACTGTGTGACTCTGAACAATGACTTCACATCTTAGGGTCTCAGTTATCTGATAGACAACTGGAATAACAGAAACTTTATACCAGTTATCCTCTTACCAAGAAGTATGACAAGGTACCTACTTTATAAAGCTGTTGGGAGAATTACATGAGCTCTATGTGCCACTCAGTATTCTATTTGGCACAAATTAATGCTCAGTAAATTATTCCCTGCCTCAATTACCTATCTGCAAAATGAGGATACTGGTAGTCTCTACAACAGGAGGTTGTTTTCTGAAACAAATGATAATGTCCATGTCATGTGCCCAGCATGGTGCCTGGCATATGGTTATACCACAATGAATATGAGAAAATAACAATAATAATGATTGGCAGTTATCACATTCCTGGTGGTAACAGATAACCACCACAACTCTCACTTCTCCCCACTTCCCCTGCCTAGGGCGACAGTTCCCAGGGGTATCTGTTCATTCAGTATCCATTTTTCTGACTGCACTTCAAAACCCCCTTCCTTACCCTGAGAATAGTTTACTCAAGGACTGAGTCTATTTTTGTTTTTGAAGAAGGAAAACAAACCCATGTGCCAAAGAACAGACTTCTTCAAAACAAGGCAAATCCCAGACAAGGCCATGGCCCTGGCTTTTGGGAGTTGGGAGGAAGGTTTAATTTTGAGTAACCTCTTGGCAGAAGATAGTAACTCCATCTCCCCCGCCTCTGTGGTTGTGAGTCAAGGTCTATTGTCCTCTGGTCTAGCACAAATGGTCATGTGCTTCCCTATTTGAAGCTATGAAATTATCTCGCTTCAAACAACATCAGAACATCAGTCTTTGTCACTGTCCCCAGGCGCCTTTACCCCCTCTTCTGTAACAAAGAGTCATGTTCCATAAATGCTTGGAGTTTATTACCCTGGCCTTAAGGTGCCCCCATCAACGCACCTTTCTGATAAACCTCTCATTTTCCCCAACACAACTCAGATCCACTTTGTTTAGCTCATTTTTTTTTTTGCACCCAACAGACATTTCTTGAACATTCATTATGTACCAAGCATAGTGCTAGATGCCAGGGACAGACCTGTTGAGTGTGATACAATCTGTTTTCTGTGTGTAAGCAGACTACAAAGGTACACCTACATTTCAATATCATGTGTTAAATGCAATAAGAAAGGAAAAAAGACAGCACTATGGAAAACCAAACTACAAGACGGGGCTTAGCCCTATGTGAGGGCTTTAGTATAAGTTGAAGAAGAGGACATCTTCAAGAAAGAAAGTCAAGAAAGAAAATGGCTATTTCTCACTCATAACTTCCCTAGTCATTCATCTCACAAACACAGATTAAGCAACATTTCCCCAACCCACCCATATTCTCTGGCAGCTCCCCTCTCCCATCTCAGCTCTCAGCACACAGTTCTATAAATGCACATTTCATTATCTTACTCCCAGAATAGACTAGGGTCTCTATAAAGGCAGCAAGCAGGTCTGCCATGTTCTCTGTTGTAGCTGTAGCCCCTGATATTAGTGCTCAGCATATAAAAGGCACACAATCAATATGTATCACATTGAACAAAACATCTTTTGGCAACCTAATGTTGTGAAGGCTCCATGCTAGATAATAGTAATCCTGCTTAGACAAATATGCATAAAGAAGTAAATAACAATAGAGGTTGGCAAATGTAAATACTAAATGAATGATAGAGACTATAGATGTTAGGTAGACTGATATATTTAACTCTGTTTCATTAAATTCAGTCCAATGAATATTAATTGTGCCTTCCAGAAACATTATAGGAACAGGAGGGGATGCAAAAATAAAACAGAAAAAAAAGAAGTCCTTACGCTCAACCTGTTTATGTAGAAGCGCCAATACAAATGTACCAAAAAAAAAGAAAAGAAAAGAAAAGAAAAAAAAAGACTGTGAATATGCAAGGGAGGGGCACCAGAAAAGATTTCAGAAAGTGTTTAGAAAACACTGGAGTAAAGCACTTCTGTGTGGGTTCAGATGGAGACAGAGGAAGAAATCATTCCAGGAAGAAAAAGCATTTGAAGCAAACAGAAAGACAGAAAATGGGCGGTGCATTTCAGAAAAGCTTGATTAGACAGCCATCTAAAGACAGTGCTCCGGAGCAGAAAAAGTCTAACCTCAAGTATTCAGCAAGCTCACCAGCTCTTCCAGAAACCTCCTACACCCACAGTGCTGGAACATCATGGACCTGGCCATGACTTCCACACAGAGGCACTGGCCCTTTTTGTTTCCTTCAGCAAGGAAGTAACACAATCAAAAGTGCATCTTAAGAACATTTATAGGCGACTACGCAGGAGACATGTGCTGCTACTGTCTTCCCAGTCCTTCTACTTCCTCGAAGGAACCACAACCTTTTCCATTCCAAATGGGTCTAATAGGTCTTCCGTCAGGGTAGTCTCACTCTAACCCTCAGTCTCAGGAGTGGATGCAAGAAGGTCCATCATAAAAACCCATCCACTGTAATAATGACCAGTCCAGTGGTGGGCAGATTCCTCAACAAGAGCCACTCAGAATATTTTTCTGGATCAATACACAGATATTGGGAAAGAGAAGTCTTTTCTCAGCTGATGTTGCTAAACTAGGAGGAAACAAGTTGGAAATATATACAGCCATGTTCTCTACCCCATAGAGAAAGCCAGCCAGGTGGCATGAAGCCAACATGCATAGGAAGCTAGGCTGAAGGATGGAGAAGGGGCCTGACAACATACTCTGACAGATGGTGTGTTTTAAACCGTGAATGACTAAAAGGACAGTGGACCCATCAACAGAAACACAGAAGTCAAGGGGGTGATCTGATTTTCAGAGAGAGATAGTATCACCTCAAGTCATCAAACCTTAGAATCAGAAGGGTTGTAAAGGGATTTGGTTCAAACACTTATCTGATGCCTGAATTGCTCTATCTTTTGTTTATGTTTTTCCCAGAATGAGTTTTATTCTGCTGATGGCCTCATTCAGTCAACAAATGTTCATTAAGCAGTTGATCGATTTGGTGAATAAAACATGAAGAGCCCTTTTTTTGAGGGGCTTTCCATTTACTTGGGGAGAAGGCAATGAACAAATGAACATACACTATATTGTCAGGTTTTTCTTATGGGGTAATATGAAAATTAAAACAAGGCCCCATAACAGCTTTGGGGTATGCTGTGTTACATCACGTAGCCAGGGAAGGGATGTTGAAGGGGATTATATTTAAGGAGAGATCTGAATGGTGGAAGGAAGTGAGTTATACAAAAAGAAGAAGAGCATTCAGTGAGGTGGGAGAGTGCTTCACATACAGCCATGAAGCCAGGTACATGTAGAGCTGGGTAAGTGGAGGTGGGGGTGGTTGTGGGAGAGGCTATGGTCACCAGTGGACAGAGCACAGAGGACTTTGTAAGCCATGGTGAGTGTGATGGAAAGGTGTTGGAGAGTTTTAGGTAGGTGAGTGTTATACTAGAATACCTAGGAGAGTATCTAACCCAGATTCCATAAGTGGAATTCAACTTGTCTTGAAAGTAGAGAAAGACAGATATAGGAACAAGGGAAGGTGTTCCTGGCAGGGGGGCCACGCAGTCCTTGGAGCAGCAGTGAAAATGCACTTCAGCTGCCTGGAGAAGAGTGAGTGGGCAAAAGGGGACAGACACAGTGGAAGTTCTGGGGAAAGGCCCAGTGGACCAGAAGCTTGAAAAAAGAGGTTGGAACCCTACTTTAGTGAGACTTAGATGCCAGGCTAAGGAAACAACTCCTTATTAAATGGGCAAAGAAAAGCCATTAAAGATGTTTGGAAAGGAAAAATGACTCCAGTCTGCCTCAGCAAAAACTTGTATCCCTGGAGAAGAAGTGTGACGAAGGAGGAATAAGCATGAGCTTGGATTCAGGCAGACCTGGTTCAAATCTAGTCACACTCTTAACGGTGCAATCTTGGGCAACCACACCAAGAGGATAAAACCAAGTAAGAAAACCAGAAATACACCAAATCACCTCATCTTTCACAAGGAATGTTCTAGAACAGACACTGGCAAACTACTTTTTCTTTACGAATAAAGTTTTATTGGAAACACAGACACATGGCATGTCTGCACATTGCCTATGGCTCTGTTTTGCTCACTGCAATGGCAAAGGTCAGTAATTGCAACAGAGACCTATGTATGACCAACAAAGCCAAAGAGTAATTACTATCTGATCCTTTACAGAAAGAGTTTGCTGACCCTGCTCAGGATAAAACTTTATTTTACAGAATAAAACTTCCTGTTACAGGATGGCCCCTTTGTAGTAGGAGAGGAAATAAAAACTTGATGAACTTATCCCAGTTTAGGAGACAAGAAAAGCTAAAGAGTTTGGCAATTACCTCTAGACTTGAAAGAAACATTATTTTCTCATGATAAACAGTCAATGGAAGATGTGTTGTGAGACCTGAGACAGAAACAGAAACAGAGAAATGCAGATGAGAGAAATGAGTACGGTGAAGAGGCAGAAAGACATCCATGGAGATGGGTGAAAAGAAATAGGGAGTCGGGCGTGGTGGCTCGCACTTGTAATCCCAGCAATTTGGGAGGCCAAGGTGGGTGGATCATCTGAGGTCAGGAGTTCGAGACCAGCCTGGCCAACATGGTGAAACCCTGTCTTGACTAAAAATAAAAAAATTAACAGGACATGGTGGTGCACACCTGTAATCCCAGCTACTTGGGAGGCTGAGGCAGGAGAATTGCTCAAACTCTGGAGGTGGAGGTTGAAATGAGCCGAGATCATGCCACTGCACTCCAGCCCTGGTGACAGAGCAAAACTGCCTCTCAAAAAAAGAAAAAAAAAAAAAAAAGGATAAGAAATAGGGACACAGGGGAAAGGGACAGGCAGAAAACAGGACAGGTTATCACAAAAAGTACCACACAATAAGGGGAATAGGAGACATTTTAAAAACTATGCATATCTTATGTATACACAGGTATTATCTCTCTAGGGTTGTGACAGTGTTTATGTCCTCAACACAAAGAAAATGTCTTGACTGGAAATATCAAAAAGTCGTTTCTTCATTCCAGCCTGTGCTGGGATGGAAAATCAGGATATATTGACCCAAGGGATACCTGTGTTGACAGAGACCAAGACAAGATCAATACAGGCTTCGAAGGCAAAGTTTATAGAGCATTGAAGAATGTTTCCCACTTGTTTTTATCAGAAATATCTGTAAAGGTTTATGGGCCCTCCTTTCTAGTCTGTCTTTCTAAGCTTATAAAAGTTCTTTTAGGGTATGTCTTACTGATTGCAAATATGACAAATAGAAGTAATGAGCTTTTTAAAGTTCCCCTTCCCTCCTTCCCAAAAAACAAAGCTATTTCCTGATTTTAAAGACAAGAGGAGGAGTCTGTTACTGTAGGAAAGAAAACTCAGGCAGGCCTTAAGTAAAATTAACACTTCTGTTCAGAGTGCGGGCCATCCCCTGCGACCACAGTGTGATGACTGAACTTGGTCAAAAGCCCTGACAGCTAGGGGAGAGGGCTCAGGATAAAGAATAGGCTGGAGAAATGGAGAGAGGGGCCTTCCACACCATTCACTATTTTTGCTCTGGAATAAGTCATTGTGCCTGTTATGCATTCAAGCAAACTAGGATTTGAATTCTAAATCAGACACATGGATGGGGAGGAGAACGGGGGAATAGGGAGAGGTTGGTCAATGGGTACAAAGGTACAGTTAGACCGACAGCAGGAATAATTTCTAGTGCTCCATTGCATAGTTGGGTGACTATAGTTAATATATTATCTATTTCAAAATTGCTAGGAGGAGGCTTTTGAATGTTCTCACCACAAAGAAATCATAAATATTTTTGGTGAGGGATATGCTAATTATCCTAATTTAATCATCACACATTTTATACATGTATTAAAACATAACCATGTACCCCACAAATGTAAATATTATGTGTCAACTAAAGTTGAAAATAATTTTTTAAATTTAAAAATAAAAGGTAAATTAAAAAGAAATAATATGACACATGGAAGCTGGTTGATCCTGAGCAAGAAGCTCTCTCAAGTTCCTTGGTCTAAGTTCTGTTTGAAGAACTACAAACAGTTTACTATAGTTGGAGCAGGCAGCATTTGTGGGGCTGTGGCAGGAGAGAGTGATAATGATAATGATAATAAATGATAACAATAGCTATTTACTAAGTGTTTCCTGTGTGCCAAAGCCTGTTTTAAGTGCTTTAAAATATAAACTCATTTTATTCTCACCACAACCTTATTAAGAAGGGAGTTATTACTCTTATTAGCTCTGTTAGGTAACTGAGACCCAGGATGTGATAGTTAATTTCATGTCTCAATTTGATTGGGACTTGGGATACCTAGATGTTTGATTAAACATTATTCTGGTTGTGTCTTGAGGATGTTTCTCAGTGAAGTTATTATGAAATGGTGGATGAGTAAAGCAGATTGCCTGCTCCAATGCAAGTGAGCCCCATTCAATTCATTGAAGGGCTGAAGAGAATGAGACTGAATGAGAGATAATTCATTCTCTGCCTGACTGCTGCTGACCCAGGACATTGATCTTTTCCTCAGGCCTTAGTACCTGGACCAGAACTATACTATCAGCTCTCCTGGGTCTTGCTGACTTTGGATCTTGGAATTTCTCAGCCTGCATACCCATGTGAACCAAATCGTTATAATGAACCTCTTTTTAATATATCTATCTCCTATAAATTCTGCTTATCTGGAAAACCTGGACTACTACAGAGATTTAAGTAAAATGGCCAAAATTTGAATTCAAAGAGTCCAGTTCCAGGGTCTGTACCATTATCCGCTGTGCTCTCTGTTGCCTCTATAATGAGGCTGGAAAGATAAGTGGGAATTACAGTATTAGTCTCCTAGAGCTATCATAACAAACTACCACAAAGTGGGTGGCTTATAACAATAGAAATTTATTCTATCTCAGTCTGAAGTCTAGGATTCTGAAATCAAAGTGTGGGCAGAGCCATGCTGCCTTTGAAGGCTACAGGAGAAAATCCTTCCTTGATTTTTCCAACCTCTGGTGACTACTGGTAAACCTTTACATTCCTTGTCTTGTAGATGCATCACTCTAATCTATGCTTCCATCTTTGCACCACCTTCTTCTTTGTGTCTCTGTGTATTCTCTCCTCTTCTTACAACCACAACAGCCATTAGATTTAGGACCCACATTAATCCGGTATGATAGCATCTCAACTTTCAACATCTGCAAAGACCCTATTTCAAAATAAGGTTACATTCTGAAGTTCCATGTGGACATGAACTCTGGGGAGATATTATTCAACCCACTACAGTTATGTCGGGTCTTGGGTGATTCTAATGCATCCGTGAGATCTAAAGAGACAATTAATTATTACTTTTTAGTCAGGGTTCCTTGGGTCCCAAGTGATAGAAACCTAACTACCTCATACTGGCTTTGGCATAAAAGAAATGTATGAGCTCAGGTTACTAAAAAATTCAGATGTAAACTTTAGGTATAAAAGTTTCAGAGATGGCTGCTTCCAGGAACACAAACAAATGCCATCTTTTAAGTATAATTTCTCCTGTTTTGATTTCAGTGAGGTAGACTCTTCCCAGGAGACGTCAAGGTGGCTTCCATCTCTCCAGAAATAGGACTAAAAGAACCAATGACCAAATCCACATTGCTTTTATTTTTCTTTGAAGTTATTAATAGTGAGAAGTCAATAAAGTTTCATTCTCTATCTTCTTAGCAATATCAGGTGAAGGAGAATTTCTTTTTCTCCAAAGTTCAAAAAAAAAGATTTTCAGGAATAAATTTCAGTGGACCCACCTGGATCATATTACATCTTCAGTCCCCAGCCAAGGGCAGGGACATTTTAATTAGCCTGGACATAGACCTATTGCACTTGGTCCCACTCATCTGGATGAGTCAAGGATGGTTCCAGAAGGAGAAATTAAGACATTGGATCAAAATGGAGGATGGCTGCAGGGCAGGCAAAACCAATATACGGCAGCCTTAGATTCAAAAGAGGTGAATGACAAAATTGAATAAACCTTGGGTGTTCAGAAGAAAGCATCCAGGTGGCTGCCATTACATTCGATCTTCCATCTCTAAATCAATGTAGTGCAAAGCAAATACAGTGTAGAATCCATAGTAAGTGCTTATTCCTCTAGTAGGAATGCATTAAGAGGACCAATTGCTTTTATTTTCACGATAGTTATTGTTATTGATGAGGCTGTATAATTTACTGAAGGTTTTCAGCATACCCAGTTCTATTTCATGAAGAGCTCTAGCCTCAAGAGCTTACATTTTATTTGAAGATATAGCCACTAGGAATTTCACAGGAGACAAAGAGGAATGAAAGGAGACCAAATGACAAAAAATGGACTCAGCATAATAAGGTGTCTGAAACAGAAAAACTTTTCACCCCACCCTGCATGTCTTACACATAGTATTTTCCCAGGGTCAAATCTAATTAGGAGCAATGGTACGGGAGTAGAGTGGTTACATGAATCCTCCTGCAGATGGCTATTATAAAAACTGGATTTTAAAACTTTAAACAATTTAAAGACACTGGAAAGCATCCCAAACCAGACAGTAGCCAGAGGAGAGTTTAATCCTGAAAAACCACAACTGCGAGAAGGATTGGTAATTTACAGCTTTCTCAATTGAGGGTGCTCTGTGATCCCCATGGCTGCAGATGCAAAAACCCATAATCTTACTGGCCTAAAGTGCCAGAGGTCGGGATATAGGGATAGAAGAGGAGGTAACACTTTAATGGATGATTCCTGGCAATGAGAATCACAGAAGTAGTGAGATATAAACACCAGTTATAAATTCTGCCAAATTCCTCAGCTGACAACTAAACTGTACGTGCACAGGAGCGTCCCAAAGGGACCAGTAAAGGGCATAAGTAGACCAGCTGGACATTTACTCTTTAAAGATAGAACTACAAAGGATAAGATCTGTGAGTTTTCTATTATTTTTTTTTGTAATTACGTGTCTTTCCCGTTTTGCACCGCTTGGGCGGCAGAAAAAGGAAGTCTTATAGGCCTGAAATGTCAGGATAGAAAACCTGAGGTGGGTAGACAAACTAGAAATTAGGGGAAAAACCTAGAAGAAAACAAAACTGAGAGGGTGAACCTCACACCGCCCAAATTCTTGGCAAATAACCAAGTTTTGTAGGCACCTAGGAGATCCCCAGAGAGTCAGGCTAAAAATACAACACTGGAAGCCATAAGAAGAGACTAAGGCTATCAGGTGCTACACACTACAAGAGAGATAACATTTGAGCTTTGAATCCTTTTAAGTTAACTACTTACTATAACAAAAATGCAATAATCCTCAAAAGTACACAACATAATCCAGTGTCACTATAATGTGTTATCAACAAAGTCTGCTTTTCAACCATAAATTACTACACATGCAAAGAAACAGAAAACAGTGACCCATGCTAAGGAAAAAAAGGCAATAAAAAAAAACATGGCATGGCAAAGATACTGTAGTCAGCAGAAAAGTGTTTCAAAATGTGACATGAATGAATTGTCTAATAAGGAATTCAAATGGGGAGTTAGAAACTATTAAAATGGAAATTATAGCTCTGAAAGAAAAATTAATTAAATTTTAGAGATATCAGAAGAAAAAAATCAGTGAATATGAAGATAGAGCAATAGAAATGATTCGATTCAAATAACAGAAATTTAAAATATTTAAGGAAAACAGAAGTTCAAAGACCTATGAGACAATATCAAGCATGATCCAACATGTATATAATAAGAATAGAAGAAGTAAAGTGGTAGAAAGGAATATAAATGTTGTTTGAATATATAGTGGTCGGAGCCTTCCCAAAGTGGGTGTAAATGATTAATTTAAAGGTCCCCACAACTTAACAAACCCATAGCATAATAAGCACAAAGACATATATTCTTGAACACACCACAGTAAAACTATGACTATCTTTGGCCAGAAGCATAACATAAAGCTAAAACCTTGGAAGCAACCAGAAGAAATAATAGATTCCAATAGGAAACTAACAATAAAATCTATGGCAGACATCTCATCAGAAACTCTGTAAATCAGAAGATATTGAAACAGCAAAGTGCAGTTAAAACAAAATAAATTATCAATCAAGAATTGTGTTTCTAATTATTTTGCTTAAAAAATGAAGGTGGAAGAGATATTTTCAGATAAATCAGAATTAGTTTAATATTAACTCAAAGATCCATAGAGAAATCAAACACAAAAATATCAGAGAGATATAGATAGAAAACAAGGAATTGAAACAAAATATTAAAAAAAAAACTTGATAAGAAGGCAGGAAAAGAGAGAAAAAATAAAAAACAAATGAGATAAATAATAAAGATAAAAATAGATGACCTCAATACAAATTTACCAATAATTATAATAACCTCAAAGGAAAGGGAAAGAGTCCACAAGACTCGCTTGAGCCCAGGAGGCAGAGGTTCCAGTGAGCTAAGATCATGTCACTGCACTCCAGCCTGGGCTGTACAGAGTGAGACTCTGTCTCAAAAAAAGAGAGAGAGTTTCAAACTGAATAAAAAATTAAGAACCAACTATATGCTGCCAACAAGGGACATATTTTAAAATTAAGACCCAAGCAGGTTAAAGGTAAGAGAATACAAAAGATACCATGCAATCAATAAGCATAAGAAAGCTAGAGTGGCTACATTAATGTCAGACAAAATAAACTGCAGGATTACTAGAGACATTGAGAGACACTATGATAATAAAGAGGTCAATAACTGATTAGATATAGATAGATATAGATATAGACAGAGACATAGATATAGAAATAACAATAATCAACGGTATTGAATGTCTCTGATCCTGTAATACAAGGATATCGCATATACCGCAGTAGCATATGTAAGCATATATATTTTACTAATATATTTTTTACTAAATTTTACTAGCACATTTTTTTCTCCCCCACCAGAACATAAGCTCACAGAATGTGATTTTTTTTGGTCTGATTGTTCATTTCTATATCCGCAGCACCTAAAACAGTGGCCAATGGATGATAGTTACCCCAAAATTTTGGTTGAAAATAGACCTATGTGACTAAATAAAAGAAGAAAATGCCATTGAAGAGCTTGGGATATCGCAGGGGCTCAATGAATGTTATTTTCCTGCTCTGTTTTCGTTTCCTCCCACATTCAAAGAAATACATCCGCAAGTTATTGTGAGACAAAGTTCACAGCTCAGGGCTCATTCTCTTCCCAGTCAAAATAATATGATTACTTGCTGAATGAGACAGGAAATGACCAATAGCCACAACTAATGACACAGTCCCTGGCTGAGGAGATGAATGAACAGCTTCTATGCAGAGTAAGCAATAAGGAACCACAGGAATGTGAGGCAGAAACATTTGTTAATGATTTTTAAATGAAATGATACAGCTTGCCTTCCAGTTATTCTTTGATGAATCTGACACTCACCCTACAAAATTTAACTGCCATTTTTTCAGACTAAATTCTTTTTGCCTGCACACCCAATTCTGAGGAAGGTGATAAATCATTTCAACAAGTCAGAGAATTAGAGTTCCTCATCTTCTGCAAGTAACAGGCTCCTTCCAAGACCTGATGAATAGTATAGATCCTCCACTCAGAAAAATGCATTCATACACAATGTTTTGCATACACTTTTAGGAGACTGAAGGACTCTGTTGGCCAGATCCATACACTATGTTTTCTGAGGCAAAGTTCTTCATTTTACAGAGGAAAATACCAGGGTCCAGAGAGGAAAATCATCTAACTCAAGGTCACTGGACTTACTAGAAACAGCTGTGAACCAACTCCACGTCTCCTAATATCAAGTCTAACATTATTCTCATTATAATTACTTTGCTTTTCATAGCAGACAAAATCTTTGCAGCCATCTCTGGCAAATGAGGTGTGTGACTCAGCTAGTTAATATCCATTTTGGAGGGGGAAAATATGAGTAGAAAGTAATGAGATTAGGGTTTGTGCCTGAGACGAATGCTGATTTCAATCTTGACTCTCTACTTAGCTGTGTGATCTTGAATGCATTACCGAATATTTCTGAGCTTCTGTTTTTCTTGTTTGGAAAATGAAAATTAAGAACACCTATCTCACATAGCTTTTGTGAAGATTAAATAAGAAAATCTTAGAAAGTATTGGCTGTTAGCAGGAGTACTAGTGTTATCAGGAGTTTAGTACTTTTATAATGTAAAGCAGTTTTTTGAATGGAAGTAGAAAATATTTTGAGTAATGACAATATCATTGGGAGAATTGTCCAGCCATCCACAGAAACAACTACAGCCAGTTCACAGGGCGCTCAAATAATGTGCCTCTGCAATTTAGGAGAAAGGCCATCCTGTAAGAGCTAATCTCATAATATTCAATAGACAATGAATGTTTTAGTCAGAATATGCTAGTTCGTGCTCCTGTAACAAATCATGAAGGCTTACAATTACAACAAGTGTTTATTTCTTATTCACATGACTTGTTCTTCACCAGTTGCCTTTGAAACTGCTGGACCCTCTGGGAAGCAGACTCTGTCTGCAACTTCGCCTATCATCAGGGTAGAAGAGAAAGACAACTATGATAAACCACATGCTGCCTTCTGCCTGGTAATAATGACACGTCTCACTTCCATTCACCTTTCATTGGCCAGAGCAAGCTATATAACCATGCTGTATACCCATGGGGCAGGACAATATAATTCTCCCTCTATGAAGCCCAGTGAATATCTGTGAACAATACTTCAATCTACCTTGCTTGATTGGAGCTACCCTTGTAGAACGGGCCACTTTAAGTAATGAAACACGGAGCTGAAATATTCGAGACCAACCAAAATGACCAGTTGAGAGGAAGAAGTCCTCAGATGACACAAACAAAACCCAAGGCCAAATCAAAATTATCACAACTAGGCAATGTGAAAAAAAGCAGATTAACAGAAATGCCATAGTCTCCATAGGAGCTGGAAAAGGAAGTGGGTGACATAAAATATGAATTCCCAACAATTTGGCAAGAGTGCCCTGGTGCACTTGGCAAGCATTTTTTGCCTTAGTGATATCTGTAAGATGGGGTCATAATAATAAGCAGGTCTTAGAGCGGTCATGGGAATCCCTAAAAGAAATGATTGATAGGTGCACAAGCACAGCACAGTATGTGGTCCATATTACATGATCATTAAATGCTAGCATGTGTGTGTGTATACACAGATATATATATATATATATGTACATACACACATGCTATATCATCCATATGTTATAATATATCTCTATATTGTGGATCACATCCAGGGTCTGGACCCTGAGAGGAGGCTGAGTCTGCAGACCCCACCTGGCTCTGGTGCTGCCCTCCATGGTCATATGGCATGGCTTGGATTCCTCACATCTATATTGTGCATTACCATTTGCAAAAAGTGCATGTCCACCCTCTTTTCCCCATGTAATCCCTGCAAACCCACGAAGTGCAAGGTCCCACAGTTTGTAAGTGGCAAAGCCAAATTCCAAGCAGGACTTTACCTGAAGCCTTTGGGATCCAAATCCTGTGCTCTTTCTCAAACAAAATCCTGCCTGAGGCAAAGTTCAGGCCACCTTCTTTGATCTCTCCATCCCCTCCCCACCCACCACCCACCGTCATTTTCTCTCTCTCACCCTCCCTCTCTGCAATAGCTACTTCAAAGGAACAATATTTGAAGAATAATGGTGCTCAGTTACCCTACTTTTCATTCAGGGCATGTGCCTCCCCTTCAAGTCTCCCGGTGTGTCCAACCCAGGACGTGCCTGGCTTTGGGTTGGTTCTGTCCCTGTTCTGGTCTCCATCTGCCCTGGCACTGAACGCAGGGCCTGCTTCTCATTGTAACAAGGTTGCACTAATTAGCTGTGTTGGATTTTGCATATGGAGAGAGAATGCAAATAAATGCAAAGCAGCATGCAAATTAGCATCATCCTGGCTCTCCCAAAGAACCAGCCTGCAATACTGATGTCAGCGACAAAGTATATTAATAGCCCATCTCACTAAGGCATGCTATTTTTTCAAAGGAGGCGGGCATCAGGGTTTTTCTTTTCTTTTTTTTTTTTTCTGGAATAATAGTGACTTTATATTGAATTCCGAGTTTATGATCCTCGACAAGAAGTTCATTGACCACAATGCTGTGTTCTCTATAGAAAGTTCTTGTGAGCAATAGGTTTTGTTGGAAAGAGAGCACAGATTCAGGAACTGAGCCATAGAGATCGTAGTTTAAAATCCTGCTCTTTGCTTGGACAGTTACTTAGACTGAGCCTCAGTCTCCTCAACTGTAAAATGGGGTTAATAAATCTACTACAGAGTTGCTGATGAGGACTGAATGAGATCATGTTTAAAGTAGACTGAAATGCAATAGGTGAGCAGTAAGTTCATCTCCTCCTCTCATATTCCTTCTCTGCTTTGAGGAGCTAAGTTGGTAATTCATGGAGACCGGAGGGTGCTCATCTCCCCCTCCTCGTTTTCCCTGTATTGCTTGCCATTCCATTAAATGTGTTTAAATGTGTCTTTCTAGTACAAAGCTGTGACAGTAACACACAAGCCCAGTCATTTTTTGCAAGAAACTACAGGGCCTCTTACATCTTCCAGAAACGAGATTATGACTCTGTCCTGCTCCCCACAGCCCACCTCTGTAACACAGCAGCTATTCTTACAAAGCCTCTTCTATCATCCTCCCATCCCTAACGCCATTTCTGGGTTCCCTGGGAGGATAGGGGCTCTCCTCTGTGCTCCCAGAACGCCCACCTCTGTGTCCCCTTCAGGACTGTACACTATTGCCATAGCCTGGCTTATCTTCCCCCAAAACAGACTAGAAGTTTCTCACAGGCAGGGACTAGTTCTGAATCATCTGTGTGTGCTGAGTGCACATGGAAGATGTCCTGGCCCAGAGAAGGTGCTGAGTATATGTGGGAGTTAGAGAGATGGGGGAGGGTAAAAGGAAAGAAGCAACACCATATATTTAGCAGGAGCCACCTAAAAATCTGCGTAATTATTCATAACAAAACACAGACAGAAGTGATACTTATATTCTGGAAATGCATGAAAACCTGAGCTTGGGTGCCTGACAGTAAGCCCCACCTTGAGCAGAAAGAGGCCACACGGACACGGATCTTCTCTAACACAGAGATGGTGCCCTGAGGTGGGCGCTGTGGGGACAGTGGGGCTCCTGGTTAGGGCTCCCGGTTTCCCAGACCAGGCTCATCCACTCGGAGTTGAACATCCCAGTGTTCTGACCAGACGTCCAAGGTTCACATTCTGTCACTGTAGCCTGCGTCTGATGCAAAATAAATAAATGGCTGTTGTTCGAACTTCCTGCTCCCCCACTGGTGGGGAGGGCACGCACACACATACACACTAAGGAGCACACATTTGGAGCTGCTCACAGGAAACAGACACACACTCTGAGATTAGCTTTATCTTCTTATGTGTTCCAAATACCGAGACACTGCTCTTGGTGGTTACTGGCATTTCTGAAGCTCCACAGATGCCAAGCGTGAAGACAGCCCCAGAGTCCCCAACTGTTCCGCCTGCCCATGCCCACCGCAGGGCCTCAGCTCTGGATAAAGACGGCACTCCTAGGATCCCACTCTACAATCAATCTCCAGAGGATCCTTTGCCATCGGGCTGAGGAGTGTCCTGGGTTCTCCTTTTTGGGCTGTTAAGTTAATTTCAAGGCCAAAAGGCAGAGGTATCAGTTGAGTGAGCCAGAGGACCTACAGAAAGGAAACTCTCTAGGCCCTGGCCCTCAGCTCTTTCTCATGGCAGCTCCTGGGAGAGTTGTTCTCACTTTGCCGGTGAAGAAACTGAGAGATGAGGTGGCAGGTACACTTGCACTTGGCCTCCGGACTGGAGCTGAGACCACCGTGCAGCCTCCCGGGGCCTGGCCTGGGGACCCAGGTAGATGGTTCCTGGGTCCTGGGTAGATGGTTCTCAAGGAGCTCTGAGCAATTTGAGTAAACAGTTTCTTAAGAAGAAAACAGTCCAAAGAGCTAGGGCAAAACTTCTAAGCCCTCAGTGGGTCTCACCTCTCCATAGCGGGAGGAAGGAGGGATGGGCATGGCCCTTCCTGGGGACAAAGCTGAAGGGTAGTGTTTGGCCCTTCTGGGGCAGAAGCCTCTGTGGGAGGAGGAAAGGGCTGGAGAGACTGAGGAGTAAAGTGGGGGAGAGAGAGAAAGGAAAGGGGAAGAGGAAGGGAGAGAGAAAGACAGAGGGGGGGAAGTAAGGAATGCAGGGAGAGAGGGAGGAGGAAGGAAAGGGGAGAGGGAGAGAAGGAGTGAGGCGGGGAGGACCATCTACCTTAGAGGGAAGAGTGGGTTCTCCATGGAAACAAAAGTGCCTGTTTGCCTTAGGATGCCACCAAGGAGGAAAATTGTAAATCACTTTCCAGGCAGGAGGCAGGATGACTGCCCTGTCTTTGACAGCTGAATTTGAAAACACTCCTATCAATCATCATAGATCCTGTGGCGCACACCTATGCCAGGTGCTATGGGGGCTATTAAAAAAAAAAAGACAGGCCTCACACACACTGTTTTATCTTACACATTCCTTTTAGACAAATATTATGCAGGAATTATTTCGTCTCTTCCCCCATCCTCAACTGCAAAGAGAGCAAAGGAGGGAAAGAGGGAGGGAGGGAAAGAGAGAGGGAGGGAGGGGCCAACAAACTTATTTACCTGCCCATCACACCAAGAAGGATCTTTCATCCAGACACAGGTGCTGGAGATGGAGAGACTTGAGTCTAAAACTCAGCAACCCCTGTGCCATTTATTGAGCACTTACTGTGTGCCAGGCCTGGTGCTGAGTCACCCACATTCTCCCATTTAGTGCCTACAGCGTGCCCTGGGAAAGGTATTGTCACTTCTCCCATTTTTCTGAAGAAGAAGCTGGTTTCAAGAGATGTCACACAAGTGGTTCAAGTCACAGCAGTAGCAGGAGGCAGGTGGCAGGACTTCAACAGACTGAAATAAAAGGTGCTGATTCTCAACCCCCCAAAAATGGCACTTTCTCTTTTTCACTGGAGACAGAGTCTCACTCTGTCACTCAGGCTGGACTGCAGTGGCATGATCTCAGCTCATTGCAACCTCTGCCACCCCAGTTCGAACAATTCCCCTGCCTCAGCCTCCCGAGTAACTGGGATTACAAGTGTGTGCCACCACACCTGACTAATTTTTGTATTTTTAGTAGAAACAGGGTTTCACCATATTGGCCAGGTTGGTCTCAAATTCCTGACCTCAAGTGATCCACCCGCCTCGGCCTCCCAAAGTGCTGAGATTACAGGCATGAGCCTGCTTTCCCATTTATATGTCCTAATTCCGTGTCAACAAATGCCATAGCGCTGGGTTGGAGGAAGCCCGGCCTGCAGGAAAAATGACAAGCTGAAGGAAGGAGGTTGACTCCTGCTTGTCTTAACAGGCACTTG